>NC_136110.1:18522017-19217434 GCF_965212315.1 Lampetra planeri
CAACGCCAAGAAATACATCAGACATGGATGAGCTCGTGGGGCTCTGCTCTGGCAAGTTTGAGTCCCAGGTCCCAACGCCAAAAGCCAGAATTAACTCCGATATGGACGAGCTCCTCGGGCTATGCTCTGGGAATTTTGAATCTCAAGACCCAATCGCGGGAGCAGAGTCGCAAGACAGGAGGGGAAACCGTGCAATGGCTCAGCGCGTAGGCGATCGCTCGACCCAGGCCCGGCCGGACCACATTGGGTCAGTATCTCACAGCACCCGTGAACGCACCCAGCACGTCTTGCTACAGGCAATGTTGTAACCAGGGCTTAAGGTCTCACTGAATATTTTCGGGATCGCTGGTAGACCGGAGTAGGTGGAATTGACTAACAGCCATAGCTAGAGGGGTATGTATACAGGATATTGTGCCACGGGTACGAACATATTTTACAGGTCTCTGACCTGCGTGAGGTTCAGCGCTAATTAACCAATGGCTGTAAATGCTTCACCCCGAGCTCTCATACTCTGATGGTGCATTGTCTTTGAGTTGTGCGCCTTTTGGCGTCATCTGGTCCAACCCATGTGAGACTAGGCTCTAAGGAAAGCTGTCTCGGGTGTGGACCAATCAACTTCAAGGACTGCATACATTATCAGAGTTATGTTTTTTGTTTTCATTATGACTGCAGGTATTGTGGTCTATGCAAACATGACTCCTTGTAAAAAAAAGGTGTCAGTTTTGTTGCCAGATAGAAGGGTAAAGAACCAATTATCATTGCCCATGGTCTATCGAGTTTACGATTGTTAAAATATGTATTTGCGATGCCGGTAACCGAATGCAAAAAAACCTGGTGAACACCCAGTTTCTAGTTTGCCACGCATATACAAATGCCCAGAGTAATAAACGCACATGTTGACCTTCCTGCTGAGACTCGAAAGTGATCTGCCGTGGTGAAACAATAGTTATCTCCCTGGACTTGCAATCCAGAGGTAGTGGTCCGATTCAGTCTCCCAACGTGGCAGTTAAAACATCTTACATACCACCATCTATGTAAAGCCGGGGTACGCGCACATGTATATATATGAATGTTGAACTTCTTTTGCAAACTATGTAACCTCTTAAAAACACGTCTTATCAGCGTGGAAGAATAGAGCAGACACCTTCCAGAGCTCACTCGCCACCAATGCCGTGAGCGGGATATTGCAGCGCTGCACCATTACACTTTTACCCTGTACCCATGAGAAATGAACTCGCCACACGGAGACTTAATTAGGCTGGCCGTTGGCCAAACATTTGCATGCGCCATTTCATTCGTACGTATACCAATCGGTATATTCATTCCTAACTTTCCATAGGAAATGGTTGCTGGTTTATAACTCTTGGAACCAGTAATTGAAAATACGAGCGGTTAGTGGTCGTTTAACAACCCTGATACAAGCTGTCACCATATAGCAACTTAATTATTCAAATGGTCCTGTCTGTACAACCCCCTGGACAAAAATATTGGTAGCACCTCGCTACTCTTCTAATGTGCATCTTTGATCACATGATATGTTTGCCATTATCTGGCAATACCATGTCCCCTTGAGCTGTCCCTCGGGGATAGCAAATCGGGGCGGCGACCACCCTGGGCCCCGTACCCTGCGCGTCAACATCACGGTGTCAGACGTGGTACTTCGTGTTTTAGTTTGAAGGTGTTGGGGGGGCTACGCAGTGTGAATTGCACCAGGCCCTGCACCCCGCTGTGAAAGGCCATGCATGTTCCATTCACCGCGACAATTTTATCAAAATCACGCTCACATGGTTTGTAGAATTATGAAAAGTCTCCTCCTGAAACACCGCGGTGTTTAGTCCATTTTCTAAAGCGTTTCTATTTTCTTCATTCTGCCCTGTGATCCCCCTCCTGGCATTCTGCAGCGAAGATGAAGACAAAGGAGTCTTTGATGTTCTGACAGACGACGAGGCCCTCAGTGAGGAGGTGAGTGGCCCAACTCGCGAGTGTCCCGCAAGGTGGAGACGGCGGCGGTGCCCTCTGCTGCCTGGCGCGTTTACGTGACGTCAGGTTCAGAGCACTGGGCTGGCCCTGCCGACATCCTGTCTCCAACTCTTAAGTTTATTCATCAACCGTGATTTAACCAAGTGCTAAAGTGTAGTGGATTTGGTGGTCTAGGCCCAGTCACCATGAACTACACGAATAGAGTATCATATACAGTTGGCTCTCAATTATCCGTGGGGCAGATTAACCGTGCTCATTTGCACTGTGTCTACGAATGCTGGTTTAATTATAATTATCAGCTGCTCCGCACTCGTTGGGGGTCAACGGCCCGGTGACCCCGTGAGGGCAAACACGTCGGCAAGCAAACCGATGAGTTTAGATAACAATGAAGCCGAAACAACTTACACGTTTTCACCAATATTTAACAATGAATACGGGTTTCATACCCGAATTTATGTTTCGTTCTGTCTCTGTTTTTGATCTACGTGGACAACCAGTCCCGCCCAGTACCCCGGATCGCTGATATTTGACTACCTCGGGTTTCTTTTATTGCGTGAGCAGCAGCTCCATGAGCCCAGCTCCCAGGGGTTTAACCATCAGGTGCCCCTGAGCTGAACCCCTCCTCTGTACCCCAGGGGGGACACTAACCAGAGAGGCTATTCAGGTGACACGGGAGTGGTTTTGTGTCATGTTTTAATGATCCATTCCCCGATGCGCACCGATAACGTACTTCTTCTGCCCGTCAAAGTCAGAAATCCCAACACGTTCGTCAGTAACACAGTGGCCTTAAATGCAAATACTTGCTATGGGAATGTGCCTTTTTACGTGCTCCAAAGAAGGGCCATTGCCAGAAATGTCATCTTTTTCACATTTATTTCAAGGCCACATTGTTATTAACACAATGTGTTGGGGTTTTTTTGGAATACTCGCAGAGGAACCTTGCCGCTCGTGGGAGAGGGTGAGGTTTGCCTGTGCATTTGGTGTTATGGGAGGTGCTGCATGGCTGGGATGGAGCGCTCCGTTTTGCCGCACACGACCAGAGACAACCGGCGTTTGTAGCGGTTGCTTTGACCTGGCTCGCTGTGCTGTGATTCATGCTTTGTGGCAGGAAAACAAAGACGAACAAGACGGCAGTGATGCGGAGTCTGGCGACGAGGAGGAGGACAAGGAGGAGGAAGAGGAGGAGGAAGAAGTCAAGGAAGAGGGGGAAGACGAGGGAGATGATGTGATGAGCGTGGCTGCCAAGTATAAAGACGGCCATGGACCAATCAGGAAGAGAGCGTGAGTGCGGGTGTCACACTGCACTGGATGGTGCTGTGGAGGTGATGCACGAAGCCTGCTCACAGCACAAGCTGTGGAGTTTGCCGTCTGCAGGGGGCAGTGTAGGGCACGTAGCGTCTGCTCCAAATCGGGGAAAGTTTACCGCGGTAATGTCAACTGTCCTGGCCTTTCCAGATTTGAAGTTTTCGTGACTGCAAGGATCCATACTCTTTGGTTCTTTCGGTAAAGTCACGTAGGTGAAAAAAATAGAAATAATCAACACAAGCTTCCGTCATCAGGTGGGACAACCCCAGCCAGAAACAAAAAATGACTAGTGAATAAAGAGAGCTGTTTTGTGACAAGGGATTATATAAGGTAAGAGGGGGGGAGGAGCCAGGGAGGAGAGATGCAGGGGACGGGGGGGGTGTGGAGTAGGAGGGGGGGGGAGAGTGAAGCTCCTGTTGAGACACGGCTGGTGAGACACAATGCTTGAGTTGGGCAATGAGCGGGCCTGAGACGGGGGGAGTAGCATGCTGCAGAAACTGGGAATGCGGGTATGGAAGCAAGCTATAAAAGCATTAAGATTTTACCTGGTTAATAACAACCTTCCAATGATTGCTCAATTTGAATCCATCCTCTCGGTTGAAGTTATGTCTGTGTTTGTATATCTGGATGGCTTCATGAACAAACCTTTGATAATAGCCTGACGGTTTGCAGAGTACCTTGGTCTCGGAAAAAAAATATCATGAGAGCCCACAGCGTTGTAGCAGTGATCAGCAACTGCGGAAGAGCCAGTTATGGCATGTTTCAAATCCGCCTTGTGCTCGCGAATGCAGTCCGATACATGTCGTTTCGTTTCCCCAACGTAACAATCACCACAAATACAAGTGAGTTTGTAGACTCCAGGGAATTGCATGTCAGGAATGACATCCTTTACGGATGGGATTAGATCACGGATCTTGTGTACTGTATTGATTCGGACCTGGATATTGTGTTTGTTTAATATTTTGGAAATCTTTTTGGTAACGCCTGCTATGTATGGTAACGTGATGGTTTTGATCGGAGTCTCAGGGGGTTGTTTCTCTGGTTGGAGAGACAGCTTTGCAGATAATATGGTCCGAATTTCCATTCATCTTTAGGGCCTGGTGTACGTGTTCCAATTCACTGACTAGGTGGTGTTGGTCAAATATGCAGTGGGCCCTATGGTGCAATGTTTTGATGAGGGAATTCTCCTCCAAAATGTTAGCACGTGCTTGAGGATAAAGCGGCTCATGACGTCTTTGGCACGCTGCTCTTGGGTGGGGGGTCTCTGGTGAATAGACTGACGGACCGGTCCGTGCCCCATGCGTCTCCTCACCCCTGTGTCCTCCACAGGAGGAGCCACTTCGTCGAGGAGGAGGCCGAGTTGTCGGGCAGCGAGGCTGGGAGCGACGAGGACTTCAGCGGCAACGAGGAGG
This sequence comes from Lampetra planeri, assembly GCF_965212315.1. Lineage (NCBI taxonomy): Eukaryota > Metazoa > Chordata > Hyperoartia > Petromyzontiformes > Petromyzontidae > Lampetra > Lampetra planeri. The sequence goes on from NC_136110.1 coordinate 18,526,715, forward strand.
ACAATGAGTACGAGGAGGAGGACATCCAGGAAGAGCTGCCCAGCGACGACGAGCTTCAGGACCAAGTGAAGCGCCTCCACATGTGAGAGCCGTGCCCTTGCGTTGCCCGCTCCCCGCGCTCGACCGCGCGGCCGTGTTCACGGGGTTCTCGTGGCCGTGTTCGTGGGGTACGCGCGAGGCCGCTGTTGTGCCGTACTCGCCCCGAACTCGTGCCTCCGTGCTCGTGTAGTGACCGGACACGCCCGACGCACACGCGGCGAAATGTAACAGCTGTGAGCTGGTGTCTTCCTGCAGCATCGCAGCGACTACTCGGTTTGTGTTGTAACAATGGAATCAGAATTGGAATCTTTATTGAGACTGGGAGAATCTGATGAGCTTTGAAGCTCTTTTTCACAGATGTCCAGTAGGGGGTGGGTCAGAAATGTGCAACAAACAAAACAACAGATAGTGCAAATTATAGGAAAGCTAAGCAAGTCACTAAATATAAATACAGTATACTAATAACATTGACTGAGCGTAACAGTAGCTGATTTGTAGGGGAACAATAAATTAGCATTATCTTTCCGTCACTTCGTGCTATGAGAACGAATAACCGATATTTAGCAGTTACAGAGTGTTTGTTAAACAGTATCCGAATGACAAGATAATAATCGGGGTGCCATGGTGGTGAGATGTTAACTACCTTGTCTGGTATACAGGAGGTCGTGGGTTCGATCCTCGCCCTGACGCCTGCTGTATATTTGAAGTTTGCGTGTCTCTCTCTCTCCTCCCGTGGTTGCATTGATTTTTCTCCGAGTCCACCGATTTTCCCCTCCACATTTGTAATCAACATCACGTGTTTTGAGCATTTTTCTGCTATACATTTCCACAATGTAAGCCACTTCGTTGAGCCATCATTTGATAGCCAGGTCGCTTCTGAAAAAGAGCTCCATCGCTCGGTGGGCCTTACCTAGTAAAATAAAACAATATTTTAGTTTATATCTTGGCACTGTATCGTGCGGCTACGCACCGGTTACCGTTACACGACGAGACGGCTGCCGCCACGTGGCTCGTTCGCGTGCGATGAAACACGACGACAGCACTTGCCACGCTGACGGGAGCCAACTGCTGTAGCCGTACCGGCGTTGGGTAATGAGTGCCGTGGTGTCCCGCTGCTACAGGAAGGCGCTGCTCGATGAAGACAAGCGCCAGCTGCGTCTCTACCAGGAGGTTCTGCTGCCAGACGGCGACCTGCACTCGGATGGGCCGGGCCGCCGGAGAACCTTTCGCTGGAAAAACCTGGGTAGGCTGGTCGTGAGTTCGATCCCGACCCCCAACGCCTTTTGTATGTTTGGAGTTTGCGGTGTCTCTCTCCCCATGCTCGGGTGGATTCTTTCTCCGGGTCCTCCCGGTTTTTCCCTCCACATTTAGAAAACATGGATCGAGATTATTTAGATTTGGCTGCTATAAATGTCCAAATGATAATCCACTTTGTTGAGCTATCATTTGTGCTAGCCAGGTGGCTTTTGAAAAAGAGCTATGTAGCTCAAGTGGGCCTTACTTTGTACTAAAAAAATAGAAACGGTTTAGAATAGAGCGGTGCTCATTTTGTCGACCGTTTGGAGGGATGATGGGCTGAGTCAATCACCCCCGCCGGGATTTGAACTTTCAGTTGCCGCTCGCTCGACTACCACCGAGCCACCCGGTCGGCTTCATACAACAAAAGAGTGACACAACGTCCATGCAAAAGCTTGTTGTTGTGGGTGAGCCTCGCTTCCTCCGAGGGTGGTGATGACAGGCGTCAAAATCTCCAGCCCCCCCCCGTCCCCTGCACACGGCGAGCGATGGTGTGCACCCGGGTCTGGGCAAACGAGTGGTCTCCTGGTTGGGATACGCGGTTGCAGCTCGGAGGGTGACAAACGGTGGATGGTCTCTCTGTGGTGGTGATGGTGGTGGACGCCATGGTGTGGGCGCGTAGATGACTCGTCCCAGGTGGACCTGTTCCCACGTGACGAGGGCGACGCGGAGGGGGGCGAGCACGAGCTAGAGGAGCACGAGGGGGAGGACCAGGAGGTTCAGCGCAGGAAAGAACGCTTCGAGAGGGAGAAGTGGATACGCGAAAAGGTGTGCACATCTGTCTGTTTCTCTGGTGTGACTGTCAAGCTCCGATTGTGTATGGCTGGTTGTCTGCGTGCAGCTGTGTGTCAAGAGGACAGTGCAGCAAACTCCATTGTATTGTACTATGATCCAACAGCTATGCTCCCTGCCTTCGTCAACCCAAATTGACCAGCGTGGATAAACACTGGCATGATCCCCATGGGATGGGGTGGCCCACATCCAGCAGTGGATTGACATGCCCACGGTACAGTGCCTTACGAGGCGTTTGCCAACAGCCTCTTGCAACTGCGGGTCTGGTAAAGGCTACGCGGGCGGCGGGGGTTACTTTGTTTTTGTGTGAACACAGGGGAGGGAGAGTGCTGACGAGGACGACGTTGGGGAGGACAGCCAATTCCTGAAACTCGCCAAGAAGATCACCGCCAAGTCTCTACAGAAACGGAGTGGGCCGCTCCCTACGGCCAGGACCGCCGGTCAGTGTTTGAGCGGGCGGCCCGCGTGACGGATCGGCCGCTCCCGTCGGCACTCTGCCTTGCACAGGGCCCACACACAGGGTTTACAGTCAACTATCATGTAGAAGGGAAATAATAAAATAATAAAAATAAAACATAATAAAATACAATTCGTACGACGTTTCGGCCACAACGCATGCGACTTGTATTTTATTATGTTTCATTTTTATTATTTCCCTTCTACGTGACTTTACCGAAAGAACCAAGAAGATGAATCCCTGCAGTCACGAAAGCTTTAAATCGAAATTTAACTACCAAGTAGTGTCTGGGTACTGGCACCGACGGTCGGCCCCCTATGAACCGAACACGGGTATTATGCAAAATATATATTTTGGCACCAAGGTGGCGCGATGTTAATTACCTCGCCTGGTATAAAGGCCGTAGGTTCGATCCCAACCCTGACCCGCGTATATTTGGATTAGATTCTTCTCTGGGTTTTCTGGTTTTTCCCTCCAAATTTAGAATCAACATTCACGTGTTTAGAGTTTTTGGCTGATATACATTTTCACGTGATGATAAGCCACTTCCTTAAGTGAGCATTTGTGATAGCCAGGTAGCTTCTTAAAAAGAGCTATGCAGCTCAGTGGGCCTTACCTAGTAAAATTAAAAAGTTCAGTATAAAATCGGCTATAAAATGTTACCTACATACAAATGTGGTGAATACAGAGATGTGGTGTCTTTTAATTTTTTCATGAAGTCTATCTACCTGTCTGCCTGCCTGCCTAGCTTCTCTGCCTGTCTGTCTGTCTGACCCGGTCGGTGATGTCTTCCTTGCAGAAGGATCCGTGGCCGAGAACGAGACGCCGCTGCAATCAAAGCCTGCTAGAGTGCCTGTGCGATTGGGCCCTCACTATGGCCTCGCGCAGGTGAGATCCTTCAATGGTCCCGTTTTTAAATGTTATAAAAGCAACTTTTTTATTCACCATCATGATCAGTATTGCATCACCACCACTATTATCACTCATTAACATAATGTTTATCATAACCACTATCTCGGTCATCACCGCTTTCATCACCATCGTAATAACCTTTACAATCATCAATACCGCTATCGCCTCCAACACCACACCACCACCACCTTCTGTGAAATCAACGCTCCCACCATAGTCACGTGGAACTTCCCCCGCAAGCTCGGATCAGCTGCGAAACAACGCAACGACGCGGGGGCCCACTGCGTGTATGTGCGTCGCAAGACACACGTGTGTGTGTGTGTGCGCCGCGATCTGGACAAGATCTGGACAAAATCCCATTGATGAGCTCAGGCAGGCAAGGCTGCTTTGACTGGGTCATGTAGCCTGCATGTCCAGCCACCGCATGCCTAAACAGTTTTTGTTTTCCCGGATAGAGGGGACTAGGGAAGCGATGGAGTGATGTTGTTCAAGAGGATATGGAGCTGAGTGACTGTATAGGAAGCTACTGGGCAGATGGAGGCAGTCGCCCTTCAGCAACAACGGAGGGCAGAAGAGCGACGCTCGCAACAACGAGTGGAGTGCCACAGTAGTGGGGTACAGCTGGGTGCATCTACCGGTGATCTCAGTCAGCCAACCCACGGCACCTGGGTCTGTCTCGAGACCTGCCAGCCGGGCGTTCGACAGTTCACGTGGCCTTATCGTGCACATCGCCTGGCACAAGCGCCGTGGTGACGTCACCGCCACTTAGTGGCGAATGGCGGTTGTTGTCCGCCGCGAGACACGCGCGTGTGTGTTGTGTGTGTGCACGCGCGTGTGTGCGCTGTGCGTGCTGCAGGTGAAGAGCGGCTCCTTCCTCAACAAGCCCCGCGAGCTGCTGGCGAAGTTAGCCTCCATGTCGGACCCCAACCAGAGCGCCGTGCGCGGGGCCTCGCGCAACTTCGTCTTCCACGCCTTGTCACCCGGCGCCGGCCGGGGCTCGGCAACCAAGCCCCAGGAGCGCAAGCCGCAGGTAAGGAGGAGTGTGGTGTAAGGAGGAATGAGGAGTGAGGTGTAAGGACGAGTGAGGACGTGTAAGGAGGAGGAATGTGTTGTAGGCAGAGGAGGAGGGAGGAGTGGTGGCCAGCGAACGTTTTGGGTTTCCAGAGCGACGACAACGACGACGTTTTGTCAAAGCGACAAACTCCGCAACTGTCTGCGATGCGTGCGTGATATGCCGGTGTAGGAGCGATTGCGGGTTTGTGTTTCGGATCCTGCATCCGTTTCCCGTGTGCGTTACGCGGTACATTGTCCGGTGACGTGATTCCAGGGATGAAGTTTAAATAAATATTCTGATTCCGTGAAGTGTTGCGACCTGCAAGAGTGGTGGTTTGACAGTGTGGAGGAGTTGATGCAGTCCTCGGCACGAGTGGAGAAATCAACGTGTCAATTTCACAGAAACGGTAAACCATGGTGCTAGCTATTGGAGAGCGATGAGGAAGCAACTGACCACCGTTTGAATGAGTAACCGGAGTGAACCGGTGGGTGCTGGCCCATCGATCACCCCGACTGCTCTCACATCCCGTTATCACCAAGTGCGGCGAGGTAGGAGCTGGGGTGCTCCACCACCACAGCCATGACAGCAGCAGGATTCTGCGCTGTCGCCGATGCCGCGTTCGTGTTTGGACGGCGATGCTCACCGCCGCCCCTCCCCCAGGTGCGACGATCCCTGATGGACCCTGGCTCGCAGCCGTCCCCAAAGCGCGCTCGTACGGCCTCCAAGCAGCCGGGCCCCAAGCAGCCCCCGCGCAGCGTCTTCTGCTACCTCAACGACTAGCGGGCGACTCTCCAGGGACGCAGCCTCGTCGCTCGAAGTCCCAGTGTTCCACCGCTCTCATCCGCCTCTCTTTGCGAAAAACCTCAAATTGCTTCGCCGTTCTGTTCAGTGGGAGCGATGCCCGACGGTCGGGACGCTGCGGCTGTCTGACACCGAAATATCTCATCCACTCACTAACCCCACGGCGCAGCGACAAACTCCTCCCCATTGTCATGGGGGACGGTGCTCGTGCTCTGTAAGCTACGCTCTGGACACTAAATTAATTGTTTCCATGCATATCACCGAGGTGAAAGTGGTGGGATTCTTCTTTTCAAAATTGCAGTCACGCGGACACCGAGGCGGTTGACCTCCGAGCGAGGAACAGCCGAGGGTGAAACCAGCGCAAACCAGCGCAACGCCAGCGTCTGTGTGCAGTGGGCACACAGGAGCGCCACTAATCTCGCTTTACTGTACCCGCCAAACCCGAAATTGGTGTCGCAATCGCGCAGCCTGGCCCTCACAAACCCACTGGGCTGGCCACGATGCCGCGGGCATGAACAGCCAAGATTTGAACGGCAGAGTTTGAAATGCGATGAAAGGAACTCCCCGTTTAGTTGTTTGTGAATGTTTCTTAATTCCCCAAGGTGCAACAACAAATTTAATTGAGATCGCTTCACACGCTACAGGCAGAATAATTGTGTTTACATTCGTACGTGGTTTTTATATCTTGTGTTCGGTATCAATGCATGTAACGTAATAGATTTGTGGTTGTATATGTCAAGAGTATATTATATTATTTCAATGTTTGGGATGTGTATTTTATGTACGTCAGATTCAATCTTGATTTGAAGCTTTCGTGACGGCAGGAATCCATACTCTTTGGTTCTTTCGGTAAAGTCGCGTAGATAGAAAATAGATCACGACGTTTCGATCGCAACACAAGCAACCGTCGTCAAGTGAGGCAAGTTCTCCTGCTGTGTTTGTCTCACCTGATGACGGTTGTTTGTGTTGCGATCGAAACGTGATCTGTTAATTTTCTATCTACGTGAACCAAAGAGTATGTCAGATTAAGTTTTTATTTTATAATGAAAATGTTATCTTTTTTAAATAATTTTCCCTGAATTTTACATTGCTATTCCACGGTTGAAAATGTAAATAGTGTATGAGTGATTTGTTTCTGTTCTGTGAATAAAGTTAGTTTTTTTTTCTCATCATTTGGAGAGTGTGAGCTGTGGATTCTACTCTGTTCTTAGGAAGAAGCAGTGGCGAGGGAAGGAGCCAGTAAACATATCGATTTGCCAGACATTGGATGTCACTGAAAGGGCAAAATCAGCCAGCCAGCTTGGGTCAGCGTGGAAAAGACCACATCAGCCAATGTCCACAGATCACAAGACGAAGTATGGAATCCATAAAACGTGAATTCTGGTAACTCAACTGCAAGTGGCTGAGGTGGGACGCAATGGCTATGTCATAGCGTTGAGCCAGCAGTGTCAGTGAAACGAGGTTCTCACGTGAGGCGAGTTTAATGGTCTCGGTATTCTCATCAAATCTAAAAATCTATTTCGTCACTCCATCTAGCCCGGCGCAGCTGTGGGCCATATTCAATATACCAAGAGTCCGTGGGATATTGACAAATGGCAGGCAACACCTCGTTCCCCGAGGTCGGAGTTTGTCTCAACAGCTGATCGTGATGACCACTGATGTGGGAACTTGACAGAGTATTTGGCACGAGACTTGTGACCGAAGGGAGTTGTCCCACTGGAGGGAAAACGAATAGTTAGTCTGTGCAGGATGAGGCCTGTAGCATATTTTATGAAGATTCCCTAAAAAACACATTAAAACGCAATTTTTTACTTGCATCGTAAAATAATCGTATTTTTTCATTTGCTCTACAGCCAGATAATACGACAAATAGCTAACCTTAAACACCCAGTCGTTCATAAAAGTTTAAGGCAGTATAGTACTATAGTAATAGAGCAAGTGCAGAATCACGGAACCGGAATTGATAACTTGAAAGCATTTTGAGCGGGGCCCTTGAAAGTGCGGGCCCCGTAGCATTATCTAGCTACTTTTGCTACGAGGATAATCCGGCACTGGTTATTATTTTTAACACATCTAATTATAACTGCTGAGCACAAGCTCAACAGATATCAGTGTTGAAGTTGTGAAATAGCGTTACAGGTCTCAAACTGCACAAGATTCTTATAAGAGATTGGGAAAAGAAACGATTGGAGGGAATTTGAAAGTGGAGCTGTGCAAGGTTCGAATCGGAAAGAAGTTGTGACTTGCAGTGTGGTGAGTGATGTGTGAGTGGGTAGGTGGGTGAGCGAGTATTGCGTGACCTGCAGTGCGGTGGTGACAAAACAATCAGTCCGCTCGACCGATCGATCAGATGCGGTTGGTGTGCCAAGCGTACGAATGATTCTACTCAGCTAACAAAAAAAACATCAGCACATGCGATAATGTGACGAGGTAAAATGCAACAGCTTTATCGTGAGCAGAGGGAGGATTACATTAGTTCCCAGAGGCGGACTTCACAAAGCGATGTACAAAAGCCGGACCGCGTCCTGGCTTGACCCCAAGTGACCGCGCGTCGTACACGCGTCAAACACGCGGCGTCGTACACGCGTGGGAAAAACCAGACTTCTCACCCTTCCCCGCTGAAAGCCAACTGCAGGATTCCCTCGTTATTCGTGAGGGACACGTTCTGCAGATGCTCGTGTATAGCAAATTCCGCGGATAATGGATATTGTCCTGCGGATATCGTAGATATTTCTAAAGCTTAGAGAAGTTCCGTCTTTCTCTCATCTGTTGATCTCATCACTTTCTCTCATAACAGTGTCGCTCATCACTTTCTCTCGATGCGATTCGCGGATTGCCAAAATCGCGGAGAGCAAGTTTTGTGAATAACGAGGGAAATCTGTACCCCACTCTTCAGCGGCGCTTTGCTCGGTGGCCCCCCTCGACCCCGCTTGGCAGGAAACCAGATCCACCTCTGGCTCTGCCGTTGCTATGGAATGATTTTCAACTTGTACTGCATGGCCCAGAACCCAATTCATCCACAACACCAGTGACCTTCCAGATTTGTTTTATAAAAACATCCTCGGGACTTTGTTTTGCATTTGCTTGGAAATCCGCAAGGAGTGAAACCTGTCACGGAAGTGCAGTCACCCCACGTGGCACGCCGACGCCCAGGCAATCGGGCTCCATCTCTGTTCGACAATTGCCCACCAATTGCAAAAACTCCCCAGAACGAGCACGAACCAAAGGCGTTCAAACACGCCAACGGGTAAAGCAGCCAAAGGCATCGCGGGGTTATCGCCGTTCCGCTGTGGGCTCGACTCCCGTCTCTGAACAAGCCATTTCAAAGGCCATGCGTTAAATCGAAGGCCCCGCCAGTCCATTCGGTACTCGAGCCGTTCTTACAGCAGAAGGCCATCAGCAAGGCGCCACGTCTCGCAGAGGGGTTTCGTCGACAGCAGTTTGACGGAAAGGGCACGACGTTGCTCCGTGGCTTTACCTCGATTCGCTCATTTGTGGTGTCGTTTCCAAATTTGGACCGCAAACGCTGGCGTGCACACACACAGCCTCCTGCTATCTTTGAAATAACACTACGGGAGCTTTTTCAACATCGACCACTAAACAGACAGTGCGACGTATTTACGGTTAATACACGCCCGCAGCATTAACCGGGGCCGGCCGCCCGTCTTTAAAACCGCGAGCCTCTCCAGCAAGCGGCGAACGCGCTTGCCGCTCGGCCACGTCGCCGCCTGCCACGTCGTTACGCCGCGGACTTGGACGTGGGCAGAGAGTGCGAGCGACGCCGTCGGTCCCCCCCCACAGCCCTGCGAAGGCCTGGCGGCGTAGACCCACTCCCACTGGCATCGCAAACGACACGCACGCTTCCCTTACCGCCGAGTCAACAAATGTACGGTCGGCCCACCACGCGCATTGACAGATTGCACTCGTTTGTACCTGATATAAACACTCGGCGCCCATTTAACGTAACGTGGTTGTCAAGTCACAGGCAGCACATTATACATTCATTCATATCACCGCATTTCTACACTTTGATTTTTTTTTTTTACAATTATCATAAGCGATTGAGGTTTGTTTAGCCAGGTGACTGCCCACCCAGTGTGATTCTCTTACAAACGAGACCCGGGAATTCATAATTGCACAGACAAAAATGAGAGTATTTAGTCATACTGAATTTTGGGAAATGGTATCCATGGCACACAATGGCTTGTGACATGACGAGGTCATTAAACATCGACCTCGCAACGCAGTGCGAGCTTGAAAACTCTCACACGGACCAGTGAGCAGCTGCAGTGGGAAATCAAACCACGACGTCGATACGCACCGGCTCGGCGCACGTGGACACGCGACCTACCCAACGTGACGCGGCTACTCGCAGCTATCCCGCAATGTTCACCACCGCCGCCGCACGCTCGGTGACGCCAAAAGACACTGCACGTCGAAAATCTGCGGAATTGCGCCGACGTCTTGACGGCAACCGTGCACACGGAGCCTGCGTGTACTGTGCTGGCACGGGTAACACACACTCCAGAATCACCGTCGCGGTCGGATCTGGGCTGCGACGAACCTGATATGTGCGAACAAGACTCTACGTTTGCGGAATGTGTTGTACTGTGCGATGTGTGTCAAAAATATACAATTCTCACGGACAATAGGCGCGTCATGAAACGCACCACTTCTACTTAAATGACTGTGTTCCGTGCGGACTAAGGATGTTAAAATATTTTACGATAAAAAAACGGTGAACGGATCGCCGCACACAGAGAGACGTCGAAAGCAATAAACACAACGCGTTTAGCTTTCTGAGAAACGGAGGAAGAGGCCACAGCGGTGGTGTCAAGGTCACCACCCCGGGTTTTCAATCCACAGGTCACCGGTTCGACTCCATCTCCCGGGCACGGCAGTTGAACCAACGGTGAAGGATTAAATCGGTGCGTCCGTGACTAAAAATCCCACTGGAATCGGTTACCGATTCCTGACCTGCAGAACCGATAACCGATTCTGACAACAGTTGCCGGTTCATGGATGGTCACCAGTTTAGCGATTGCCATTTAAGAACCTGAGCGTGAATTCACCACGACAGCCACGTGATGGAGGTCAGAGACAAAGGCATGGAGAGATGGAAAAACCCAGCAGGGCCTTCTGTGATCACCGTGCCAGAAGCGGAAATGGTCCCTTTGAGAAGAGTAACTCGGATGCTTAATGGGCTCATCGGCGTCATCAGCCATGGTCGATCCACTGCCGGATGAAAGCCTTCCAAGCCGCCGCCGCCGCCACCTCTCAATCCAGCAATGCATCGATCCACAAGGCAACTGCATACGAGCCGATTTGGTGGCTCCATCTCCACGGCGGGTGACATTTCTCCTTCTCTACATTTCCACTGCTCGCACAGATGTTGCATAACTCACTCACGCCATCAATTCCAAGAGCACTCTCCCCCCAACCAGGACGCAGCAAACGCAAGGAGGGTGTGGGTGCTGGCCTGTGCCTGGGTAAGGTGCCGACCCAGCACCTCTCTCTCCCCTCCTCTGGAGTCGAATCGTAAGTAACCAGAGATAAAGGCACCACCGCCCTCATGAGTCGTGTTCCTCCCGCACGCCGTTCAGAAGGGCCAGCGCGGTGACCCCTGACTGCACTGACGTAGCTTCGGAAGTGCTTTGTACGCAAATACTGGGACATAAGCAACCGGGGCGCTTTTTTCCGGGTCGTCGACCCAGAAAGTACAACCGCACACAGCCCACCACCACGTCCAGTGTACCTCTCTCGAAGCCCACGGTCGGGACTCGTGGACACTCGCGGGGCTCCCGACAGATCGCGAGTCCCGAGGCGTTTTGCACGCTTACCAGAGCGCCCGTGTGGATTCACGCAGCCTCGCAGCAGCTGGGATGAGGACCCACAGCTGTGGTGCCCCCCACCCCCCTCCCCCCTTCACAGTCGCATGGCCACCGGTCTCGCCCTTGCTTGCGATCATCAGCACAGCGCAGCGTGCGGGCATTTCCTCTCCGCCAGCGTACACATGGGCACCTGCATTAAGCCCAGGTGGCCTCTATATTTTTTCCACTATTTTTTATTTCGCCAGGTTTAAGGCCCACCGAGCTGTGTAGCTCTTCTTCAGAAGCTGCCTGGCCACAAATGACAGCTCAACAAAGTGGCTTATCACGTGGACATTTAGAGCAGCTGAATGCGTGATGTTGATTCTAAATGCGGGGAGAGAGACACGCAAACTTCAAATATACAGCAGGCGTCATGCTTGGGATCGAACCCACGACCTCCTGCATACCAGGTGAAGGAGTTAACATCTCGCCACCGTGGTGCCCCATACACAGGGACCCCCACACAGACAGCGGCAGAACTGTCAGAAAGTGCAGCGTGCCAGTGAACCACGACACCGTACCGAACGTCTGACGCAGGCCTGGAGCGCAATTTCCGATGTGCGGTCTACGCGACACGGCGCGTAAAATATGTTCCCGCGACCCTGGCAATACACAAAGATGTTTGACCCGATGAGCCCGTTCGAGGAGTGGCGATCGACTCGCGAGCCCCTGAGAACCCGCGAGGGCCGGTTACGGAACGTCCCGCGGCAACCTGCGCCGCGAGCCGGGCGTGCTCGTGGCGGCAAGGGGCCCGGCGGCCTCCACGAGCTCGCGCTTTGGGATGACGAGGAGGTCAAGGAGGTCGAGGCCGAGGTCGCCCCAATGGGCGTCAGCCGCCGCCGTCGTCGTCGCCACCACGCCAGCATCACTCCTCGTCCTTGGTGCGGCGGCTCAGGCGGTCGAGCAGAGCACAGAAGATGTTCCCCGGGATCGTCTGGTGCTCGTTTATCAGCCTCTGCAGGGCTTGCCTGGTCTGCCAAAACAAATGGAACCGCAAGTTACGCGTTGGCCAGACGCGGTAACCACGGTCACAATGCAGGCGGGCAGGCGGGCACCTTCTCGGTGAGCTCCGGGGCGGTCGTGCCGGCCTCGTAGGGGATCGGATCTCCCAGGTAGGTGCGGAACTTCACGGGGAAGCCGCCGTAAATGGGCACCAAGGGCAGGCGGCATCGCTCGTACAGGCAGCGCAACACTCCTGCAAAAGCAGAGACTTGGTGAGCTTTTCCCATGTATATAAAGCAACGCTTGTTATTATTACTATGCACTTATTACAGTTTAACTTTGTTGTTGCACGGCCCTGTTGCGCCCGTCGAGCGTATAGAAACACAAATATCTCATTGACAAAGTTTGCCAGGACCTGTTAACAAATAGCGGCTGATACCGCGTGGGTTGGGCTTCGAAGCGTCCACGCGAGGTCTGTCGCACGCAACGGTGCTCGGCAAACCGTGCCAGCCTTAATAGGCACTCCCGAACACCACTCCTCCCAAGGGTCCAAGAGAGTTAACAGAGGGACCTTTGTGTTGCTCACTTGAGCAGGGGGACCGTGCAAATCCGAACTCTGCGCGTCGCGTTTACGCATTTAAGCGGCATCCTAAGCAGAAATGTTTCCAGAAACGTCGTATTCAAATTGTAAATATTGTGGATTTTACTCTCCAACACACCGGTGGGCTAATGTCGTAACTAATTGGTGCGTTTTGTTTACGTTTCAAACTTTACTGGCTGTGTCGGGCGGTGGAGGGTATTATGACACATTTATACTTACGCGACCTCTCCCAAAAACCTTTATTACGAATAAAATGCTATTCTATTCGTGCGTGTGATGGCAGCAATATGTTCAAGAGCTCAACGCCAATGTCGAGGTCTGCTGGCCACGACAGAGAGGGCTTTAGGAGAGAGAGTTAATGTCCTTTCGCTTTTCCCACTTCTGCTGAAGGACTGAAGGAACAGAGGCTACAGTGAGTTTTGTTTGGTTTGCATGGCCACAATGCCACTGCTGTGGCTTGTTCTGGAATTTTCCACTTATCAAGGAGGCACGGTGCAGCATCAGCGTGGTGAGGTTCTGATGCGGATGATGGCTCCACCGCAATTGTCTTCGACGGGGGAATGTAAAAGCTCGGAGGTACGATATTTTGGGGTCTCGAGTGAGCAGGTGTTTATTTTGGACGTCCGCGTTGTTCCACTCCGCTCGAAAGCAGCGTTCTTCCGAATGTGGCTTAAGATTCGAGAATGGCGGCAGCCGCAGCAACATCCGCAGCGGCGCGATCCCATGGAAGGGGTGATTGGGACTCGAGTTGGTGGCGGCGGCGGTGGCGGCGGGGCAAATGGTGGGGACGACCCAGGGCTATGTGGTGAGCCAAACGGTGGGGACGACCCAGAGCTGCGTGGTGAGGCAAGCAGTGGAGACTTCCCAGGGCTACGTGGTGAGGAATGAGGTGAAGACTGTCCAGGGCTACGTGGTGAGGAATGAGGTGGAGACTGCCCAGGGCTACGTGGTGAGGAATGAGGTGGAGACTGCCCAGGGCTACGTGGTGAGGAATGAGGTGGAGACTGCCCAGGGCTACGTGGTGAGGCAAGTAGTGGAGATTGCCCAGGGCTACGTGGTGAGGAATGAGGTGGGGACGACCCAGGGCTGCGTGGTGAGGCAAGCAGTGGAGACTGCCCAGGGCTACGTGGTGAGGAATGAGGTGAAGACTGCCCAGGGCTACGTGGTGAGGAATGAGGTGGAGACTGCCCAGGGCTACGTGGTGAGGAATGAGGTGGAGACTGCCCAGGGCTACGTGGTGAGGAATGAGGTGGGGACGACCCAGGGCTGCGTGGTGAGGCAAGCAGTGGAGACGCCCAAGGGCGACGTGGCGTTTGGCAGGGGCACTCACTCAGTCCTCCGAGCGTGCGGAAGCCCTCCCGAATGTTCTGGGTAAACATGGGGATGATCGGCTGCGCACGGAGAAAAACACAAACCACGCAAAGTTACGAACGAGCTAAAAAAAACGCACAGACGAAGACACACACACACGTGGCACACTGACGCAAGCTGACAGAAGAGACGCTGCCACAACGCATGATCAGCTTCACCGTCGTGCGGTAGATGCAGCGCTATGCAGTAACGTTTCCAATTCAATATCAACTCACACGAGATGATGATCATGACGATGGTTGTGATGATGGTGGCCATGAGAATGATTACAGCCATCATAATGACACCCATGATAATGACACTCATTAGTGATAATGATATGATGCTTCTTTTGATGATGTTGATAGTGTGTCTGTCATTGAAGATTGTAATGATACCAACATCACCATGATGCCGTTGTTCCTGATGATGATGCTCTGCTCCTTTACATTCTGGCTATAAAAATTAAGCTGCTGCTGCTGATGATGTCGATGATGACGTTTGTACTGATATTGACAATAACCACGATCGCGATGTTCGTGACGGAGACGACAATAACAGCACTCAAGACGACGACGACGTTGATGACAGCAGTGTTCAAGACGTCAACGAGGCCGATGTCAAGGGTTCGCACGAACAACGCCACCGCCGCCGCCGCCGCTCGCGACGAGGGAGAGGGCGCCGTTGCCGACGAGCCGGCCACTCACCACTCGGGCGTCGATGGCGACCTGGGCGAAGCCGGTGCGGCGGCCCCACTCGATGCGGTAGGCATTGTCGCTGAAGAGCGCCTCGCGCACGCCGCCCGGCGAGATGGCGAGGAGGTGGCCGGCGCGCAGCGCACGCACGCACTCCTCCCTGGGGCCGTGCGTCACGAAGAAGACCTCGAGCAGCAGCCGGAAGCCTGCACGCGCGCAACAAACGTCGCTCGATGCACGGTTCAACAGCTCGACCGGCCATGCTTGCACGGTCGCGCGGAGGCTGGTGAGCGAATCGATGAGCGAGCCGGCGAGCGAGCCGGTGAGAGAGCAGGTGAGAGCTCTTGGCATCGGTGCCGTGGAGTGGGTGGCCGTGGCGTGGGTCTGGGGCAGGGGTGGCCGTGGCGTGGGTCTGGGGAGGGGGTGGCCTTGGCGTGGGTCTGGTGTGACCGTGGCGTGGGTCTGGGAAGGGGGTGGCCTTGGCGTGGGTGTGGGGAGGGGTGGCCGTGGCGTGGGTCTGGGGAGGGGGTGGCCTTGGCGTGGGTGTGGGGAGGGGGTGGCCGTGGCGTGGGTCTGGGGAGGGGTGGCCCGCTGAGCCGCTCACCGGGGATCTTGAAGAGGAAGTGATCGGCGACCGAGTGGCAGGTCCGGCCTTTCTGCAGAATGAGCCTGGACACCAGGTAGTAGTAGTCGATGGGGATGGCGCCATGGTAGTAGATGATCAGGGCCGGGCCCTCGTCTGGGATCTTGTCCAATCCGTGAACCTCGTAGCCTGTAAAGTCAACGCACACACAACGAGATAAAGGCAAAGATCCCCATGTAGTCTTAACAGACTGTCGGTGCAAGTGCTGTTAGCGAGCGCCTATGAAGATTGGCACGGCACACGAGGAGGTGGGTGGCCAGGACCACGCCTGGCCGCCTTTGTCTCCCCAGTGGCGATATTTACACACCGCACCAGGTAAGGTACTCAATTGAGGCTGAGTCGACCTAGGGGAGGCCCAGGACTGGTTAAGATAATTGTCACTGGTATTGGCCGTGAGCGGAAATCTAACTTGGATCGCCAGGTTCGTAGCGCAAAATCACCACCACCCTCACAACCACCACTACCACCTCAACCACTTCTACCACCCTCGGCACCGCCGCTACATTACCACCACCAGCACCGTCACCACCACAGCTGCCGCATGTGGAGGCGCCCTGGTGGCGAGGTGTTAACTGCCTCGCCTGGTATAAAGGAGGTCATTGGTTCATTCTCGACCCTGACGCTGTATATTTGGAGTGGTCGTGTGGATTTTTCTCTGGGTTCTCCGGTTTTTCCCTTCGCATTTAGAATTAACATCACGCATTTAAGAATAATTGGCCACGATAACTTTCCACGCGATCAGCCACTTCATTGAGCCATCATTTGTGGCGGCCAGATCGCTTCTGAAAACGAGCTACGTCGTAGCCCAATGGGACCTTGCCTGTAAAAATAAAAAATATTTCTCGTTTAATAGTTGGGGTGCCGCAGGGGCGGCTCACCATGCCAGATGGTGGCGTGGCCGTCCCAGAGCGCGGCGAGCGTCTTGCGCGCCCCGTCCCAGAAGCTGTGTGAGTAGGCCGTTCGCAGCACGCTCTTGCTGCCGTAGACGTGCAGGAAGAGGATGGAGAGGTAGAGGAAGAGCAGGATGAAGAGCGGCAGGATGAAGACGACGAGCAGCGGTGTGAAGACCCAGAGCAGGTGGGCCGCGTACTCCAGGCAGACGTCGAGGCCCTCCAGGCCCGTCCACGCTGTCCACGCCTCCAGCAGCCAGCCCAGCACCTCGGGGCGCTCCAGCCCGGAGGCCGGGCAGCTCTCTGAGGAGTTGAGCATCGCGCCCTGGGGGGAGGGCGGCATCACGCGCACGGCGTCCCCGTCAGGATGTTGTATTTATGCCCATTTTTCCTAAAATTTATATTAAGAATAATTAGGCCAATATATATATTTTTTAATTAAATAATGAAAACAACCCGCTACTCCTCACAGGCCACGCCGGGCATCTGAAAAACAAGGAATGCCATTAAACAGCAAATGTCAGGACCTCCCCGGCCACCTTTGTCTTCCCACGGTTCGACAAACACATGCCAGCCATAAATACATATGGCGGGGTCTGGCCTCGGGATGACCCACACAGGGGGAGTGGGGGGTTAGGGCGGTCGTGAGGGGGGGTCTGTGGCCTGGCATTCTTGGGGTGTCTGTTTTTTTCTGTTTGTTTTTCTCTCGCAAGAGATGTGCAGAGAGGGCAGAGGGGAGGGGTTTTTCACGTTTTTGGGTTTTAAGCACAAACGCACATCACGCAGTTCAGTCTGGTTCGACTCGGCTTGCGACGCAGCGTTGCGAGGGAGGCTCACAAGGGAGTTGGGGCGGAGGCTTGCCGAGACATCGACGCCAACCATGGGTCGTGCCTCGAGGAGAGATGTGACGAGGAGGGGTCGTTAGAGTCGCAGAAGTCTGAGTTCAGTCTGGGTCGAGGCTGGGTTTGAGCCGTGCTCCGGCTGGCGGTGCCGTCGCGAGAGAGCAAACACCGATACCCGGTGTCGCTTCTCGCAGAACGAAGTGAACCTGAACCAGCGCAGCCCTTAAGTGAGGGCGCGAGGGGCATCAGCGGGTGCCCGTGTGAAGCTGTCAGCTGCACGCCAAAGGCGAAAGCAAAGAGAGAGAACGGAGCAGTGGAAAGAGCCTGACCGGCCGCCCGTGAGGAAGAGGACAGCACCCACTGAGAACAGACCAGACGTCCAGCAGCGGAGGAGCTGCGCGCTATCCGACGACGGAATTATCAACACACAACACACCAATGTACAGCATGAAACACGCGCTGTACTAACACACAACACACCAATGTACAGCATGAAACACGCGCCGTACTATCACACAACACACTAATGTACAGCATGAAACACGCGCCGTACTAACACACAACACACTAATGTACAGCATGAAACATGCGCCGTACTAACACACAACACACTAATGTACAGCATGAAACACGTGCCGTACTAACACACAACACACTAATGTACAGCATGAAACACGCGCCGTACTAACACACAACACACTAATGTACAGCATGAAACACGCGCCGTACTAACACACAACACACTAATGTACAGCATGAAACATGCGCCGTACTAACACACAACACGCTAATATACAGCATGAAACACGTGTCGTACTAACACACAACACACTAATGTACAGCATGAAACATGTGTCGTACTAACACAACACATTAATATACAGCATGAAACACGTGTCGTACTAACACACAACACACTAATGTACAGCATGAAACACGTGCCGTACTAACACACAACACACTAATGTACAGCATGAAACACGCGCCGTACTAACACACAACACACTAATGTACAGCATGAAACACGCGCCGTACTAACACACAACACACTAATGTACAGCATGAAACATGCGCCGTACTAACACACAACACGCTAATATACAGCATGAAACACGTGTCGTACTAACACACAACACACTAATGTACAGCATGAAACATGTGTCGTACTAACACAAGACCCATTAATATACAGCATGAAACACGTGTCGTACTAACACACAACACACTAATGTACAGCATGAAACACGCGCCGTACTAACACACAACACACTAATGTACAGCATGAAACATGCGCCGTACTAACACACAACACGCTAATATACAGCATGAAACACGTGTCGTACTAACACACAACACACTAATGTACAGCATGAAACATGTGTCGTACTAACACACAACACACTAATGTACAGCATGAAACACGTGTCGTACTAACACACAACACACTAATGTACAGGATGAAACACGCGCCGTACTAACACACAACACACTAATATATAGCATGAAACACGTGCCGTAATAACAGACACCACACTAATATACAGCATGAAACACGTGCCGTACTAACACACACCACACTAATATACAGCATGAAATACGTGCGTACTAACACACAACACACTAATATACAGCATGAAATACGCGCCGTACTAACACACAACACACTAATGTACAGCATGAAACACGTGCCGTACTAACACACAACACACTAATGTACAGCATGAAACACGTGTCGTACTAACACACAACACACTAATGTACAGCATGAAACACGTGCCGTACTAACACACAACACAATAATGTACAGCATGAAACACGCGCCGTACTAACACACAACACACTAATATACAGCATGAAACACGTGTCGTACTAACACACAACACACTAATATACAGCATGAAACACGTGCCGTACTAACACACAACACACTAATACACAGCATGAAACACGTGCCGTACTAACACACAACACACTAATATACAGCATGAAACACGTGCCGTACTAACACACAACACACTAATGTACAGCATGAAACACGTGTCGTACTAACACACAACACAATAATATACAGCATGAAACACGTGTCGTACTAACACACAACACACTAATATACAGCATGAAACACGCGCCGTACTAACACACAACACACTAATATACAGCATAAAACACGTGCCGTACTAAAACACACCACACTAATATACAGCATGAAACACGTGCCGTACTAACACACACCACACTAATATACAGCATGAAACAAATGCCGTACTAACACACAACACACTAATATACAGCATGAAACACGCGCCGTAATAACACACAACACACTAATGTACAGCATGAAACACGTGCCGTACTAACACACAACACACTAATGTACAGCATGAAACGTGTCGTACTAACACACACCACACTAATGTACAGCATGAAACGTGTCGTACTAACACACACCACACTAATGTACAGCATGAAACGTGTCGTACTAACACACAACACACTAATGTACAGCATGAAACGTGTCGTACTAACACACAACACACTAATGTAAAGCATGAAACGTGTCGTACTAACACACACCACACTAATGTACAGCATGAAACGTGTCGTACTAACACACACCACACTAATATACAGCATGACACACGTGCCATACTAACACACAACACTAATGTACAGCATGAAACACGCGCCGTACTAACACACAACACACTAATATACAGCATGAAACACGTGTCTTACTAACACACAACACACTAATATACAGCATGAAACACGTGCCGTACTAACACACAACACACTAATACACAGCATGAAACACGTGCCGTACTAACACACAACACACTAATATACAGCATGAAACACGTGCCGTACTAACACACAACACACTAATATACAGCATGAAACACGTGCCATACTAACACACAACACACTAATGTACAGCATGAAACACGTGTCGTACTAACACACAACACACTAATATACAGCATGAAACACGTGTCGTACTAACACACAACACACTAATGTACAGCATGAAACACGTGCCGTACTAACACACAACACACTAATATACAGCATGAAACACGCGCCGTACTAACACACAACACACTAATGTACAGCATGAAACACGTGCCGTACTAACACACAACACACTAATGTACAGCATGAAACACGTGCCGTACTAACACACAACACACTAATATACAGCATGAAACACGCGCCGTACTAACACACAACACACTAATGTACAGCATGAAACACGTGTCGTACTAACACACAACACACTAATATACAGCATGAAACACGTGTCGTACTAACACACAACACACTAATATACAGCATGAAACACGTGCCGTACTAACACACAACACACTAATGTACAGCATGAAACACGCGCTGTACTAACACACAACACACTAATGTACAGCATGAAACACGTGCCGTACTATCACACAACACACTAATGTACAGCATGAAACACGCGCCGTACTAACACACAACACACTAATGTACAGCATGAAACACGTGCCGTACTAACACACAACACACTAATGTACAGCATGAAACATGTGCCGTACTAACACACAACACACTAATGTACAGCATGAAACACGTGTTGTACTAACACACAACACACTAATATACAGCATGAAACACTCGCCGTACTAACACACAACACACTAATATACAGCATGAAACACGTGTTGTACTAACACACAACACACTAATGTACAGCATGAAACACGTGTCGTACTAACACACAACACATTAATGTACAGCATGAAACACGTGTCGTACTAACACACAACAGACTAATGTACAGCATGAAACACGTGTCGTACTAACACACAACACACCAATGTACAGCATGAAACACGTGCCGTACTAACACACAACACACTAATGTACAGCATGAAACACGTGCCGGACTAACACACAACACACTAATATACAGCATGAAATACGCGCCGTACTAACACACAACACACTAATGTACAGCATGAAACACGTGTCGTACTAACACACAACACACTAATGTACAGCATGAAACATGTGCCGTACTAACACACAACACAATAATGTACAGCATGAAACACGTGTCGTACTAACACACAACACACTAATGTACAGCATGAAACACGTGCCGTACTAACACACAACACACTAATGTACAGCATGAAACACGTGTCGTACTAACACACAACACACTAATGTACAGCATGAAACATGTGCCGTACTAACACACAACACAATAATGTACAGCATGAAACACGCGCCGTACTAACACACAACACACTAATATACAGCATGAAACACGTGTCGTACTAACACACAACACACTAATATACAGCATGAAACACATGCCGTACTAACACACTAATATACAGCATGAAACACGTGCCGTACTAACACACAACACACTAATATACAGCATGAAACACGTGCCGTACTAACACACAACACACTAATGTACAGCATGAAACACGTGTCGTACTAACACACAACACAATAATATACAGCATGAAACACGTGTCGTACTAACACACAACACACTAATATACAGCATGAAACACGCGCCGTACTAACACACAACACACTAATATACAGCATAAAACACGTGCCGTACTAACACACACCACACTAAAATACAGCATGAAACACGTGCCGTACTAACACACACCACACTAATATACAGCATGAAACACGTGCCGTAATAACACACAACACACTAATGTACAGCATGAAACACGTGCCGTACTAACACACAACACACTAATGTACAGCATGAAACACGTGCCGTAATAACACACAACACACTAATGTACAGCATGAAACACGTGTCGTACTAACACACAACACACTAATGTACAGCATGAAACACGTGCCATACTAACACACAACACACTAATGTACAGCATGAAACACGCGCCGTACTAACACACAACACACTAATATACAGCATGAAACACGTGCCGTAATAACACACAACACACTAATGTACAGCATGAAACACGTGCCGTAATAACACACAACACACTAATGTACAGCATGAAACACGTGTCGTACTAACACACAACACACTAATGTACAGCATGAAACACGTGCCATACTAACACACAACACACTAATGTACAGCATGAAACACGCGCCGTACTAACACACAACACACTAATATACAGCATGAAACACGTGTTGTACTAACACACAACACACTAATATACAGCATGAAACACGTGCCGTACTAACACACAACACACTAATATACAGCATGAAACACGCGCCGTACTAACACACAACACACTAATGTACAGCATGAAACACGTGCCGTACTAACACACAACACACTAATGTACAGCATGAAACACGTGTCGTACTAACACACAACACACTAATGTACAGCATGAAACACGCACCATACTAACACACAACACACTAATATACAGCTTGAAACACGTGTCATACTAACACACAACACACTAATATACAGCATGAAACACGTGCCGTACTAACACACAACACACTAATACACAGCATGAAACACGTGCCGTACTAACACACAACACACTAATATACAGCATGAAACACGTGCCGTACTAACACACAACACACTAATATACAGCATGAAACACGTGCCATACTAACACACAACACACTAATGTACAGCATGAAACACGTGTCGTACTAACACACAACACACTAATATACAGCATGAAACACGTGTCGTACTAACACACAACACACTCATGTACAGCATGAAACACGTGTCATACTAACACACAACACACTAATGTACAGCATGAAACACGTGCCGTACTAACACACAACACACTAATGTACAGCATGAAACACGTGCCGTACTAACACACAACACACTAATATACAGCATGAAACACGTGCCATACAAACGCACAACACACTAATGTACAGCATGAAACACGTGTCGTACTAACACACAACACACTAATATACAGCATAAAACACGTGTCGTACTAATACACAACACACTAATGTACAGCATGAAACACGTGTCGTACTAACACACAACACACTAATGTACAGCATGAAACACGTGATGTACTAACACACAACACACTAATGTACAGCATGAAACACGTGCCGTAATAACACACAACACACTAATGTACAGCATGAAACACGTGTCGTACTAACACACAACACAATAATGTACAGCATGAAACACGCGCCGTACTAACACACAACACACTAATATACAGCATGAAACACGTGTCGTACTAACACACAACACACTAATATACAGCATGAAACACATGCCGTACTAACACACTAATATACAGCATGAAACACGTGCCGTACTAACACACAACACACTAATATACAGCATGAAACACGTGCCGTACTAACACACAACACACTAATGTACAGCATGAAACACGTGTCGTACTAACACACAACACAATAATATACAGCATGAAACACGTGTCGTACTAACACACAACACACTAATATACAGCATGAAACACGCGCCGTACTAACACACAACACACTAATATACAGCATAAAACACGTGCCGTACTAACACACACCACACTAAAATACAGCATGAAACACGTGCCGTACTAACACACACCACACTAATATACAGCATGAAACACGTGCCGTAATAACACACAACACACTAATGTACAGCATGAAACACGTGCCGTACTAACACACAACACACTAATGTACAGCATGAAACACGTGCCGTAATAACACACAACACACTAATGTACAGCATGAAACACGTGTCGTACTAACACACAACACACTAATGTACAGCATGAAACACGTGCCATACTAACACACAACACACTAATGTACAGCATGAAACACGCGCCGTACTAACACACAACACACTAATATACAGCATGAAACACGTGCCGTAATAACACACAACACACTAATGTACAGCATGAAACACGTGCCGTAATAACACACAACACACTAATGTACAGCATGAAACACGTGTCGTACTAACACACAACACACTAATGTACAGCATGAAACACGTGCCATACTAACACACAACACACTAATGTACAGCATGAAACACGCGCCGTACTAACACACAACACACTAATATACAGCATGAAACACGTGTTGTACTAACACACAACACACTAATATACAGCATGAAACACGTGCCGTACTAACACACAACACACTAATATACAGCATGAAACACGCGCCGTACTAACACACAACACACTAATGTACAGCATGAAACACGTGCCGTACTAACACACAACACACTAATGTACAGCATGAAACACGTGTCGTACTAACACACAACACACTAATGTACAGCATGAAACACGCACCATACTAACACACAACACACTAATATACAGCTTGAAACACGTGTCATACTAACACACAACACACTAATATACAGCATGAAACACGTGCCGTACTAACACACAACACACTAATACACAGCATGAAACACGTGCCGTACTAACACACAACACACTAATATACAGCATGAAACACGTGCCGTACTAACACACAACACACTAATATACAGCATGAAACACGTGCCATACTAACACACAACACACTAATGTACAGCATAAAACACGTGTCGTACTAACACACAACACACTAATATACAGCATGAAACACGTGTCGTACTAACACACAACACACTCATGTACAGCATGAAACACGTGTCATACTAACACACAACACACTAATGTACAGCATGAAACACGTGCCGTACTAACACACAACACACTAATGTACAGCATGAAACACGTGCCGTACTAACACACAACACACTAATATACAGCATGAAACACGTGCCATACAAACGCACAACACACTAATGTACAGCATGAAACACGTGTCGTACTAACACACAACACACTAATATACAGCATGAAACACGTGTCGTACTAACACACAACACACTAATGTACAGCATGAAACACGTGTCGTACTAACACACAACACACTAATGTACAGCATGAAACACGTGATGTACTAACACACAACACACTAATGTACAGCATGAAACACGTGCCGTAATAACACACAACACACTAATGTACAGCATGAAACACGTGCCGTACTAACACACAACACACTAATATACAGCATGAAACGCGCGCCGTACTAACACACAACACACTAATGTACAGCATGAAACACGTGTCGTACTAACACACAACACACTAATATACAGCATGAAACACGTGCCGTACTAACACACAACACACTAATATACAGCATGAAACACGTGCCGTACTAACACACAACACACTAATATACAGCATGAAACACGTGCCGTACTAACACACAACACACTAATATACAGCATGAAACACGCGCCGTACTAACACACAACACACTAATGTACAGCATGAAACACGTGCCGTACTAACACACAACACGCTAATGTACAGCATGAAACACGTGTCGTACTAACACACAACACACTAATGTACAGCATGAAACACGCGCCATACTAACACACAACACACTAATATACAGCTTGAAACACGTGTCGTACTAACACACAACACACTAATGCACAGCATGAAACACGTGCCGTACTAACACACAACACACTAATATACAGCATGAAATACGCGCCGTACTAACACACAACACGCTAATGTACAGCATGAAACACGTGTCGTACTAACACACAACACACTAATATACAGCATGAAACACGTGTCGTACTAACACACAACACACTAATTTACAGCATGAAACACGTGCCGTACTAACACACAACACACTAATATACAGCATGAAACACGTGCCGTACTAACACACAACACACTAATATACAGCATGAAACACGTGCCGTACTAACACACAACACACAAATATACAGCATGAAACACGCGCCGTACTAACACACAACACACTAATGTACAGCATGAAACACGTGCCGTACTAACACACAACACACTAATGTACAGCATGAAACACGTGTCGTACTAACACACAACACACTAATGTACAGCATGAAACACGTGCCGTACTAACACACAACACACTAATGTACAGCATGAAACACGTGCCGTACTAACACACAACACACTAATATACAGCATGAAACACGCGCCGTACTAACACACAACACACTAATATACAGCATGAAACACGTGCCGTACTAACACACAACACACTAATATACCGCATGAAACACGTGCCGTACTAACACACAACACACTAATATACAGCATGAAACACGTGCCGTACTAACACACAACACAGTAATATACAGCATGAAACACGTGCCGTACTAACACACAACACACTAATACACAGCATGAAACACGTGCCGTACTAACACACAACACACTAATATACAGCATGAAACACGTGCCAAAGGTGGGAAACCGCCTTACAAGCCACGCCCAGCATCACACAGCCCGTGACGCCCATGACGTCGCTAAGCTCCGTGCCATCACCTCCCGTCCAGCGGCACACGCAGGAGTAGAGGTGAAACTTTGCCCCCCCCCACAACGATCCGATGAGTAGCATACCTGTCAACTCCTTATCAGTGCCCTACCTCATTACAGACCAATTCAGACCTAATTGGTCACCCCGTGCCCCTTACAAATCTCGACGTTCATCTTACAAAGTCCCATCACAAGGGAGAAACACAAACACATAGACAATGTTTTGTTGTTGCCCGTATTGAAATGTCTGTACGCCGTATGGACCTGAAAACTACATTTTTCTGTACAAGAATACTGGGTAAACCGTATGGGTTCACAGGTATTGGTAATGGTGGGAGTGGTGGTGGAAATTGGGATGTTTAAAATGTAATTGGACAATGCAAAACATACGTAGTAGTAACGCAGGCGAAGGATGTGTTTCTTGTTCAGCTAAGAACAGAACCCACGGGTGGTGAAGAGCGCCTCAGAGGGGTGAGATGTCAGTGACGTCTCACTTCGCCTTTCCGTCTTTCTCAAAGCGTCGTTATGGGCCGTCCATAAATGACGTCACGCGATTTTAGCCGTTTTTTGACCCCCCCTCCCCCCCTCGTCACACGGCGTCACAAAAAGTCAGACCCCCCCTCAAATATGACGTCACAAAGCTCTGCCCCGCCCCCCCCCCCCCAAAAAAAAGACACATTTCCATTTTTAAAATAAAACATGCTTCAAATCACTTTAAACTATTGTAATTTTAGTGCGTATTTAATGTGGCGCTGCACTCTGATGTTGTAGGAGAAAACATTTATTAAAAAGGAGGCGTTGGAAAGCTTTCTTTTGAGCCTCGTCTCAAACGGTGTTAGACGAGAGGACGCGTCCCATGATATAAAAAAAAAAACTTGAAACTTTGTAGTAGAACGAAGAAAAATGGAGAGTACAGTTATAACAATGACATATTAATTTCATGGAATGAAAATCCCTGGTAAAATCATTAGAATCAAAATGTTTAATAACAATCATTCAAAACTATACAAAATGTATGCATATCCATTCTCCTATGGAGAATCAAAATGCTCCTTCATGGAATAAATAGGGAGAGCATGGATCTCTTCATTACGTGGAATGCATATTCCATTCAGATCAAGCTCTTCTTCGTCTATCCAATCTGCACTCTCTCCATTTCTTCGTTCACGATGACAACCATTAGTTCACGTTGCCGACGTGCAGCGACTCTCCGTGGCCTGATGCGTCTGGGCTGCATAATCATTGATTCCTGCTTGTGTGATACAGAGTGGCTGCGCAGCATGACTAACGACGCGAAGTATGTGTGATATTTCTTGCAAATCCTAGCGCTAAGCACTGATTGCAGTACAAGTCATATGGAATCGACCGATAAGGATTTGAAGAGCGAGGAAGGATGTCATCCACGTTCAAACTTTGTGATGCAAACAGAGATGTGAAACACGGTAGAACCAATACCTCTGCCGTGGCTGACCATTGCTATAACGCTGTGGGCTCGCATGATATTATGGGAACCTCATTTGCCAGTAAAAATATGAAAATTGGTTTTTTACCCTTCTATCTGGCAACAAAACTGACACCTTTTTACAAGGAGTCATGTTTGCATAGACCGCAATACCTGCAGTCATAATACAAACAAAAGACATAACTCTGATAATGTGCACTGTCCTTGAAGTTGATTGGTCCACACCCGAGACAGCTTTCCTTAGAGCCTAGTCTCACATGGGTTGGACCAGATGACGCCAAAAGGCGTCCAGATGACGCCAAAAGGCGTCATCTGGTCCAACCCATGTGAGACTAGGCTCTAAGGAAAGCTGTCTCGGGTGTGGACCAATCAACTTCAAGGACAGTGCACATTATCAGAGTTATGTCTTTTGTTTGTATTATGACTGCAGGTATTGCGGTCTATGCAAACATGACTCCTTGTAAAAAGGTGTCAGTTTTGTTGCCAGATAGAAGGGTAAAAAAACAATTATCGCATGATATTGTTTTTTCCGAGACCAAGGTACTCCGCAAACCTTCGGGCAAATATCAAAAGTTTGTTCATGAAGTCGTGCAGATAAAAAACATAGATATAACTTCAACCAAGAAGATGGATACAAATTGAGATGTAATTGGAAGGATATTATTAACCAGGTAAAGCCTTAACTAGTTATGGTTGTTTCCATCATACCGGCCGGGTACTAGTTTATTTTCCCGAGTTACTTCCCCCCCCCCCCCGTGTCCCACACTCAGCTTCCCACTTCTAGCCCCGCCTACTCCCCCCCCAACAGCCTCACTTCTTCTCCCCCTAGCGCTCACGCAGCTCCCCTTCCCCTGCTCCACCCCCCTCTCTCTCTCCCCCCTTGCTTCTCCCCCCTTTATTACCTATATACAGTGAGGGAAAAAAGTATTTGATCCCCTGCTGATTTTGTACGTTTGCCCACTGACAAAGAAATTATCAGTCTATAATTTTAATGGTAGGTTTATTTGAACAGTGAGAGACAGAATAACAACAACAAAATCCAGAAAAACGCATGTCAAAAATGTTATAAATTGATTTGCATTTTAATGAGGGAAATAAGTATTTGACCCCCTCTCAATCAGAAATATTTCTGGCTACCAGGTGTCTTTTATACAGGTAACGAGCTGAGATTAGGAGCACACTCTTAAAGGGAGTGCTCCTAATCTCAGCTTGTTACCTGTATAAAAGACACCTGTTCACAGAAGCAATCAATCAATCAGATTCCAAACTCTCCACCATGGGCAAGACCAAAGAGCTCTCCAAGGATGTCAGGGACAAGATTGTAGACCTACACAAGGCTGGAATGGGCTACAAGACCATTGCCAAGCAGCTTGGTGAGAAGGTGACAACAGTTGGTGCGATTATTCGCAAATGGAAGAAACACAAAAGAACTGTCAATCTCCCTCGGCCTGGGGCTCCATGCAAGATCTCACCTCGTGGAGTTGCAATGATCATGAGAACGGTGAGGAATCATCCCAGAACTACACGGGAGAATCTTGTCAATGATCTCAAGGCAGCTGGGACCATAGTCACCAAGAAAACAGTTGGTAACACTACGCCGTGAAGGACTGAAATCCTGCAGCGCCCGCAAGGTCCCCCTGCTCAAGAAAGCACATATACATGGCCGTCTAAAGTTTGCCAATGAACATCTGAATGATTCAGAGGACAACTGGGTGAAAGTGTTGTGGTCAGATGAGACCAAAATGGAGCTCTTTGGCATTAACTCAACTCGCCGTGTTTGGAAGAGGAGGAATGCTGCCTATGACCCCAAGAACACCATCCCCACCGTCAAATATGGAGGTGGAAACATTATGCTTTAGGGGTGTTTTGCTGCTAAGGGGACATGACAACTTCACCGCATCAAAGGGACGATGGACGGGGCCATGTACCGTCACATCTTGGGTGAAAACCTCCTTCCCTCAGCCAGGGCATTTAAAATGGGTCGTGGATGGGTATTCCAGCATGACAATGACCCAAAACACACGGCCAAGGCAACAAAGGAGTGGCTCAAGAAGAAGCACATTAAGGTCCTGGAGTGGCCTAGCCAGTCTCCAGACCTTAATCCCATAGAAAATCTGTGGAGAGAGCTGAAGGTTCGAGTTGCCAAACGTCAGCCTCGAAACCTTAATGACTTGGAGAAGATCTGCAAAGAGGAGTGGGACAAAATCCCTCCTGAGATGTGTGCAAACCTGGTGGCCAACTACAAGAAACGTCTGACCTCTGTGATTGCCAACAAGAGTTTTGCCACCAAGTACTAATTCATGTTTTGCAGAGGGGTCAAATACTTATTTCCCTCATTAAAATGCAAATCAATTTAGAACATTTTTGACATGCGTTTTTCTGGATTTTGCTGTTGTTATTTTGTCTCTCACTGTTCAAATAAACATACCATTAAAATTATAGACTGATCATTTCTTTGTCAGTGGGCAAACGTACAAAATCAGCAGGGGATCAAATACTTTTTTCCCTCACTGTAACCTCTTGCCACGGCAGCTCTCTCGCCTACTTCAGCATTTTTTCTTGCTGTGGTTGTTCCACCTGATGAAGATTGCTTATGTTGCGATCGAAACGTCGTGATTTGTTTATTTTATTTCTACCTTCGTGACTTTACCGAAAGAACCAAAGAGTAGAGATGGGTCTCTTGTCCGTTCTAGAATTTTAATACAGGGCCTTTAAGAATTGAATTGGCTTCCGATGGGGCTCCACTCTGCGCTGGCTACATTCCAATGACTGATGGAGTTGGTCCTAGCTGGACTGCAGTGGGACTGATGCTTGATATACCTCGACGATATTATCGTCTTCAGCCGTACGTTCGAAGAAAATGGGCGCGGCAAATCTCAAATTTAAGCCCCAAAAATGTCACCTCCTGCAAAAATCCGTGCGGTATCTCGGTCACATTGTCAGCATTGCAACGGACCCCGAGAAAACAGCGTGCGTTCGGACTTGGCCGACCCCCACATCGGTGGGGAAGTTGCGAAGTTTTAGAGGATTCGCGTCTTTTTATCGCCGTTTTGCCGCCGGGTTTGCTACCATCGCGAAACCCCTCCACGCCTTGACGGCTAAGGGTCAGAGGTTTCATTGTGCACAATTGATCATTTTTTGCACGTAAAATACTAAATCGTGCACGCGATATACTGAATCTTTCCATAAGGGAACTCTGTAGTTAAATCAAAGATCCTAAATGGTTAAATTCAGTCACTCATGGTTCATAGTCGGACAATGGTGTAAAGAAGCACGACGCCATTTTCTGGGTACAAAAAACTTAAAATTTAATGGAGGAATAATTAATCATGGAGGACGCGTTGGCTATTGTACGCTTGCCGAATGACGTCTATTTAGTCGGTACTCCGTGATTAATTATCCCTCCATGCTCAAAAATGGCTGTTTGATATCTTTGTACCCAAAACTTTCTCTCTATATTATTATAAATGTTATCGTAACATAATAATAGTATTAAAAAAGTGTGACGTAGTTTGACTTCTTATGTTTAACATTGTAATATAATCTATACTGTAAATATAAGGTGACCTTAATACATTTCAATAATCAAAAAGTTCATAATGAAAATTAATCAAAATTTGTGTTGTTATAACAATTCACAAATGTCTGACCCCCCTCCCCCCTTAGGTGCGTGACGTCATTTATGGACGGCCCCCTAATCCGCAATTCACATCCTCTCTCCACCCATAGACAGTCGCGATTACAACTCTCTTCTCTATATCTAGGCTCTCCCAACACGCCTGGTCTGCGTGTAAGAGTAGACCAAATACCGTGGCGTGAGCAAGCAATTGACCGCAGCACCATGACCTTTATCCAGTGTATATGTGTGTGTGTGATGGACGCCCCGGCTGATGTATAGTCAGCCTCTCTACCCTCGACTGTTCCGTGTCTTGCAGAGGAGAAGGGAAGCTGTAAGGGTGTACACCTTGAAGAGGGAACGGTGGGACACGTGGCGAGGCTTTGAGATAAAATGCTGCTTTTCTGGAGCGGGTTTTGCAAACTTGTTAATTCCACGGCGCTCACCTCGGACTGTGATAAATCTTCACGGATAACTCAACAAAAACACTCACTGTGGGCCTGACTGGGCGCCACGGTGCCGAGGAGATGTTAACTACCTCGCCTAGTATGCAGGAGGTCGTGGTTTCGAACTCGACCCTGACACCTGTTTCTGTATATTTGGAGTTTGCGTGTCTCTCTCTCTCTGTGGTCGCGTGGATTTTTTCCCCGGGTCCTCCGGGGGTTCTCCCATCCGCATTTAGCCTCAACATCACGGTTTCAAGTATTTTTGGCTGCTGTAAATGTCCACACGATGACGATGATAAGTCCGCTTCGTGGAGCTATAATTTGTGCTAGCCAGGTCACTTGTGAAAATGAGCTACGTAGCTCAGTTGTCATTTGCCTTGTCAAATTAAATAAGTAATATTTAAAAATACTTTGAAAAACACGCTTTAATGAAATGTACCCTACTCGTAATGGCAGAACTCCACGACTCCAGGAAGTGGCCCCGAAGCTGGCATAACGTAAGAGGCCGTGGTGACTTACAGCCAACGTGAGTTGAGCGTGGACAATTAGACCCAAGCCGAAACATAACATATAAAAAAGATTGTTTAAAATGTTTATTTTTCTTTTTAATGATAGAATATGGTATTGTCATCAGTAAGACATAAGTCTACCAAGTTTGCAGTCGATACCACATTGGGAAGTGGGTTAAAATTGAGTTACAATATTTTTTTTGAGGATACGACAACAGACAAGAGTGAGTAAAATAAAAAAGCGTGTAAATTACAAAATAAAAAATAGTTTCCCATAGAACTCATCGCTGCTGCTGCCATCACCACGCGAGATCGGAACAGAAGAAGCACCGGAGGTGGACCGATATCAAAGCGACGAAATCTCCACTTGGCAATGAACAGCGGCGTGCATGCAGAACGGAGTGTTCCACCGGTCCGTGTTGCCAGGTACGACGGTGCGGCTCACAGCCACGGGCAGGAGAGAGAGAGAGCAGGGAACAAAGCATGAGGGTAGTGGAGGGAAAGAGAGAGACGCGTGACACGGAGACAGGAAGAGATGCCCCGTGTCGCCTGTGAGAGACTGCTGGGGCTGTTAGCGAGCAGCAGCAGCAGCGCCTATGGCACACGAGGAATGTGGGTGGCCAGCAACCACGCCCGGCCGCCTTTGTCTCCCCCAGTGGCGACGTTTACCGCACACCGCACCAGGCACTCATTTGAGGCTGAGTCGACCCAGGATCGTCGCCGGTGGGTGGCGTGAGCGGGAATCGAACTTCGGGTTGGTAGCGTAGCGTTGCGCTAACCGCTGCGCCACCGCTCCCCACCACCACCACCACCAACAACAACTACCACCACCACCAACAACTACCACCAACAACAACTACCACCGCCACCACCACCACCTACCACCACCAACAACAACTACCACCTGATTCCCACCACCACCCATCTCAAAAGAATTCTCTCATCAAAAACGCTATACCACAGAGCTCATGGCATTTCTGACCAACACCACCTGGCCAGTGAATTAAGACACGTACATCGGGCCCTCAGGATGAACGGATACTCTTGACCGCACCATCCGCCAAGCTGTTTCTCCCACCATACAGAAACAGCCACTTGAAACTCCGATCAAAACTATCACGTTGCCATACATAGCAGGCGTGACCAAAAAGATCTCCAAAATTCTAAACAAACATAAGATCCAAGTCCGATTCAGTACAGTACGTAAAATCCGTGATGTAATTCTATCTGTGAAAGATGTCATTCCTGACTTACAATACCCTGGAGTCTACAAACTGAGTTGCAGCTGTGGTGATTGCTACATTGGAGAAACGAAACGTCATGTCTCTGATCGTGTCCGCGAGCACAAGTCAGATCTGAAACACGGCAAAACTGATTCTTCCGCCGTTGCCGATCATTGCTACAATGCTGTGGGCTCTCATGAAATTGTCTTTTCCGAGACCAAGGTACTGTGCAAACCTCCTGGCTACCATCAAAGGTTTGTACACGGAGCCATCCAAATATACAAACACAAACATAATTTCAACCGTGATGATGGGTACAAACTTAGTAATCATTGGAAAGATGTTATTAACCATGCAAAAAAGATTTTACTACACATATTTGGACCATCTTATTTGACAGGCACTATTCTTCAGTTACCCTATAGTTTCTTCTTCATTTTTCACACACTGGTTTCCTGCTTTAAGTTTTACCACACATATTTGGCAAATCTAGAATTAATCCCAGCAACGTAGCAAAGTGCTGTTTCATCTACATAACAAAGGCTCAGTCCCATTTACAGCAGCAGCACCTTAACAGCAGCCGCACCTTAACAACTCTTGGAACCTCCCGGTTCAACCAGTCTGCACAACAAAGGCTCATTCCTAGCAGCGGCTTTAGCCGCACCAACTTCACAATAATAATATCCAGGGGCCTGCCTTGGCTCCTCCCACCCTCAACCAGCATATATACAAGGACGGTTTTCTTGGAATTTCTCTTACTTGATACAGCTATCGTGCTGTGACGGTTCCACCTGAAGACGGAAGCTTGTGTTGCCTCCGAAACGTCGTGATTTTGATTTTATTTTACTTTTATTAATTTTTATTTTTTACCTACGTGACTTTACCGAAAAAAACCTAAGAATATAACTACCACCACCAACAACAACTACCGCCACCACCAACAACTACCACCACCACCACCGCCACCACCAACAACTACCACCACCAACAACAACTACCACCACCACGAACAACTTCCGCCACCAACAACAACCACCACCACCAACAACAACTACCACCATCTACCACCACCACCAACAACTACCGGCACCACCACCAGCGTGGTCGTCGCATTGACGTTGAGAGACGACGCGGGTTGCCACCGTGGGGCCCGACCATCACGACCACCACGAGTGGTGATGATGGGTCGACACGACAGCAGTGTACAGCTTCCCTGGCCGTCTTTGTCTCTCTCGTCACGTGTCCCTGCCGTCTTTGTCTCTCTCGTCACGTGTCCCTGCCGTCTTTGTTTCTCCCGTCACGTGTCCCAACAGTTTTGTCTCTCTCACCTGGTGTCCCGGCCGTCTTTGTCTCTCTTGTCACGTGTCCCGGCCGTCTTTGCCTCCCTTCCCGCTGGAGCCCAGCGTCAGCGGCCGGGCTCCTCCACTCAGCGCGACCAAGCCAAGGGGCCGCGGAAAAGTTTCACGCGCGCCGCACACCGCGCCGCAACGCTGCACGTAGGGACCGCGGCGATTTGTCATTTTCGATAGGCGTCAAGACGCGTTTATATTCTTAGGTTTTTTCGGTAAAGTCACGTAGGTAAAAAATTAAAATTAATAAAAGTAAAATAAAATGAAAATAAAAATCACGACGTTTCGGAAGCAACACAAGCTTCCGTCTTCAGGTGGAACCGTCACAGCCCGACAGCTGTATCAAGTAAATGAGAGATACAGCTGTAAGGCTGTGACAGTTCCACCTGAAGACGGAAGCTTGTGTTGCCTCCGAAACGTCGTGATTTTTATTTTTTTAATTTTATTTTACTTTTATTAATTAAAATTTTTTACCTACGTGACTTTACCGAAAAAACCTAAGAATATGAATCCTTGCAGTCACGAAAGCTTCAAATCTAGAAGACGCGTTTAGTTTATTTTGCTGTTGCAGATGCTCACATTTGATATCAGCCACTTGGATGAGCTATCATGTTGTGGCGAGGTCGCCTCTGATAATAGCTAATAACTCAGTGGGCTTTACCTAGTAAATACAAGTTAAATTTTGAGTGGGTGATTGGGCAGGTGAGTGGGTGACTGAGTGGGTGAGTGGGTGACTGAGTGGGTGATTGGGCAGGTGAGTGGGTGACTGAGTGAGTGACGGATCATGTTGGTGGGTGACTGAGTGAGTGACGGATCATGTTGGTGGGTGACTGAGTGAGTTATTGAGCAGGTTGGTAGGTGACCGAGTGTGTGATTGAGCAGGTGTCCGGCAAAACAACCTCCTACCTCCTCGCGGTGCCGGACGGGCAACACTGTCGTGGGCAGTGCTGTGGGGGGAGGGCCAATGCCCATTGGCCCTCTCCCCTCATGGCGTCTGTGACCACCACAGTGGCTAAACGGGGGCTCTGGACGGGTGCGAGGGGCTGGTAACCCCTCCACCTTCAATTAACCACCACTAAACTACGAATTAAACATAAACCTGTAATTAATAAGCTTGTGCCGGAGGACCCGGGGGGTCAGGCTTTTATGACGTCTCCTGGCCAAACCCCATTTGGCGGAGCCAGGAGATTTAATTTTCACCCTCGGGGCTCCTCCAGAAACAACGAGAAACCATTGCGGATGGCCACGTGGAATGTTCGAACGCTCACTGCGGAGGAGAGGCTGCCACTCCTCTGTCGGGAGCTGGACCGGTACCGCCTGGATCTCTGTGGCATTCAGGAGGTCCGGTGGACCGGTTCTGGCTCCTGCCACCATGAGGGGTGGACAGTCCTCTACTCGGGGCAGGAGACTGCCAAACAACAGGGTGTGGCTCTTCTTCTGAACAAAAGAATGAAGGGGGCGTGGGAGCGTGGCGGTGAGGTGTGGGAAGCTGTAAGCCCCAGGATACTTTGGGCTCGCCTTCCCATCAATCAGAGGCGAGGAGTGGTGGTCGTGGTTACTTATGCCCCCACCGAAGACGAACATCCGTGGAGGGATGCAGGCAAAGCCGATGAGTCAGACGCTTTCTATGACCTGTCACAGGTGCTGGCTAAAGTGGCCACTCGGGATAGAGTCATCTTGTTGGGTGACTTCAATGCCCGAGTTGGTCATGATGCTGGCACCTGGTCTGGAGTGATTGGAAGGCATGGGCCAGATCAGCTCAATAATAACGGTAGGAGGCTGCTAGATTTTTGTGCAGCCCATGGGCTTGTAATTACCAACACGCTCTTCCGGCATCGGCGCATCCACACAACATCATGGATACATGCCGGGTCCAAGCAAGAACATCTGCTGGACTACATAGTGACGGACCAGCGGATGCGAGCCCATGTCCTTGACACCAGGACCTACCGTGGAGCTGATCTGACCTCTGACCATCGACTAGTCATCTGTAAGATGCGCCTGCCATTCTTCCACTCCGGTGGTGGGTGTACACCCAGGACCCCATTCCAACCAAAAGTGGCCTGGTCTCAGCTAGCTGATGAAAGTTGCAAGCGAGAATTTCATCATTGCTTGCAGCTGGGGTTGGCATCGTCCCCCACTCCACCTGATGTCGAGGGTAAATGGGCGAGGTTTAAGACTGTGACTCATGCAGCTGCAATGGCTACTTTGGGTACGCGGTCCGGACCTCCCCAGAAACCCTGGCTGACGGAGGAGGTGTTCAGGTTAATTGAGAAAAAGCGACAGGCCCACTCTCATCGCCTACAGCATCCCACGTCAGAGAATGAGGAGGTTTACCGCAGCCTTCGCTCAGAGGTTCGGAGAGCCGTAAGGCGCTGTAAGGATGGGTGGTGGTCGCGGATTGCTGAGAAGATGGAGTCTGCCTCAGTGGCCCGCGATCACAAATCACTATTTAACTCCATCAAAAAAGTAACCTGCAGCGCCACACCTATTACCATCATTAGAGGAAAAAACGGTGATCCAATCTCCGACCCCCAGGAACAAGTTTGCAGATTTGCTGAGCATTTCTGTGAGGTCCTGGGGGAGGGAAAATCTCTCAGCCAGGAAAACATCATGGCACAAAGTGGGGATAACCCTGCTGAGGCTGCGGTGCCTCAAATATTGGAAGAGGTCACCCCCTGTGAGTGGCTGGCTGAGGTACCAGCTGTTGAGGAAGTACTGAGGGCGATCCGGAGTCTGAGACCAGGGAAGGCACCGGGCAGAGATGATCTCCCAAGCGAAATGCTGAGGGAGGGTGGCGTTTGTGCACAGACTGCCCTATATGACATCATAACAACAGTCTGGACCACTGGACGGGTTCCGCAGGACTGGAAGGATGCCCTGGTGGTCCCCCTCTTTAAGAAGGGGGACCGTACCGACTGTAACAACTACAGGGGCATCTCACTCCTCAGTGTGCCGGGTAAGGTCCTGGCAAGGATTATTCAACATTGCCTTGCGAGGCACGCTGAGGAGAGGCTTGCGGAGCCCCAATGCGGTTTCAGGAAAGGGCGGTCCTGCACAGATGCCATATTTTCTGTCCGTCTGCTACAGCAGAGGTGTAGGGAATTCCAAAAAGACCTACATCTCTGCTTTATTGACCTGGTCAAGGCCTATGATACCATCAGTAGGACTGGGCTCTGGGTTGTTCTTCGTGCTTTCGGAGTCCCTGACCCTCTGCTCACGATCATTAAGGACCTTCATGATGGTGAGCGGGCCCGGGTAAAACTACGTGGCCGGGAGTCGGAGCCTTTCCCTGTACACCTTGGGGTGCGACAGGGATGTCCTCTGGCTCCCACATTATTTAACATCTATTTCGACTGCGTAGTTCGTGAAGCCTTCAATAGCTGTACCGGGGGAATTACCATTTGGTACAGATATAATGGGAGGCTGATCGACGCCCGGGTGCGATCAAGGGATGGCTCCCTATTGGTCAACCACGTTACGTATGCCGATGATTTGGTAATAGCTGCTCATTCAGAAGAGGAGTTGGAGACGCTGCTGCTGAGACTGGAGCGTGCCACTAAGAAGTGGGGCCTTACCATCAGCCCCACCAAAACTATGCACCTGTCTGGGTATTTTGTACCATCGGGCACTCCACCCCCACAACTCTCAATCGGTGATGGGGCAGTTGTGGAGAGAGTGGAGAGTTTCCCATACCTGGGCAGTGTGCTTATGACCGGCTCCAGTTTATCAGCAGAGGTCTCACTCCGAATCAGTCGAGCGGCAATATCTTTTCATCGGTTGCGTAACGCTGTGTGGAAGCTACCTGGTCTGTCGCTCCACACGAAGCTTCAGGTCTTCACGGCCACGGTCATTCCCTCCCTTCTCTACGCTTGCGAAACGTGGACCCCCCTAGTGGAGCATCTTCGCCGGTTGGAAACATTTAGGCTGGCCTGCCTTCGATCCATCCTGGGTTTAACCAGGCTGGATTGTGTGAGGAGCTCACAAGTCCTTGAAAGATCTGGGCAAAGTCCCATCAGTGAGCTCCTCCGGCAGGCAAGGCTGCGTTGGCTTGGTCATGTAGCCCGCATGCCCAGCCACCGCATGCCTAAACAGCTTTTGTTCGGCAGGATCGAGGGGGCTAAACGGGCGCGGCACGGGCTAGAGAAGAGATGGAGTGATGTGGTACAGGAGGACGTGGAGCTGACTGGACTTGCCGATGACTGGTACCAGCGGTGTCAAGATCGGCCTCAATGGAGGAGGCTCGTGAAGGACGCTACTGGGCAGTTGGAGGCAGTCGCCCTCCAACAACAACGGAGGGCGGAGGAGCGACGCTCACAACAACGAGCGGAGCGCCGGGTGGCTAAAACACAGCAAGTTGGCACAGTAGGGGGCACAGGTGGTGCATCAGCCAGTCATCTCGGTCATCTCGGTCAGTCGACCCGTGGCACCTGGGTCTGCCCCGTGACCTCCTGCCAGCGGGCGTTCGACACTTCACGTGGCCTCAGGGTGCACATGGCCTGGCACAAGCGTCGTGGTGACGTCACCGCCACTTAGTGGCGAATGGCGGTTGTTGTTGTTGATTGAGCAGGTGAGTGGGTGACTGGGTGATTGGGCAGGTGAGTGGGTGACTGAGTGAGTTATTGAGCAGGTGAGTGGGTGACTTGAGTGGGTGATTGAGCAGGTGAGTGGGTGACTGAGTGAGTTATTGAGCAGGTGAGTGGGTGACTTGAGTGGGTGATTGAGCA
This sequence comes from Lampetra planeri, assembly GCF_965212315.1. Taxonomy (NCBI): domain Eukaryota; kingdom Metazoa; phylum Chordata; class Hyperoartia; order Petromyzontiformes; family Petromyzontidae; genus Lampetra; species Lampetra planeri. The sequence continues at coordinate 18,566,668 of NC_136110.1, forward strand.
GGTGAGTGGGTGACTGAGTGGGTGATTGAGCAGATGAGTGGGTGACTGAGTGGGTGATTGGGCAGGTGAGTGGGTGACTTAGTGGGTGATTGAGCAGGTGGGTGGGTGACTGAGTGGGTGATTGGGCAGGTGAGTGGGTGTCTGAATGGGTGATTGAGCAGGTGGGTGGGTGACTGAGTGAGTGAGTGACGGATCAGGTGGGTGGGTGACTGAGTGGATGATTGGGCAGGTGAGTTGGTGACTGAGTGAGTGACTGAGCAGATGAAATGGTGAGACTGTAAATTAGCTCGTCAACTTATGGATCTATTCTATTTTTGAACGACATGGAGTCGGCTTTAACCACACGATCAAAATAACATAATTGTTTTGACAGCAAACAGTTTTTGTAGGCCGGAAGGCACCAGATCCCCTCCATGTGATGAAGCTGCCGTGAAAACCCAATGTGCGACTGAGTTCTTACAGAGCTGGAGATCAGCTGTCTTTAGTTTGTTATCCTTCCACGCACCTCCGATTAGCACGGTTGGCTACGTACGGTGCGAATGAAGTTCAACGTGCAATCCTGTACGTACATACGACCGAAGGACACGCGGATTGGTGCGGCTCCCTGCTGTGGAGTTGAAGGAGCCGTGATTGAATTGAGGGTGGCTCGAATGAAACGAGTTGCAGTGTCGTGTGGATTGCGAGTATTATCTTCATGGTTTGGGTTTTAAAAGGTGACATGTGGAATTGCTGTTATTTATAGGCACGTCTTTTTTTATATAAAGTAGTGATTTTTGTGTGGATTGTGATCATTTACTGGTTGCTTTCATACTTACATTTGTAGGGCTGTTACAGAGAGCCCGTTATGCATGGCAGCCTATGGTAAACAAACACAGTAGGCGGGGCTACATGTGTGCACAAGCAGGTGCCCTCTGCGACGTCCGCACCAGACACCCTGGGGGGTCGATTCGGTCGTTATGATCCCCCGGGGCCCCACCCCTCAGGGAGGGGTTGGGTATAAAAGGGGATTGTATCGAAGGGCTCGGGAGTGATGTTTAGCTAAAGAAGAGGAGGCGGAAGACGTCTGAGATAGAGCCCTGGACTCCCCCTGGTACGCCGTCCTTATCAGGACCGCGCAGGCTCGAGCCAGTGGCGTGGTACCAGAGCCAGAGCCAGTGCTGGTCTGGACTCTGGGTACCGGGCCCGACTGACCAGTGTCGGGCCAAGATAGCCTCCCCTAGCCCATTAGTGGAGGACTCAGAGGCAGGCTAGGGTTAGCTAGAGAGGTGTGTCCTCAGATAGACGGGTGAGGGGGCCGATACCCCCTCAAATGTGTATGTCACAACGTTGGTGTTAAATAAACAAGTGTGCCTCCAACTCCGGTGTGAACGAGTCGTGAGCGTTACTACATCTGGCGTCAGAAGTGAAACAAAGTACGAACATGGATACACGCCGGACGACTCGAGTCGGAGTACCAGGGGCGGAGGACACCGCTGCAGTCGGAGGGCCCGAGATGGCTGAAGATGCCATCGAGCAGCCGGGGCTGGGTGCATCCACGCCACAGCAGCTGGAGGAAGGGGAGCCGTCGACGGAGGGGCTGCGGCAGGCGCACGCGAAGCTGGCCGAGCTGCTGTACGCCGCAGCCGCCATGCTCGACAACATCACGCGGCTGGGGGCTGCGGGACCGCCACGAGGCGACAGCAGCCAACGACCACAGCGCCTTCCCGCCATTTCAACGGAGCAACATTTTGAAACTCCCGCCATCGCCGCAGCTGCTGTTGAGGGCGTGGCCGCTCTAAGCATCGCGTCCAACGGCGGGAGTACAGTGCCTGCCGCGTCACCACGGGTGCGACCGGCGATGCCATCGCTGGTTCGTGCCGACGCTGAGTTGAGTGAGGCGGACGAGGGAGTGCGTTCTTCCTCTGCAGCCGCTGCCTTACATCAGCGGCTACCTCCACTCAAGGAATTTGTGGGCGAGGATGGCGACTGGGGCGGCTTCCAGCGGCGCTTCCTCGCTCACCAGGAGATGGCACAGTGGACAGACGCCGAGGCTCTCCGCGCGCTGCCAGCACTTCTCGACAGCGACGCCCTCGCCACTCTAACATCGGCTTCGAAGGAGAGGCGCTCCACGCTGCGGAAGGCGATGCAGGTGCTGTCGGCGGTATATGGTCCACCATCGGACTGTCGCCAACTCTTTTACGATCGCCAGCGGGGGACGAAGGAGTCGCCCCTGGCGTACCGCACAAGCCTCCTGGCACTGGCGAAGGAGGCCTTTCCACGAATGGATGACGAGGGTGTCGACGCCATGGTGACAGAGAAGATACTTTTGCTGGCGGACGACTTAGACATCGTCATTGTCGCACAGGACGATGCAGAGATGTGCTCCCTCCAAGCGGCCCGTCTCCTCCACGCAAACCTGTCCTCTCAACGACGGAAGGCCAGCAAGGCGGCGAGCGGGCGCGCCGTCGCTGCGGCCACCCTCCCGGCGGAAGAGGTTTGCGCCATCAACCATCGACGGCAGCACGGAGCGGGAGCGCGGGAGGACCGGGCCGGTTCAAGCCGTCTACAACGTCCATCGTCGCCACCAGCGCTTCCACGCTGTTATAACTGCGGCATCCGGGGCCACGTCGCCTCGGGGTGCCGCTCTCCTCGGCAGCGCGGAACGACACCTCAACGGGACGCCGGCCCTCGTCACAAGCTCCACCATCATAATCCGGCGAGTCGCGGCACCCCTCATGTTTGGCCCACGCACACGCCCGTCACACACTCGAACACCGCAGCGAAGGGGGGGCAAATATCGCGTACCATGGCACCAACACGCACCGCTCTGGGTACTCACATTGAACCCAGCCAGTGGTCCGTGTTGGCCCATCGGGTTGTAGCCGCGTCATCGGGGTCGTCGGCCGTTGTGGGTCACATCGATGGGGTCGAGGTGCGCATCCTGGTCGATACAGGAGCATCGGCGACCATTATTTCGGAGTTGATTTATAACATTCTCCCTGCCCAGAGCCGTCCTTTGATGCCTGTTAATGTGCCATTCTTTGCTGCTAACGGGGGTTCACTTGGCATCATCGGACAAATTCGAGCCCAAATTTGTGTCGGGGATATTAAATTATCTGGGCCGATTTTTGTTTCCTCCTCGCTGGCGGTTCCGTGCCTGCTGGGGACGGATTTCCTGGCCAAAATGCCGATTAGGATATTAATCGACCAGGGATGCATTGAGCTCCCATCGGGCCGACGCATGGCGTTTTTGCCATCCCCCGCTACGAGCCGGACGGCGTTCGCGACGGTGCCGGCGTTCGTAGATAGAACGGTGCGCGTTCCTCCGGGGGCGCAAATGTTAATTCCTTTGAGACTTCGGCGGCCCTTCGCTAAGGGCATTGGGGCTCAAGGGGTTTTGCTGGGACCGTCTAGGGCCGGGGTCAGTGGACCTAATTTACTCCCGGCCCAGACCATAGTGAGAGGGGATGGAGAACCCTTCATCGCGGTCCTCAATGTGGGCTCGCAGACGGTGGTGGTCCCACAGGGGACCGTGCTTGCTCACGCAACGCCGGTGCCCTGTGAGGAACCCGTCGCGAGTCATGTCGGCGCTGCCCCTGCACCGCGACCACATTCAGACAGCGATGAAGGGTGGCTCGAGGCGCTTTGCGCGGGATCGACGGACCTGTCAAATTTAGAGCGCCAACGTCTTAAGACACTACTGAGGGAATTTTCCGACGTTTTCAGTCGGGATAAATACGATTTGGGCTGCACTCATCTGCTGCGTCACCATATTGATACGGGTGACAGCGCGCCAATACGCCAAAATCCTTTTCGGTTGAGTCCCGCCGAAAAGGACCATGTCAAATCGGCTGTTGATGACATGCTAGCCGCCGACATAATTTCTCCCTCCAACAGCCCTTGGGGAGCGCCGATCGTCCTGGTTAAGAAGCAGGACGGTTCGTTGCGGTTTTGCGTTGACTTTCGGCGCCTTAATAAAATTACGGTTGCCGACGCATACCCGCTCCCACGGATGGACGAATCGCTTGACGCCTTGGCGGGAGCGCGATTCTTCTCCACATTGGACTTACTTTCGGGATTCTGGCAGCTTCCTCTGGACGATGATTCAAAGCCTAAAACTGCTTTCCGTACTCCGCACGGCCTGTTTCAATTCAACCGGTTGCCGATGGGCTTACACTCAGCGCCGGCAACTTTCCAGCGGTTGATGGAATTGGTTTTGGCTGGATTGCAATGGGAGTCGTGCCTGATTTATTTGGATGACGTCATTGTCTTTGGCAAAACTTTTGAGGAACATCTCCAGAGGTTGCGGGCGGTTTTCCTAAAGATGCGGGCTGCTAATTTGAAATTTAAGCCCCAAAAATGCCATTTGTTACGCGAGTCGGTGCGTTATTTGGGGCACATCGTGGGGCGCTCAGGTATTTCTACCGATCCCGCCAAAACGCAGTGTGTAAGCTCCTGGCCGACTCCCACCTCAGTGGGAGAGGTTAGGAGTTTTATTGGGTTTGCGTCGTATTATAGACGCTTCGTCGCTAATTTTGCGACTATCGCCAAACCCCTACATGCTTTAACATCTAAAGGGGTTCGGTTTTGCTGGGGTCAGGAGGAGGAGGCTGCTTTTTGCTCCCTTCGGGATGCTTTGGTAAACGCTCCTCCCCTGATTTACCCTGATTTTTCAAAACCGTTCTTGCTCGACACCGATGCGAGCAACACGGGTATTGGGGGCGTGCTCTCCCAGGTGGTTGACGGCGTGGAACATGTGGTTGCGTACGGCAGTCGGGTGTTGTCTCCAGCGGAGCAACGGTATTGTGTCACCCGTAGGGAACTGTTGGCAATTGTCCATTTCGTCCAACAGTATCGCCCATATCTGTACGGTCGGCATTTCACCGTCCGCACAGATCATGCGGCACTGCAGTACGCCCTGAGGGTTCAACAGCCATCGGGACAATTGTCCCGATGGTTGGAGGTCCTCCAGGATTACGATTTCCAAACCACATACCGTAAGGGCGTTCGCCACACCAACGCGGACGCTCTGTCACGCTTGCCAACCACCTCCGAGTGTGCATGCCTCCTGGGGTCTGGACGTTGCAGGCCTCCAGGGGACACATCGGTACCTGTCTTGGCGGCCGCCAACGACGACGATGCAATGGTTCCTAATTCGATCGAACAGCAGGGCAAAGATTCCCTGTTGGGGTTGCCCGTCATTGAATGGGGGCGCCTCCAGATGGAGGATGTCTCCCTCCTCGGGTGGCGACGTCGCGTTGGCGGTGCGGCGGGGGGAAAAAGTGGTGGTTCCGACGCATGGGAAATGTGCCAAGGTCTGCTAATGCATTGGGACGGGAAGTCACGTCGACATCGGCTGGTTGTCCCTACTGGGTTGCGGGGTAGGGTGGTATGGGCCGCTCATGAGCGCCTCCTACACCTGGGGACCCAAAAGACTCTCGCCTTGCTGCAACTTGATTTTTACTGGCCTGGCATGACGAGGGATGTGGGGGATTTGTTGGGATCGTGCCCTCAATGTGCACAACGCAAACCGCCGGCACGGGAGTCTAACCCGCCCTTGCAATCGATCAAAGTGTCCAGGATAAACGAGCTGGTCGCTCTGGACATTTTGGGACCATTCCCCGCCACCCCCAGAGGGAATAGATATTTGTTGACGGGTGTCGAGTATTTTACACGCTGGCCTATGGCCTGGCCTTTGGCCAACCAGTCGGCAGCAGCCATCGTGGAGGCCTTTGTTCAGGGTTATGTCCTGGACAAAGGTGCTCCGGAGAGGCTGCTGACCGACCAGGGCAGAAATTTTTCCGGTAAACTACTCAGACAAGTCTGCGATCTCCTGGGCACAAAGAAAATTCGGACCTCCCCATATCACCCACAAACTGACGGGATGGTCGAACGTTTGCATCGCACCATCTCGTCCATGTTATCACAACAAGTTTCGGACTCGCAAACGGATTGGGACCTACAAATTCAGGGGGTCTTGGCGGCGTACCGGATGGCACCCCATGCGGCTACGGGGTTTTCTCCCTTTTACCTCATGTACGGCCGAGAACCAGACCCGCCTGTTCGTGCCCAGTTGCGGATCCCCGTGCCGCAGGGAAAAACTAATCTGGCTGACCACGTTAAATTTAATCTGGACAAATTGACCGAGGCACGGGATGCTGCAATGCAAAACTCTGACCTCCGTCAGAAGGCAAATGAGCGCCTCAGATTGAGTCGAGCGCACATGCTGCAGTGGAAGCCGGGGGACAAGGCATGGTTGCACTGCCCCCAGGTGCCACTGGCAACCTCCTCTAAACTTGTGCGGCCGTGGCGGGGCCCTGTGGAAGTGGTGGAGGTGTTACGTCCGCAGTGCGTGCGCATCAAGTGGGGGAAGCGGCGATGGTTCGTGCACCCCTCCAGATTAAAACCCTTCGCTGCGGTACACGACCCCACTTCACACGCGCGTGGCCAAACATGGGGGGGGTCGGCCGACTTGCTGGGTCCGTCTCTGTCGCTCTCACCTGATGCCTTGCCGGCTGTGCCACCTTCAGGAGCATCAGGAGTGACGGGCTCACGCCCGATCACCCCTCCTGCGGATACCGAGGGTCACGTGGAGTCAGAGGAATGCTCACCTCAAGACGGACAGTCGCCACCTGATGGTCCGCCACGCGGGGTTACCCCGTGTGAGGGGCCCGCTGCAAGGACGCGCGCTAAAATGCGCAAACTGTTGTGAGGCCGGAAAATGTGTACATAGCTGTTGTGTTTATTGGCTGTTGTGTGGATGGTGTGTTTCCCGCTCCTCGGATGTACATATGTTGGGTTCACCGTTTGTTGTGTGTGCGGGGTGGGTTCCCTGCTGGTTGTATATAAGCTGTTTTTTTACGGAATTCGTATTTATTCGGGGGGGTGCGACGGGTTGTTTCTCATCTTGTTGTTGTGTCTTGTTCTGGTTCCTGTTATGGTTCAAAAATAGTGAGGCACACGTCAGGGGGTGAAGGCACCTTTATTGTCAAATTTTGTATGTTGGCAGCCGGGACGGCTGCATGCTATGTGGGGGGGAGTGATGTAGGGCTGTTACAGAGAGCCCGTTATGCATGGCAGCCTATGGTAAACAAACACAGTAGGCGGGGCTACATGTGTGCACAAGCAGGTGCCCTCTGCGACGTCCGCACCAGACACCCTGGGGGGTCGATTCGGTCGTTATGATCCCCCGGGGCCCCACCCCTCAGGGAGGGGTTGGGTATAAAAGGGGATTGTATCGAAGGGCTCGGGAGTGATGTTTAGCTAAAGAAGAGGAGGCGGAAGACGTCTGAGATAGAGCCCTGGACTCCCCCTGGTACGCCGTCCTTATCAGGACCGCGCAGGCTCGAGCCAGTGGCGTGGTACCAGAGCCAGAGCCAGTGCTGGTCTGGACTCTGGGTACCGGGCCCGACTGACCAGTGTCGGGCCAAGATAGCCTCCCCTAGCCCATTAGTGGAGGACTCAGAGGCAGGCTAGGGTTAGCTAGAGAGGTGTGTCCTCAGATAGACGGGTGAGGGGGCCGATACCCCCTCAAATGTGTATGTCACAACGTTGGTGTTAAATAAACAAGTGTGCCTCCAACTCCGGTGTGAACGAGTCGTGAGCGTTACTACACATTGTAAAAAATGTTCGATATATTTTCAATATATCCTAAAGTATCTGATTCATATTCAGGGACCACAAATTATAACCTTCGATTAATGTTGTTTATGGACTGTATACAGTTGAATTGTTCATGCTGTATTAATCCCGATATAACACATTCCCAGACAAAATAAACAGTTTGCAAGAACGTTGTTTTATGTAATGGGACCTTAGAAATTGGCCCTCCCAAGACTGTGGGTCACCTGTGTGTGGGAGCTGGCGGTCAATATCACCGCTGACGGGAGAGACCATTCACGCTGGGCGACAGAGGGGTGCTGGTGGTGTCACACTTGGGACAAACCACGTGTTCGAGGGGGTGGGCGTTTCGCATTTCCTGGTTTCACTTTTGACTTGCACGGTAAGTTGGCGCTCCTGCTCGCACGTCGTAGTTTTGTTCCCTTTTGACTCTTTCTCTCGTATTTAATTCGTGTTTCTACTGCATTCGCGTTTTGTCAAACGTACAGACGGTAAAACGAAACGACAATGCAAGGGAGCAGTGTCGCATTAAGTTAGTGAGAGGCCTGCAGCATGTGTTGTAAAGGGGCCCTAAATATTTAAATATTAAAACACAAATTTGTACTCTTAGGTTTTTTCGGTAAAGTCACGTAGGCAAAAATAAAAATAAATAATAGAAATAAAAATAAAATAATAAATTATTTTATAAGAATAAATAATAGAACTAATAATAGAAATAAAAGAAAAGAAAATATTTCAATTTTATTTATTTATTTTAAAGCTTTGGTGACTGCAGGGATTCATATTGGTTCTTTCGGTAGTCACGTAGAAGGGAAATAATAAAATTAAATAAATAAACTTTGTTTTATTTAATAAAAGAAAACAAAATTAATTTTTATTATTAAGGGAAATAATAAAATAAACTAATTGTTTACTTTATTAAAGTAATTTCTATTATTTTATTATTTCCCTTCTACGTGACTTTACCGAAAGAACCAAGAATATGAATCCCTGCAGTAACGAAAGGTTTAAATAAATAAAAAGTGCAAATTCGTTGTTACTGCAGCACACCGGTGTGTTGGAGAGTTAATGAGGGTGAAGGGATTCATAATTGGTTTTGTCTCCCCAGTGGCGATGTTCACACACCACTTACTCGTTTAAGGCTGAGTCGACCTAGGGGAGGCCCAGGACCGGTTCAAATAATCGTCACTGGTGGTGGCCGTGAGCGGGAATCGAACTCGGGTTGCCGGGTTCGTAGCGCGGCGCGCTAAGCACTGCGCATGCGCGGGTTACGTGACAGATGTGACGTCACAGCTCACTTGCTGTGCAAAAAATCAATGCATTGAGCTCCCCCCCCCAAAAAGGTGTATTTTCATAATTTTTGCATGGTGTACAGTCTGGAAAGTACCCACATTGCAAATTTCCAGTTTGTTGCATGTCGGGAAGTACGCTAAACATTTTGAACAGACACGCATTCACAAATTTGCCTTTTATATATGGAGATAACAGTAATGAGAAAAGCACGGCTCACTCCAGCCCACACCAGGAGATCCGCTGTCGCCGTCCTAATCGCGGGAATAAAACGGCTCTGTTCCTTTCCCCATACCGCGCACTCGTGTACACGTACCGCCAAATAGGTTCAAATGTAAGTTGTTTACAGGTCGTGTAAAGATGTGTTCGTAAACCCCTCCTCCACCCGACGCAGCCAACTATGAAATACGTCACGTGACTCAAACGTTTCAAATGTACGCTCGCACTACCGGTGCTGAATTGGTAGCGACGTTTCGTTACAGATTACATCCAGCATCATCAGGTTAACAGCTTGGATCTGGTGTGAAAGCACTTCCTGATCCGGGTCCTTTGCTATGACGTCATCGGCACAGTCATACACGTGATCTATTATTAGTAGTCATGCACGTGTTCTAACAATTGGATAGAATTGTAAGGACAACCTCCCCGTAGAGGTGCATTCATATAACATCTTTCCCTGTGTTGTCTTCTCTGTGTATGTATCTCCACTTGTTGTAATTTTGCTTCGTTTTCGTTCAACGTGGTTGGTGTCTCCGTTTTCGTTTGTTTCCCATGTGCATTCTCCGTTTTCGTGTTCCCATGTGTTTCCCCCGATTTGTTGACTGCATTGGTATATGCATGTCCATGCACGGTTACCCTTCCCTTCCCCCACCCTTCCCCCACCTGTACAGCCTAAATAAGTCCTTGTACGTTATCCCTCCGTGCGTCTTTCTGCGTGTGCCTCTCCATGTGTGTATGTCTCTTCATGTGGTGTTTCTCGTTGTGTCCCTCTGTACTGCCCAAAACACCTTTCCCTGTGTGTCTTCTCTGTGTATGTAGCTCTGGTACCTTGTACCTCGTGTCTGTTCACGAGTCCTTATCCTCTGTTTACGTTGGTGTGTTCAACCTAGAAGATGAACACAAGATTTAGCAGTCTTTTGAAATACGTGGTCAACCAGGTTTAGTGTCTAACTGTGATGTTGGCCGACTGGGTTGCATCGCATTATGTTTCTAAGGTTTGCTGAGTTCGCGTCTCCCATCTTCTTGCTGTATTTGCCTCTGTGAAGTTTGCCGTTCTCTGTGTGCTCTGTGTGTGATGTCCCTCTGTGTGTTCCCTCGCTTGTGTGGTTTACGCCATTTTCACCTGAGGATGAGCGCTTGTGTTGCATTCGAAACGTCGTGATTTATTTTAATTTAATTTAATTTCTACATATGTGACTTTACCGAAAGAACCAATGAGTATAGTAATTCCTGCAGTCACGAAAGCTTCATTCCTAGTATAATTAGTTGGTTGCTTGATTGGTGCTGCCCTCTCTTTCTCTCTCCCCCCTCTTTCTCTCTCCCCGCCCCCGAGTCTCCTTGACAACCGTCCACTTCATCCACATCGTAGGCATACAGAACAAAATAAAAATAAACATTACATTAATTACAAAAATCAACACGCTGATAATCATGAAGAAGACGATTTCCTCAAAGAAAACAAATAGGTTTGCTTATTTTCGATTTTATTTCCCCCCCTCAATTCTATCCCAATTTTGCTCTCGCTGTCATGCCACGAGATCAATAATCCATTCGGGTCTCAGAGCAACAACACGTTTCATGACAGAGATCGGCCTGTGCAAGTCGACATCACAGGGTTACCTCTGAGATGCCTTCACGTGTTCTCTGATACACATGTAATGCGAGCGTAAATGGAGTTGTTGCTGGGCTCGGGTCCAATCACACGGCCGGGGGTATTGGTGGGCGGAGCCTGGTCTGCGGGGCGTGTGGGAGGGGCCACCGTTCGCCTCGGCTCCGATGGGGGGCGAGGTGAATGGGGGCGGAGCCAGCGGGAGAGAGAGAGATAGTATGGGAAGGTCGGATCTGAGGATCCGTAAGAGGAGGAGTCAGGGTCACGTGGGGGGAATGTATATAAGTGGGAGCCCGGAAGAGATTGGGGCAGTTGGGGAATCTAAGAGGCTGAGCCACGTTGGGTGGTGAGAGGGATTTATGCAATCGGCCACGTGGCCGAAGGACCTCTGCACGCCGTCGTCCAGCGGCGTGCGGAGTCCGGGAATAGGGGAGTTAACGGGGGAGTGTGCGGGCAAGAGAGAGAGAGAGGGAGAGAGCGTACGCGGGGCGCACGCGAGACAGGACTGGTCCGGGAGAGGGAGAGAGAGCGTACGCGGGGCGCACGTGAGACAGGACTGGTCCGGGAGAGAGGGAGCGTGCGCGGGGCGCGCGCGAGAAAGCACTGGTCCGAGGAAGAGGCCAGTGGGGGTGCGGAGAAGAACCTAAATAAAAGACGAACGGAGACCAACATCGCCTGATAGAGTCGTTTATTACACACACGTGAAGGGGGCAGCACTTTCCCACTCGTCACATTCACAGCTTCTACCTCCTGCTGGAAGAGAGCCATGTTGACAGCTGTGCGTTGGTGTGTGTGATCTGCAGGTACCTCCAAGAATCCTCGGCAATGGCCCAGTCCCCAAAGCTCTCGTCTGCGCAACAGCAGAAGCTGCTCCGAGCCCTGAACATCGCGAACAAGTCCCTACGCATCCTTTACAAGGGCAGCACAGACGGCTTCAACACAACGGCGTTCCACACGAAATGCAACAACCAAGGCCCTACCATCACCGTTGCGTACAACGCCCAGGGGTACATTTTTGGGGGCTACGTTTCACAGACCCTAACGTCTCGGGGAAGCTACATTGCAGACAACGACTCGTTCGTGTTTCGCTTGGAGGGACCAGGAAACCCATCCCCCTCTGTGATTAAAACTGCCAATACATCAAACTCCTTCTATGATGCTTCAAACTACGGTCCTACTTTTGGAAGTGGGCACGACCTCATGTTTCTCCCCAACAACGGTTCCAATGGCTGCAGTTTCACGGGCAATCTGGGCCAGACGTACAGTGCAACAAACGCCAACATCTTCGGAAACGACTTGACTTTGCACGAGCTGGAGGTGTACACCCTTGACGGTACTGAGTAATTTCACAGTTGCACAAATGGCCCGGCATTTGTAAAATAACGCAGCACCTACACATGTGCACCATTTGATTTCACACACGTTTGAAATGACATCGGGATGCAGTTGTTCAACATGTCTCGCAGCCAGTGGTGTAGCGTGGTGGGCATTGAGCCCTGGTGCAAGGAATGAAATGAGGCCACCTGTCCAGTTTCCAAGATGGAGGCCTTCATCTAACGGTGATCCATTATGGCTGATAATGAAGCTTTTAATGTCGTGTCATGGTTTCCTCTTGTCATAGAGAAAGTGCTGGCCGAAAAGCCGTGGAGAAATGTTTCATGGACTGAAGAGTAAGTGAACACTGCCTTGTCACGCAGCAACCTACCGGCTGGTATCTCGGGGAATGGCCCTAATGCATGACAGCCCCGTGAGAGACACCAGCAATAGCTGTGAAGCAGGAACCTCCCTTGCCGTTGGCAAAGATACAGCACTTGCGTGTCGACAAGTGACCACAGCAATCAGAGCGGCCAGAACATCATCTGTGATACATCACAGGTTCACGTTCTGCAACCAATTCGCTGAACTGAATCGCCCAATAACGCCGTGGGCTCCATTACATTGAGGAGGCTGGTAGATGCCTTGGAGGGAGATTTATAGCCCATCCCTTTGATAACGCAGGGCTAACAATGTGTAAAAAAAATTCTTTTTTACCAAAGTTAAAAAATATTTTGGTACAAAACTTTATTAAATATATGCAGCCACCGGTTTTTAGTGCACGCTCGCACACTCACACAGTGGGCGGCTGCACCGTTTCTGTGGCGCGTAGCCCCCTTCTGCTGTAGCCCTGTCTCGCTCTCTTTCTCCATCCTTGTCTCTCTTCTACTCAGTTTTTTTATGCTTCTCGCTGGAATGAATTATTATTCTTCCTCTTGCTTTCTCTCTCTGTTTTTGTTATATATTTCTCCGTCCTAGCGTCGGCTGAGTGGGCGGTCGATTTCCGGGACGCTTGACCGTCGAGATTGCGCGAGTCGACGTCGTTGGAAACGATCTTGACCAATGTCGCGCGGCTCTCCTGCCGATCGGACGTGGTGGCTGCTCTGTGCCCCTCTGCGATTATCCCGTCGCTTTGCGAGCACTGTCCTGTTTTGTACGCACGCACGTATGCTGAACTGCTTTGTCCGTCGCACGTAGCCAACCGGGCTGATCGAAGGTTCGCTGGTTTGTTTCCACCGGATGTCAGGAAGCGAGAGCAGCTCATGCGGGACGTGTGCGGCCACACCACACGGGACACGCGTGTGAAGGCCCCACGCGTTCTGCTGCTGGGCCAGGTTGGCGCGGGAAAGTCGAGCTTCTTCAACTCCCTCGATGCCGTCTTCGCGGGCCACGTGACCACGCGCGCAGCAGCGGGCAGCAGCGGATCCAGCCTCACCTCCCGGGTAACCCTCGCGGTCACGGAGCGAAGGATTCGAGGCCGGGAAGCCGCGGGACCAAGGACGAGTCGTGGCCAGGAGCCTTTTAGGACGAGGCCAGCATCAAGACCGGATCCTCGATGTGGCTGTAGTGAGAAAAGCTCGTGTTGCAGTACGAGAAACTGTCAAACACTGTGAAACAAAAACTGATTGCTACCTAATTATCATTCTCACGATTCAATTCTGCGTAATCATGTGTTTTCAAGAACATTGAACAATCAGTGATTATTTAGATATTTTTATTATGCAAGTCATTATGAGAAACAAACACGTGACCAGTTTGAAACACCCAAATCCGTGATGTCCTCGGACCAAGGCCAAGGATGAGAGCTGAGAAAGTGTCCCCTTAGCCGGCCTCTGCTTCCGAAGCTCGATTTTTACTGATATTGGAAATGCCGGCCCAATTCTCAAATCTAAATCAAATGTACATACAGGCATACCTCTCACAGTGCTCAGAATGCAGTCTTGGTAAACTGAGCGCTGGACGAAACAGTGCTACGGGAGGTCATTATAACACAATTCCAATGTAGATGCATTACCGACAGTGTTATTCTTTTTATCTATGAACGATATATGAGGCTTCATTGGGGTATCGGTAATACGTCTTAATAACGATACTGTACACATGATAAATGTATTAAAGCACTTTATAAATTAAAATAACTTTTCATGACATAAAATAATAGGTTAAGTTATATACTCACCAGCGCTCTGCGGGAAGCTTTACGAACCAAGGGGATTACTCGATCCATTGATCACTTGACAATCAATCGATTGAGTATCGGCTTTTTTTGATCACTTTCTTTTGTAGAGCACCCTGGGCTTCACTGCTTGAAGAGCGCGATATGAGAAAATTATCCTGCACTGTCGTGTTCATCACGGGTTAGACGAGCGGTTCACAAAAGCGACAACTGTTTTTGTGTTTAGTTTGTTGTCCTTCTGTTGTATTCTAGCCTTCTTCCATCATTGAGATATAATGAATGAAAACACACCAAGAAGCAGCAGGCTGCAAAACACCAGGTGTTGTTGAGTAATGAACTGAAGGAGGGCTAGGATGGCAGAATTTGCAACCTTGCTTCAAGGAAAGATAAGGCCTGATGAACGGGCACCTGTCACCCGTGCAAGGGCAGAGACAGTAGGAGAGTCAGCCAGACAGTTAAGGCAAAAAGCCCAACCATCTATGACCTCAGCACATGGGCGAATAATGGGGCAGTGTCGACTCAAGGCAATGGAAGGAAGCAGAGGCGCCTTTGTCTGGATCACGGCCACAGAAGGCCGGGGGTCATCACTGATTGTGTGTTAGGGATTTCGAGCTAATTGGAACACGTGCACACAGGGAGGAGAAATACGCCTTGTTCTCCTGCAGCTGAGGGAGCCAAGATAAACCAGCTCAAGGTTGTGTACACAGGGGAGGGAGCTGATTTAAACAACCTGCGCGTCTGAACGTGAGGGGGCCTTGTCCTGAAATTAATGACACTCCCAGAGCAGAAGGTTGGATGACCACAGTGAGACGAGAATAAGGGTGTTGTGTCTCTCTCAAGGCTGCAGGCTCAGCTGAACAGCGAGGCTGCGGGGGTCACCAGAAGTTCGTGTTCGCCTAGTTAAGTCAAAAAGCTCAATTATTCTGTATTGCTATTAAAGTCACGTTAAAGTCGGAATTTAACAACAGGGTAGGCTAAAGTTATTGATACAACTCGACCCGAAGCATAACGGGATGAATCACCACCAGGTCGAATATAAAATACATAATAAAAGAGCGATGTTAAACCCAGGGTCGGAGAGAAAGGGAGATCCCGGCCGTCTTTGTATCCCCGCAGCGCGGGATAGGAGTGTGTATATGCTCGGGGAAACACCTCCACTTGAGTCAAGCACCACGATGGGAAATGACAGACCTTAGGTTACATACAGAATCATAACTGTGAAATGGTAAGGGACAAATGTTAAAACTTTTAATCATTTCTTTGTGCGTCAGCGAGGGTCGGAGGGAGTGTGCCCCTCCCTCCAGGTGGTGCAACACGGACAAAGGTGCCTATGAGACGATTTGTAACGTCTGTGTTTTGGTTCATGAAGAAGGCCAAACAAGAGATAATATCGCACCCAGACAGAGAGACGACCTCGAGGCAATTTGTAACACCTGATTGTTTGCTCGTGGATTTTATGGAGGGAATATGACAACGGAATATACCGTGGGTGATGCACACAAGGACACACGGACGTACGGACACACACATGGACACACCTACACACGGACAGATCCTGACACAGTAAATCAAAAGAAACCCCGCCTTGTGGGCAGGGTCTAAAGGGATTTTTCGGCATAAAAGAAAGGACCCTGAGCATTGGAAATCAGTTCGACCAGGAGGGTCAACTCATCAGCCGAGTTCGACCAGTGGGTCGGCTCAGGAGCTCGACCGGGAGGGTCGGCTCAGGAGCTCGACCGAGCGGGTCGGCTCAGGAGCGAGCTGCGACCAGCGGGTCGGCTCGACTCATCTTCAGCTCGACCGGGAGGGTCGACTCAGGAGCGAGCTGCGACCAGCGGGTCGGCTCGACTCTTCAGCTCGTCTGGGACTCAGCCGAGTTCGATCGGCTCTCGGGGCTCGACTCAAGCGGCTCCCCATCTCCTCTGCAGGCGGGCAAGACCCGCTTGACAGCTCAACTCGGCCTGCGTGGGTCAACCTCTGCCGCGTCGGAGGTCTCTGCTGCAGCTGACAATCGCGGTTTGGCGACGAGGCGACGACCCAACACTGCACGCTGCGAGCGAGCTGTGGGCGCCACCTACCGACCGAGCATCCAAACCCATTCACCACGGTGACAGGAGAGCGACTGATACGTATGACGCGCACCGCCCCCTCACCACACGACCACCAGGCGTCTGTTTGACATAATGAACCGACTCCGAACACTGACTATTCAAAGACAACTCTTACCACTCAAAAACACTCGAGACCGAGTGATGGCCATCCGTCGTTTATAAGAGTATTCGTAATTTTTATCTTTAATATTTAGTGGGCTGTACTCTTAATCGCATAAATTCCCAACAGATCCATCAATACGAATTGATTCTTGGCACCTCCTTCCGCCAAGCCACGCTCACGTGGGGAGTGGTGGCCCACCAGATCCTTATCAGGTGATCTGGTCCCCAATTAGTAAACTTGATAAGATAACGATCTTCGGAAAAGGAGCACCGTCGCAGGCACTTACTCCGAGCCATTCTGTTGTCAGATAACCTGCCGATGTATCTGTTGAGATTGGTGCCTTTAAGAATAATAACTGTTTTTGATTGTGTTTTTTTATCGCCGTATAATCTTTCAAGTATCTTTCATTCATTAACGTTAAGGGTTTTCTTAGCATAGTATTTGCATGTTTTAACGACTCTCTCTCACTAACAACCATCGCGTTATGCGGGATACATGTGTCGTTGTCAAAGTGAAATCAGACAATCATTGATGATACTGTATTGATGCCGTGTTGACGTTCCGGGATTGAGAGTTCGCATACTATATCATAGTTGAGGTTGAATTAGTAATAAATTGATTAATACAGAAGTGGTTGTGTGATTCCTTCCTGAAATCTATGCATAAGATCTGCTTCTGCGTTGAGATCTGAACTTGGTGACCTTAATAAAAACACTAATACATACTCAGTAAATGTAAAAGGGATAACGGGGTGAACCGGGGACCTAAAAAAAAAATAAGCGAGAAGGAGACGAACCTAGACAACGATGCCGAGTTAATCTAAGTTAATCTTGCATACTTACACCACACCTGCATAACTGCATACGATTAATTGCCTTATTCCGATCGATAACCCACCCTCGTCACCGAGGCGGGGTCTGGTTATCATAACGACTTGCATTATCATAATTACACCCACTCGCATAATTACTACAATTACCTCTCGAATTGGCATAATTAAATGTGCATAATTACATAAATTAAAATATTTCCGGATAATTACACATTTGGCCAAATTTCAATTTATTATTATTTTCACTGAATATTCATAACCCACACATACAACATAATAATTTCACCCACGCACGCATACAACACATCAAAATTTTGATACCCAACATATACAACATACTGGGGGCTCGTCCGGGATTTCTCGCAGACAGTTTATGCATGAATTCAGGAACGAATCACTGTTGTGTTAATCAAAGTGTTGTGAACTAACGTTGCCTTGTGATTGTAAACGGGAAAACAAAACAAAACGCGCTCTGAAGGGAAATACCAGAGTAGCAGAGTATAACAAAGACAGCTGGGCTGAGATTATTTGCTCGAGTTGAACTGACGCATCCTGTGATACAATTGTTTATAAGTACTCTGAAAAGGAATGTCAAAGTAACTCCTGCCACTTGAGATGATAGGATTAAGAATAATTTTTGAATGGGTGACGGGGTACGGGGAACTCGTATTAAAACGTACCGACCAATCTGTTACAAAGCAGTACAGTCAGAGAGACATATGGGAAGGGAGCTGTATCGATAACACGAACACACCTCGGGGGAAACTAATTGACTGGATAAAATGTAACAAAGGCGAACACGATGCAAAAGCTGCAGAGAAGGCAGGACAGGACTCATTCCTCCTCACACAGGCATACAGACAGGGATGGTGGAATAAAGGAAAATTCGGAAAGGAAACAAGAGAGAAATCGTCTCTAATAAACGAGGAAAAATGTCCTCACACCATCGTAAGGGAGGAGAAATCAGGGCTCGCGACACCAGCGAAACTCACAGACGTGGATCCACAGAATAAAGATGGAAGTAACATTAAATCACACTCATTCGAGAGAAGGGATGGAGAGATACATATGCAAACAAAAACATGTGAGATTGACAACTTCACAGATAGAGGGAAGCAAAATGTTAAAGTAAAGTCGACAGGACGTGCTCCGCTAAGGGCAGAGGCAAAAACTGAAGGGAAATGGCAACACGAGCGACACGGCACTGGGCGCGCACACAGAAAATGCACACCGCTTAATCACGCCCCACACAGAACAGATAAAAGTGACAGATTGCCTGATGATAACTTGTTTGATGATGACGCTGACGGCGATCAATTTTCGGAATACTTATTCAACAGTAAAACCCTTAAATTGATGGACAAGGCTCTAGTCAGAATTCCCGATTTTGACCCCCACAATAAGACTATGGATATCCACACACATATCGCGACAGTGGAAGAGGAGGCAATGATTAGAGGGCTGAGGAGACGGGATGAAAAAGCGAGTTTGTTGAAACGAAGCTTAAATAAAGATTCTATCCCATGGGTAAAGTCACTACCACACAAGGTTAGAAATGATTTTAAACAACTGAGCCTGGCAGTGATTCGGAAGTTTGGAGAATATTCGACACTCACTGAGGGGTTTTATGCTGTAAAATCGATGACCCAGGGCGTGGACCAAGATCCACGTGACTACCTCGTGCAATTTAAAAGAGCGTATTACGCAGGCGATGTGAATCAATACCACGAAGGAGATAAAATGTTCAAAATTATGTTTTTTGAATCCTTGAGCCCAGAGATTACAGAAAGGGTGAGAATGGTTTTGAATCCAGAAACCGCATCTTTACGCCGCATAGAGAGCAAGGCGTACATGGCATGGTTATACAGAGCTAAGAATCATAATTCGGATCCAGAACACAGGGAGAGGGATAAAGAACCCAGCCTCTCAGAGAGGAATAAAAATCACCGAGCAGTCCCACAATGCAGGACGGAGCAAACACGCACGCACACATGGCAAAATAACCCAGAGAGAGGTTGGCACGAGAATGTGAGCGGCACAAAGCCGAACATTCAGAGGAATCGCAGGAGGGGGAGGTTCAGAACAGAACCATACCAACACCCCATGCCACGACACACACGAGGCCAAAGTTGCACACTAAGATGGCGAGATAACCATCTAGCGGGAAGGTGTTACACAGACCGCGGAGGTATGGATGCGAACATGCAGGAGAATCGTAGGATGGGAGGTCAAACACAATCGATCCAATTCCGACCAATTCCTCCACCGGCTATACCAGGAGGGAATAGAGGAATAACACAGAATGCGGTCCAAAGACATGATAAACAACCCGCAGTGAGCGCGAGCGAGCGGCCAACACGCGCCCCACCCGCCGAGGTATTAAACCCTGAGCTCAATGGGAAATACAGGCAGGCTACAAGTGACAGGGCGGGCAAAAACGTGGACAGTACTCCCGTAAATGACGCGCGGATCGAATACAAGGACAGGGTTGCATTGAAGCGTGATCAGACAGTACAAAAACCGACAGCAGGGACACGCCCTGAGGAGCGCAGGCATGAGCCTTTGAATGGAAAATATCCAAGGGAAACCAAAATTTATGTGGATCGGAGTGCTAAAATGGAGACGAATGTCCATGACGTATCGGGAATGGTGTTGGAATCCAACACACTCGTAAAAACAAAGAGGGCAACATTACGAGGGACAGAATTAAATCGACACACTGACTCGGCAAATGTGCATGTAATCGCAGAGAGAGCGAATGCCAGTGATGACGGAGTACAGAAGTTGGTTGTGTGCGCGAATTCTGATTATGTGCAGCACAATTTTACACCACACACTCCCACGACGCGAGAGAGTGAGAGGGGAAATTACAAAACGAACCGGAAAACCGTGATCGAATGATCAAAGTGATAAGTGGTAAACCAGACACTCGGAACTTGGTAAAAAGATTGCAAGGATGTAACAGGAGGGAATTAACGCAAAAATGCGTTCGAAACCGCTACCTAGCGTTTCCCAGGATTTAACAAAAACAAAAAAAAATTAATATCCGTCGGAGTTATGAGGGATGAGAACCATGTAACTGGTGATATCGATGTTAAAGTTTTGTTGTATTTTTTTTGCTTATTTCAAATGTAACCTTGTTAAGATTGTGATACATATGCGCGCGCTTTGGAAGGAATGCGTTATGGATTAGTACCGATGTTTAACGTTGTGTTTTATTTCTTTTGCTTATTTCAAATGTAACCATGTTACGATTGTGATACATATGCGCGCGTCGTAAGAAATAACCGCCGAGAGTGAGGGCGGCTTATAGATTCATAACACAAAAAAGGGGCATTTACGTGGTTTGAAAATTCGCCAGTGGCCAAATCGACCCCTGATAATTATTCAAATGGGCGGATTGTTGTGTCTATTTTTTTTAATTAAGAACAATTCAAAAAAAATATAATAATTTTTTTATCTATATATATACCTTTTTAATTAATTAATGAAAACAACTCACTTCTCCTCACAAGAACACCAGGAATCCATGAAACATGGAGGGCGGTTAAAATGTTGAGAGTTCGGTCATAAAGAGGTCATGGACATCCAAATGGACAAAAGATGTATGGACTAGCCTCCCGAGACATCTGGAGATACAGATAAGGGCAGAATAAATAACGGTTGAAACTTCGCGTTTTCTTAACGTTTTCCTTACCGAAAAGTAGAAACTTAACAAAGATAATTAACCAACAAACAATAATTTTTATTATTATATGTTTCCTACCTACACGACCTTCCAAAAAAAAATAAAAATAAATACTAAAGAGTACGAATTCCAGAAAGCTTAAGTGCATAGTACACTTAACCTTAGGACATAAAAAAATTAACTCAGAATAAACACCAATCTCTGGGGAACTAAACTAATGGGCATATCACACTACAATAATGTGTAACATGTTTTCCGGGAAATGGCAGCCCTCCTGCTCACGCTCCTGCTAACGTACCTTGCCAAGCTAGCAGGGATAGAGCCAAGGCCTGATGATGCCACCCAAGAATAACCGTAGAAACTATCTTTTTAACGATATCTCCTATAACACGTAGTCAATAGAATAATTTCTCCCTCCCTTATCGTTTTACCTTCCTTTAGAATATTTTTTTTTTCTCTCTCTCTTGTCACATATAACCATGTTAAGTTGTGACACGTACGCGCGCGTTGTAAGGAAATAGCAGCAAAACTTGAGGACAATCGATGGTTCATGATGGAAGAAGGGTATACATTTTTTTAAAAATAACCCGTGGCCATTTGACCACTGGTCATTTTTAAAAGGGCGGAATGTTGTATTCTAGCCTTCTTCCATCATTGAGATATAATGAATGAAAACACACCAAGAAGCAGCAGGCTGCAAAACACCAGGTGTTGTTGAGTAATGAACTGAAGGAGGGCTAGGATGGCAGAATTTGCAACCTTGCTTCAAGGAAAGATAAGGCCTGATGAACGGGCACCTGTCACCCGTGCAAGGGCAGAGACAGTAGGAGAGTCAGCCAGACAGTTAAGGCAAAAAGCCCAACCATCTATGACCTCAGCACATGGGCGAATAATGGGGCAGTGTCGACTCAAGGCAATGGAAGGAAGCAGAGGCGCCTTTGTCTGGATCACGGCCACAGAAGGCCGGGGGTCATCACTGATTGTGTGTTAGGGATTTCGAGCTAATTGGAACACGTGCACACAGGGAGGAGAAATACGCCTTGTTCTCCTGCAGCTGAGGGAGCCAAGATAAACCAGCTCAAGGTTGTGTACACAGGGGAGGGAGCTGATTTAAACAACCTGCGCGTCTGAACGTGAGGGGGCCTTGTCCTGAAATTAATGACACTCCCAGAGCAGAAGGTTGGATGACCACAGTGAGACGAGAATAAGGGTGTTGTGTCTCTCTCAAGGCTGCAGGCTCAGCTGAACAGCGAGGCTGCGGGGGTCACCAGAAGTTCGTGTTCGCCTAGTTAAGTCAAAAAGCTCAATTATTCTGTATTGCTATTAAAGTCACGTTAAAGTCGGAATTTAACAACAGGGTAGGCTAAAGTTATTGATACAACTCGACCTGAAGCATAACGGGATGAATCACCACCAGGTCGAATATAAAATACATAATAAAAGAGCGATGTTAAACCCAGGGTCGGAGAGAAAGGGAGATCCCGGCCGTCTTTGTATCCCCGCAGCGCGGGATAGGAGTGTGTATATGCTCGGGGAAACACCTCCACTTGAGTCAAGCACCACGATGGGAAATGACAGACCTTAGGTTACATACAGAATCATAACTGTGAAATGGTAAGGGACAAATGTTAAAACTTTTAATCATTTCTTTGTGCGTCAGCGAGGGTCGGAGGGAGTGTGCCCCTCCCTCCAGGTGGTGCAACACGGACAAAGGTGCCTATGAGACGATTTGTAACGTCTGTGTTTTGGTTCATGAAGAAGGCCAAACAAGAGATAATATCGCACCCAGACAGAGAGACGACCTCGAGGCAATTTGTAACACCTGATTGTTTGCTCGTGGATTTTATGGAGGGAATATGACAACGGAATATACCGTGGGTGATGCACACAAGGACACACGGACGTACGGACACACACATGGACACACCTACACACGGACAGATCCTGACACAGTAGATCAAAAGAAACCCCGCCTTGTGGGCAGGGTCTAAAGGGATTTTTCGGCATAAAAGAAAGGACCCTGAGCATTGGAAATCAGTTCGACCAGGAGGGTCAACTCATCAGCCGAGTTCGACCAGTGGGTCGGCTCAGGAGCTCGACCGGGAGGGTCGGCTCAGGAGCTCGACCGAGCGGGTCGGCTCAGGAGCGAGCTGCGACCAGCGGGTCGGCTCGACTCATCTTCAGCTCGACCGGGAGGGTCGACTCAGGAGCGAGCTGCGACCAGCGGGTCGGCTCGACTCTTCAGCTCGTCTGGGACTCAGCCGAGTTCGATCGGCTCTCGGGGCTCGACTCAAGCGGCTCCCCATCTCCTCTGCAGGCGGGCAAGACCCGCTTGACAGCTCAACTCGGCCTGCGTGGGTCAACCTCTGCCGCGTCGGAGGTCTCTGCTGCAGCTGACAATCGCGGTTTGGCGACGAGGCGACGACCCAACACTGCACGCTGCGAGCGAGCTGTGGGCGCCACCTACCGACCGAGCATCCAAACCCATTCACCACGGTGACAGGAGAGCGACTGATACGTATGACGCGCACCGCCCCCTCACCACACGACCACCAGGCGTCTGTTTGACATAAAGAACCGACTCCGAACACTGACTATTCAAAGACAACTCTTACCACTCAAAAACACTCGAGACCGAGTGATGGCCATCCGTCGTTTATAAGAGTATTCGTAATTTTTATCTTTAATATTTAGTGGGCTGTACTCTTAATCGCATAAATTCCCAACAGATCCATCAATACGAATTGATTCTTGGCACCTCCTTCCGCCAAGCCACGCTCACGCGGGGAGTGGTGGCCCACCAGATCCTTATCAGGTGATCTGGTCCCCAATTAGTAAACTTGATAAGATAACGATCTTCGGAAAAGGAGCACCGTCGCAGGCCCTTACTCCGAGCCATTCTGTTGTCAGATAACCTGCCGATGTATCTGTTGAGATTGGTGCCTTTAAGAATAATAACTGTTTTTGATTGTGTTTTTTTATCGCCGTATAATCTTTCAAGTATCTTTCATTCATTAACGTTAAGGTTTTTCTTAGCATAGTATTTGCATGTTTTAACGACTCTCTCTCACTAACAACCATCGCGTTATGCGGGATACATGTGTCGTTGTCAAAGTGAAATCAGACAATCATTGATGATACTGTATTGATGCCGTGTTGACGTTCCGGGATTGAGAGTTCGCATACTATATCATAGTTGAGGTTGAATTAGTAATAAATTGATTAATACAGAAGTGGTTGTGTGATTCCTTCCTGAAATCTATGCATAAGATCTGCTTCTGCGTTGAGATCTGAACTTGGTGACCTTAATAAAAACACTAATACATACTCAGTAAATGTAAAAGGGATAACGGGGTGAACCGGGGACCTAAAAAAAAAATAAGCGAGAAGGAGACGAACCTAGACAACGATGCCGAGTTAATCTAAGTTAATCTTGCATACTTACACCACACCTGCATAACTGCATACGATTAATTGCCTTATTCCGATCGATAACCCACCCTCGTCACCGAGGCGGGGTCTGGTTATCATAACGACTTGCATTATCATAATTACACCCACTCGCATAATTACTACAATTACCTCTCGAATTGGCATAATTAAATGTGCATAATTACATAAATTAAAATATTTCCGGATAATTACACATTTGGACAAATTTCAATTGATTATTATTATTTTCACTGAATATTCATAACCCACACATACAACATAATAATTTCACCCACGCACGCATACAACACATCAAAATTTTGATACCCAACATATACAACACTTCCCCCGCACATCCGATTTGCATGGTTGGCTACGTACGGCGCGAAAGAAGTTCAGCATACATACATATATTATGGCCATGTCATATGATTAAACTAGCACTTGGGTTTACGTTTGGGCAGTCGCTCATAAAGAATCCAGCAATAATCCCGGGTTCCAGATATTTGTTTTGCTATGTGCACGTATTTGTTTATTTGTACATATCAAGTGCACGTGTGCTGTGTGTGTGTGTTCAGTTCCGCACATATCAGCTGTTTGCCGGGAGAGGAGGCAAGGCACTGCCTGTGCAGCTATGCGACACCATGGGGATGGAGGAGGGCCCGGGCACCGGCATAGACCCGGAGGACGTGGTCAGCGTGCTGCACGGACACGTGCCCGACCGCTACCAGGTGACCAAGCCTCAGCTTGTTACTCACAACAGCCTCATTGAGGAATGCACATCACCAGATGGCCAGTTGGCTCGGAGGTTCAGACCGCCGAGCTGGCTTCGCAGACATCCTGGTGTGACATGGAGCATGCTCATGCATATTCAGATAGGTGTGGTGTGACACGTAATGCACATTAATGCAAGGTGTGGTCATGCATTTTATAGACATAGCATATAAGGTGTCACTTCCTGCATGGACTGAGAGCAATGGCGTCACTTAAGCTTTGGCGTGTGCACTAAGCACTGGACTGAGAACTCGGTGAAGTCTGTAAAGTTACCAGACGGACTCAATGTGTGTTTTACGTTACACAAGGCATAATGTTACACCTGGGTTACAATATAGGTAAGTCGCCTGTGATTACACCGGGTTCTCAAGTGTAGTGAGTTGATAATCTCAACCCGGTGACTCCACAGAGGTCACTTGTAAGGGATCTTGGAGGTAGCTCTGCGATATTCGCTTCTATGGCCGCTCTCAAACATCAAGGGTTGCATCTGCTTTTTGAGGGATGTGTTGTCGGACCAAAGGCGTACATCACCACCATATCTGATAATAGATATGCAAGTCAAATAATAATTACTTTTGGTACTTGATACACATGCAGAAATGCTGTCCCAGTGTCTCAAAGTTTTGCGTAAATCGGGATTTTGTCCCCGATTTAACATTTTATGGCATCTTGCTTGATTGACAATCGTACAAAGGGCGGAGCTACCTGACTAGTGGGCAGGACCAATGCAGAGCCAGGAGACCACTCCCTGTGTGGGTGGTGCTGGTGACAGAGTGGACATGGCTATACAAAAGTAGGTGGGGCTGATGGAGAGAGGGGCTGCCAGTTTTAACACAACGCGTTCCAGTTGAGCCTCCCAGAAGAGGAAGTGGTGTATTGTCCGCGTTCGTGACGGTGTCTCCGAATGCTGCGTGTGTTCGTAGTTCAACCCCGTGGCATCAATCGACTGTAGCTACCCGGGCTACGTACAGGAGCCCGAGCTGGCGCAGCGCGTGCACTGCCTGGTGTTCGTAATGGACGCGGGCAAGGTGGCCGTCATGTCAGAGCGCATGCAGGCCAAGCTGCAGCTCATTCGCAGCAAGGCCAACAAGATGGGTGAGGCGGCCGAGCACTCACACCACGATTTGTCCACCATGCATTGCTGGCCGGGCGTGAGAGGCCGGTGGGGCCCCACCAGAGAAATAAAGGAAAATGGAATTGCTAAACAAACTTGCATCCACACTGTAGAGTTTAAAATGGAATTTTATTTTACATTTTACACAAGAAAATTTACAAACAGGTGCTCGCTAACAGCACTCACCCCAAGTGTTTAAGACAATACTGGGAATCTGTGTGTATTGAGTGGTGGTGCAGTGGTTCAGTACTATGCTTTGAATATGTCCACCTGAATTCAGTGCTGGCGAGGGCTGACAGTGGTGAATAGTATCCGAACTTGTCCTCCAACAATGCAGGTTAAATGGGGGATCTGTCTCCTGTGTATTTGTGTGTTCATGGTTTATGATTTTTCCCTGGCCAGGTATCCCGCAACTCATCCTGTTGACCAAAGTGGACCAGGCATGTCCTCTGGTCGAAGAGGACATTCAGAACATCTATCGTAGCCAATATATCAAGGAGAAGGTAACGTCAGTTTCATTCACGACCTTTATACAGCAGTTCTCATAAATGAGGCATTGTTACATCTGCATGGTAGTTGAGGTCATCATCATTCTGATAGCTGGGCTCTGGTGGTTATGCACACCTGTAATCGAGACCTGTGGAGCCAAGGATTGGTGGATTACACAAATTTACTGGGTCGTGTTTTCTCGTCAACCTGAGCCTCAAAGCAAGTAGCTGGTGCGATGTGTAAACATCGCCACTAGGGAGACAAAGGCAGTCAGGCGTGGTGCTGGCCACCAACCCTATCGTGTGCCGTGCTAGCCTTCATAGGCGCTGCTCACTAACACCACTTGCCCCAACAGTCTGTTAAGGCTATGTGGAGGATCTTTGGCTTTGTGTGCACACGTGTGCACGGTTACTCGTGTGCCTGACCCCCGCCGGCAGGTGGTGGAGGTGGCGTCGCACCTGGGCATGCCCGTGTCCTCCGTGCTGCCCATCAAGAACTACGCCGTGCAGCTGGAGCCCGACACCAGCAGCGACATTCTGCTGCTCATGGCTCTGCTGCAGATGCTGTGCTACGTGGACGACTTCCTCATGGAGCTCGCGGAAGCCTGAAAGTGGCTTGGAGAGCCACTCCCATACATGGCCTAAATTTAGAGGCCAGGGCAAGATCGGTTAGTGTTGCCAACTCCTCAAAGCGGAAAGTTGCCAAACGAAACTCAAACTGTCACCAGATGTCGCTAAATTAAACCTCTAAAGTTTAAAAAATATTACTAGATAATTTACCAAGTCTGGAACAAAGTAAATTGATATAGAATCCTATATACCCGGGATGTCACTAAATATAAAGATGTCACTTTGATTATATTTTTCACGAGGGAAACGTAAAAATTCACTAAACATAGCAACAAAACTGCTGAGCTGGCAAACCGAGACCGGTCCTCATCCCCAAAATCTGCATGACCTCATCCCCCTCTATACCTGATCCTCTCTGCTTTAGGTCCCCTTAATTACGTGTTATTTGTGGTCTAGGGAATTAAGCGGGAATCACGTTGCTTTGTTGGGTAGCAAGTACAGGGCAAGACAATGTCTGAATTAAGTTCGTTCGTTTTGAGACCTGTTTGGGATAAGAGACACGGAACTGCTTCGTCCCTGCTGGCATAGTGCAGTTTGTGTAGCTGTCAAACCACTGACTTGTTCCATAAATAAGCTGGGTTTTTTTATCATAACGAAATAATTACCTTCTAAATGACAACCCATGTTTTGTCAGGATGACTTTTCATATTTTACTGTGGTTGCCCAATATTTGGAACTGTCCATGAAATTAATTTCATATCTTTCAACGACTATTTACAGATAATTAAATAGCACCATTTAGCATTAAGTGACTCTAAAGTTACAACCTTCGGTAATCGATTCTTGACACGAGACGAGTCTTCAGGAAGCACGGAACGTGACAGTGGAAGTGGACATTTACAATTATCCCATAAAACCCTGAAAGAGGAGCAGGCCCCAGCACAGCTGGTATGGTCATCCCAACCCATAACCTCCAACAGATGCCACTGCCATCACAGGAAACCTGAAAACAAATGTTCATGAAACAGATACGAGCAAAATATGATACAGGTACTCCAATGCATAAAATAATGTGTCTTAAGTTGACGAATGCTTGTCCCTTTGTAACAATACATTGCAAAAATTGTTTGCAAATTTGAAGCACCCAATGTTACAATTGCAGTTTATCTTTGAGGACATGCGTTTGCCAAAATGCTCTCCAGGTGATTGTAAATGCTTTGGTCCTTAATAAATGGATACAATCATATAATCAGGCGTTGGATATACAGTATTATTTATTAGTGTTTATTTATTGGTGACTAGCTTTACTACCCGGTTTTACCCGGGACTTGGATTCTTGTCTTAAATTAATACACGGCCTACGCGGAGGGTTGGGGGGTCGTGACGTCAGCAGGCACACTGCGTAACGCTGTCGCATGCGGGTGATATCACAGATGTGACGTCACTGCTCACTTGCGTGCAAAATATATCCATTATTGCGCCCCCCGCCTCCCAAAATACAAAAATCTATTTTTATACCTTTTGCATTGTGTACAGTCTGGAAGCTACCCACAGGCCCAATTAAAAGTTTGTTGCATGTTGGGAAGTATGCTAAATATTTCGAACACATTCACACATTTCCTTTTTTTAAATTCCTTTATAAATGATTTTTTTGTGTTGAAGGATAGCACGATTGGCTACGTACGGTCAACATACGCTGGACTAAAACAAATTAAGTAAAACGAAGTGCCCATAGACTATAATGGAGATTCCTTTTCCAAAAGTCTATAGGCATTAATTTTTCTGTCATTCGTTGCCGTCCGTCCCGTCTCTATTGTTTATACGCCCCATTGACACATATAAACAGAGTGCTTTGCTTGGCCTCACGTAGCTGAACTTTCATTACGTTAATGATGAAAAATGCTGGTTCTGAACACTTTGGAACAGTAGGTAATTCACTTAAAAGGCATTATTCATGTTGTTGCAGGAGATTTCAGATTGTATTTCGGCAGGAAAGGACCCCCCCCATAGTGAGTTGGGCTATCTGAGCGTCCGTGAACGGACGAGACGGAGCAGTGACATGAGCTCCTGTTCAGGCGACTCGTTACATCAGGAGGTCGCGAGCGACGGCTCAGGGAGGCCCTCATCCAGCAGTGGACAGACCGTGGCTGGCGATGACGAGCGCGACTCGGGCCTACCCCGGCCTCTGCTAGGTTTCCCTACGCGGGTGAGGCGTGCGCACGCGGGCAGGGCCACCAGGCAAGAAAAGGGGGCCCACTAGGCCTCAATGTTTAAAAAGAAACGCACTCATTTCTGATCGAGCAGATGGGTTGAGGGAGGGGGGCATGCGTGACGAGGAGGCGCCCCTCCTCCTCGTGCGACGAGGAGGCGGCTCCACGCGGGGGGAGGGAGGGGAGCGCCTCGTTACCTCCTCCATCCTCCATCATCAAGCGGCCGCTTCAGGTTTGCAGCGTGAGGGAGCCTCTACTTCCGACATCCGGGTTACGTTTCCGGGTCAAGGGTCAACGGGGCGGGGTCACCACTTCCGTCGTCGAGCGTGTGCGCTACGGCACATTTGGGGCCGTGGCCCGAAACGTCGCCCGCTGTCAGCAGTCGCCTCACGTCTCGCTCCGCGCGTCTCGCATTCGGCTGTTGCCGACGACCGTCCCGAGCTTCGTGGTTTGTTCGCGCGAGTTGGCGGCCGGCAGAGATCCGCGTGGCGAGGAGAGCGAGGCTGTGGAGCGAGGTGTCAGGAGAGGTCGAGTGAGGAGGGTAGAAGAGGGGAGAGAGGGGGGTGAGGTGAGGGGGTTGAGGGTAGAGGTGAGGGGGGTGAGTGAGGGAGAGGTGAGGGGGTGGGGGTCCTCATGGCGGGCTCCTCGTCAGGTAGCGCGGACCTCGACCTCGCCGCCCCCGGCGCGGACCTCGCGCTGCCTCCGCTCTTCGGGGGTCACATCCTGGAGGCTGAGGTGAGACTCACACAGCCATAGTAGTACTGACCCCACAGCCATAGTACCACTGACCCCACAGCCATAGCTCTGACCCCACAGCCATAGCACGAATATCATAGTCTTAGTAGTAACCCCTTAGCCATAGCACTAACCTCATATCACAAACACTGTCTTCGCGAAAAACACATCGCACTAGACAGCACCCATACAGAACTAATCCCATAGAACGGGCATAGCTATATACCCATCGCGAGCTTATTAGCACTGCCATAGCACTTATCCCATAGCACTACACAATACAGTGCCAACACTGACAGTAAACTATCTCTAACACTGCCCCAGCAACTCGTGCCATAGACTCCGCCCGCGCTGATCTCCACCGCTGTCTGAACGCAGGTGGAGTTTGCGTCTAGTCCGGAGCGAGCGGCCGAGGCGAGCGAGTCTCTGCTGCCCCTGAGACGTCGCCACCTGTACGAGAGCAAATACCTGGCGCTGAGGAAGCGCTGCGCCGAGATTGAGGGGGTGAGCCTGAATGCGGCGGTGGTGCGATGTTAATTACCTCACCTGGTATGCAGAAGGCCGAGGGTTCCATCCTGACCCTGGTGTCTGTATATTTGGAGTTTGCGTGTCTCTTTCCCCGTGGTCACGTGATTTGTTTTTCTCCGGGTCCTCCGGTTACTCCCACCACGTTTAGAATCGACGTGCGTTTAGCGTATTTGACCGCTGTAAATTTCCACGTTGAGCTATCATTTGTGGCCAGGTCGCTTTTGAAAAAGAGCATAGTGGGCCTTACCTGGTAAAATAAAAATAAAATAGAGCCTCAGTCTTCTCCTGAGAATGTATCCATGATGCTGTCATGGGTAAGAATTTTACATTTAAGAATAGGTACGCATTAAGACGTTCCATTAAAACAGTTCCTGCATTGTTCTCATGTGTTTATTATTGTTATTATTATTATTAACTGTGTCCACAGATCAATGGAAAGATCCTCAACAGACTTTACCACGTGCGCAGAATCACGCGCCGTGTGAAGAAAGAGAGGTGGTAAGAGAAGTTGGCACCATCATATCCTCATCCTCTCGGCATCATCATAACCACCAACCACCTCTCCCTCTATCAGCATACGCTAAGCAAGTTTGTGTGTGTCTGTGTGCATGTACGTGTGTGTCGAATGGTATCGTGTTGGTTAGCGCACTGCATTACGGACCTTGTGACCCGAGTTCGGATTCCGCTCACGACAAATGAACTGGAAGATATTTGAACCGGTCACGGGCCTCCCCTAGGTCGAGTCGTCCTCAAATGAGTACCTGGTGTCGTGTGTAAACATCAGTCAGGCGTGGTGTTGGCAACCCCCACCCCCTTGTGTGCCGTGCCGGCCTTCGTAGGTTCTACTCGCCAAGAGCACTTTCCCCAGTTGTCTCTTATGTCTACATGGGGGATCTTTGCCTTTGATGTTTGTATGTGTATGGCTTTTGTGTTTGAATGTGCGTGTTGATGCACGTGCACACGTTTCTTGTGTCTTTGTACGCACGTGCCCATCGTTGCTTGTGTGTATGTGTACTTGCACGTGTATTGCACGTGAGCGGTGCCGTGGAGGCTAGGAGATGTAAACTACCTCGCTTGGTATACAGGAGGTTGTGGGTTCGATACTGACCCTGACGCCTGCTGTATATTTGAAGTTTGCAGTGTCTTTCATCATCATTACGGTGGCTAGGATATGTTAACTACCTCGCCTGGTATACGGGGAGTTGTGGTTTCGATACTGACCCTGACGCCTGCTGTATATTTGAAGTTTGCGGTGTCTCTCATCATCATCACGGTGGCTAGGATATGTTAACTACCTCGCCTGGTATACAGGAGGTCGTAGGTTCGATCCCAACCCTGATGCCTGTATATTTGGAGTCTGCATGTTCTCCCCATGGTCGCGTGAATTTTTCTCCGGGTCCTCCGCTTGTTCCCTCCACATTTAGAATCAATATCCATTTAGAGTATTTGGATGTTATAAATTTCCACATGATAAGCCATTTCGTTGAGGTATCATTTGTGATAGCCAGGTCGCTTCTGAAAAATAGCCATATTGCTTGGTGGGCCTTACCTGGTAAAATTTAAACTATTGTTTTAAATAGTTAAGTTTAGTATGTGTGCGCGTGTGCCGTGTGTGTGCACACCTGTAGCCTCAGCCAAGGTGCTGGGTGCACCGCGCGACGTTTTACGGTCACGTGGAGAGAAACGCGACCGCTTGCTTCGTGTTCCCCGTGCAGGTTTTTGATGAAGAGGCTGGACGACTTCAAGGACAACTACAGGGAGGTGCAGCTGCCTGTCCTGTTTGAGGTAGGAGCTGCGGACTGGTGGTCACATACCAAAGACAAAGAGCCCCAGTATAGCCTTAACCGACTGTTCGCGAGGACCTATGAAGGCCGGCACGGCACACGAGGAGGTGGGTGGCCAACACCACCCCTGGCCGCCTTTGCCTCCCCAGTGGTGATGTTTACACATGACACCAGGTACTCATTTGAGGCTGAGTCGAGCTAGGGGAGGCCCAGGACCGGTTCAGATAATCGTCACTGGTGTTGACTGTGAGCAGGAATCAAACTCGGGTCACTGGGTTCATAGCGTAGCACGCTAACCGCTACACCACCGCTCGCCATGGTCAACCTAGGGGAGGCACAGGACCGGTTCAGATATTCATCACATACCAATTACGTACTCACAAACAAGGCATAGGTCTCTCTTAGACTGCTTTACTGACCGCTCGTGTGAGTGCCGTGAGTACCCACGGAGGCTGGCACGGTGCACGGAGGGGCGGTGTAACCAGTATCATGCTCCTCTGCCTCCCTCTCCCCTGCACTTGTGTTAATACCCTGCACCGGTGGTTTAAGGCTGAGTCGAACTGGGCGAGGCCCCGGACCGGTTGAGATATCACTCATCACTGATGTTAACCATGGCTGGTTAGCAAACTTGGGCCACCGGGTTTGTAACACAGTGCGTTACGTGCTGTCACTGCTCCCCATGATAGTCATAGTGACGTACACATACGGATACGACCAACGATTTTGTTTTGCCGTGATGTAGCGGTGGCGTCACCACAGCCCATTGTGCCAGGCTAGGCGCAACTTCAGGCCAATGTGTGCCGAGCCTCCAATGAGGTTTTCATTGCCTCGATCTTGCGTTGCGGTTCCTCAACATCGCTCTGGTAGGCTACTGCCCGTGATTTACCAGTGATCAACTTCCTCACATCTATTCCTCTAAGGAACGAAACAGGAGGATTTCTCCACAAATCTGGCTGTCCGCCTGATGATACTCTTTATAATTACTGGCGAAACGTCATACTCAGATTGTAAATGTTGTGGATTTGCTCTCCAACACACCGGTGTGCTGCACTAGTAACAAATTGGAATGTTCTGTTTACCTGACAAACCGTACAAATTGGGCTGTGTCAGTGGCTGGTTTGACGACACATTTATATTTACGCGATTTAACCCAAAAAAAACTCTTATGGATTAAATTTCCTCTTCGCTGCTTTAAGGAAACGATGCCGACATTTAAATGTTCCCTACTTGGTTTCCGCCACCACGCGACGCAGTTAATTTTTTCTTTGTCACGGGCGCTGAGCACAGGCCCAAATGGCGAAATTGGCAAGCAAGCAACTAAAATTAGCATTTCAATCTGAGTTGATTTGTTTCTTGACTTAAGCATGCTTTTGAGAGCTTGAAAAGAGAAGACGATGGGACGCATCTGAACGAAACGGGTATAAAAACAAAAAACGTCCAAATGCTGCCACTTCTCAAAACCATTGTCCTCTCTCCTCGTGTGACTCTCAACAGGACGACTCGGCTCTCACGCCGACCAATCGGAGTGCAACGCTGGGGGCGGACGACTCGGAGGCGACCCCCGACCCCGGGGCCACAGGTCGTCCACAGGAGCCCGCGATGGGCGGCACCGAGAGCCCCTGTGAGGTCACGCTGAGGTCGGGCGCCAAGAAGCAGCAGCAGCTCCAGATAAAGGAGGAGAGAGACTTCTAATGGCGATTGATCGTGCATCGTTATGATGCGTGATGCACGATTCACAACGGTGTTCTCCGTGAGAAAAACCTACAAAACACAATTGTGCATATTCAATGGCGGTCCCCCCCCTCTCTTGACGGCCACCACTCACATGCGGCTAACGGCCAGCCATCACCCCCCGTGTGTACGAGCGATGGGGCTAATGGACAACGTCGGGCGACCTACGTCAAAGCACCCATCGGTGGCCGGCAACTCTTTAATAAAAAAACACGCTCCGTTCCGTTCCCGAAGAAGTTCCCAGTACGTGGTGCGAAACGTCAGACATCGTGGCGAGCAGCACGCGGGCGCGACTCGAATACGAATGCGAATGTTCTCGCGGTGCAAGTTCGTCATCGGCCATTGTCTATCCACTGCTGGATGAAAGCCTTCCCATGCCATCGCCATCACCTCATGGGTCCGGTGATGCTAACCGTTGATCTCCTGCACGTGAGCCCATCGCAGGCCGTCCAGAGATATTCACGCGGATCGCAGTGGTGGATTGAGCCGTTTTCAACAATGAATTGTCATCGCCATCATCAGTCGTGGTCAATCCACTGCTGGATGAAGGCCTCCCCGAGCCACTACCATCTCCCGCGATCCTGTGATGCACTATTCCACCCAGCACCTGCACGTGAGCCGATGTCATCGCTCCATCTATTTGACGAATAAGACCAGAATCTGATCAATTTGGGTATCAAATACAAGTGTCTCTGCATGTTTAATTCACTTCTTGATGAAGAGAACAGCGAATGCAATATGAGTTTAAAATTTGTAAACATACATATGTAAGTAGGTGGATTATTTCAATTGGAGTCTCGATTAAACACTTTGTTTATAAATGTATCGTAAAGGTGGCTGGGTGGATAAAGGGGGGTTCAATGGACATATCCCAGCACTGGCACTGATTAGAACCTGGGTTTGAATCCAGATTTCAGCCACCAGTGACTTAAACCAGCGTTTTCAAGTGTAATGAGTCCAGTGCTCTTAGCGCGGTCACTTATGGCTGCACGGAATAAAAACCCCATGTATATATTCGGTATGGCCCAGCCTGGCTTTTGAGGCCTCGTTGTGAACGTTGGGTTAACAAATCACTCTTGTAACGTGACGATGAATTAAACTGCAACGTGTGTTTGTATTTGTATGTACGTTGAACTTCTTTTGCACCGTACGTAGCCAACCGTGCTCATCGGAGGTGCGGCATGTGACGTGCAAAGTCGTCTCGCCGATTTTGTGGCTCGTCACTGATCGCAGTACCGTGTTAGAATTTCAACTTTGAGCGCGCCGCACAGCATTGCCTCGCTCTCGTAGAGGGAGAACGACTCGGGACGCAAGGAACCGCAGTCAAGTAGCAGCCACGCGACGAACAGTGCGATATGTGGCGTGCTGCGTCTAATCGGACCGCTTGACCAGCACTCGGGAGGGTGGCGGCTCACGTCCCGGTAATCGGGTCAACCCAACCCATGAACCTTTAAGTACGGTCAATCATTCCCCGTGCCTGACAGCATGGGGATGGCTTTCATCCAGCAGTGGACTGATGCATAAACTTTTGAAAAACTCATTCTTCATTGCTGTGAAGCATTATGGGTCAAGTTAAATATAAGTTTAACTCTGTTCTACACCTCCACGTAAATAAACACGTTAGTCTATTGGCTCCCATTAGCCTATTGGCTTCCAAACACGATATTATCCAGCAGCATTTGCTTCGGAAAGCAAACCGAACGAGTGTCAGGCTTGTCATTACTGCTGCTTGGTCGATCAGATGTGAGTGTTGAACTTAATTCGCACCGTACGTGGCCATTCGTGCTAATCCGAGATGCGGGAACACAAAACTTTTTTTTTTACCAGAAAAGGCCCACTGAGCTATGTAAGCTCTTTTCAGAAGTGACCTGGCCACATGATAGCCCAACGAAGTCACTTATCACGTGGAAATGTATTGCAGCCCAAATACTCTAAACAAGCGTGATGTTGATTCTAAATGTGGAGGGAATATCCGTCGGACGAGGAGAACATGCAAATATACAGCAGGCGTCAAGGGCGCTCGAGATGGTATTGGCAAGAGCAATCTACATCAACTATGGGTCTCCCCCCCGCCCCCAGTTAAACTCGAAAGCAATGTCTCGTGCGTCAAGCTGGAGCAGTGTTTGGTATCGGCAGTAGCTGTCTCTCCACGTAGAAAGCACGCGCGTTTTAGTCCATCAGCCTCCTTGGTTTTGTGGATTTGGAAAGCCACTCCGGTGGTGGTCTGAAGCAATTGGATCGCCAGGTGAGCTGAATTGACTTGAGTGCGTTTGTATTTGTAGCTGAGCGGAAGTTGAGAGCATCTTGCCGTCACTGTCATCATCATCGTCCAGCAGCAGGTGGCGGTAGAGCTTCACAGCACCGTGACTCCACGTCCCGAGTCCGTGACTGGCACTGCACCCTGACCCCACGTCCTGAATCCGTGAATAGTACTGCACAGTGATTCAAGCATCCAGAGCCCATGACTGGCACTGCACCCTGACCCCACGTCGTGAATCCGTGACTGGCACTGCATCCCAAACAATCTATTGGTAGAGGCCACCCATCCACGGGGACCTCAATTCACAATCGGATTTGGTGACATTCGATGTGCGCAGGGCTTAATTTCTCACAATGTTTGGCGATGCTGCTGCTGC
Source organism: Lampetra planeri (assembly GCF_965212315.1). Taxonomy (NCBI): domain Eukaryota; kingdom Metazoa; phylum Chordata; class Hyperoartia; order Petromyzontiformes; family Petromyzontidae; genus Lampetra; species Lampetra planeri. The sequence continues at coordinate 18,603,611 of NC_136110.1, forward strand.
TGCGTTGGCAGCGGTGCACAAGCACAATGAACAAAGCAACACGAACCCTGAACACATTCGTCAACAAACACTGTGGCCTTAAGAGACAAGGGTAGTGTTGTTTGAAAGTATTCGCGGAATCGTTTTCAAGTTCGTTGGAAGACCAGAGGAGGTGACACGTGAAGCACTGAAAGCCACGGCTAGAGCCAGATGCGTGCTCGATGTGGTGTGCCGGGTGCGACAATATTTTCCCCGGCCACAATCGAGCGGAGAGAATGTTCAAACCGAGCGTGACGGCAGAAGTCGTCAAACGTGCAAATCGAGTCGGCGCCGCCAACAATTGAAGCCGCACTTCTCTGTGTCCTCGCGTCGACGCACGGGGTCAAACGATGCCACCAATCCGTGCGGCGTGGTCGCGTGGCTTTTTTTGTACTCTATTCAGGTTCTCTGCGTTTCCCCTTCCATATTTAGAAAGCAGCGTTTTGGAGCGTTTGTGCCGCTATAAAATGTCCACACAACGGGCCACTTTGTTGAGCTGTCATTTGTGGCCAGGTCGCTTCTGAACAATAAGTTAATCCCTCAGTGGGCTTTGCCTGCTCGGATGGGGATGGTTTAAATTGTTTTATGTGTTTGGGTGACTTGTTTACTTTATTGTACTTTGCACTACTATCATGTTTGTGTACTGTTTGTTGAACGTTCTTACCCGCCCCTACTGGACATCTGTGAATAAAAGCTTTACAGCTCATAGGATTCCTCCTCCAGTATAAATACAGATTCTTATTATTATTTTACTAGGTAAGGCCCACTGAGCTATATAGCTCTTTTTCAGAGGCAGCAAATTATGGCTCAACGAAGTGGCTTGTCGCATAGAAAAATTGAACCCACGACCCCCTGTGTACCAGGCGGGAGTGGTCCACATCTCCTCGCCACCGTGGCGCCCACGCAGCGAGTTCTCTGGCCACGCAGCCAAGGAAGGCGTTGTTCCCGAGAGGGTAACCCGACCATCGCATTTCACCGTGTCAATCGTGGGGTGGGACACCTGAACCGGTCCTTGGACCACCCTACACCCCCCGTTCACCATCCCACACTGACCAACATGGTGAAGTATGGTCACAAGGCTAACCACTGACCGACACAGCCGTAGCAAGGGATGGTGAGGCCGCCAGCCGGCAGTGAATTTCACAGGGCAGGAAACTACCTCGCCTGGCATGGAAGGGGGTCGTGGGATTCGAGGTAGACCCTGACACCTGCTCGAAATGTGGAGTTTGCGTGTCTCTCTCCCCGTGGTCGCGTTGATTTGTATTCGGGTCCTCCGGTTTTTTTCTCTCTCCGCATTTAGAATCGACATCAGGCGTTTGAGAACATTTGGCTGCTATGAATGTCCACGTGATAAGCAACCTCGTTGAGCCAGGTCGCTTCTGAAAAAGAGGGACTGTATTTCGCTCAATGGGCCATATCTGGTTAAACTAAGTTGAATCCTGTATATATATATTTGTTTCGCTTAGTTTCTTATTTTTTGAACTTATCTACGTAACTTTACCGAAAGACCCAAAGAACATGTATATAGTTAGTTTAATTTGTACTCATCAATGACGCGTACAGCATTGTCTTCCCCCCCCCATCCCATTTCACGACACACCGTGCTCTCTTTCCCACCACGGGTTTGGTGTTGAACTTTGGGTGGTGGCCCATCATGCAGATCACACAACAGCAGCGGCCAAACCCGCTCAGCTCGGCTCGCGAACAGTGAAGGGAGAGCCACTGCGCAGCTACAAAGGAACCCAACTACCCATGGTGATCCTACCATCTACCCACGTTCAGCGTGACGGGTTCCACAGAGATGCGCCGTGCATGTCGGCGCCACTGACTCCGTATAGACGCGACTCACGATCTGCTGCTGCTGCTTCTGTGTTGGCAGTGGTGCACAGACTCAACGTCACTAAGACTGGCGAACAATAGGCAAACTATAGGCGACGTTTCGGGCAATGTCCACACCACCCCACCTCCGCGTGCAGGTGCCGCTCGCTAGCGCCGCTGGCCCCCAACAGTTCGTTCAAGGCTGTCGTGGTGGGGGGGTCTTTGGTGTTTGCCGGCAGGAGGGTAGCGTGCCACAGAGTGCACTTACAGCAGCAGCGGTAAGAGCCCACGCCAGTCATTCCGGCCACGGAGCATCGGCCCTAAATCGTTTTGTCTCCTGGCAGACGGACGCGAGAGGTCCCTTGCCACCGTCGGCTCCGAGTCTGTGACGACAGCGCCCTCGTTGCCTCGACTCCGCTTTGTTTATACCCAGCAAAGCCTCACGGAGACGACTCTCAACAGTGTTTCAGGAGGGTCCTGTCGTGTTCATTCAAACAGGGCGGGGGGGGGGGGGGCAAGATTTGTGTGTTTCCCAATTAAGTGCATTTTCAAATGTTGTATAATTTCGACCGTGATACCCGGCACACAAATGACGTTAATCACACGGCATTGTGGCTCTTTAAATATAAATATTGTTTTACCGAATTTGGGTTGCTGACCCCTGGCCTGACCGTTCTTCGAATGGCGTCACGGGGTCTATGACGTCCACGGTGAATGCAGCAGACGTCGAGAAGTGTTTCATGGTTATTATACTGTCAAAGATAACAGACTGTTGGGGCAAGTGCTGTTTGCGAGCAGGACCTATGAAGGCCGGCATGGCACACGAGGGGGTGGGTGGCCAGCACCACGACCGGCCGTCTTTGCCTCCCCAGTGGCGATGTTTACACATCGCACCGGGTGCTCATTAGAGGCTGATCGACCTAGGAGAGGCCCAGGACCGGGTCAGATAATCCTCATTGGTGTTGGCCGTGAGCGGTAAACGAACCCGGGTCGTAGCGCAGCGCGCTAACCGCCACACAATCCTATATATTGTACACGCACACAGAGACACACCGCCACATTAACGAGGGCGGCCTGCCGAATTCGAACCGCAGCAAGCGGCTTCCGCCACGTAGGGCCGCGTCACCCGCCACAGACAGAGCGGGTTCCCCAACCTCGTGCAGGGCATGGAAGATAAGAATATAAGCGTTACCATAGGCGTTACCCTTTCTGGCAAAAAATACACGGTGTTAAAATGTTCAAACACCAGAGACAGCCTTCTTCTAAACAAGGCTGTCTTTGGTGAAGGCAAATGTCTATTATCAGGGCATGTTTGTTTCCACGTTCACCAAACGTACCCCTGGTTAATGCAGACTTTGCTTCCTTGCAAAGAGGTATCTTATTTTTGTGTTTGAACATCTTAACACCTGTTCTATTTCCAGAAAGGGTCAAACCGAGTCCTATTTTTCACACTTTGATTCTGACAAAAAGGTCCCATGAAATCGTGCAGAGCAGTTCATGGCCTCAGTTCTATTCCCTAAACCGAAACGTGGGTTATACCAGCCAATGCGTGCTCTTGTTTAAATGTGCCATTTGCTCTGGGTGGGGGGGGGGCATCTCTTCGGAGACCGTGGAGTGCCCCGGGGGGCCGTTGCGTCCCGTGAGAGGAGGGGGCCCTGAAGCGGCGGTGTCGTCAGCGGCCCCCGGCCCCAGGTTTCACGCTGACGCTCCGAGTTCCCGACGGACAACTCCTTCCCGCTCGTGACGCCACCTCGATCAGCTCAACCCCCACCCCTCACCCCAAGCAGCAGCTCCCCCCCTGCTCTGCACTCGCCCTAGAGATTGCCACCCGTCGTCCGGGTTCGATCCAGACAGGTGGCAACCCTCGGTGAGTTTGACCCAGGCAGTCTGGAACGTGGCATCTGTTTTTTTGGGGTCCGGGCGCGAGTGGCAGGGATTGGTGCGTGCCGAGGTCTGGCACGGGTTTTGCCCGTGTTCAACTTTATCGCAGGTCAACTGCAAACTACTCATAAGAGGGACCTCGTGCTGACTGAGAAATCTACGGTGGAAAAGGTGGTGATCCTACACACATCCGCCATACCTGGTCACACCCTTATCAGCGCCCTACCTTATTACAGACCAATTCAGACCTGATTGGTCATCCTGTGCCCCTCATACATCTCACCGTTCATCCTACAAAGTCCCATCGCAAGGGCGAAACACAAACAAATAGACGATGTTTTTTTTTCCTGCATTGAAACAGCAGTACGCCGTATGGACCTGAAAACTCAATTCCCCTGTACAAGAATACGGGGTAAACCATATGGGTTGACAGCTGTGATTTTATCGCAGGTCAACTCCACACTACTCATAAGAGGGACCTCGTGCCGACCGAGAAAATCTGCCCCGAGTTTGGTGTCCAGTGGACGAGGTGGTGATCCGACAAACATCCCCCCGTCACCCACAGACACACGCACGCACGCAGCCCCCGAGTAACAGGACGCGTGCAAGTGTCAACGTCCTACACCACTTGCAGGTTGAATTCGCCTCGACCGCAGGTCACCGGTTGCAACAACCGCTGGCAAGTTCGCGCAACTCGTCTCGACTCGGGCGTGGACCCAGCTTAAGGTGGGGGGGTTGGGGTGTTTTTTGAAGAGCGGAAGATGTTTCGCTCGGAGTCGAGGCGAGTTGAGATGTGAATCTGGCGGCGAGTTGACGAATCGCTTCCCCGCAGAGGTGGAAGCGGAAATCTGCGTCAACTCGTGCGGGCCCGAGAGCCACGACGCTCACATCAAACTAATAAACTATAGTTTTTGTTATTTAGGGCCCGCTGAGCTATGTTAAGCTGAGCCGTGTGAGCAATCAACATAGTGGCGGCCCAGGTGAAGGTGGCAGAGAGTGGGGGTGGGACGTGGCGCTCCGCCCCACGAGAGCGGGGGACGTTGTTGCTCCTCAGTCTGGAAGAACCAAAGTTGGACTCCCCTCACCACGAGGCAGGGACCTCTAAGACGTCCCGACAGAGAAGTGAAGGGGCAATCCTCACCGCCGACCAAGAGGCGTTTTTGGCCGAGCCTCCCGGGAGGTCATTGGGCAGCCTGTCCTTGCGTAGACGCCCTCCTTCAGAGACGTTTGCTCATAGTCTCAACGACCAGACCGCTGCTCTCTCAACCCTGCCCCGCTCAAGGCAGTCCGATGTGGAGTCCCGCGTTGGGAGCCGATGTGTTTTTTTGGGAGTTAAAATGTATAATTTCGCTTGCCGAGTTGTTTCCAAGTAAGGCAGAGACAAGTGAGACAGACACAGTGAGAAGGAGTGATGAGAGAGGCACGAACACAGTGAGACAGAGACTAGGAAACGCACAGAGAGACAAGGAGACTACACAGCCACACAGTAATACAGTTGAGCTTAATTTTCTGCCCAAGCGCCTCGAGACACTGGTTGGCATCAGCGGTGCAGCTCTTCCTGACTGCCCTTACCTCCTATCCGACTGATCGGTAAACCGAGACGGATGGGGAGCCGTTCGTCAGAAACTCGCCCGGTTCTCACTGGTGTCCCCACGGGGGTCGATTTTATGGGCCTTTGTTATTTCCCGCCTATGTGTTGGCACTTGGGTGAATATTCCGTCGTCATGGTCTGAATTATAATTTCTACGCCGACGACACCCAGGATATAGCTGCAGACGACTCAGCCTGGTGAGTCAGTCCGGTCTCAAGTGTTTCTCCGAGGTCAGGGTGTGGATGAATCAACATTTTCTGGAGCTTAACCGTGACAAAACTGAGGTCATGTTGCTGGGTTACCCAAACCTGCTGGATCGAGTAAATGGTTCAGTGCGATGATTGATGATCTTGAAGTCATCATCATCATCTAAGGTGTAATGTTTGATCCCGCCATGAAAGGAATCTGGCTCAGGTCTCCATCTTTCACCTGCGAAACATTTCACGCATTCTATCAATTCTCTCAATGCCGGATGCTGAGACACTGGTGGTCGAATGACTTCATTTAATCGAGACTTGATTATTGTCATATGCCCCTTGTTTAGTGGTGCAACACGGAATGTTTCAGATCGGTTGCAGCTTGTCCAAAACTCTGCTGCTATTGGGTTTTGTGTGGCGTGTGAATATACGAGCACCAATTATATTCGTCCTTTGCATTGGCTTCCAGTCAAATACCGGATCGAATTTAAAGTTCTTGTATTGGCCTACAAGGGCCATCAAAGGGTTTTGCTCCACTATATCTCGGAGATCTACTGAAGCCGTATTGCTGCTCCTCTCTGGAAACTTCGATCCACCAAATCCGGGCAACCTTGAGTGCACCAAGGGCAAATCTGCGTTCGATGGGTGGTGATAGGGCGTTCAGTAGCCAGGCGCCTCAATTGTGGGACGTCTTGGGACGCTTCGTCAGACGAGGTTTTGAAGGCTCGTCCGGAAACACATTTACTTTCTTTAGCGTATACGTCTGTGTGGGGTTGTTTTACTCATAGTTTAAACGTTACGGGTTTTTTTTTTCTGGGGTTGCGTTGTAAAGCACTGCAGTGTTGCGCGTTAATGACGCTATATACAAAACTAAGTTTTACTTACAGGGAGAGACGGAGAGACCCAAAGAGATACACAGAGACATGGATAAACAAAGAGACAAACAGGGAGACAGGGTGACAGTGATCTTGGTAAGTATTACAGAGTAACACAGGACAGTGCTCATTGAGCCCCAGGATTTCAACTCAACTGACGTTGTGACAGCGATCCGGAGTCCCAGTGTAGCCAGTCCTAGGATTATAAGTGTAACCATGATCGTGTGACTGAGAACAAGGTAGTCCAGGATTATACTGTAGACAAGAAGCAAGGAACCTCAGGTATACACACACAAAACGGCCTATCGTTTAGCTACATTTTCGGATTAACTGTATACATCGGGCAGGGAATATATTGCCGTCGGGTTGGCCGCAGTGGCGAGATGTTTACTACCTCACCTGGTATGCAGGAGGTCGTGAGCCCTAGGATATTTGGAGTTTGCAGGTTCTTCCCGTGGTCGTGTGGATTTTTCTCCGGGTTCTTCAGTTTCCCCCCCTCCACATTTAGAAACAAGCGTTTAGAGTATTTGGCTGTTATAGATTTCACACAATAGGTCACTACGTTGAGTTTTCATTTGTGACCAGGACGCTTCTTAAAAATAGCTACATAGTTCAGTGGTCCTTACCTGGCAAAACAAAACGTTTAGTTTAACACGTAGGCTTTCGCGCCACCACCCAACACAGCCAATTAGTAAAGGGTTGTCACGTAAACAGAACATGCCATTTACGCGATCTAACCCCAAAAAAGTTGTAAGTCAGGTTGTCAGGCGCTCTTAGCCACCGCGTGGCTCCCGGTGACTTCCAAGTCGTACACGCCGAGACGACGCGACGCCCCTCGGCGGAGTCCATCCACCCCCTGCGTCCACGTGTCCGTGACCTCGCCAAAGGCACAGAGTTCACGGTCCATCGTGCGCTCAGGGCCTTTGGCAACTCGTGTTCCCCCAAGTCAGGAACCACAAGGGCCCAGAATTGGAACTCTGTGGACTGGAGCGGTGGCAGTTGTGGGAAATGGTTCCGTTAGATCGCGTAAATGGCATGTTCTGTTTGCACCTTGACATTCAAAATTCTGACTTCCCGATTCACACTCGACAAACGTAATTGCGTGCGTTATTTTGTGTGTTAGTGGGGAGCAGTCGGTGGTGTAGTAGTTATCGCGCTGTGCTACGAAGCCGGGGACCCGAGTTCAATTCCCGCTCACGGCCAATACCAGTGACGATTATCTGAACCGGTTCTGGGCCTCCCCTAGATCGACTCAGCCTCAAATGAGTACCTGGTGCGGTGTGTAAACATCACCACTGGGCAGACAAAGCCGGCTGGGCGTGGTGCTGGCCACCCCCCGCCCCCTCGTGTGCCGCACCGGCTTTCAGAGATGATCGTTAACAGCACTTGGTGTTTTTGTTTTGACAGTCTAGCTTGGTCTCCGTATTTCGTCCGGGGTGAACCTGTGCCGGACCTCGCTGTCACGGGCGTCAAGTTTGTCTCACCGCCCAGTGCAAAAAAGGAAAACATCGCGACAGACCACAGGGATGATTTCATCACTCTTATTGATGCTGTTGCTGTTGTTGCTATATCGGTGTTGTTTGTGGCTGTGCAGGGCCGTGGTCGCCGCTGACCCCCCCTCCCCCTTGCGACGTTCAGTGCCGCTTCCCAACGCAGCAGTGAAAAAGTGGCGAATGCCTCGGCACCGCGCTCCACTCAGATCAGGCTAACAGAAATAATCCAAAGAGTTTTTTTTATTAAATTTTCTCCTGTGGAATAATAACCTTGAGGTACTCCTCCCCTTCGCCCTCCCCCCATGACCCCCCCCCCCCATGACCCCCACCCCTCTCTCTGTCTCATTGTCCACTTTTCAACACGATGAGATTCAGGGTTCGGGTTAAACAATATGTCCACATGAAGGAAACACAAGTGCAAAGCTATCCCGACCAATGTCCCCCTTCCACCCACCCCCTCCACACCCCACAACCTCCTCCCCCCCCTTCCTCCCACCACTTTTTAGGTAAATCCCTTTCGCAGGGATGAAAATACTGTGAAGGTTTCCACATCCTGAGCGCAGCCCGCACCGGACGCCGGAGAAGACGCAGAGAGGGAAATAAAAACGGAAGGGAAACTGATCCTATGCAGTTTGTTTTACGTGTACTGTACAGCTGCTACCAAGTCCAATATATATTTGTTTATTTATATAAAGCACGCAGCGGCCCCTCATCTCGGGCAGAATTCTAGGCAGGCAGAATCGACCAATGGCGCCCTCGCCGGAACGGCAGCGCGAAGGCAACGGTCAGCACTCCCCCGCGGTGTCCCTCGGCCCCGCGGCGTCCTCTCTCCTCTGCGGCGTCGTTCTCGTCCGGGCGCTCGTTCCGCGGTGTCTTCTCGAGCCGTTCTCGTTCAGCCAGCCGGTTTTATCTCCAACATCGCGATTTCCCTTAAAATATATATACGAATCGATCGTTCCTGCGTGGCGAACCCTCCTCGCTCTCGGGCCTCACTGCAGACGCCAGCCCGGCGGGCGGGCAGTTGAAACCTCCTCCGCCGGCCGTCGGGTTCCCAAGCGTCCCTCCGGCCGCCACCCTGTCGCGATCCGCAAAGCCCGCAGGCCGCAACCCGCTCGGCGGTCCAGGCAGCGGGGCTGTGCGAGCCGTCGGGAAAGGGGGGGCGAGCGAGTCTCTCTGTCGTCGTCGTTTGGTTTCTCAAAGCGGCGAGCGCGGCGCCTTCAGGCGTTCTCCATCACCTGGTGCGGGAGGCTCATGGCAGAGCCGTTGATGAAGGAGCCCTGCTTCTCGCGGCCCTTGAGGATGTAGGTGATGAGCTCGCCCTTGCCCTTCACGAACACGGGGCCCCGGCGGACGAAGCGGAAGCCGTAGTCCTTGAGCACCAGGTACGTCTCCTCCACGACCTGTGCGAGGAAGAGCACGGGACAGCGTGGGTCAGTGTCGGGGACGCACGACCCCCGAGCTCTCCGCGAGTGGCCCAAAGTCGGTCGGGCCCGTGCTGGGGCCTGACGACGTCAGAATCAGAATGTTTATTTGGACTGGAGGAAGAATCCGATGAGCTATAAAGCTATTTTTTACAGATGTGCAGTAGGGGCAGGTTAGAATGTTACAACAACAAACATTCCTCTTACCAGGCAGGTAAAGCTCACCGAGCTATTAACTTATTTTTCAGAAGCGACCTGGCCACAAATCATAGCCCAACGAAATGGCTTATCGTGTGGATGTTTGTTTATTGCAGCCAAATACTCTAAATGCGTGATGCCGATTCTACATGTGGGGGGAAAAACTGGAGGACCCGGAGAAAAAAATTCACGTGCCCACAGGGAGATCACGCAAACTCCAAATATACAGCAGACGTCGGGGTTGCGATTGAACCCCCAACCTTCTGCATACCAGGTGAGGAATATAACATGACACCACCGTGGCGCCCTTTAAATAAAAGCCTGTACTGAGCTGAATGTGTCCTCGCTGTCCACACTCCCATCGCCACGGTGAGCTCCTGGGCGGGGCCCGGAAACCAGCCAGCGTCCTGGCCAGTTGCCTGCGTGGCATTACCAGCACTCGGTCAGGCCTGCCTCCTCCCCCTTCTTCACAGCTCTCCGCCCCCGGGCTCTTGCGGCCCGGGGTGCCGTGGTACGGTCCGTGGCACGGCCCGCGGCGCCTGCGCTTCGCGCTCACCTGAATGTTGCCGATCTGGCCGGTGGACTCCATGCGGCTCGCCACGTTCACCGTGTTCCCCCAGATGTCGTAGTGCGGCTTCCGGGCGCCGATCACCCCGGCGAGCACGGGGCCCTTGTTGAGGCCTGAACACAAGTTGAGGGTAATGCCGTCGGTCGCGGCGACCGCCTAACCCTCGCGTGCGGGCGAGCGCCACGGCACGGAACAGAAGCGTCCACGCCGCGCCGCCACCCCCTCCGTCTCCCCACCGTCTCGCCACCTTGGTGCATTGCGGCTCTGGGCTCGCGCTCCATCTTGAGCCGGTCGACAACTTCTAATAGTCACGCATTATCCCTGAGTTGAAAACTCTCTTTCAAGACCCGCGTCGATGACACGGCCATCAGGGTAAACGCTCAAAATTGGAGTCCCGTACAGAAGCAAATGCTCCACTCCACCTCGACGTCCCACCTGCATGCAGTTAAAGACACCATCCCACCCATATCTGATTATTGTGACACAGTCTAGCACCTAGCTTCTGAATCTACCCTAACGCCGCTGCTCAATTCCATCATTCACTTGGAGGCTCATCCAAGATGCTCACCAGGAGGCCACTCGCGGAACCGTTCCCTCGCTGTCCCATCAGCCTCCACGTGAAGGTGTCAACGCCACCCATCAAATGTCAGCACTTATGTGTATGTGTGGTGAACTTCGCTCGCACCGTACGTAGCCAACCGTGCTAATCGGAGGTGCCTACAATTGTCTTTGTTAGTGTCTCTAATAGTCTTGATTTGAAGTTTTCGTGACTACAGGAATTCATACTCTCTGGTTATTTCGGTAAAGTCACGTAGGTAGAAAAAATAATAAAAGAAACACGACGTTTCGGTCGCAACACAAGCGTCCGTCATCAGGTGAGAAAATTATCTGCTGTTGTGGCTTTATATAGGCACGGTAGGACGGGGGGGAGGGGGGGGGGAGGAGTTTTGTCGAGTTGTGGCTGCAGGAGATCATGGGGAGAGAGGGGTGAGGGTTTGTGGCGTGCAGAGACGGGTGGGGGCTCCACGCCACAAACCCTCCCCCCCCCTCTCCCCGTGAACTCCTGCAGCCACGACTTGAAAAAAACTCTTCCCGCCCCCTTCCCCCCCTCCCGTGCCTATATAAAGCCACAACAGCAGACCGTTTTCTCACCTGATGACGGACGCTTGTGTTGCGATCGAAACGTCGTGTTTCTTTTATTATTTCCTCTATCTACGTGACTTTACCGAAGAACCAGAGAGTATGTCTCTAATAGTGCCTTTGAGTGTCTCCGTTAGTGTCTTTGAGTGTCTCTGTTAGTGTCTATGAGTGTCCCTCTCCCTTGGCGTCTGTGCCGGGTTTACCGGTGTTCTCGGCGTCTGTGAGCCCGTACCTATCCTCAGCATGAAGTTGTTGAAGGACTGGTAGTTGATGTTCATCAGCGCCACCTTCATGGCCAGGACAAAGTCGGCGAGGTCGGAGAGGTGTTGCCAGCGATCCCGGTCCGAGAGCTCCGCGTCCTTCTGAGGGCACACCACACCGTCACCGCCCTGCCTACCCACTACCTGCCCGCTCGCCCACCTGTCTGTCCGCCGATCCACCGGCCCACTCACTGCCCGCCCACTCCCCGCTCGCCCGCCTGCCCGCTCGCTGCCCGCCTACGTGTAGTAGGGGGGTTTCCTGCCTTCAGGAACCATTGTGTGTGGGTGGCTGCCATTCTTAAAGGGTCCCAGTTATCGGCCAATAACATGGAAGTCGATTATAAATTTCAGTTGGTTAATCGACTTAATCAATCAAGCAACCAACCCACCGTGACCGCTCTAGAACCCAGGGCGAGGTGCCCCAGAATATCCAATTTTTTCACAAAAAACCCCGCCAATTATTTTCATGACCCCCGCATTTTTGTCCATGTATTTATTTATTAATTGCAAAATAAATGTCAAGGATTGGTGAAAGAACATCGCCAAATCCGCCGACTTCTCTAACCCAACTCTGCGGCAGCCCCTATGCAATCACAGAGCTCAACCGGGGCCAGCACACGACGTTCCCGCGTGGTGCAACAGCAGCAGCAGTAGCAGCAGCAGTAGCAGCTGCAGCTCCTGGCAGCATAGCTCCGCAGCACCCCAAGCCCAATATAGCATGGATGGCTGAGCTGGAGCCTCCCACCTTGGCGCCTGTGTGGTAGCCGTTGCTGGCCGTGTCGTGGTTGAGCCCCGAGGCCGCCATGTAGGTGCTGCCGATCGTCTTGATCTTTGTGATGTTCTTGAACTTCGGCTCGTCCAGCAGCTGCGTGCCAGCATGAGCAGCAAGCAAGTAGATCGTCAGCATCATCATCATCATCAGCATGCAAATCATCATCACCATCACGGATAAGAATTCTCCAAGGATACTTTCTGTCGAGCCGCACAATACAACTAGCGTGAGAGCTGACATGCGGCGTGATGCCGCACATGGCGTGACATCTTGCCACGTGCACACGTGGCCGCGCATATCCGTCCGTCTACAGCCGTCTCATCTCTTGCTCACTACGGGACTCCACTCGGTGCAACCGCACAGCCTGGCAGCTCCTCTTGAGCCTGGGTGCCTCAGAACCGACAGAGAAAAGACAGCAGATGACCACCCAACACCCCCCCCCCCCCCGCGGCCCTTTTTGTTGCGAGTTCGGGGGCCCGTCGAGCTGCTTGGGTCGGGGCCCTGAGCCTGAAACCACGCGGAGAGGGGGATAGCGGGCGGGTGGGCGAGCGAGCGAGCGGGCAAGACTCACGGCATCGAAGTCGGAGATGATCTCATTGAGGAAGCGCAGGCACTCGATCCCGCCGTTGTTGATGTTCTCCTCCGTGTAGAAGTCGGAGAAGTTGGGGATGGAGGCGAACATGACGCCCACCTCGTTGTACGAGTGGCTGTACAGCTCCTGCATGGGGGGTGGGGGTGGGGGGTGGAGGCGGCAGCGAGAGGAGCGTTCGTCGCGGTGCCTTTGACCGCCATGTTCAGGTTTGAATTGATTTTGTTGAACCGCGTGACAGTGCTCAAGAGAGACAACTGGGGGCATTCGTTTGCAGGCGGGCGAGACAATGGCAACAACAAACTAATAACGTGCACAGCCACAGACGAGCAGCATGGCAGCAGCCACGCGGCCAGCCGATGCCAACACGTGCCAAAGCTCTCCAGTTCTTTACGTATCAAGGTGCTATCGGCGAATCAATGAGCATTTCCACGTGGGAATACACCTGAGCAGCTGGAGAAAAGGCCCCACTGAGCTACGTGACTCTTTTCCAGAAGCGACGTGGCTATCACAAATGATAGCTCAACGAAGTGGCTCATCATCGTGTGGACATTTATAGCAGTAGCCAAATACTCTGAACGTGCGATGTTGATTCTAAACGTGGAGGGGAAAAACCGGAGGACCCGGAGGAAAAATTCACGTGACCACGGGGAGAGAGACACGCAAAACTCCAAATATACAGCAGGCGTCCGTCGGGACCTCCTGTATATTAGGCAAGGTAGTTAACATCTGGTCTCATCCAGAGTCACCTCTTCCATGATTTACCTCGTCCACGAGTCACATGTTGAGCCACGAGCAGGCTTGGTGGTGGGGCGCTCACCTCGTCGCGCTTCTTGGAGCCTAGGAAGTGTCGCGCCACGTGCTCGGGCAGGATGTTGGTGACGAGGGCCTCGTTGCGACGGCGCATCTCACTCACGCGGTCCTTCTGCTCGTGCACGTCCATCTTCCACAGGAACAGCGTGCGGGCCAGCTTCTCCACCTGCTCGCACGTGCGTGCACGCACGTACACCGGTACACACGCAGACATGTACAGATGTACACACGTACACACACACGTTTATACATGTACACGCGCAGATACGTACACGCGCAGACACGTGCAAACGTACATGCACAGACACGTACACGCGCACATGCGCAGACACGTACACGCGCACATGCGTACACATGCAGACACGTGCAGGCGCGCAAACACAGACGACTTTAACATACAGGATTTTGCGACTGAAATTATCGCTGATAACATTTATTTATTTTTACCGAAACAAGGAGGACTTCTTCACAATTCCGCATAATCGCCCAATGAAGCCGGTTATGTAATCACCAGTGAAACGTCACGGTGCTCGAATTGTAAATGTTGTGGATTTTACTCTCCAACACACTTCAGTAGCAGATAATTGGCACGTTCTATGTACGTGACAAACCCTTGCTGATTGGCTGTGTCGGGTGGTGGTGGGTTTAACGACACATTTATATTGACGTGATCTAACCCAAGAAACCTCGATTATGGATGCAGACAAGCATACACCTGGCCACAAATGATAGCCCAACGAAGTGGCTTATCACGTGGAAATGTATAGCAGCCAAATATTCTGAATGCGTGATGCTGATTCTAAATGTGGAGGGAAAAAAACGGAGGACGCGGAGAAAAATCCACGCGACCACGGGGAGAGAGACACGCAAACTCCAAATATACAGCAGCAGGCGTCAGGGTCGGGATTGAACCCACGACCTCCTGTATACCAGGCGAGGTAGTTAACATCTCTCCACTGCGGTGCACACACACGCACGCTGGAACGGCTATGGAAGGAGCAGCCGGATCCCACGCCACAGCGGCGGACACTACTCACGTGCCGGTTGAAGCAGTAGAGGCTGATCATGATCACCAGGATCATGGCCGTCATGGAGTACTGAGTGGGCACCACCGTGTCTCTGCACCCACGCGGCACGCGCAGACGGCACGGGGACAGCGTCGCGCGCTCTCACCACGCACATCACCATCGTCGTCATCACATCATCATCATCATCACCATCATACACATCATCATCATCACCATCATACACATCATCATCATCACCGTCACACACATCATCATCATCACCATCATATACATCATCATCATCATCACCGTCATACACATCATCATCATCACCATCATACACATCATCATCATCACCATCATATACATCATCATCATCACCATCATACACATCATCATCATCACCGTCATACACATCATCATCATCATCACCGTCATACACATCATCATTATCACCGTCACACACATCATCATCATCATCACCGTCATACACATCATCATCATCATCACCGTCATACACATCATCATCATCACCGTCATACACATCATCATCATCATCACCGTCACACACATCATCATCATCATCACCGTCATACACATCATCATCATCATCACCATCATACACATCATCATCATCACCATCATACACATCATCATCATCACCGTCATACACATCATCATCATCATCACCGTCATACACATCATCATTATCACCGTCACACACATCATCATCATCATCACCGTCATACACATCATGATCATCATCACCGTCATACACATCATCATCATCACCGTCATACACATCATCATCATCATCACCGTCATACACATCATCATCATCACCGTCATACACATCATCATCATCATCACCGTCATACACATCATCATCATCACCGTCACACACATCATCATCATCATCACCGTCATACACATCATCATCATCATCACCATCATACACATCATCATCATCACCATCATACACATCATCATCATCACCGTCATACACATCATCATCATCATCACCGTCATACACATCATCATTATCACCGTCACACACATCATCATCATCATCACCGTCATACACATCATCATCATCATCACCGTCATACACATCATCATCATCACCGTCATACACATCATCATCATCATCACCGTCATACACATCATCATCATCACCGTCACACACATCATCATCATCACCATCATATACATCATCATCATCATCACCGTCATACACATCATAATCATCATCACCGTCATACACATCATAATCATCATCACCGTCACACACATCATCATCATCATCATCACCATCATACACATCATCATCACCGTCATACACATCACCATCATCATACACATCATCATCACCATCACTGTCATACACATCATCACCATCATCATCACCGTCATACACATCACCATCATCATACACATCATCATCACCATCATACACATCATCATCATCATCACCGTCATACACATCATCATCATAATCACCATCATACACATCATCATCATCATCATCACCACCGTCATACATATCATCATCACCATCACTGTCATACACATGATCACCATCATCATCATCACCGCTGAGTCTGTCGCCGCGTCCCCGCGTCTCACATGGTGTCGTGGTAGCGCGCCTCATCGTAGGCCTTGTACAGCTGTTTCCACGCCACCGTGTTGATGAGACCCCACACGATCGAAACGCTCAGCATCAGCGTGATCTTCACCATGTGGCTCACCTGGAGACACGGGGACATGAGGACACGGGGACAGCGCAATGCGCGGATGCGGAGATGCAGGGACACAGAGAAACAAGGAGGTGGGGACGAGTGAGTGGGTGGGTGAGCAGATGGGTAAGTGAAGGATTGAGTGAGTGGGTGAGTGAGTGAGTGGGTGGCTGGATGAGTGAGTCGGTGGGTGAGTGGCTGAGTGAGTGGGTGAGTGAGTGAGTGAGTGGGTGAGTGAGTGAGTGGGTGGGTGAGTGGGTGGGTGAGTGGGTGAGTGGGTGGGTGAGTGGGTGAGTGAGTGGGTGAGTGGGTGCTTGAGTGGGTGAGTGAGAGGGTGGGTGGGTGAGTGGGTGGGTGGTTGAGTGTGTGAGTGAGTGAGTGGGTGAGTGGGTGGGTGGTTGAGTAGGTATGTGAGAGGGTGAGTGGGTGAGTGGGTGGGTGAATCAGTGGGTGAGTGGTTAAGTGGGTGGGTGAGTGGCTGGGTGGGTGAGTGAGTGAGCGGCGACGGTTCGTGGCGGTACCTGCACGAGCATGCTGGTGGCCATGAGTGCGAGCACCGCGATGAACGAGTAGTACTTGGGGTAGCGCAGGCAGCCCAGCATCTGGGGCAGCAGCGTCTGACCCCCATAGCAGCTCAGCTGTGGACACAGAAACACACACTGAGACTTGGAGACACACGGACACGGGGACACTGAGACACGGGGCCACCAGCATTAGGGGGAGATGGAGACACTGAGACACGGGGACACTCGGACATGGGGCCACCAGTGTTAGGGGGACACGGAAACACCGAGGCACGGGTCACTCGGACACGGGGACACCGAGACAGAGACACGGGTCACTCGGACACCGAGACAGAGACACGGGTCACTTGGACACCGAGACACGGGGACAGAGACACGGGGACACAGAGACACGGGTCACTCGGACAGGGGGACACCGAGACAGAGACACGGGTCACTTGGACACCGAGACACGGTGAGACCAGTGTCAGCGGGACACGGGGACACTGAGACACGGGGAGACTAGGACATGGGGACCCAGGGTCAGAGGGACACCAGGGTCAGGTGGAGATGGGGACACGGAGACACAGGGACACTGGTACATGGGGACACAGTTAATGTTGATGGCGAAGATGGTGTTTGAAGATAATAATTATATTAATAGGGATATTGATGATGGTGATGTTGATGTAGTGATGGTGGCGATGTGGATGTCGTGATGGTGGTAATATGGATGATGGTGATTTTGGTTATGGTGGTGATGCAGTGATGATGGTGATGTTGGTTATGGTGATGATGTTGTCAATGGCGGTGGTGATGTTGTTTATGGTGGTGATGTTGGTATTGACGAAGTAGTGATGGTGGTGATATAGCGATGGTGGTGATGCAGTGATGTTGGCGATGGCGGTGATGCAGTGATGTTGACGATGGCAATAGTGGTGATGTTGGCGATGGAGGGGATGGTGATGTTGATGATGGTGGTGATGGTGATCTTGCCAATGGTGATGTTGGCAATGGTGATGTTGGCGATGTTGACAATGGTGATGTTGGCGATGGTGATGTTGGCGATTGCGGTGATGGTGATGTTGGCGATGTTGACGATGGTGATGTTGGCGATGGTCGTGTTGCTCACGATGTCGATGACGTCGGCCACCACAAGAACCACGATGGCCGCCATGGCCCAGCTGTTGCGTGCCCAGCGCGTGCGGTCGAGCCACGCGGAGAAGCGAACCAGCCTGGCGGGGTAGGCCTACAGCACCATCATCACCATCATCATCAACAACATCAACAACAACATCAACAACATCATCATCACCACCATCATCATCAGCATCATCACCATCATGACCATCATCATCAACATCATCATCACCACCATCATCATCACCATCATCATCAACAACATCATCAACAACATCACCACCATCATCACCATCATCATCACCATCAACATCACCACCATCATCACCATCATCACCATCATCATCAACAACATCATCATCATCATCACCATTATCATCAACAACATCACCACCATCATCATCATCAACAACATCACCAACAACATCATCATCACCATCAACATCACCATCATTATCAACAACATCAACACCATCATCACCATCATCACCACCACCATCATCATCATCAACAACATCAACAACATCAACATCACCATCATCATCAACAACATCAACATCACCAGCCTGGCGCGCTACGCCTACAGCACCATCAGCACCATCATCACCATCATCACCATCATCACCAACATCACCATCATCATCAACATCACCATCATCATCAACATCACCATCATCATCAACAACATCACCACCATCATCACCATCATCATCAACAACATCAACAACATCAACAATATCAACAACATCACCAGTCTGGCATGGTACGCCTAAGCACCATCATCACCATCATCACCATCATCGCCACCATCATCAACAACATCATCACCATCATCATCACCATCATCACCATCATCATGATCAACAACATCACCAGTCTGGCAGAGTACGCCTACATCAACCTCATCACCATCGTCATCACCATCATCACCATCATCCCCATCACCATCATCAACAACAACATCAACAACATCACCAGCCTGGCGGGTTACACCTACAGCAACATCATCACCATCATCATCATCAACAACATCAACAACATCAACAACATCAACAACATCACCAGTCTGGCAGGGTACGCCTACAGCACCATCATCACCATCATCATCACCATCATCAACAACATCAACAACATCATCAACATCTCCAGCCTGGTGGGTTACACCTATAGGACCATCATCACCATCATCACCAACAACAACAACAACAAAATCAACAACATCACCAGTCTGGCAGGGTACGCCTACAGCAACATCATCAACATCAACAACATGAACAGCACCACCACCATCATTACCATCACCACCATCACCAACATGATCACCATGACCACCATCAACATCACCACCAACAACAAGAATAACAGCTATTCGCCATGAAGTGCCGGTGATGTCCCCACGGTGTTTGTGCCCCCTACTGTGCCAACTTGCTGTGCTTTAGCCACCCGGCGCTCCGCTCGTTGATGTGAGCGTCGCTCCTCTGCCCTCCGTTGTTGTTGGAGGGCGACTGCCTCCAACTGCCCAGTAGCGTCCTTCACGAGCCTCCTCCAAAGAGGCCGATTTTGACACTGCTGGTACCAGTCATCGGCAAGTCCACTCAGCTCCACATCCTCCTGTACCACATCACTGCATCTCTTCTCTAGCCCGTGCAGTACCCGTTTAGCCCCCTCGATCCAGCTGAACAAAAGCTGTTTAGGCATGCGGTGGCTGGTCATGCAGTGGCTGGGCATGCGGTGGCTGGGCATGCGGTGGCTGGGCATGCGGTGGCTGGGCATGCGATGGCTGGGCATGCGATGGCTGGGCATGTGATGGCTGGGCATGCGGGCTACATGACCCAGCCAACATAGCCTTGCTTGCCGGACGAACTCACCGATGGGACTTTGTCCAGATGTTTCAAGGATTTGTGAGCTCCTCACACAATCCAGCCTGGTTAAACCCAGGATGGATCGTAGGAAGGCCAGCCAAAATGTTTCTAACCGGCAAAGATGTTCCATTAGGGGGGTCCACGCTTCGCAAGCGTAGAGAGAAGGAAGGGCACGAGAAGACCTGAAGCTTCGAGTGGAGCGACAGACCAGGTAGCTTCCACACAGCGTTACGCAACCGATGAAAAGATAATTCGGAGTGAGACCTCTGCTGTAAAACTGGAGCCGGTCATGAGTACACTGCCCAGGTATGGGAAACTCTCCACTCTCTCCACAACTGCCCCATCACCAATCTGTAGATTTGGGGGTGAAGTGTCTGATGATACAAAATACCCAGCCAGGTGCTTAGTTTTGGTGGGGCTGATGGTAAGGCCCCACCTCTTAGTGGCATCCTCCAAATTCAGCAACAGCGCCTCCAATGCCTCCTCTGAGTGAGCAGCAATTACCAGATCATCAGCATGCATAACATGGTTGACCAATAGGGAGGCATCCCTTGACTGCACCCGGGCATCGATCAGCCTCCCATTGTATCTGTACCAGATGGAAATTCCTCTGGTACAATCTTAATTTTAGAACTTTCCTCTGGTACAGCCATCCAAGGCTTCACGAACTACGTGGTCGTAATATGTTAAATAATGTGGCAGCCAGAGGGCATCCCTGTCGCACCCCAAGGTGAAAAGGGAATGGCTCCGACTCCTGGCCACGTAGTTTTACCCAGGCCATCAGGAAGGTCCTTAATGATCATGAGCAGAGAGTCAGGGACTCCGAAAGAACAAAGAACAACCCAGAGGCCAGGCCTACTGATGGCATCATAGGCCTTGACCAGTTCAATAAAGCAGAGATGTAGGTCTTGTTTGAATTCCCTACATCTCTGCTGTAGTGGACGGACAGAAAATATGGCATATGTGTAGGACTGCCCTTTCCTGAAACCACATTGGGGCTCTGCAAGCCTCTCCTCAGCGTGCCTGGGAAGAGATATGCCCCTGTAGTTGCTACAGTCTGTGCGGTCCCCTTATTAAAGAGGGGGACCACCAGGGCATCCTTCCAATCCTCTAAAAACCGTACAGTGGTCCAGATTGTTAGTATGTCATGTAGGGTAGTTTGTGCACAAACGCCACCATCCCTCAGCATTTCGCTTGGGCGATCCTCTCTTCCCAGTGCCACCACCATCAACATCACCATCAACATCAACACCGTCAATACCACCATCACCACCTCCATTCGCACACCCCGAGCCCTCAGTGAACACCTCCATATTTGTGAACTTTTTACCGCAGAGGGCAATATAGATATTCACAAGCGATGTTCACTGTTGGGGAAAATCATGAACGATTAATCGTCAAGTGGAAAAACGTCTCATGGTCAGGATGCGCAAGGCCGTCGCCGCTGCTGCTGCCTTCTGCTCTTGGTCGACGGCCCAAGCCTGCCCTAGTCCCCGACCCGGAACGAGGCCCTCGCCGCACCCACAGGCGCAGCCCCTCCAGCGACCCGAGGTGGCAAGACGAGTTCCGTACCTACAACCTCCCTGTTCATCACCTGCCTGTTACTCACCTGCCCACCCCCCACTCACCTGCCCACCTGCCAGTCACCTATCCGCACGCCACTCCCCTGCCCACCCGCTACTCACCTGCCCACCCGCCACTCACCTACCCACCCGCCACTCCCTGCGAGAGGCGTTGGCGGTGCTGCAGGATGCCACAGGGAGATGTTTACCCGAGGAAAGATGGCAGCGAGGCAGCAGACGGTGAGGACGATGAGCATCACGACTCCAGCCACAAAGGTGATGAAGTTAGCGGGCAACCTGTACCACACACACACGTGCACACACACACACGTGCACGCACACGCACGCAGACACACGCACAGACACACGCATGCACAGACATACGCACACACACACATCGTTGCATACACATGCACGGACGCATACACACACACAAGCATACACGCATGGATATACACACGCACGTATACATACACACGCACAGACACATGTATATGGCAGTGTAGCGGTCAGCGCGCTGCGCTATAAACCCGACGACCCGAGTTCGATTCCTGCTCACGGCCAACACCAGTGACGACTTTCTGAACCGGTCATGGGCCTCTCCTAGGTCGACTCAGCCTCAAACGAGTACATGGCATGGTGTTTATACATAGGTATTGGGGAAACAAAGGCGGACAGACGTGGTGCTAGTCACATAGTCACACGACCCGAGCGAGCGTGTGTGTGTGTGTCTGTGCATGTTGCGTGCATGGGGTTGACCCTGCTGGGGCTTCTGTGCCTCAAATATTGGAGGAAGCAGCCACCATCTGTGAGCGATATCAGTTGGGGCACAACGATGGCGAGATGTTAACTACCTCTCCAGGTATATAGGAGGTCGTTGGTTCGATCCCTACCCTTAAGCCTGCTGTATATTTGGAGTTTGTGTGTAGATTTTTCTCGCGGTTGTCCGGTTTTTCCTCCACATTTAGAATCAACATCACGCGTTTAGAGTATTTGACTACTGCTATAAATGTCCACGTGATAAGCCACTTCGTTGAGCTATCATTCGTGGCCAGCTACATAGCTTTGTGGGCCTTACCTGGTAAAATAAAAAAAATAGTCGCAGTAAAGGGTGAAATTGCTGATAACTGGCACCAGTGGTGCCAAGATCAGCCTCTGTGGAGGAGGCTCATGAAGGATGCTGCTGCCACTGGGCAGTTGGAGGCAGTCACCCTCCAACAACAGCGGAAGGCAGAGGAGCGACGCTCACAACGAGTGGAGCGTCGGGCGACTAAAACACAGCAAGCTGGCACAGCAGGGCGCACAGGTGGTTCCTCTGCCAGCCATCTCAGTCAGTCAACCCATGGCAGCTGGGTCTGTCCTGTGACTTGCTGCCAGTGAGCCTTCCACATTTCACATGGCCTCAAAGTGCACCTAGCCTGGAACAAGCGCCGTGGTGATGTCACCGCCACTTAGTGGCAAATGGCGCGGGCTGTTGTTGATGTAAGTGCAGATGCGGGTGCATGTGTGTGTTCGTAAAGCCTGACCGTGTATGTGTGTTATATGAGAGTGAATGTGTATTCGCACGTGACAACGCATGTTTGTAGTGTGTGAGTTTACGCGTGTGTGTGTGATGCGTGTGTGATGCGTGTGTGATGAGTGTATGTGATGCGTGTGTGTGACACCTGTGTGTGACGCGTGTGTTGTATGACGCTTGTGTTCTGTGATGTGTGTTCTGTGATGTGTGTTGTGTGACGTGTGTTGTGTGACACGTGTTGTGTGACACGTGTTGTGTGACATGTGTTGTGACACGTGTTGTGCGACACCTGTTTTGTGTCACATGTGTGTTTCATGACGCGTGCGTTGCGTGACGCGAGCATTGTGTGACCCGTGTGTGTGATCTGTGTGTGTGATGCATGTGTGTGCGCGTGCTTTCTGTGAGCGGCAAAACAACCTCCTTCCTCCTCGTTGGTGCCAGACGGCAAGGCTGTGGTGAGCAGTGTCACTAAGCATCGATCTATTGTTAGAACCGCAGGCATATACAACCAGCGAATTGTGCCATTCCCCTCATGGCGTTTGTAGCCACCACAGCGGCCAAAGGGGGCTCTGGATGGGTGCGAGGGGCTGGTGAACCCCCCACCTTCAATTAATTACCACAAAACCACGAAAAAGAATATCCAGTTAAGCTTGTGCCGGAGGCCCCAGGGGGACAGGTGTCTTTGACATCTCCTGGCCAAACCCCATTTGGCGGAGCCAGGAGAATTCTTACCCTCGGGGTTCCTCCAGAAACAGCAAAAAGCCACTATGGGTGGCCACGTGGAATGTTTGAATGCTCACTGCAAAGGAGAGGCTGCCACTCCTCTGTTGGGAGCTGGACCGGTACCGCTTGGATCTCTGCGGTATTTAGAAGGTCCCGATGGACCGGCTCTGGCTCCTGCCACCATGAGGAGTGGACAGTCCTCTACTCAGGGCAGGAGACTGCCAAACAACAGGGAGTGGTTCTTCTTCTGCACAAAATAATGAAGGTGGCGTGGGAGCATGGCAGTGAGGTGTGGGAAGCTGTAAGCCCCAGGCTACTGTGGGCTTGCCTTCCCATCAACCAGAGGCGAGGAGTGGTGGTCGTGGTAACTCATGTCCCCACTGAAGATGAACATCAGTAGAGAGATGCAGGCAAGGCCAATGAGTCAGATGCCTTCGATGACCTCCTGTTACAAGTGCTAGCTAAAGTAGCCCTCGGGATAGAGTCATCGTGTTGGGTGACTTTAATGTCCGAGTTCATCATCATGCTGGCACCTGGTCTGGAGTGATTGGAAGGCATGGGCCAGATCAGCTCAATAACAACGGTAGGAGGCTGATAAACTTTTGTGCAGCCCACGGGTTTGTAGTTACCAACATGCTGTTCGGGCATCAGCGTGCATCCACACAACATCATGGAAGCACGCCGGTTCCATGCAAGAACACCTGCTGGACTATATAGTTACAGAACGGCCGACGCTGGCCCATTTCCTTGACACCAGGAACTACTGTGGAGCTGATTGGTCCACTGACCATCAGCTTGCCATGCGCCTGCCATTATTTCACTCCGGTGGTGGGTATACACCCAGGAACCCATCCAAACCCACAGTGGCCTGGTTTCAGCTAGCTGATGAAAATTGCAAACGAGAATTTCATCATCGCTTGTAGCTGTGGTTGGCATCATCCCCCACACCTCCTGATGCCGAGGGGAAATGGGCGAGGTTTAGGACTGTGGCTCATGCAGCTGCAATGGCTACTATGGGTACAAGGTTCAAACTTCTCCAGAGACCTTGGCTGACAGAGGAGGTGTTCAGGCTAGCTGAAAAAAGCGACAGGCCCACTCCCACCGTCTACAGCATCTCACATCAGAGAATGAAGAGGCTTACCGCAGCCTTCACTCAGAGATTCAGACAGCCGTGAGGCACTGCAATGATGGGTGGTGGTCGTGGGTTGCTGAGGAGATGGAGTCTGCCTCAGTGGTTCACAATCACAAATCACTCTTTAACTCATGGGCCTCATGAGCCTCAAAAAAGTAACTTGCAGCGCCACACCTATCACCATCATTATGAGAAAGAGAGGTGATCCAATCTTCAACCCTGAGCACCAGGTTTTCAGATTTGATGAGCATTTCTGTGAGGTCTTGGGGGTGGGCAAATCCCTCAGCCTGGAAAATATCATGGGGCAAAGTAGGGATGACCCTGCTGAGGCTGCGGTGCCTCAAAAATTGGACGAAATAGCACCCCCTGTTAGTGGTTGGCTGAGGTGCCATCTGTTGAGGAAGTACAGAAGCCGATCCACAGTCTGAGACCAGGAAAAGCACCAGGCACAGTTGATCTCGATCTTAAATTTGGAGCTTTCGTGACTGCAGGAATTACTCTTTGGTTCTTTCGGTAAAGTCACGTATAAAGATAAAATAATAAATTAAATAATAGCATACGACGTTTCGATTGCAACACAAGCAATCATCATCAGGTATAAATGAAATAGCAACAAAAATTTAACCAGAAAACTATAGACAGACATATAAGCAGACAAATATCACCAAGATACATAGAGAGAGAGTAACACAGGCACAGAGAGGGAGATCGAGTCTGTGGCGAGGCCTTAAATAGACAGAGGGGGATGGGGCGGAGAGAGGGAGGGGTTAGAGAAAAAATTAACATGTCAATGAGTATGGCGACGCGTGGTCAATTACGCAAGCTTGAACATTAGGAAAGAGGGATAAAGAACACACTAAATTAAATAACCTAGCAAAATATCGAAATGTTATGTAATACAACACAGAGAGTCGGTCAACACACAATTAACGCATAGCCTGGTCGATTACGTATTTCAAAAATTGCTAAGTTAGAATTTAAGTGTGAAAATTCCAAAGAGAGACAAAACATAAAACAAGAGGAACGGAGACACACAGACAGAGCAGAACATAAGAACAACAAAAAACGAGTGGAGACAGAAAAAGTACACTAAATACACAGGCAGAGAGAGAAAACAAAAAACCCAGAGAGTTGTGGAGAGAGTGGAGAGTTTCCCATACATGGGCAGTGTGCTCATGACCAGCTCCGGTTTAACAGCAAAGGTCTCACTACGAATCAGTCGAGCGGCAATATCTTTTCATTGGTTGTGTAACGCTGTGTGGAAGCTACCTGGTCTGTCGCTCCGCACGAAGCTTCAGGTCTTCTCGGCCACGGTCATTCCCTCCCTTCTCTACGCTTGCGAAACGTGGACCCCCCCTAATGGAGCATCTCTGCTGGTTATAAACATTTAGGCTGGCCTGCCTACGATCCATCCTGGGTTTAACCAGGCTGGATTGTGTGAGGAGCTCACAAATCCTTGAAAGATCTGGGCAAATTCCCATCGGTGAGCTCCTCTGGCAGGCAAGGTTGCGTTGGCTGGGTCACGTAGCCCGCATGCCCAGCCACCGCATGCCCAAGCAGCTTTTGTTCGGCCGGATCGAGGGGGCTAAGCGGGCGCGGCACGGGCTAGAGAAGAGATGGAGTGATGTGGTTCAAGAAGATGTGGAGCTGAGTAAACTTGCCAATGGCTGGTACTAGCCGTGTCAAGATCAGCCTCTGTAGAGGAGGCTCGTGAAGGACACTACTGGGCAGTCGGAGGCAGTCGCCCTCCAACAACGCGGAGGAGCAATGCTCACAACAAGTGGAGCGCCGGGCGGCTAAAACACAGAAAGTTGGCACAGTAGGGGGCCTAGGCAGTGTATCAGCCAGTCGTCTCAGTCAGTCGACCCATGGCACCTGGGTTTGCCCCGTGAACTCCTGCCAGTGGGCATTCGACACTTCACGTGGCCTTACATTGCACATAGCCTGGCACAAGCGCTGTGGTGACATCACCGCCACTTAGTGGCGAATGGCGGTTGTTGTCATTGTGTGAGCATGCGTGTGACATGCGTGTGTGTGCTGCGTGTGTTCTGTGAGCACGAGTGTATTTGTGTTATACGAGAGCGTATGTGTTGCACGAGTGAATGGGCGCATGAGCATACGTGTGATGCGTGCGTGTGATGCGTGTGTGTGATGCGTGCGTGTGATGCATGCATGCGTGTGATGCATGTGATGCATGCGTGCGTGTGATGTGTGGGGAGATCCCACAGAGGAGCGGGATCTGGGGGATCAGAGGGACGCGCGGCGCTCACAGCAGCAGCAGCAGGGGCACATCAAAGTGGCTGGACACAACAAAAAAACAACAAAAACCAAACCCAGAACAAAAACAAATGGCAGCAACACGGCACGGGGATGCGGTGGGGGGCCGAGGACGGGGTGGGGGGGGGACGCTGTGGGGGGGGGGAGACGCGGTGGGGGGCGGGGGATGCGGTGGGAGGCGATTTCACTGGGGTTTGTCTGTAAAATGTAAAATACACATCCAGTAAACTACGAGTCATGGGCACTCCGGTCTCCCAGCGACTCGGCGAACGGCCGTCGAACAATTAACCCTTGGTTAGCACCTCATCGTCGTTCCATCATCGTTTGCGTCTGAGCGTCATGAGCAGCGTTATCAGCAGCGTCACCATCAGCGTCATCAGCAGCGTCATGAGCAGTCACCAGCAGCGTCACCAGCAGCGTCATCAGCAGCTTCATCAGCAGTGTCATCAGCAGCGTCACCAGCAGCGTCACCAGCAGCTTCATCAGCAGCATCATGAGCAGGGTCACCAGCAGCGTCACCAGCAGCTCCATCAGCAGCTCCATCAGTAGCGTCATCAGCAGCGTCACCAGCAGTTTCATCAGCGTCATCATCATCAGCGTCATCAGCAGCGTCACCAGCAGCGCCACCAGCAGCTTCATCAGCAGCGTCACCAGCAGCGTCACCAGCAGCGTCACCATCAGCGTCATCAGCAGCGTCATCAGCAGCGTCACCAGCAGCGTCATCAGCAGCGTCACCAGCAGCATCACCTGCAGCGTCATCAGCAGCTTCATCAGCAGCGTCATCAGCAGCATCATCAGCAGCTTCATCAGCAGCGTCATCAGCAGCGTCATCAGCAGCTCCATCAGCAGCGTCACCAGCAGCTTCATCAGCAGCGTCATCAGCAGCTTCATCAGCAGCGTCATCAGCAGCTCCATCAGCAGCGTCACCAGCAGCATCACCTGCAGCATCAGCAGCAGCTTCATCAGCAGCTTCATCAGCGTCATCATCAGCAGCGTCATCAGCAGCGTCACCAGCAGCGTCACCAGCAGCTCCATCAGCAGCGTCACCAGCAGCATCACCTGCAGCATCAGCAGCAGCTTCATCAGCAGCGTCATCAGCAGCGTCACCAGCAGCGTCATCAGCAGCTTCATCAGCAGCTCCATCAGCAACGTCACCAGCAGCGTCACCAGCAGCTCCATCAGCAGCTTCATCAGCAGTGTCACCATCAGCGTGATCATCATCATCTGCGTTATCATCGTCGTCATCGTGGTACCCGTGTGGTGCGTGGTGTGGGCAGCGCGCACCGTGGGTCAAGGCAGAGCTCGACGATGAAGGAGAAGAGCAGCACGACGCACGAGCAGCTGATGGCGGCGCCGCTTTGCTTCTCCTTCTCGACAGAGAAGCGCGTCTCGAGCGCGGGGTCCACGAAGCGCATCGACACGCGGTTTGTGTACTTGCCCTTCAGCCTGGACAGCCACGCGCAAAAAGCAGAAGGCGCCCGCGGCGTGGCGTTAATGGACCGTCGGGGGGGCGAGCGCCGTCAGCGAGCGCGGCGCCTCCGACGGCCGGCGCGGCACACGAGGGGGTGGGCGATGGACGGCACCGTGCCCGGCCGCCTGTCTGCCCGATGGCGCCGTTTACTACCCAGCGTACCGAGAATTAATTTGAAGCCGAGTCGACCTAGGGGAGGCCCGGGACAGGTTCGGATAATCACCATCATTTGCGTTGTGGCCCGCGAGCCGGAATCGAACTCGGGTCACCGACGTCCGACGTTCCGCTCCGCACGCCCCCCCCCCGCCCCCCCCTTCGGGAGCTGCGCGAGCCGGCTCCTGGCGCGACGGCGACTCCGTTTCGTCCGAGAATCGCTACAGGGCAGCGAATTACAGACGTCGTGGCGGTGATCCCGTGGGGCGGTGGGTGGGGGCTGCCCTAATTGGATGAACCCTCGTTTATCGGCTTGCCCGGTAACGAAGCGCTCGGCAACGCGACGGGCAGGCTGCGCCCGCGGTGCGTCGCACTCGCCGCCGCTCGCAACGGGGCGGTCGACGCCCGGTAGCCGCCCGGCGATGGTCGACGTGGCGTTGTCCAACTACTTGGCACGCGCCGCCGCCTCGCGTGCAACTTCACAACACACACCGTGTACACACACACCGTGTATATATACACACACACACCTTGTATACACAAACACCGTGTACACACACCCTGGACACATACACACATCGTGTACACACACACACATTGTGTACACACACCGTGCGCGCACACACACACACCGTGTACACACACCCTGGACACACACACACATCGTGTACACACACACATTGTGTACACACACACACTGTATACACACACACATTGTGTACACACACACACACCATGCGCACACACACTCAAAATGTTAGTGTGTGTACATGGCTAGGTGTCTGGCCGACTCGTGACGGCGTTGAGATCCAGGACTCGTCATGCTTCAACGGATCGACTGGGCCTCGCAATAGGAATGTGGAGTTTCCGCCACTGCATCATGCACGATGACGTGTTTGGCGACCATGGACATGCGCGGCTGTTGAGTCGCGGCTTGTGCTGTGCATGCGCGTGTTTCCGTGCCTGTGTGTGTACGTGTGATTCTGTTCGGGCGTGTGTGCATGCTTGTTTATGTGTGTGCGTGCATATTTATGTGTGTGTGTGTGCGTGTTTATGTGTGTGCGTGTTTATGTGTGTGCGTGTGTACGTGGGTGTTTATGTCTGTGCGTGTTTCTGTGTGTTCATGTGTGCACGTGTTTATGTGCGTGTGTGATTATGTGCGTGTGTGATTATGTGCGTGCGTGTTTCTGTGCGTGCGTATGTGCGTGCGTATTTATGTCCATGCGTATGTGCGTGCGTGTGTGCGTATTTATGTGCGTGTTTGTGTGCTTATGTGCGTGCGTGTTTCTGTGCATGTGTGCATGCGTGTGTGCGTTGTTATCTCCCTCTGGAGAGACGGTGGCCTTGCGATTCACCTTGCTGTTTCTGCCGAAACCTTGGGGCCAATTCCTCAGACTCGGCAACTTTCACTGCCCGTTTGTTTTTCATGTGACGGTATAATAATACATCATAACACATGCAGTATTTATATTGCATTATAATAATATGATAAAGCGATAACGCCAAATGGCCTAGCCGCGATCTCCATGCAAAGAGCCACAAGACATGCCGCCCGTCTTGGCTCGTTCACGTCTGTAATTACGTCTGCGACCGTTCACGCTCCGGCGCTCGCTGCAGGAACGGGCGGCGCATGCCGAGCGTTGTTCGTGCGGAGCTCTCGACTGGGCGGCATGGCCACAGCGTAGAGCAGTGGTTCTTCTTAACCTGGGGTGCATCACGCAGTGACTTCCCTGGGGTTGCGAGATGCCCTTTCAGGGGGGTTTACGAGACACGGTCAGAGGTTTTTGGAAGGTAAATCATCGGAAACACGAATTAAGCATGGGCCACGTAAGTACAACTACATTGTTTCATCGAACACTATTTATTTACTAACACTATACATCTTTTTACGATTGAGAACCATAAACGGAAGAGGAGGAACAGCGGCACGACACAAACTTTCTCTCTCCCTGTGCTGAAGCCCTCTCGTCGTGGCCACCAGCGGCTGCAGACCTCCACATTGGCATCTCGCTCCTGAACCACATGGCTGCTGCCGCCATCACCACGCGTGAATGGAATGGAGTTCAGATTCACAGCTGTGGGCTTGTTGTGAGAGTCGAATTCACGTATTCTTCTCTGTCCCAGTGGATTCCTCTTTGCCAACGTGAGTTGAGTTTTCACGCGACGTTGTCGGAGGGGACTCGTCGGAGCGTGTGCCCTGCGAGCGTTTTATTCGTCCCGTGTGCCTCTACGCCAGCGGTTCTTCACCTTTACTGCAGCCTTTGCAACCGGCTCAGACTGCAGTGGGTTCACTGTGCGGTCCCCAGTTTGTGTTGCATGGCCACAATCGCCTTTCTTCGATGTGGCTCTACGAGTCTCGGAGCGTCTCTTTGTAACCTGGAGGTCTCTACGCATCTCCCCCTGTGTGTCTCTATGGGTTTACTGTACGGTCTACAGTTTGCATCGCGTGGAATCGATAGGGGAATGGGGGGGGGATGTGGGTTTGTGCGTGCCGGTGGGGGGTGGGGTGGGTGGGTGAGTACCAGGGGGTGTGTGGGGGGTGTGGGTGGAGGGTGGGGGCGCGTGGGGGGTGTGGGTGGAGGTGCGTGGGGGGTACCGCCGTGACTCACGCTCGCGCCGTCTCGCGCTCGATCAGCGCCTCGTTGAGGAGCCGGTTGAGCTCCTGCTCGTTCTGCTGCGCGTCGATCACCCTCACCGCCAGGTCGCGCAGGCGTAGCCTCCGCCGCGGGTTGGGGAAGGAGGGGTTCACCACCTGTGGGGGCGGACACCGCAGCGCCGGCTCTCACCTGGGGGGCCGCTTCCGCCTCGCGGAACAACCCACATCCCGGGCACGGCTCGGTGGCCCAAACCACAACTTGGGCGCGCGGTGGACGCGCGCGCACGCACCCGACGACAGCAACAGCCGCCGTTCGCCACGAAGTGGCGGTGATGGCGCTCGTGCCAGGCTAGGTGCACTTTGAGGCCACGTGAAGTGTCGAAGGCTCATTGCTGACAGGAGGTCACGGAACAGACCCAGCAGGTGACATGGGTCGACTGACTGAGATGGCTGGCAGAGGAACCACCTGTGCTCCCTGCTGTGCCAGCTTGCTGTGTTTTAGCCGCCCGACGCTCCGCTCGTTGTTGTGAGCGTCGCTCCTCTGCCCTTCGCTGTTGTTGGAGGGCGACTGCCTCCAACTGCCCAGTGGCAGCAGTGTCCTTCACGAGCCTCCTTCACACCGCTGGTACCAGTCATCATCAAGTCCACTCGGCTCCATATCCTGCTGTACCGCATCAGCCCACCTCTTCTCTAGCCCATGTCGTGCCCATTGACACACGCAGACACGCAGACACGCAGACACGCACAAATGCACACATGCACACACGCACAAATGCACACATGCACACACGCAGAACAGACCGTTGGGGGCAAGTGCTGTTAGCGAGCACCTATGAGGGTCCGCATGGCAAAGGAGGGGGTGGGTGGCCAGCGCTATGCCCGGCCGCTTTTGTCTCCCTCGTGGCGATGTTTATCTACCTCAGCAGGTAATCATTTGAGGCCAAGCCGACTTAGGGGAGGACCAGAACCAGTTAAGATAATTGTCACCGGTGTTGGCCGTGAGCAGGATTCGAACTCGGGTCACTGGGATCGTAGCACAGTGCGCTAACCGCTATGCCACACACACATGCACACGTAGAACACACCCACACACACGCGCGCACTCATGCGTGCGTGTGCCCACGGCCTCACCCGCGAGTCGAGTTCGTCCCTCTCGGGCGTGAGGTTGGCCTGCAGCGCGCCACTCCACTCTGTGGTGTTGATGAGCTTGGGGGAAGTGTCGTCGCACGACGTCAGCGACAGCTTCTGAAACACAGTGACCTATCAGTGGCCTATCAGTGGCCCCTCAACACAGTGGCCTATCAACACTGCCCGACACACTGGTACCTGACCGCCCATCCATAAATTATGAAACTAAACATTTGTTAAAATTTTACCAGGTAAGGCCCACTTAGCTGCGCTGCCCTTTTCAGAAGCGACCTGGCTATCACAGATGATAGCTCAACGAAGTGGCTTATCACGTGGAAATGTACATCAGCAAAATACTCTAAATGCATGACGTTGATTCTAATGTGGAGGGAAACACCAGAGGACCTGGAGAAAAATCCAGTTCAACACGTAGGCTTTCGTGACCAATATTATTCATGATAAAGGGTTTTGGGTTAGATCGCGTTATTTATAAATGTGTCGCAACCCTCCACCACCCGACACTGCCAATCAATAAAAAAAATCTGTCACGTTGACAAAAGACAAATAGTTCACTACTTTAGTCCACCGGTGTGTTGAAGAGTGAATACACAACATTTACAATTTTTGAGTACGACGTTTCGGGCAATTTGCCAGAATAGTGAAGCCCTCCACCTGCTCCCGGTCTTAAATAGAGCAGCAGGGTGACATCATTAAATCCACGTGACCACAGGGGAAAGAGACATGCAAACTCCAAATATACAGACATCAGGATTGGGATCAAACCCACGACCTCCCGTATGCCAGGTGAGGTAGTTAACATTTCGCCACTGCGGCACTCCATCACCTGACTGCCCGTGCCGACCTTCACAGGTGCTGCACATGAACAGAACGTTCACTAACAGTCTGTTAAGGCCATACAGGCGATCTTTGTCTTTGTAACCGTGCAACGAACTCCGCGATCCGAGTTCGATTTACGCTCACGATCAAGAGCAGCGACGATTGTCTGAACCGGCGCCGGGCCTCCCCTAGTACCCGGTGCGATGTGCAAAAATCGCCACCGGCGTGACAACGGTGGCCGGGCCCGGTGCTGGCCACCCACCCATCCACCCCCTCGTGTGCCGCGGGGGGCTTCACAGGCGCTGCTGCTACTCGCGAGTGGCACGGCGCGGTGGAAGCTACGCGGGGGACCTCTGTCTTTGGTGTGGCACGTACGACGCCGTTGATGCCGTTGCGGGGCGGCGGGCTGGGCGGCACCACGAGGTAGGTGACGATGCCCTTCTCGCGGAGGTACTCGTTCCTCGCTCCGCCGTCGCCCGGCTCCACCTCGAACTCGCCCTTCAGGCACTCGAACGTCACCTGGGAGATGTGCACGCGCCTGCATGCACACGCGCACACGCGCACAACGATGCACGGCAAGTCCTCGTTATGACGCGGCTCTCCTGACCCTAACCCTTACCCTAAATGCCATCGTGACCCTGACCCCAACCCTGACCCCAAGAGTCTGACCCCGGGATGCCGCCGGCCTCCATCTTGTTGGCCAGCGTCACGTCCGTGGACCAGACGTCGAACTGCCACTTCTTCTGGCCAAGGACGCCGCCCAGCACGGCGCCCGTGTGGATGCCCACACGCATGTTCACGTCCGTCTTGGTTTTCTCGCGCACGTAGCTGCAACACGCGCGCACACACACGCCTATGTTATACCGGTACACACACACACTCGTACATGTGTACACACACACACGTGTATAGAGAAGGCCCAGGATCCGTTGAGATATCCGTTACCGACGTTGGCCGCGAGTGATCCTGACCCTGACGCCTGCCGTATATTTGGAGTTTGCGTGTCCCTCTCTCTCCCCGTGGAGATGTTCACTACCTTGCCTGGCATACAGGAGGTCGTGGGTTCGATGCAGACCCTGGTGCCTGCCGTATATTTGGAATTTGCGTGTCTCTCACCTAGTGGTCGCGTGGATCTTTCTCCGGGCGCTCCAGTTTTTCCCTCAACATTTAGAATAAACATCGCGCATTCAGTGTATTTGGCTGCTATACATTTCTATGTGATAAGTCACTTCGTTTGGCTATCGTGTGTGATAGCCAGGTCGCTTTTGTAAAAGAGCTATATATAGTTGCAGTGGGCCTTATAATTTAGAGGCGTTTGCCAATAATACTTTCCCCAACAGTCTGTTCCAGGCTACATGGGAGACCTTTGTCTGTGTGTGTGCGTGGCCGCCACCAGTGACGATGATCTGAACCGGTGGTGGGCCTCTCCTAGATCGACTCAGCCTCAAATTAGTACTTGGTGCGGTGTGTCAACATCGTCACTGGGGAGACAAAGGCGGCCGGGCGTGGTCCTGGCCACCCACCCCCTCGTGTGCCGTTCCGGCCTTCATAGGTGCTACTCGCTAACAGCACTTGCCCCGACAGTCTGTTAAGGGGCTACACGGGGCGTCTTTGTCTTTGTGCTCACGAGATGGCGTTGACCATGGCGAGCCCCATGTAGATGCAGCAGGCCGCGTGGTCCTCGCGGAACTCGGGGACCCCGCAGATGCAGTAGTAGCAGTCGCCCAGGATCTTGATGCGCAGCTGTGAGTACGTCTACCTCGCGCACACGCACAAAGACAAAGATCCCCCGTGTAGCCTTCGTGGACTGTTGGGGCGAGTGCTGCTCGGGAGTAGCACCGATGAGGGCCGGCACGGCACACGATGAGGTGGGGGGGCCAGCACCACGCCCGGCTGCCTTTGTCTCCCAAGTGGAGATGTTTACGCACCGCACCGAGTATTCATTTGAGGCTGAGTCGACCTAGGGGAGGCCCAGGACCGGTTCAGATAATCATCATTGGTGTTGGCCGTGAGCGGGAACCGAACTCGGTTCGTCGGGTTTGTAGCACAGCGCACTAACTGCTACACTACCACTCCCAGAAAAGGCACACACACACCCTCATACACACTGAAACACACACACACACACACTGAACACACACACTGAACACACACACTGACACACCAACAACCGCCATTCGCCGCCACTAAGTGGCGGTGACGTCACCATGACGCTTGTGCCAGGCTATGTGCACCTTGAGGGCACGTGAAGTGTCGAACGCCCGCTGGCAGGAGGTCACGGGGCAGACCCAGGTGCCACGGGTTGACTGACTGAGATGACTAGCCGATGCATCACCTGTGCCTCCTCCTGTGCCAACTTGCTGTGTTTTAGCCACCCGGCGCTCCACTCGTTGTTATGAGCGTCGCTCCTCCGCCCTCCGTTGTTGTTGGAGGGCGACTGCCTCCAACTGGCCAGTAGCGTCCTTCACGAGCCTCCTCCACCGAGGCCTATCTTGACACAGCTGGTACCAATCATCGGCAAGTCCACTCAGCTCCACGTCCTCCTGTACCACATCACTCCATCTCTTCTCTAGCCCGTGCCACGCCCGTTTAGCCCCTCGATCCGGCCGAACAAAAGCTGTTTAGGCATGCGGTGACTTGGCACACTGACACACACGTGCACGCTCACTATGAAAGTTGGCACGGTGCACGAGGGGGTGGTGTGGCCAGCACCACGCCCACCTGTCTGTCTCCAGTGCCGATGTTGACACACGGCACCAGGTACTTGTGGTGTGGGCCATGGGGAGGCGCAGGGGCAATTCAAACATTCGCCACTGATGTTGAACGTACACATACATGCATACGCAGAGACACAGACATTGCTGGCGAATACCAAAAGCGGTCCTGGGCCTCCCCTAGATCGACTCAACCTGAAGCAATGGGGAGACAAAGGTGGCCAGGCACGATGGCGTACCGCAATCGGGGAGGGAGGATATCTTTGTTTGCGTTTGTGCGAGATTCTCCTTCTGTGCGTGTCTACGTATTCCTGTCCGGCACGTCCACTTGCGTGTGCCCGCGTATGCTGTTTAAACATATTTGCGTGCGAGTATAGATGTACGTGTGTGTGACCGTATATAAACGTCCACGCGCGCGTGTGTGTACAAGCACCATTAATCCGCTACACTTGCCCATGTGTCTGCTCTGCAAAGAGCCTTCAAGTGGGCCCCCGTACGCAAGGCGCCGAGTAAATATTATGATAACAGCGGAGGAGGGAGCGCCGCGCGGCACGATTGTGTTCTCGGCGGTCCGGGCAAAACCAACCCGAGCCGCCCTGTTAATGTTTCACCACCGCAGCCCCTGTCGCGTCCGCCGGCACTGGGCGCGGCGTTGTTGCATCGCAGGCAACAGAGCAGTCACCTCCTCCGTGTGGCCCGTCCAGACGCGGAGCGACCGCCACGAGACGACATCGCGGTGGTTGATGAGCCAGGATGATTGCGTCAGGGGTAGTGGGGTGATGAATCATCGCTGTGATGATGCCTCCTTTTATGAAGATCTTTGTATGAGTCAGATGGTCTCTGTGGGAATCTATGGGTCTCTATTTGAGCCTATGGGTCTCTATGTGACTCTATGCGTCTCTGTGTGAGTCTATGGGTCTCTGTGTGAGTCTATGCATCTCTGTGTGAGTCTATGGGTCTCTGTGTGAGTCTATGGGTCTCTGTGTGTCTATGGGTCTCTATGCCAGTCTATGGGTCTCTGTGTGAGTCTATGGGTCTCTTTGTGAGTCTATGGGTCTCTGTGTGAGTCTATTGGTCTCTATGTGTGTCTATGAGTCTCGGCGTGTCTATATACATCTCTATTGTTCTTCTTTATGTGGCTGATCTAGATGTGGAGCCACAGCTGTGTGATGTTAAATCGCCGTGCTTGATGAGCCAAGGTGATTGCTGTGATGACGACGATGACGATGCCACCCCGTCAGTGTTTGTGAATAGGCCATTCAGTCCACGCTGCGTGCTCCACGGTTCTGTTCTGGGTGGGAGTGTGTATGATTATATTGATATGTATGCTATACACTACCGTGGGGAGCGGTAGTGTAGCGGTTAGCGCTACGCTGCGCTATGAACCGGTCCTGGTCCTCGCCTAGGTCGACTCAGCCTCAAATGAGTACCTGGTGCGATGTGGAAACATCACCACTGGGGTGACAAAGGCGGCCGGGCGTGGTGCTGGCCACCCGCCTCCTTGTGTACCGTTCCGGCCTTCATTGGTGCTCGCTAACATCACTTGCCCCAACAGTCTGTTAAGGCTACACGGGGGATATTTGTTTTGTATGTACGACGTTTAATTTCTTTTGCACCGTATATAGCCGACCATGCTCGCCGGAGGTGCAGGGGAAGGGTGGTGACCATAGCCTCCCCGCACACTGCCCGGTCAGAGTTTTTAACTTCCCATTGGTGCATCATCAAAGTTGCAATGGCTTGGGGAGGCCTGCATTCAGCAGTGAACAGATCACGGCTGCAGATGATATTGATTTCCATGGGGGCTGTTTGGGCCGTGCGGGCCATGTGGGCCATAGGGCGCCGTTTGGGCCGTGTGGGCGGTGGGGGATGTTTGGGCCATGTGGGCCGTGTGGGCCGTGTGGGCCATAGGGGGCCATGTGTGCTGTGTGGGCTGTGGGGACCGTGGGGGTGGTGTGGGACGTGTGGGTCCATGGGGGCCGTGTGGGTTGTGGGAGCCGTGGGGGCCGTGGGGGCCGCGGGTGGCCGTGTCGGCCGTGGGGGCCGTGGAGGCCATGTAAGGTCATGTCGTCCGTGCGGTCCGTCAGAGCCGTGCGGTCCGTGCGGTCCGTGCGGGCCGCGGGTGGCCGTGTGGGCCGTGGGATGAGGCGCTCACCGCGGCCAGCTTGTCGAACCTCGCGAAGAGCTCGTTGAGCAGCTTGACGAGCTCGTGCGCGCTGCACGCCGACGACAGCTGCGTGAAGCCCACGATGTCCGCAAACAGGATGCTGCGCACGCACGCGGAAGCAACAACAACAACTCGCATATACACTGCGCCCATGGAGCAACCGGCATGGTGAAGTACGGTCGAACAAAAAAAAATCCGCCGTGGCCGACAGGGCGTCGAGAGGCCTCCGTCGATTGGTTGGCCGAGAGCGGGGAAGAGGCAGCCTGCATCGCCGTCTCTGAACGTAAACAAAATACCTTGTAGAGCCTAATTTGCATACGCTTTGCATCGTCCCCACACCACCCCGGATGACTCGCGAAGTCAACGCGTTCCTCAACAACACCGGTGCGGGGATTTTTGTTACAAACGGAGGCCGCGCTTGTGGGCGACGGCCGATTTTCAGAGCTCATAAATAATCAAATTAAGTCTCAAAATGCGTGCTGATGATGTTCTGACGTCCTGTCCTGCTCAATCAAGTGGGGTTTGACCGTGGTTGACTTTCCGCAAAATGGTACTCGTTTCTCTTTTGTCACGCCTGCAGAGATGATGGGCCACGTTGTGCTCATGACCTCCCGAGTCCCGTGGCAGCACGTGGACCGCTCACAGCGTGACATTTGAGGCGTTGCTTACGTGTGACGTTAATAATTTACTGCGCTCCGTCAGTTTATCCACTGCCGGGTGAAGGCCTCGACCACACCGTATCGGCCATGCAGGATCCTCCTGAAAATGAGCCACCACATTCTCTCCGCGGTGCTCGTTTCAGTGACCATATTTGCTGCAGCCGCGGGCGTTTGCGACGCGGGTTCGGGTTTTTTTCTGGGTCGTACCGCGCGCCGTGCACACACGACGTCCGACGTTTCGCTCCGACGTGCCAGTCAAGCACGGCTAGACGACCACCCCCCCCAAGCCCCACCTCCACGGCGGACACAAGGACGGGGCCCTCGACGGCTCCCCGAGTGAATCCCACAGAGGAGCGGAACGTCGGGACGCCAGCAGCTGCCACGCGGGAGCCCGGCGCGGCGCGAGCGAGCGGGCGGTGAAACAGGCGGCACTGGCGGGCAGAGCGCGGCCCTCGGTACAGCACCGGACGGCCCCCCTACCCCACACTCCCTACCCCCCTCTCCACCACCCTCCACCGGCCCCTCGCGGTCGCCCGAGCAGCAGAGCGGTCAACTGGCGAAGGTGGTCGGGTCAAATGCGCGTGCGGTAAATTGAGCCCGGCAAACGACGGGCCCACGGTGCCCTCCGGCAAGCTTCGCGGAGAGAGACCGGAGACGGCCGAGGGGATAGCGCCGCTCGAGAGGAGTTGCTGGTTCGATTCCATGCCCCTGCGTGGCCCTACGCAGCACGGTAAACGGGTACAACCCCAGATAATCGATCGGCAGGTCGTGTGCGGTGGTGTACGAACCGTATGTTGAACTTCTTTCGCGTCGCACGTAGCCAGGTGCGGGGGGGAAGGACAACTGAAGACAAAAAAGCAGTCGGGTAAGGCGTCGGTACTCCCGCTGCATCTCGTCAGCGTGGTCGAGTAGGCCAAAGTATCCCGAGGGCTCTCTCTCTCTCACCCTGGTGAAGGCCCTTTCGGCGGCGGCGCAGCGAGCGATTGCAGGGCTGCGCCTTTAACCTTTCCATCATTCGTGAGACAGCGTCAGTCAGTCCAGTCAGTGGTGCCCGGAGCGAGTGTGCAGGCAGTGCAACTATAAACTGAACAATTTTTTTTTCATCTTGTCACGTAAGAACCACTGAGCTGTGGAGCGACCTGGTGTGCAGCTCAAAGTGGCTTATCATCATGTGGAAATTTATAGCAGCAGCAAATATTCTCAACGCGTGACGTTGATTCTAAATGTGCAGGGAAAAACCGGAGGAGCTGGGGAAAAAATCCACACGACCACGGGGAGAGAGACACGCAAACTCCAAATATACAGCAGGCATCAGGGTCGGGATAGAACAAACGACTTCCTGTATACCAGGCGATGGAGTTAACATCTCGCCAACACTGGAGCACCATGAGCTGAAGGGGGCCCAGGCGATGAGCTGCAAAGAAGGGGGGGGGGGGGTTTGTACCGGAGATCCCGTTTCATTCTTGGCTCCAAGGGGTCCATGCCAACCACACTGCGCCGCCGCATCTCGCGTTTCAAACTCACGGCGTCTTCCAGCATCGGTGGGGGGGAAGGGGGGGGCACTGCCTAACCCCCCCAATCTGCAGCCCCGGTTTGTCAGTGATGGAAATTCCACGTTCCTCGAATGGGGTGAAGGGGTGAAAATCTCTCCACAGGATAGACGTTGTTGAGATCCCTCAAAGTGTTGCTCGTTCTATCACCGCTGGAGGGAGGATGGCGCGAGTCGACCCTCCAGGCCGGGATTTTATTTTTTATAGTTTGCATTCCTATCGTGTTTGTGTACTGTTTGTTCTTGTAACGTTCTGACCCCGTGCCCCACCTGGACATCTGTTGAAAGGAGATTTAAAGCTCATCGGATTCCTCCTCCAGTCTAAATACATGTTCTGTTAACAAAATATTCTTTGCGTTATCAGGCATATCCTTAAACCGGACCGGGCCAAATGAAGAACGAAATTGGAGGCAACGACTTGCGGCTTTTTTTCTTCTGTGCGGTCGCCGGCCGGCGCGGTGACAACGGGGCCGCGGGCGCATCAACGCGCGGCACCCACGAGGACTCGCCTGCATCATACGGCCCCGCAGCCCTCTTGAAACCGAAGTCACGAGGCTCACCGGGGGAGGGGGGGGGGGCTAACGGGACGCAGCGTCGATAAGCCACAGTTAAATGGTCCACCGATCAACAAAATAACCATTAGGCCGTGGGTGGCTACTCTCACTCTTTCTCTCTCTCGGCGATGTTGCCACGCGAGTGCAAACAGGGCAATCACCTCCCAACGAAACTATCGTGTCTCCGCAGCGACGTCGATGGACGTTGGTTCCACCGTTGTCGTTGTGGTCGTCGTTTGACGAGCGGCGCATCGTTGCGATGATCTGAGCCATGCCCCAACGGGTCCGTCGGCTCGTTGCATGCGGGCAGGCCTCCGTCCAGCAGCGCATGGACAAGGCGACGGTTTTTAAGAATCAAGATTGACCGCGGGGGATCCGAAACCAGAACAAAACTCAACAGTGCCGACTCGGGCACTTCAAAAACGGCCGTCATGAATGCCCGAATCCCGGGTCACGTTCCAGGAACCTCATCGGGTCGGCGGCCGAATGCCCGGCAAAGGTGGGAAAAGGTGGGAAAGGTGCGTCCCGGTGGCATGACAAGCCAATGAAGACGACACTGACACGGGCGCCACAGGGCCATCCCTGCCCTCGGTTTACTCGATTTGCCTCTGCTCCCCGTCCTGCACCTCAGCTGCCCAGCGAGGTTTTTTATAAAATATTTGCTGACGACTGGCAGAACAATGGGGACACTTCAAATGTTTGCCGTGAACAGGATGCATCGGTACGGCCCATTACCATAACGGAGGAGGCTGTGCGTGTGCGTGCGCGCGTGCGCGTTCGTGTGGGGGAGCTGTAGTGGAGCTGTTAGCGGATCGCGCTACCAACCCGGTGAAACCGAGTTCGATTTCTGCTCACGGCGAACACCAGTGACAATTATCTGAACCGGCCCTGGGCCTCACCGAGGTCTACTCATCCTCAAATGAGTATCTGCTACGGCAATGCATGGTGCTGGCTACCGACCCCCTCGTGTGCTGTGCTAGCATTCATAGATGCTCACGAAGAGCACTTGCCATAACCTCCTCTTAAGGCTATACCGGGGATCTTTGTTTTTGAATCTGATTGCCCTTCGGGAGTGCCCTACAGCTCGTCACTAGAACGTGGAATTTCCACCACTGGCCACGGAGATGAGCCGCTCGTTGGTTGAGCGCCCCGTTTGAACCGGCTGCGGCAACTCGGGTGTGTACCCACGTGGTCCCAATTATATTCAGCTTACGCAGTTTGAACTTGGCTATCGTTTCGGGCCGGTGCCCAGACTCGACGGCTTTCACTTCTCCGGGCTCGGCCTGGATTCCTGGCGTCGGCAACCCTGCCGAGCATCGCGATCACAAACGCCGTAGCCGTTGGCAGATGTTTTGACTCGGCACTTTAGTTCAAAATTCAACTTTAGACACTCGGTTCCGTCCT
Source organism: Lampetra planeri (assembly GCF_965212315.1). Classification (NCBI taxonomy): domain Eukaryota; kingdom Metazoa; phylum Chordata; class Hyperoartia; order Petromyzontiformes; family Petromyzontidae; genus Lampetra; species Lampetra planeri. The sequence continues at coordinate 18,645,932 of NC_136110.1, forward strand.
CACACTTCGCTCCTGACCTTCCACACTATGGGTTTGGGTCGGACAGACATCTGCTCGACCTTGCGCGGGAACTCTCAAGCGACCTCATACGATCGTGGGAACGCCAAATTTGACCGACCCCGAGATGCCCGTCACCCCGAGTTCAGCGCAGCCCGTACCTCACCAGGCTCGGAGCAAAACAACTGGGCGGGTGATCCGCACGGTTGGCTACGTACGGTGCAAAAGAAGTTCAACATGCATACAGAACAACTGGAGTGCACGCCTGACTCTGCCCTGATGAGACACTGAATTTCAAGGCCGGCTCAAAGTTATTGAACCAATGCTGCTGAAATTACGCACCCCCAGAAAGAAGGCTGTGTGGCTGACGGGATGTATAAAAACGCACTCAGATAAATATTCTTCACATTGAGGCAGGGATACGGGACGGAGGCGGCGTTGTCGCCTGCCCAGTTTTTTCTTTCTTTCTCGAGCCGACCTGAGCTGGCCGCTGTGCACGCAGCCCGGTGAGGTACCGACTGCGCCGCGCCGTTTGGATGAAAGCAAAAACGATGTGAGCGATCGTGGTGGTGAGTGACAGTGGTGGCGGGCGACCGTGGTGGCGGGCGACCGTGGTGGCGGGCGACCGTGGTGGTGAGTGACAGTGGTGGTGGGCGACCGTGGTGGTGGGTGACCGTGGTGGTGGGTGACCATGGTAGCGGGCAATCGTGGTGACGGGTTACCGAGGTGGGGAGGCCCCCGCCAGGGACGCGCCCTCCTCCATGGGGATCAGGGAGGGTTTGGCGAGGTCGTGCTCACCGTGCCCGCAGCCCCACTGGAACCTGACGCACTGGTCTGTCTGCGTGTCTTCGCGTCTCCCCGCACATCTCTGCGTGTCTCCGCGTGTCTGCATTCATTTGGATGTGCGTTTGTACGCCCACCAGTGAACGAGTGTGCGTGTGTGGGTGTGTGTGTATGTATGTACGTGCACGCGGTGACGAATATATCTGAATCGGTCCTGGGCCACCACTGGGGAGACAAAATCGCCTGGCAAGGGGTGCTGGCCTGGCCATCCTTCATAGCTGCTCGCTAACAGCACTCGCCTCAACAATCTGTTAGATGGCTATGCGGCGTATTTTGGTCTGTGTTCATATGTGTGCATGTTCATGTGTTGTGTGTGTGTGTGCGCGTGGGTGCGTGCTCAGTGATGATTGCACGTTGGTGTGTATGTATGTGTGTTGTGCGTCTTTGTCCTTTATACGGGCATGTGTGCGTGCACCTAGATTGGCACAAGCACTGTGGTATTGCCAATGTCACTGAGTGGTGAATGGCGACTGTTGTTGTTGTATGTCAATGCTCGTGTGTGGATATGTGTGCCCGTATGTTTATGTGCATGTGTGTATGTATGTCTGTGTCCGTGAAGGACGCTGCTACTGGGCAGTTGGAGGCAGTCACCCTCCAGCAACAACGCAGGGCAGAGGAGCGACGCTCGCAACAACGAGCAAAGCGCCGGGCGGCTAAAACGCAGCAAGTTGGCGCAGTAGTCGGGTACAGCTGGGTGCATCTACCGGTCATCTCAGTAAGCCAACCCATGGCACCTGCTGGGTCAGTCCCGAGACCTTCCTGTCAGCGAGCCGTCGACCACTTCACAATGCGTCAGCGTCACTGAGTGGCGAATGGTGGGGTATTGATATTGGTCCCTGCCAGTGGCGGATTAAGCTAGTGCGGGGCCTGTAGCAAATGTTATAAAGGGGCCCTAAATTAAAAAAAAAATGTACTTGCATCGTAAAGTAATTGTAATTTTAAATTTGCTAGACAGCCAGATAATACGACAAATTGCTAACCTTAAACACCCAGTTGTTCATAAAAGTTGAAGGCAGATTAGTACTATAGTAATAGAGCAAGTGCAGAATCACTGAACCACAATTGATAGTTTGAAAGCATTTAGCGCGGGGCCCTGGAAAGTGCGGAGCCCAGAGCATTATGTAGCTACTTTTTCTACAGGGATAATCTGGTACTGGTCCGTGTGTTGGCGTGCGCATCTATCTGCATACATTTTTGCGCGGAGCATTGCGTCGATTAGCACCGGCTATTTTTGCGCCACTAAAACTATTTGATTCCCCACCGAGAACAAACGACGCCCCAAGTCACTTTTCACAGCCGCTCTGCGACGAGGCAATTCGTCCCCAACGCGCGGTGCAACAACGGCTCGTTCCTGCGGAAGAATGACGTCACTGGGGTCTTTGACGAAGTCCACATTACAGTGGACGGCACCAATTTTGGTAACCTCCCCCCCCAGATTGAAAATAATACGGTCCATGCACTCGCAGCATACAAGCGCATCGTACGCGCATAGCATACACGCACGCGCAGCGTACGAGTTCGCGCGTGTGTACACGATGTGCATGGTGAGTGCCAAGGGTGCGTGTGCGTGCGTATGAATGGGTGCATGTGCATTCCTGCACGTGCAGACAGCGTGTGCACGCGCGTCTGCGTGTACATAGTACCATGCACGTGCGCGCGCGTGTCTGCGTGGGGGAGCGGTAGTGTAGCGGTGCCCCGAGTTCGATTCCCGCTCACGGCCAACACCAGTGACGACTATCTGAACCGGTCGTGGGCCTCGCCTAGGTCGACTCAGCCTCAAATGAGTACCTGGTGTGGTGTGTACATATCGCCACTAGGGAAACAAAGGCGGCCGGGCGTGGTGCTGGCCTTCCACCCCCTCGTGCGCCATGCCAACCTGTGTGCGTGCGAGCGTGTGAGTGTGCGTGAGAGTGTATGATTGTGAGTGCGTGAGTGTGTGTGTGTGTGCGTGCGTGCAAGTGCGTGCGTGTTCAATTCCCGATCATAGACGATGTTCGGTGATGAATATATCTGAATCGGTCCTCGGCCACCACCAGGTCAACTCAGCCTTAAATGAGTACTCGGTGCGATATTTCAACACCGGTCCTGGGGGGACAAAATCGACTGGCACGGGGTGCTGGCCATGCCATCCTTCATAGCTGCTCGCTAACAACACTTGCCCCAACAGCCTGTCAAGGCTATACGGGGGATCTTTGTCGTTCTTACGTGTGCATTCAGGCTGGCTTGCCTACGATACATCCTTGGTTTAACCAGACTGGATTGTGTGAGAAGTTCACAGATCCTTGAAAGATCCGCACAAAGTCCCATCAGTGAGCTCCTCCGGCAAGCGAGGCTGCATTGGCTGGGTCACGTAGTCCGCATGCCTAGCCACCACGTGCTCAAGCCAGCTTCTGTTTGGCTGAATACATGGAGCTAAACAGGCATGAAGAGATGGACTGATGTGGTATTGAAGGATGTGGAGCTGATTTGACTTGTCAATGACTGGTACCAGCAGTGTCACCATCGGCCTCTGTGAAGGAGGTTCGTGAAGGAGGCTGCTGAGGAGTTGGAGGCAGTCGCCCTCCAACAACAACAACGGAAGGCAGGGCAGCGACTCTCACAACGACGTGCAGAGCGCCGCATGGCTACAGCACAGAGAGTTGGTACAGTGGGGGGCATAGTTGGTGCATCTGCCTGTCATCTCACTTAGTCAACCCATGGCACCTGGGTCTGTTCCGTGACCTCCTGCCAGTGGGACTTTGACACTTCGCAGCTAGCATGGCACAAGCACCGTGGTGATGTCACCGCCACTTAGTTGTGAACAGCCGTTGTTATGTATGTGTGCGTGCGTGTCTGTATATGGATGTATGCGTGTGTTGTGGGGAGAGGTAGTGTATTGGTTCGCGCGCTGCACTACGAACCCGGTGGCCCGAGTTCAACTCCTGCTCACGGCCAAGACCAGTGATGATTATCTGAACCGGTCCTGGGCCTCCCCTAGGTCAACTCGGCCTCAAATGAGTACCTGGTGCGGTGTGTAGTAAACATCACCTCTGGGGAGATAAGGGCGGCCGGGCGTGGGGCTGGCCACCCACCCCCTCGTGTGCCTTCATAGGTGCACGCTAACAGCACTTGCCCCAACAGTCTGTTCAGGCTATACGGTGGATCTTTGTCTGTATGTGTCAGTGACGTGCGGTGATGTCAATGGCTGCGGAGGCACTGGCTAGTGTCAGAGCCAGATTCACACACTGAGGGGGGCGTGGCCTCACGGAGGGGGCGTGGCCTCACGGAGGGGGGCATGTTAGACACGTTCTCATTTAGATTTTAAGCTTTCGTGACTGCAAGGATTCATATTCTTAGGTTTTTTCGGTAAAGTCACGTAAGTAAAAAAATTAAATTAATAAAAGTAAAATAAAATAAAATTACGACGTTTCGGAGGCAACACAAGCTTCCGTCTTCAGGTGGAACCGTCACAGCCCGACAGCTGTATCAAGTAAATGAGAGATTACAGGAGATACCACTCCGTATATATAATGGTTGAGGGGGGGGGGGAAGGGCCAGGAATGGCCCACTTTTTATTATTATGGTAAGGTGCGGCTTGAGACTATGAATAGACTGCATAACAAAAGACTGAGCCTTTATTATGGAGAGGTTCGGTTTGTGACTACGCCTAGCCTACATAACAAAAGTGTGAAAAAAGAAAGCTAAACCTGGTAGAAAGCTAAAACCTGGCAAAACAAAACTGGCTGTCCATCAGTAACCTGCAATAGTTTTCTGTCAAATAAGATGGTCCAAATAAGTGTAGTCAATTCATTTTTGCATGGTTAATCACATCTTTCCAATGATTAAAGGTGCGGCTTGAGACTATGAATGGACTGCATAACAAAGGACTGAGCCTTTATTATGGAGAGGTTCAGTTTGTGACTACGCCTGGCCTACATAACAAAAGTGTGAAAAAAGAAAGCTAAACCTGGTAGAAAGCTAAACATGGTAAAACAAAACTGGCTGTCTATCAGAAACCTGTAATAGTTTTCTGTCAAAAAAGATGGTCCAAATAAGTGTAGTTAAATCTTTTTTGCATGGTTAATCACATCTTTCCAATGATTACTCAGTTTGTAACCATCATCACGGTTGGAATTATGTCTGTTTTTGTATATTTGTATGGCTTCGTGTACAAACCTTTGATGGTAGCCAGGAGGTTTGCAGAGCACCTTGGTCTCGGAAAAGACAATTTCATGAGAGCCCACAGAGTTGTAGCAATGATCGGCAACGGCCGAAGAATCAGTTCTGCCGTGTTTCAGATCTGACTTGTGCTCGCGGACACGATCAGAAACATGACGTTTCGTTTCTCCAATGTAGCAATCACCACAACTGCAACTCAATTTGTAGACTCCAGGATACTGTAAGTCAGGAACGACATCCTTCACAGATGGAATCAGATCACGGATTTTATGCACTGTACTGAATCGGACTTGGATCTTATGTTTGTTTAGAATTTTGGAGATCTTTTTGGTCACACCAGCTATGTATGGTAACGTGATAGTTTTGGTTTCATGTGGCTGTTTCTGTATGGTGGGAGAAACAGCTTGGCAGATGGTGCGGTCAGAGTATCCGTTCATCCTGAGGGCCCGATGTACATGTCTTAATTCACCGGCCAGGTGGTGTTGGTCAGAAATGCCATGGGCTCTGTGGTATAGCGTTTTGATGAGAGAATTCTTTTGAGATGGGTGGTGGTGGGAATCCGGATTCCCCCCACCACCACCCATCTCAAAATAATTATCTGAGTAATCATTGGAAAGATGTGATTAACCATGCAAAAAAGATTTAACTACACTTATTTGGACCATCTTATTTGACAGAAAACTATTGCAGGTTACTGATGGACAGCCAGTTTTGTTTTACCAGGTTTTAGCTTTCTACCAGGTTTAGCTTTCTTATTTCACACTTTTGTTATGTAGGCTAGGTGTAGTCACAAACCGAACCTCTCCATAATAAAGGCTCAGTCTTTTGTTATGCAGTCTATTCATAGTCTCAAGCCGCACCTTACCATAATAATAAAAAGTGGGCCATTCCTGGCCCTTCCCCCCCCCCCCTCAACCATTATATATACGGAGTGGTATCTCCTGTAATCTCTCATTTACTTGATACAGCTGTCGGGCTGTGACGGTTCCACCTGAAGACGGAAGCTTGTGTTGCCTCCGAAACGTCGTGATTTTTATTTTATTTTACTTTTATTAATTATTTTTTTTTACCTACGTGACTTTACCGAAAAAACCTAAGAATACGTTCTCATCTTCTTGGTTCTTTCAGTAAAGTCACGTAGAAGGGAAATAAAATAATACAGATAAAACATAATAAAATTCGCACGACGTTTCGGCCACAACGCAAGCAGCCGTCCTCAGGTGAAGAACAGGTCTGTCGGAAAGACAGCGTCTGAATGAACACCACCAAGCTTGGCAGCGTATATTTAAGCTGGGTTAGAGGAGGAGGGCGCCTTGACAAATGAATTTGCATATCAACAGAGGAATTTAGCATATTTATGGAAAATGCAGATATGGGATTAGTCACTACTTGTGTAATGCGTAGGAGGTGGGGGGGGGTCTCAAAGTCTTATTATGCCCGTGCATTATGTAGGATTAGCAGCAACAAAGGGAGGAGGTAGGGTTAGCAGTATGACTGCAGGTATTGTGGTATATGCAAACATGACTCCTCATAAAAAAGGTGTCAGTTTTGTTGCCAGATAAGAGGGTAAAAAAAACAATTATCTTACTGTTAGTAGCTCAGCTTATTGGAGAGTATATTTAGTATATTGATGATATTGATGTAGTTTATATTTTAGTTGTTTTTACGTGGTGGTTTGGCTGCTGCAGCTCCTTACTATTAAAATTCCTTCCCTTTATTACTGCTAACCCTACCTCCTCCCTTTGTTGCTGCTAATCCTACATAATGCACGGGCATAATATGACTTTGAGACCCCCCCCCACCTCCTACGCATTCCACAAGTAGTGACTAATCCCATATCTGCATTTGCCATAAATATTCTAAGTTCTCTGTTGATCTGCAAATTCATTCGTGAAGGCGCCCTCCTCCTCTAACCCAGCTTAAATATACGCTGCCAAGCTTGGTGGTGTTCATTCAGACGCTGTCTTTCCGACAGACCTGTTCTTCACCTGAGGACGGCTGCTTGCGTTGTGGCCGACACGTCGTGAGAATTTTATTATGTTTTATTTTGATTATTTTATTATTTCCCTTTTACGTGACTTTACCGAAAGAACCAAGAAGATGAATCCCTGCAGTCACGAAAGCTTTAAATCGAAACGTTCTCCTCAGTGAGGCAGATGTGATAGCTGCCTCCCCTGGTGCTTTTTCATTGCAGTTTCATGACGAGACCAGCGAGCCTAAATATCTTTATACACAAACGTGAAATAAGTTACCTGGAGTATGGAAGGCGAGGACATGACATGAAGGGGTCTACAAACATTACATTGGTGACATACTGAGATAGTAATAGGCATGCGCTTATTGCCCGCGCTCCATCCAGTTACTGAGGGGTTGCCCAATCAGAGGGGAGGCTGAGCTCGTCGCTGCCTCACCTCTCGTCTCTTCCTGTATTTGCAGCAGAGCTCCGCAAATTTGGCGATTTTGACAATAAAAATGATTGGAATCGTACAGACATGACATTTATAACACAGATCAGTGGAAAAATCTTAATATTTATTTCATTTGATTATTTTTTTTTTTACTTTTCGTAACAGCTATTTTCATTGGAGTATGACAGGTGAAGCTCTGCCTCCCCTGCCTCCCCTGGTATGTGTGTATGTGGGTGCGTGTGTCTATATGGGTCATCTTGTTGGGTGACTTCAATGCCCGATTTGGTCATGATGCTGGCACCTGGTCTGGAGTGATTGGAAGGCATGGGCCAGATCAGCTCAATAACAATGGTAGGAGGCTGCTAGATTTTTGTGCAGCCCATGGGCTTGTAATCACCAACACGATCTTCCGGCATCGGCGCATCCACACAACATCATGGATGCATGCCGGGTCCAAGCAAGAACATCTGCTGGACTACATAGTGATGGACCAGCGGATGCGAGCCCATGTCCTTGACACCAGGACCTACCGTGGAGCTGATCTGCCCTCTGACCATCGACTAGTCATCTGTAAGATGCACCTGCCATTCTTCCACTCCGGTGGTGGGTGTACACCCAGAACCCCATTCAAACCCAAGGTGGCCTGGTCTCTGCTAGCTGATGAAAGGTGCAAGTGAGAATTTAATCATCGCTTGCGGCTGGGGTTAGCATTGTCCCCCACCACTTCTCCTGATGTCGAGGGGAAATGGGCGAGGTTTCTGACTGTGGCTCATGCAACTGCAATGGCTGCTTTGGGTACACGGTCCAGACCTCCTCAGAAACCCTGGCTGACAAAGGAGGTTTTCAGGCTGGCTGAGAAAAAGCGACAGGCCCACTCTCATTGTATACAGCATCCTACGTCAGAGAATGAGGCTTACCACAGCCTTTGCTCGGAGGTTCGGAGAGCCGTGAGGTGCTGCAAAAATGGTTGGTGGTCGCGGGTTGCTGAGGATATTGAGTCTGCCTCAATGGCCCGCGATCACAAATCTAATTCCATCAAAAAAGTAACCTGCAGTGCCACACCTAATTAACATCATTAGGGGAAAGAACGTTGATCCAATCTCCGACCCTCAGGTACAGGTTTGCAGATTTGCTGAGCATTTCTGTGAGGTCCAGGGGAAGGGGAAATCCCTCAGCCTGGAAAACATAATGGGACAAAGTGGGGATGACCCTGCTGAGGCTGCGGTGCCTCAAATATTGGAAGAGGTCACCCCCTGTGAGTGGCTGGCTGAGGTGCCATCTGTTGAGGAAGTACTGAAGGCGATCCAGAGCCTGAGACCAAGTAAGGCACCGGGCAGAGATGATCTCCCAAGCGAAATGCTGAGGGAGGGTGGCGTTTGTGCACAGATTGCCCTACATGACATCATAACAACAATCTGGACCACTGGACGGGTTCCGCAGAATTGGAAGGATGCCCTGGTGGTCCCCCTCTCACTGACCATTGACTTGTCTTTAAAAAGGGGGACCGCACTGACTGTAACAACTACAGGGGCATCTCACTCCTCAGTATGCCGGGAAAGGTCCTGGCAAGGATTATTCAACATCGCCTTGCTAGGCACGCTGAGGAGAGGCTTGCGGAGCCCCAATGCGGTTTCAGGAAAGGGCGGTCCTGCACATATGCCATATTTTCTGTCCGTCTGCTACAGCAGAGGTGTAGGGAATTCCAACAAGACCTACATCTCTGCTTTATTGACCTGGTCAAGTCCTATGATCATTAAGGACCTTCATTATGGTGAGCGGGCCCGGGTGAAACTACGTGGCCGGGAGTCAGAACCTTTCCCTGTACACCTTGGGGTGCGGCAGGGATGTCCTCTGGCTCCCAAATTATTTAACATCTATTTTGACCACGTAGTTCGTGAAGCCTTCAATAGCTGTACCGGGGGAATTTCCTTTTGGTACAGATATAATGGTAGGCTGATCGATGCCCGGGTGCGATCAGGGGATGGTCCCTATTGGTCAACCCCGTTATGCATGCCGATGATTTGGTAATAGCTGCTCATTCACAGGAGTTTGAGACGCTGCCGCTGAGACTGGAGCGTGCCACTAAGAGGTGGGGCCTTACCATCAGCCCCACCAAAACTAAGCACCTGCCTGGGTAATTTGTACCATCGGACACTCCACCCCCACAACTCCCAATCGGTGATGGGGCAGTAGTGGAGAGAGTGGAGAGTTTCCCATACTTGGGCAGTGTGCTTATGACAGGCTCCAGTTTAACAGCAGAGGTCTCACTCCGAATCAGTCGAGCGGTAATATATTTTCATCGGCTGCTTAATGCTGTGTGGAAGCTACCTGGTCTGTCGCTCCGCACGAAGGCTTCAGGTCTTCTCGGCCACAGTCATTCCCTCCCTTCTCTACGCTTGCGACACGTGGACCCCCCTAATGGAGCATCTTCGCCGGTTAGAAACATTTAGGCTGGCCTGCCTACGATCCATCCTGGGTTTAACCAGGCTGGATTGTGTGAGGACCTCACAAATCCTTGAAAGATCTGGGCAAAGTCCCATCGGTGAGCTCCTCCGGCAGGCAAGGCTGCATTGGCTGGGTCATGTAGCCCGCATGCCCAGCCACCGCATGCCTGAACAGCTTTTGTTCGGCCGGATCGAGGGGGCTAAACGGGCACGGCACGGGCTAGAGAAGAGATGGAGTGATGTGGTACAGGAGGACGTGGAGCTGAGTGGACTTGCCGATGACTGGTACCAGCGGTGTTAAGATCGGCCTCTGTGGAGGAGGCTCGTGAAGGACGCTACTGGGCAGTTGGAGGCAGTCGCCCTCCAACAACAACGGAGGGCGGAGGAGCGACGCTCACATCAACGAGCGGAGCGCCGGGTGGCTAAAGTACAGCAAGTTGGCACAGTAGGGGGCACAGGTGGTGCATCAGCCAGTCATCTCGGTCATCTCAGTCAGCACCTGGGTCTGCCCCGTGACCTCCTGCCAGCGGGCGTTCGACACTTCACGTGGCCTCAAGGTGCATATGGCCTGGCACAAGCGTCGTGGTGACGTCACCGCCACTTAGTGGCGAATGGCGGTTGTTGTTGTGTGTATATATAGGTGTGTGTGTGTATGGGTGTGTTTGTATATGGGTGTGTTTGTATATGGGTGTGTGTATATATGGGTGTGTGTTTGTATGTGTGTGTGTGTATATGGGTGTGTGTGTGTATATGGATGTGTGTGTGTGTATGGGTGTGTATTTGTATGTGTGTGTGTGTGTGTGCGAGTGCTCTCCGTGTCCGTCACGCACGCTAATTTGCCGTCTCATTTTGCCCGTCCCTCATCTCACGTCTCGGCACAGCGCCTCCTCGGAAACCGTCACCATGGCGACCGTCGCCCCTGGTGACGGTCGCCGGGGGCAACCGCTCGAATATCGCCATGACGACAGCCGGGGCGGACCCGATGAGCCCAGATCGGGGGTGGGAAACAGCAGAAAAAAAACCAACACCAAAACGACAATATGATGCGTGCGCGTGTGTGTGTGCGTGCACGTGTGTGTGCGTGCGTGTGGATGCGCGTGCACGTGCATTCGCGTGTGTGTGCATGCGTGCGTGTGCGTGCATGCGTGCGTGTGCGTGCATGTGCGTGTATGCGTGCGAGTGTATAAAGATCCCCTGTGTAGCCTTGACAGGCTATTGGGGCAAGTGCTGTTAGCGAGCAGCTATAAAGGATGGCACGGCCAGTACCCCGTGCCAGCCGATGTTGTCTCCCCAGGACCGGTGTTGAAATACCGCACCGACCACACATTTAAGGCTGAGTTGACCTGGTAGTGGCCTAGGACCGATTCAGATATATTCGTCACCGAACATCGTCCGTGACCGGGAATTGAACAAGCACACACTCGCACGCACGCACGCACGCACACACACTGACGCACTCACAATCATACACTCTCACGCACACTCACACACTCGCTCGCACGCACACAGGTTGGCATGGCGCCGAAACGGTACACGAGGGGGTGGGTGGCCAGCACCACGCCCGGCCGCCTTTGTCTCCCCAGTGGCGATGTTTACACACCGCACCAGATTCTCATTTCAGGCTGAGTCGACCTAGGGGAGGCCCAGCACCGGTTCAAATAATCGTCACTGGTGTTGGGGAGCGGTGGTGTAGCGGTTAGCGCGCTGCGCTATGAACCTGGCGACCCGGGTTTGATTCCCGCTCACGGCCAATACCGGTGACGATTATCTGAACCGGTCCTGGGCCTCCCCTAGGTCGACTAAGCCTCAAATGAGTACCTGGTGCGATATTTCAACACCGGTCCTGGGGAGACAAAATCGGCTGGCACGGGGTGCTGGCCGTACCATCCTTCATAGCTGGTCGCTGACAGCACTTGCCCCAACAGTCTGTTAAGGCTACACGGGGGATCTTTGTCTTGTCTTTGTCCCATGTACGTGCTTGTGTGCTTGCGTGCTTGACCTGTCGTACGCGTGTGTGTGCGTGTGCATCTCGCCTGGCACAAGCACTGTGGTGCTGTCAATGTCACTGAGTGGTGAATGGCGGCCGTTGTTGTTGTTGTGTGTCTATGTCTGTGTCCGTGTATCGGTGCGCGTGTTTGTCTGCATATATCTGGGTCTGCCTGTGCGTGTGTGTGCATGTCTGCGTGTGTGCGTAAACGGCTGTTTGTGTGCACATGGCCTCTTTGTGTAACTGTGTACGTGTGTAGCTGTGTAGGTGTGTTGCTGTGTGTGTGTGTAGCTGTGTAGGTGTGTTGCTGTGTGTGTGTGTAGCTGTGTATGTGTGTTGCTGTGTGTGTGTGTAGCTGAGTACGTGTATGTATAACTGTGTATGTGTAGCTGAGTACACGTGTAGCTATGTATGCGTGTAGCTGGGTACGTGTTTAGCTGTGTACGCGTGTAGCTGGGTACGTGTGTGGCTGAATACGCGTGTAGCTGTGTATGTGTAGCTGTGTATGCGTGTAGCTGTGTACGCGTGTGTAGCTGTGTACGTGTGTAGCTGTGTACCTGTGTATGTGTGTCGCTGTGTACGCGTGTAGCTCTGTACGCGTGTAGCTGAGTACATGTGTTGCTGTGTACACGTGCATATCAGCGCATGTATGTGGAGAGCGGTAGTGTAGTGGTTAACCGCTACAAATACAGAGCTATAGACACAAACAGGCATGCAGGCAAGCTCCCATGCATCGCCGCTCAGGAGACCAAGGCGCTTGGGTGCATTGCTGGCCACTCACCCCCTTATGTACCGTGCTGGCCTTAATAGGTGCTCGCCAACTCCACTTTCCTGGACGTGATTTGGTCGCAACTCCTACAGGTGCATTGGTCGAGAGCGATGGCATTGGCTTGGGAAGGCGTTCATCCAGCAGTGGATCGACCATAGCCGATGCTGGCGACAAGGATGGGTGACTGCTCAAGTGGCTCTCACTCCACTCTAGAACCTGGGCCACCCGTCGATGGCTCCATCCCAGACATGAAGCCCGCACCTCAACGGTGGGCCAGCTCAGCCCTCGTTGCTCTGGCATGGCCACGATGAACTTCAACTACGAGGTGAGGCCCACTCAGCGCTATACAGCTCCTTTTTTAGAAGCGGCCTGGCTATGCAAAATGAATAGCCCAACGAAGTGGGATTATTGCGTGGTTTGAATAGCGGCCAAATGCTCGGAACGCGTGATGTTCATTCTAAACGTGGAGGGGAGAAAATGGAGGACCCGGAGAAAAAATGTACAAGATCTCGGGGCCAAATATACAGCGGCAGGCGGCAGGGTCGGGATCGAACCCACGATCTCCTGCACACCAGGCGAGGTAGTTAACAGCGTGCGTGTGTGTGTGTGTATGCGTGTATGCGTTCGGCAAAACAACCCCCTACCTCCTCGTTGGTGCCGGACAGTAACGCTGTGGTGAGCAGTGCCATGGGGGGAGGGTAAATTTCGATTGTCCATTCCTCTCATGGCGTTTGTAGCCATCACAGCGGCCAAAGGGGACTCTGGACAGGTGTGAGGGGCTGGTAACCCCTCCACCTTCAATTAATTACCACTAAACCACAAAATAAAAATATAATGAAGCTTGTGCCGGAGGCCCCGGGGAGACAGGCGTCTATGACGTCTCCTGGCCAAACCCCATTTGGCGGAGCCAGGAGATTGAATCCTTACCCTCGGGGCTCCTCCAGAAACAGCAAAAAGCCACTGCGAGTGGCCACGTGGAATGTTAGAACGCTCACTGCGGAGGAGAGCCTGCCACTCCTCTGTCGGGAGCTGGACCGGTACTGCCTGGATGTCTGTGGTATTCAGGAGATCCGGTGCTTTCAGAGCCCCTGACTCTCTGCTCACGATCATTAAGGACCTTCATGATGGTGAGCGGGCCCAGGTAATACTACGTGGCCGGGATTTAGAGCCATTCCCAGTTCACCTTGGTGTGCGCATTATTTAACATCTATTTCGATCACGTAGTTCGTGAAGCCTTCGATGGCTGTACTGGAGGAATTTCCATCTGGTACAGATACAATGGGAGGCTGATCGATGCCCGGGTGCGGTCAAGGGATGGCTCCCTATTGGTCAACCATGTTACGTACACCGATGATCTGGTAATTGCTGCTCACTCAGAGGAGTTGGAGGCGTTGCTGCTGAACCTGGAGCGTACCACTAAGAGGTGGGGTCTGACCATCAGCCTCACCAAAACTAAGCACCTGCCTGGGTATTTTGTACTATCGTACACTCCACCCCCACAACTCCCAATCGGTGATGGGGCAGTTGTGGAGAGAGTGGAGAGTTTCCCATACCTGGGCAGTGTGCTCATGACCAGCTCCAGTTTGACCGCAGAGGTCTCACTCCGAATTAGTTGAGTGGCATTATCTTTTCATCGGCTGCGTAACGCTGTGTGGAATCTACCTGGTCTGTCGCTCCACACGAAGCTTCAGGTCTTCTCGGCCAAAGTCATTCCATCCCTTCTCTACGCCTGTGTAACGTGGACCCCCCTAATGGAACATCTTCGCCGCAGGGAGTCGACAGCACGGGTGACTGGGGGAAGGGGGTTCCAGACTGTGGGGGCAGCAGAGGAGATTGGGCAACCTCCCATCTGAGCCAAGGTTTGAGTGGGGGCTCTGACAGAATGCCTGGGTTGCTGGGGCGGACAGTGCGTGGAGGGGAGAAGAGTGAGATGAGAGGGGATAGGTAGGAGAGTGGGTGGAGGGGAGATGAGTGAGATGAGATGGGAGAGGCAGGAGAGTAAGTGGATGATGTTGAAGCTGCAGGAGATGCTGTGCAGGTGGAGGTGTCCTGCACAGTTGTGATTCACAGTGAGGAGCTTTGCAGCCACGTTCAACTGAACGCTGAACCGGTCATGTCTCAGAGTAAATTCTGCAGGCTCGGTGTACTTTGAGGCTATCACGTGCAATGTGTCAGGGGACAGGCACAGCGACCATGGGTTAACAGACTGTAGGGGCAAGTGCTGTTAGCAAGCACCTATGAAGGCTGGCATGGCACACGAGTGGGTTGGAAGCCAACACCAAGCCCGGCTGCCTTTGTCTCCAAAGTGACGATATTTACACACTGCACCAGGTACTCACTTCAGGCTGAGTCGACCTAGGGTAGGTCCAGGACCGGTTCAGATAATCGTCACTGGGTGTTGACCGTGAGCGGGAATCAAATCCAGGTGCGCAGTAGGCTAACCGCTACACTCCCGCTACCACACACAAACCCCACACACACCGTCACACACCGTGCACGCAAAGACCCCCGCACACACACACAGATACACACACCGCACACAGTCACACACAGTCACACACCCTGCATACACACACCCTGGCCACACAGATACCCCACACATACACCCCGCACACACCCCTAACACACACACACACACCGTCACACACCCTGCACACACACACACACGCTCCACACACACCCTGTACACAGACACTCTGCACACACATACACACTCCGCACACACCGTCACAACACCCTGCACACACATACGTCGCACACACAAACGCCGCACACACACACCCCGCACACACAAACACGTCTAGGTTGCTATCGGCTGCTGCTGATGGGCTATGCGGTGGGCAGCCTCGAGCAGTGCGGCAACACCCTTCATCGCCCCCCGCACTCTCTACGCTCCCACGTCGGCGCTCTCCACTTTCCACCGTCCGGCACCGGCCAGCGCGGCGAGCATACGGTCCGGCAGCCCCCCCCCCGCCCTCGCCCGGCCCTCGCCCGGCAGCGGACAGACGCGAAGGCCGCACGCGCCGCTGGGCGAGAGGTGGGCACGGCTGCGGCTCCGGCGCCGACTCCCGTGGCCGTTCCCCGCGGCGGCGGCACGCGGCCTCCCCCCCAGCGTGAGGCGGTGCACGTGGCGGGCCCCTCCTCGACCCGCCGGGCGCGGTGGGGCCGCGAGGGTGTCAGATTGACCTGCGGCACGCGACGCGGGCGCTGATGCTGGGATTCGCCCTCCGTCGGCTTTCCTCTTTCCCTGCGCCGTCGCGCCCCCCTCTCTCTCCCTCTCCGTCGACCCCCGACCCCCGACCCCCCCGTCGCTCAAACAAACAACAACAAATCGCTCTCTCTCTCTCTCCCTTCCTCTTCACCACACTGGCAAGCGGAATGGAGGCACAAAATAATTGGGAAATCATAGGGCATTCTGACAAACGACGCAGCAACTGTGTTTTCTTCCGAAGCAATTAGCCTTGGGAATTACACTTTCGCTGCCACGTGTGGGAGATCTCGGTCAGCGTGACATCCCCCAGCCCCAACCCCCGTCTCACTCAGGTTGACGCGCGGGGACGGCCACGGATGGTGGCGAGCGACGGGCGTTCGTGTTGGGGCTGTGTGTGCGTGAGGGGTGCCGGATCCCTGGAGAATTCCTCGCCATTCACAGCCACCCGCTCTCGCTTTCTCTTATTCATGCCACCTTCTCATTCATCGTGCAGTCTGTATTTGTTGAGGACCAATATTGCTATTGTTGTTGTTTCAGTCATCCCTGCTCGCATGGGTTTCAACCGGGTTCTCTAGTACTCTCCGATAGCTCAAAAAAAACCAGCGTGCAATGTCAACCGAAACGTTACCTGCGAAAAATTTTCAATGGGATAACACATGGCAACAACTCTCCTGCAAACAAAAAATTGGCGGGAACCTCCTGTGTATTAAGGGAGCGCCACAATCATCTTGGATAGCCGGTCAGCCTGTGGCTGTATCTGCGGCACTGTGCTGCTGCCTGCTACGCCTATTTGACTCTACGCTTCCATTACCTCAAAATCTACAGGAAAATTGAACGTCTGTAGGGCCACACTCCTTCCTCTTAATGCCCCACCCCCTTACTATTTAGCCTCACCCCTTCCTGATTAGGCCCCACCCTTTCCTGATTAGGCCCCACCCCTCCCTAATGAGGCTTTTTTTCTCTGTTTCGGCTCCTGCACCTTTCCATTTAGGCCTGACCCCTCTGTGTAGACCACGCACCTTCCTCCGGACACACACAGGGTTGGGCTGGCATGGGGTGGTGATGGGGGATTGTGGAAAGAGGGGGAGGGTTGGAGGCAGTGAGTGAGCGCGTGCAGTAGGGGTACACGTGTGTGTGTACGTTGAACTTCTTTCGCACAGTACGTAGCCAACCGTGCTAATCGGGGTATGGGTGGAGGTGGGGTGGCCGCACGGCCACAATCCTAGCGAGCAGCGGTAGAGTAGGCCGTGATGCGGTGAAGCAGCGTGCGTCCGTACCTGACGTTCTCGTGCCGGTACATGTACATGGTGTTGAACTGCTGCTGCTCCTTCAACTTCTTGTCCTTCTTCATGTCCTTGAGCATCTCGTCAGCGATGTGCTTGGGCAGGATGGACAGGAGCAGCTTCTCCTGCGGCAAGGGCACAAGTGTTGCAAACCGGCATAAGCGTCGCCTCCATCGGTCAAGAAAAATCACCACCACCATGATCACCATAATATTGCTACGAGCACCGGTGTGGCATAGGGTGCTTGGCACGGGTGCCCGGTGCAAGCGATGGCACACGATTGGCACTTGCAGCGGTTCATATCGGGGGCAAGGCTCACCGACGGAGCGCTCGCGAGGGGCGAACCACATCCCCGTCTCTTTCTGCTCTCAAGCGTGAACCGCCTGATGGGCCTTCGTGCAGGCCGCAGTGACGGCAGCCAGGCTGGACGAGGTCCCGCGTGACGCGGGGACATGCTCGGGGGACGAGACACGGGGACACACTCGGGGGACGAGACGCGGGAACACGCTCGGGGGACGAGACGCGGGACACCCTCGGGGGACGAGGCTCGGGGGAAGAGACATGGGGACGAGACGCGGGGACGAGACGCGGGGGACGAGACGCGGGGGACGAGACGCGGGGACACGCTCGGGGGACGAGACGCGGGGACACGCTCGGGGGACGAGACGCGGGGACACGCTCGGGGGACGAGACGCGGGGACACGCTCGGGGGACGAGGCTCGGGGGACGAGACGCGGGGACACGCTCGGGGGACGAGACATGGGGACACGCTCGGGGGACGAGACGCGGGGACACGTTCGGGGGATGATACATGGGGACACGCTCGGGGGACGATACATGGGGACACGCTCGGGGGACGAGACATGGGGACACGCTCGGGGGACGAGACGCGGGGACACGCTCGGGGGACGAGACATGGGGATACGCTCGGGGGACGAGACATGGGGACACGCTCGGGGGACGAGACGCGGGGACACGCTCGGGGGACGAGACATGGGGACACGCTCGGGGGACGAGACGCGGGGACATGCTCGGGGGACGATACATGGGGACACGCTCGGGGGACGAGACATGGGGACACGCTCGGGGGACGAGGCTCGGGGACACGCTCGGGGGACGAGACATGGGGACACGCTCGGGGGAGGAGACGCGGGGACACGCTCGGGGGACGAGGCTCGGGGGATGAGACATGGGGACACGCTCGGGGGACGAGACACGGGGACACGCTCGGGGGACGAGGCTCGGGGGACGAGACATGGGGACACGCTCGGGGGACGAGGCTCGGGGGACGAGACATGGGGACACGCTCGGGGGACGAGACGCGGGGGACGAGACGCGGGGACACGCTCGGGGAACGAGACGTGGGGACACGCTCTGGGGACGAGACGCGGGGACACGCTCTGGGGACGAGATGCGGGGACACGCTCTGGGGACGAGACGCGGGGACACGCTCGGGGGACGAGATGCGGGGACACGCTCGGTGGATGAGACATGGGGACACGCTCGGTGGACGAGACATGGGGACACGCTCGGGGGACGAGGCTCGGGGGACGAGACGCGGGGACATGCTCGGGGGACGAGACATGGGGACACGCTCGGGGGACGAGACGCGGGGACACGCTCGGGGGACGATACATGGGGACACGCTCGGGGGACGATACATGGGGACACGCTCGGGGGACGAGACATGGGGACACGCTCGGGGGACGATACATGGGGACACGCTCGGGGGACGAGACATGGGGACACGCTCGGGGGAGGAGACGCGGGGACACGCTCGGGGGAGGAGACGCGGGGACACGCTCGGGGGACGAGACGTGGGGACACGCTCGCGAGCTTCGCAGTGTTCCACAGCACGGCTCCGCTGGCGGCTCCAAATAATTTTATCTCCCCTAGTAAATAGGATCGCGAAGAGTCTCCCCTGAAATTTGAAATTGCCACCTTCAACAATGTTGAGTGTTTAATGGTACAAAATAATTTACAAAGTCTTTGCAAGAAAAAGATTTCCAAAATGCAAACGTACCGAGCAGAAATCTCCGCCCGTTTGGGATGCGCATCGAGAGTCCCACACAGCGTTACGTCCCCGGCTGGAGTTCGGTGGCCCGAGCTCATTGCAGCCACGGGGCTGGCAACCCAGAACGTGCGTACTCGCCCGGCACACCACACCCAGGATACCTCTCGCTCTACTGGCCGTGGCTGCGTCTTGTCACACGTCAATGCTGTAGCCAACCGGCAGGAACCCACAAAATGTGCGAATGAGAAATTGAGCCTTGGGTTTTGTTGACTGAACGTAATGCACAACCAGCGGGAGCACTGTGTTCAGTGAACGAATGAGCAGCGTGAATGAGCGGATGCGACAACGCCACCGGCCAACTCACAAACGGCTCGCACGTTTGCGTACACACACACGCATACACGAGCACACACAAGACAAAGATCCCCTGTGTAGCCTTTTAGCAGACTGCTGGGGAAAGTGCTGTTAGCGAGTAGCACCTATGAAGGCCGACACGGCACACGAGGGCGTGGGTGGCCAACACCACGCCCGGCCGTCTTTGTATCCCCAGTGGCGATGTTTACACATCGCACCAGGTACTCATTTGAGTGGGAATCTAATGGTTCAAATAATCTTCACTGGTGAGGCCATGAGCGGGAATCAAACTCATGTCCCCGAGTTAATAGCACAGCCTGCTAAACGCTACACAATTGCAAAAATAATACAAAGATCCCCCGAAAAGACTGTAGGGCAAGTGCTGTTAGCGAGCACCTATAAAGGCCAGCACGGCACACGAGGGGGTGGGTGGCCAACACCACGCCCGGCCGCTTTTGTCTCCCTCATAGCGATGTTTACACATCGCATCAGGTATTCATTTGAGGCTGAGTCGACCTAGGGGAGGCCCACGACCGGTTAAAATAATCGTCACTGGTGTTGGCCGTGAGCGGAAATCGAACTCGGGTCGCCGGGTTCGCAGCGCAGCGCGCTAACCACTACACTACCGCTCCCCACACACTATTGCTCACACACAGACGGACAAACGCCTAAACAACACGAGGCGTTTCGGGGCACTACATCTCACAGCTACAGCCACACTGACGCACGCGCACACACAGCCACATGTTTAACCCCGGCGTGGCCGCCGAACGAGCACGGTGTTGCACATTCCTCCACAAGAACCCCATTTCCTGCCGATGCTTCTGCACAACATCAAAACCCACGGGTGTGTGTGCAGACACAGAAGGCGCCCTTCCCCCTCCGGCTTCATCACATGAGACCGAACGCTAACGAGGATCTCGTGCAAATCCATCCAGCGGCCTGGCTTGGCCGGTGTCAAGAGATGTTCCAAGCGTCGTGCTCCACTCGTGACGCAGGCCAAGGGTGGAGCTACCCGAGTAGTGAGCGGGGCTATAGGGCAAGGTTGAGGGGCTACCTGGGTAGTGAGAGGGGCTACCTAAGTAGGGGGCGGGGCTACCTAAGTAGGGGGCGGGGCTACTGGCGTAATAGGCAGGGCTACCCGAATAGTGGGTGGGGCTAACTGAGTAGCGGTAGGTGGCCAATCACAAGGCAACTACTTCTCTTCAATAAAATCTGGATTAAACAAAAAAAGACACCCCAACCCCCTCTGTCGCCTGACCACGTTGGCTGCAGAGCCAAAATCTTTGCTTCCAGGCGGCGATCGTTGACATTTCAAACTAAACTTTTTTTTTTATTTTAACAGGCAAGGCCCCATTGAGCAAAATAGTAGCTCTTGTTCAGAAGCAACCTGGCTTACACAAACGATAGCCCAACCAAGTGGCTTACCATCCCGCGAAAATGTAAAGCGGCCAAAGCCTCAACGCGTCATGTTGATTATTCATGTGGAGGGGAAAACCAGAAGACACGGAGAAAAAGTCCACGTTACTATGGGGAGAGAACACGCAAACTCCAAATATACAGCAGGCGTCATCACAGGCTTGGGATCGAACCCACAACCTTCTGTACACCAGGCGAGGTAGCCCCATGGTGGAGCCAATAAGGATGTCAAACGCCGAGTTTGTAACAAAGCAGGCACTAAGTGCCGAGGCAACATCACTGCACTGTACTACGCCAAGGCCTCGTTGAGCGAAAATACCACGAACCTCGAGTTAGGGCTTAACCGTCTTAACGCCGATACGGGGGCCCTGGTAAGCAGGGCAGTGGCGTTCAGAATAAGCACCTCCTCATTCGAGACAAACATCTTCGCACCCCTGGCTTTGGGCATTCCTCCTCGACGCCGCCAATGTCAACCATCAACCGCATCGAGAACATCACCACCAGGCCCATGCGCAACGCATCTTGAATGGACAATTAACGGCGCGAGGGACAGGAGTTCGAACGTGGTCGCGCAACCCAAACTATGGAGCCGCACAGCGAACGCCACTGCAGTCTGGAGGCGGAAGAGACATAATCCCTCTCTGCTGAAGCTCGAGAAGCTCCCTGCACAACATTGCTGCCATGGCACCTGAGAAACTGAATGCCCCTCAGATGCTCAGAGAAAACCACGCATGCACACACGCGTGTCAAAGCGCGTGTGTAGGTGTGATGCGAGCGCGCACTTGTGTGCGTGCATGTGTCGTCGAGGTGAGTGATAGTGTAGCGGTTAGCGCACCGCGCTACGAACCCGGCGGCCCCAGTTCGATTCCCGCTCACGGTCAACACAGGTGTCGATTATGTGGACCGGTCCTGGGCCTCCCCTAGGTCGACTCAGCCTCAAATGAGTACCTGGTGCGGTGCGTAGTAAACATCGGCACTGGGGAGACAAAGGCGGTTGGGCGTGGTGCTGGCCACCCGCCCCTTCGTGTGCCGTGCCAGCCTTAATAGGTGCCCGCAAACAGCACGTGCCCCGACAGTCTGTTCAGGCTACATGGGGGATCTTTGTCTTTGTTTGCGCAGGCGAGACGCGCGCCATCGCCCTCGCGGCGGCCTCTGCGCCCGGCGGTCCCCGGCCGCCCATTATGCGGTCGCTTTGTCCGCGGTGGCGCTCCCTCGCCACGCAGTTGCCCCCCTCCCCCCCTCCCAAGCCGATTAACGCCGCGGGCCATCGGGGGTCTTAATTGGGACGTCGGGAGGAGGCTGCGTCGCTAATTGATTGCTTTGCTCCACCGTGGGCCGCGCGTGCCGCTGGGACCACTTCAGATTCACTGACGAAACCGCTGCTGCTGCTATTGGTGCGTCTGTGATTGTTGGACACAGCGCGAGCGAGCAGAAATTTAAACGGTCTGGGGGGTGGGGGAGTTATCTTAATAATTCTTATTTTTTGTCAACAGGGGGAAAACTAAAATTTAGATTTAAGCCCGGTGGACATTTCTGAGGAAAGTTGTGGGTTTTGTAGGCTTGTTAATTTATTCATTCATTAAAATCTCGCGTGATCCCTCAAAGGTGGAACGCCTCTCGTTTGCACGAGCATCCACAACACAAAATGGACAGGCAGCGACGCAGACAAAGATCTCCCGTGTCGCCGCCACAGCGAGTTCGGGGCGAGCAGCACCTGGCAGGGCGGCACGGCACACGAAGAGGGTGAGTGTGGCCAGCACCACGCCGGTCGCCTTTATCTCCCCAGTGCCGATGTTTACTACGCACAGCACCAGGCACTCATTTGAGGCTGAGTCGACCTAGGGGAGGCCCAGGACCGGTTCACATAATCGGCACCGGTGTTGACCGTGAGCGGGAATCGAACTGGGGTCGCCGGGTTCGTAGCGCAGCGCAAAACCCGCTATGCGATCACTCCCCACACACACACGCGCATACACACACGCATGTCAGAGTTCCCAAGGCCTAGAGTTCTACGTTAAAGTGTCTCTGTCAAATGATCTCTGAGACGGATGTGCCCACCTCCATATGGGGGCCTAATCCAGCGACGGAGACTGCACATTCCTATGGCAAGAACCGTTATGATCCACAGGACAATTATTCAACTGCCCACAAACATTCACGTGAATCTGACCGTCACACATCTGACTGTCAACCGATTAGGCGCCCACCACCAGTGCGGCATTTACGCCTCACGGGGGGTAAAGGGGGCCAACCTTCCGCAGCTGCTCGCACATCCGACCCCGTTCCCGTCCGCGTCTCATGGCCCCGACCGTCAGCGGGACGGGGCAAGCAGCGTCACCGCCATGTCGACCTCGGGTCAGATCGCAAGCACCACAGAGCCAGCCGAGAGGGCCCTGGGAGCGCGACGGTGGCATAGGCCGGCGAGCGGGGTGGGGGGCGCGGTGGGGACGATGGCGCCGTCGCCGGGAGACGTGACCGATATCTCCAAGCACCGGCGGTGCCGACGACGAATCGCGCCGGGCGCGATCGAACCCCTCGTAGCTCGCCAGCTCGGCAGGGTCTGGGCGCTCTGGCGATTGTTCGGTGAGTGGCAGGCGTCGTGGCGGCCATGAGGCCACTGGGTGGCGCCACAGCAATGGGTGCAGTCCAAAGGTAGGTTGGGTCCCGGCTCGCCGAACTTAGCCTCAGGAATTGGATCCATCTCTGCTGAGATTTGAGTGTCATATCGTATTTTTTGGGGGGGGGGGGGGCTGTCTCCAGTTCCTCTTCGGTTTTCCTTCGACTTGCAACTCATCACAAATTGAATTGGCCAAACATCTCAAATGCAGGACCCCTCCTCAAAATATGGTGTCAAGACTCGGCCCTTCCCGCAGGATTCATCGTCAGTGATATTTATTTTTTATACGTTTACATTGTGCGGCATTGGAACGAGCCGTCACGAGCACACGGCGAGCGGGAGAGACGAGGCGAGCGGGAAACACGGAGAGTGTGAGTGTGAAAGCAAGGAGGAGGAGTCGCGGGTGCAGAATGAACGGGAGCACGAGCAGGGGCGCTGTGGAGGAGGAAGAGAGGGATGGGGGGGGGCAGCCACAGACGACAGCGAGCGTGGTGAGCTATAAATAGCCTGGGGGCAGGCGGCCACCGCCTGCACCGAGCCAGCCCACAGCGCTCCCCCAGCCCACAGCGCTCCCACAGCGCTCCCCCAGCCCACAGCGCTCCACCCCCACTGCCCCCCCTCTCCACCCCCACTGCTCCCCCCCTCTCCACCCCCACTGCCCCCCCCCTCTCCACCCCCACTGCCCCCCCTCTCCACCCCCACTGCCCCTCCCCTCTCCACCCCCACTGCCCCCCCCCTCTCCACCCCCACTGCCTCCCCCCTCTCCAACCCCACTGCCCCCCCCTCTCCACCCCCACTGCCCCCCCTCTCCACCCCCACTGCCTCCCCCTCTCCACCCCCACTGCCCCCCCCCCTCTCCACCCCCACTGCCCACCCCCTCTCCTCCCCCACTGCCCCTCCCCTCTCCTCCCCCACTGCCCCTCCCCTCTCCACCCCCACTGCCCCTCCCCTCTCCACCCCCACTGCCCCTCCCCTCTCCACCCCACTGCCCCCCCCTCTCCACCCCCACTGCCCCCCCTCCTCCACCCCCACTGCCCCCCCTCTCCACCCCCACTGCCCCTCCCCTCTCCACCCCACTGCCCCCCCCTCTCCACCCCCACTGCCCCTCCCCTCTCCACCCCCACTGCCCCCCCCCTCTCCACCCCCACTGCTCCCCCCCCTTTCCACCCCCACTGCCCCCCCCCTCTCCACCCCCACTGCCCCCCCCTCTCCACCCCACTGCCCCCCCCTCTCCACCCCACTGCCCCCCCCTCTCCACCCCCACTGCTCCCCCCTCTCCACCCCACTGCCCCCCCCTCTCCACCCCCACTGCCCCTCTCCACCCCCACTGCCCCCCCCCTCTCCACCCCCACTGCTCCCCCCCCTTTCCACCCCCACTGCCCCCCCCTCTCCACCCCCACTGCCCCTCCCCTCTCCACCCCCACTGCCCATCCCCTCTCCACCCCACTGCCCCCCCCCCTCTCCACCCCCACTGCTCCCCCCCCCTTTCCACCCTCACTGCCCCCCCCCCCTCTCCACCCCCACTGCCCCCCCCTCTCCACCCCCACTGCCCCTCCCCTCTCCACCCCACTGCCCCCCCCTCTCCACCCCCACTGCCCCCCCCCTCTCCACCCCACTGCTCCCCCCTCTCCACCCCCACTGCCGCCCCCTCTCCACCCCACTGCCCCTCCCCTCTCCACCCCCACTGCCCCCCCCTCTCCACCCCCACTGCCCCCCCCTCTCCACCCCCCTGCTCCCCCCTCTCCACCCCACTGCTCCCCCCTCTCCACCCCCACTGCCCCCCCCCTCTCCACCCCACTGCCCCTCCCCTCTCCACCCCACTGCCCCCCCCTCTCCACCCCCACTGCCCCCCCTCTCCAACCCCCCTCTCCACCCCCACTGCTCCCCCCTCTCCACCCCCACTGCCGCCCCCCCTCTCCACCCCACTGCCCCTCCCCTCTCCACCCCCACTGCCCCCCCCCCCTCTCCACCCCCACTGCTCCCCCTCTCCACCCCACTGCCCCTCCCCTCTCCACCCCCACTGCCCCCCCCTCTCCACCCCCACTGCTCCCCCTCTCCACCCCCCTGCTCCCCCCTCTCCACCCCACTGCCCCTTCCCACCCCCACTGCTCCCCCTCTCCACCCCCCTGCTCCCCCCTCTCCACCCCCACTGCTCCCCCTCTCCACCCCCACTGCCCCCCCCACTCCACCCCCCTGCTCCCCCACTCCACCCCCACTGCCCCCCCACTCCACCCCCACTGACCCCCCTCTCCACCCCCACTGCTCCCCCTCTCCACCCCCCTGCTCCCCCCTCTCCACCCCCACTGCTCCCCCTCTCCACCCCCACTGCCCCCCCCCACTCCACCCCCCTGCTCCCCCACTCCACCCCCACTGCCCCCCCTCTCCACCCCCACTTTTCCTCCCTCTCCATTACCAAACCACGCCCGTCCCATCCGCCACGAGGAGTGCAGTAAGAGGGGGCCGTGGCGAGAGGGAGACGAGTGGGGGAGGCCTCGTCTCAGAGTTCTCGCAGCACTGCGAGCCAACAGCGGAGAACAACAGTGGGCAGCGGTGGGGAGAGGAGGGCAGTTGCCACTTATAAATGTCGCTGCTTGACTCGGCACCGTGACTGAGACCGCACCGAGACTCTGCTCCCTCCCCTGCCTCCAGAAAAACAATTCCTAATCAATTTCAAGACCTTCAACATTCTCCGCGCACTCACCCCCCTGTCTAGATCTCCCCTCTCGTCCCCACTCTATTCTCCCCTCCACGCTCCCCCTCCGCTCCAGCTAGCGAGGCTCTCCTTGGAAGTCTCCCCAAGTCACGCGTCGCTCGCCAAGAGGAGGGTCGTGCATTCTCCCCTCAAAGGGCCCTTTTAGTCGGCAGCGCAAGAGCAATCGGTCATTGGAGTGCGACCACTGTGCAGGGCTAATCCTCTATACACTGGCCGAGTAAGAAACGCAGCATTTCCCTCCTGGTGCATCATGGGAGGCGGCTTATGCTTTTGGCCCAAGGGGACGCCCAAACAGGAGATGGAGCGATGCAATCGGGGCGCATGCGAGAGCCAGATAAGATTGTGGGCGCACATGCGAGGCCGCTGTGGCCACCGCGTGAGGGTTGCGAGACGCCAGCGCTGGGGACGGACGGACGGACAGACGGCAGACCGAGCGAGCGAGCGCCATGACACCATGAGGGCTCCAAGGTCGTCTGGGGGACCAGACGACCTGGACCACCTCGCTTGATATGCAGGGGGACGCCTGTATATTTGGAGTTGGCATGTTCTCCCTGTTGTTGCGTGGATTTTTCTCCGAGTCCTCCGGTTTTTCCCTCCACATTTAGAATCAACATCACGCGTTTAGAGTATTCGGCTGCTATACATTTCCACACGATGATAAAACACTTCTTTGAGCTTTCACTTGTGGCCAGGTCGCTTCTGAAAAATAGATACTTAGCTCAGTGGGCTGTACCTGGGAAAAGAAAAAATAGTTCATAGCTTTAAAAATAGTAGTTCTTTAGTCTCCAGGCGGCCGAGTGATTTTGAGGTGCGAACACACCCCGAGCCGGCACCGCCGCGGTCCTGGGTTCGAGTCCGTGTTTGAGGCGCCGGTGATTTAAGTGGCTACCCGAGCATGAAGAGTCGGGCATCTTGGCCTCATCGTAAAGAATCCCCGCATTGCGTGAACTTTGTCTCTGCGCTTACATCGTGGCTACATTTCCAGCTCTGACACTTAAAAGTAGCGGTTTTACTGTCGTAAGGCGACCGATGCTCTCAGTGGCTGCCAGCAAAGCGCTGCACTCCCCGTCCACCCCCTCCTCCACTGCGTGGGACAGTGGAAATCCAAAGGCATCTCGGATGTAGCTCTGTGATATCCACTTCAGTGGACTGTCTCGATAATCACTGATCCCGAGAGAGACTCGAGTGGCTTCTTGACCTCGTGACGCCAAAAACACAAGAGGGATTAAATTGGGGGGGGAATATAAATAAAAAGTAAAAAAATTTAAGTAATATTAAACAGGTTGTGCTCATCGCTACTTCGCAGAGGAGACGATGGCTCTCTAATGGTGAAGCTCCCACCTTGCTGCCCGAACGATGATCTCCCCTGCAGGCCCCGCAGCCAGTGATGAACATTCAAAATTACTCTGGCAGGAGCCGGCCTATTTACATGGTAACCGGTTTCCCACAACGCGGTTTCGCCGTTTATTTTTGTTATCGACCATCGTAAGATGATCAACGTCATTCAGACATTCGTCCGTTCACTCGTGACACACAGCCAGCGAAGGACCGTGCGACCTGTTGCGACAGCGTTCACTTGAAGTGCTCTTGGGTGCCATGCACCGGCATCTGCGGTGATCCCTCGAGCTGCGGACATTGCGTGAAGAAAGGCAACCTTTGGGATTGCACTGAACGACGGGCAGAGGAGAAGTGAGAGAGGGCTCCAGAAGCGGCCGTCAACGGCTCGGAGGGGGCGGTCGACGGGGCGGGTGGACTCGCAATCGAGGAGGACGTCCGGCGCAGAGATGGAGCAGTGGAAACTGCCGCGGCCCTCGTCCAGCAGCGGCTCGACCACGGCCGCCGGTCGCTCGTCGGGAACAGCGGAACTCGTCGGAGGGTTCCCCCGGTCGCCGGACGGGACGCACGCGGTGTCCCGCCCGGTGGACCCCTTGGAACCGCAGCCGGCGTTCCCCTCCTCGTCCCACAATCTGCCATCTGCGCCTTTCCTGTTTAGCGAACGCGGCGGGGCCTGCCCTTTGTTAATTCGATTTGTTTGTCTACGTTTCGTATTTTATCCGTTTCAATCGGGGGGGGGGGGCGGGGGGGGGGGGATGCGGAGGTGGTGGGTTGGGAGAGGGGGGAGGCCTTGTGGAAATATATTTTTCCAACGCTGTAAAATGGCTGGGCAAACAGCGTCACGAGGGCGGCTTCCCTGGGCGGCACACGACCCAGAACTCATCACCCACTCTATAGCCCAGACCCAGAACTCATCACCCACTCTATAGCTCAGACCCAGAACTCATCACCCACTCTATAGCCTAGACCCAGAACTCATCACCCACTCTATAGCCCAGACCCAGAACTCATCACCCACTCTATAGCCCAGACCCAGAACTCATCACCCACTCTATAGCCCAGACCCAGAATTCATCACCCACTCTATAGTCCAGACCCAGAACTCATCACCCACTCTATAGCCCAGACCCAGAACTCATCACCCACTCTATAGCCCAGATCCAGAACTCATCACCCACTCTATAGCCCAGACCCAGAACTCATCACCCACTCTATAGCCCAGACCCAGAACTCATCACCCACTCTATAGCCCAGGCCCAGAACTCATCACCCACTCTATAGCCCAGACCCAGAACTCATCACCCACTCTATAGCCCAGACCCAGAACTCATCACCCACTCTATAGCCCAGACCCAGAACTTATCACCCACTCTATAGCCCAGACCCAGAACTCATCACCCACTCTATAGCCCAGACCCAGAATTCATCACCCACTCTATAGCCCAGACCCAGAGGGTGGGGAGGGGCTGGGTGGGGAGGGTGGGGCTGGGGGTGGTGTGGGAGGGGTGGGGCTGGGTGGAGAGGGGCTGGTTACCCCGTGGTGCCCTTATAAACCTACTCGTGCCGGCTTGCGCACGCCCTTATAGTCGGGCATATTTGCGGAATACACCACGCTGCCGTTGACCCTGGCCATTGACCGAGCAACCCAACGTTCCTACCAGCTCCCTCCGCAGGAATGTGTTTTTTACGTGATCAATCCCATAAAACCTTTGTTGTGAATAATATCGGTCGCGAAAGCCTGCGTGTTAAAACTGCCTTCCGCCAGCCGCCCTTGCTGTCGACTCCCTGCCTTTGTTCATGGTCAGCCTCGAGACCTTCCCCTTCTGCTGTGTTCCACTGCCGCTCTCTCTCTCTCTACAAAATCATAATTCCCACCGTTTTGGTTAGGCTCTCTCGCCGCTACATGAATCCACACTGCACTGCACCGCATGGTAGAGAGCGCCGATGAGACAGTGGCTAAATCACGTGGACAGCTTTATGCTGGATTCAGAATGGAACCTAATGAATAAATATTCGTAAAAAAAATGTACCCCCTACTACAGCGTTTTAAACATCGCTCTCAACCAAACACGGCGCTCGCAAGCGGCCGCTCTCTTTGCGACGAGGGAGTTTAGCTGCGGCCGCAAAGGCCGCAGCTAAACTCCCGCTGCTACTGTCGCCGTCCCCGCCGCAGCCATCGCAACGTGGCGCGCTATCGCCCACGACGATCGCCCGCAGTGGCGGGGATCGTGTTAGCGGCACCGCCGCCGCTTCCCCTCCCTCCACCGCCACCGCCCGAGCGTCTCGGACGCTGCCACCTGGCAGCAGCCCCGCGGCGGCGTCGCTTACCCCCCACCCGCCTCCCCGCCCCCCATCTGGAGCGACGGTGCGGTGGTGCGCCCAGAGACCAATCGGCGCGTCGCGGGCGACGATGCGGGGGAGCCGCCATGGTCGGAAAGAGACTCGAGCCACGGCGGGAGAGTTGCAAGAGTTCAAATTCTGGCCGAAGAAAATCGATTCTCCCCCCATCCCCGACTGATCAGACCCGGAGAGTGGGGCCCAGGCAGCTGGCTGCTCAAACAAATGTCGCCTGTTCAGAAGGCCGACTGTGATCACGATTGTGGATGGAGAGATCCCTGCGTGCGCATTTCTTCTTCCGTTCGTAATCCACTGCTGCCTCGAAGGCCTCCCCGTACCACATCGGCCGTCGGGGTTGTTTGACCATACTTCACCATGCTGGCCGGCGTAAGTTGGCGATGGGGGGGGGGGGGGGGGGGCGCGGGACTGGTGCAGGTCCCAACCAAGGACTCCGCTAGCGCCGGGCAGATTCGGTGCAGTGCTTTCAGTTCTGCATCCGTGGCTCCACCGCACCCACATTAATTACTATCAGCCAAAATTCACCAATTATTGAATAATTGTCTCATACAGTACTGTCCCAAGCGCTTGGTGGCACAGTGGCAAGCACACTGCACTAACGACCTACCAAGCTGAGATTGATACCTGTCCCCAGGGGTGGTTTGAATTGGTCCTGGGGTAAACACCCCCTCTCCCCACTTCACGTTTTACTCCACGTTTTTTAATTATAAAACTAAACTATTTTTATGTTGCCAGGTATAGCTCAGCTATATCTCCATATAGCTGAGCTATATGGAGATCTTTTTCAGAAGCGACCTGGCCATCACAAATGATAGTTCAATGACGTGGCTTATCACATGGAGTCCATTCTAAATGTGCAAGCGAAATAACCGTAAGACCCAGATACAATTCCAAGCGACCACGAGGAGAGAGACACGCAAACTCCAAATGTACAGCAGGTGTCAGGGTCCGGATCTAACCCACGACCTCCTCCAGACCAGGCGAGGGAGTTAACATCTCGCCACTGCAGCGCCCAAATTTCAAATGCGTTCACACAAAGCGACGCTCCACTGAGCGCCGTCTTCGTGATCCGCCAGGATCTCATCGTCCGTGTTTACACTTCGCGTTTCCTTCGCTTGAAATAGCGATGGGAACGCCGCGCCGAGACCGATTTCAGTTCCAAAACGCCGGAAGGGGCGGGTGACTCATACCGTTTGAAGCAGCCTCGGAAAAAAAACACTCAACGTCTGCCCTTGGTTAAAAACGCCAGCAAGCGATTCCCGCACGGGGCGGCGCAGAAAGTAGGTTGCCCTCCCTGTGCCAAGCACGGCTCGTAAGTGGCTGCTCTGCTCGCTACGCCGCTGTGCCCGCTCTCTACCCTCGCGCCGACAACCTCACGCACCACGCCGCTCACGGCGAGCCCCTTCCCCTCGACGGCAACGTCTCAGGATAGGAGAGAAGCGCCCGCGAGGTGTACGTGCGCCCCCCGCCTGCGCCCCCCCACCCCCTTCCCCGCCCGCCACCCGCCTCACCTGCTGTCGACTCTGCTCCTCCAGGTTAAGCTTCACCTCCAGCGACTGCCGCGCCTCCAGGAAGGCCTTGCGGTGTTTGCGGTCGGCCATGAAGTAGGAGATGATGCCCACGATGATGGCGCACATGTAAATGGCGACGTTCGCCAGCAGCTGTGGGTGGGGGCGGGATGGGGGGGGGGAAGACACGGGGGGGAGGTCAGGCTCTGTGTCTCACTGCAAGAGAAAAGATCAGCTCACCGTTTGATTCCTTCTCATTGTGTTCGCTTAATGTACGTCTTTCGCACTGTAGCCAACCGTGCTAACACAAGTGGGGCATGGGATGGTCATGGCTATCGATGGGATCGTGCCCTCGCCTGGTATTCAGGAGGTTGTGGGTTCGATCCCGACCCTGATGCCTGCTGTATATTTGGAGTTTGCGTCTCTCTCTCTCTCACCGTGGAGATGTTAACTACCTCACCTGGTATGCAGGAGGTCGTGGGTTCGATCCCGACCCTGATGCCTGCTGTATATTTGGAGTTTGTGTGTCTCTCTCTCTCCCCGTGGAGATGTTAACTACCTCGCCTGGTATGAAGGAGGTCGTGGGTTCGAACCTGACCCTGATGCCTGCTGTATATTTGGAGTTTGCGTGTCTCTCTCTCCCCGTGCCCGCGCAAACTCCAAATTTAGAATCAACATCACGTGTTTAGAGCCTTTGGCGGCCCAGGTGGCGCCCCGCGAGGACACGGGGAGGGGGGGGGATTGGGGTGGTTATGGGAGCTCAAGCATCTACAGCCCAATACCACCATCACCATCATCACTACCACCACCACCATCATCACTACCACCAGCACCACAAAGATCCACCCCCCCGCCCCGTGTGGCCTTCAACAGATTGTTAGGGCAAGTGCTGTTAGCGAGCATCTACAACCACAATCATGGTGAGAAGGTATAGGATAGGCGAGAGGTTGTATATAGGTCAGAGGTGATAGGTAGGCGACAGGGTAGGGGTAGGTGACATGGTAGGGGTAGGCGACAGGGTAGGGGTAGGTGACAGGGTAGGGGTAGGTGACATGGTAGGGGTAGGTGACAGGGTAGGGGTAGGTGACATGGTAGGGGTAGGTGACATGGTAGGGGTAGGTGACAGGGTGGGGGTAGGTGACAGGGTGGGGGTAGGTGGCAGGGTAGGGGTAGGTGACATGGTAGGGGTAGGTGACATGGTAGGGGTAGGTGACATGGTAGGGGTAGGTGACAGGGTAGGGGTAGGTGACATGGTATGGGTAGGTGACAGGGTAGGGGTAGGTGCTGGTGAGGCCTTTAAGTTGCCGTGCTATTTATTTGTTTCCAAGTTTGGCTAAATTAATCCTTTTATGAATTTCGCCGGATTCCTCCAGGGCGAGTCCCGGAATATTAACAGGACGGTGAGGACACCTTGATCACGGGTAACAGTGTCCGCGGAACCCTGCGTGTGAAACGTGCCAAAGTGTCGTTAATCTCGAGCCATCTCCACGAGAGTTCATCATGACACCAGCGGAGAGGGACAGACCCCGCCAGGGCGAACGGATTGCCGCTTCCATCGCTTACATGGATGGCGTTGCAAGTCCTGCACTGCTCCTTGAGCAACAGCGTCAGCCATACGCTCAGCCCATTTCATTTCGACGCATTCTCTACCGGAGCTGTCGCGCTCCCCGTGTTAGGGACAGACGGACAGAGAGACAGACGGACGGAGAGACAAACGGATAGAGAGACAGACGGATAGAGAGACAAACGGACAGAGAGACAGATGGACAGAGAACAGACGGACAAAGAGACAGACGGACAGAGAGACAGACGGATAGAGAGACAGACGGACAGAGAGTCAGATTGATAGACAAACAGAGAGCCAGACCTACGGGGTCCGGCCGAGGGCCGCGAGGTCCGGCCAAGGGCCGCCGAGGGCCGTGAGGTCCGACCGCGACCGCCCCCGCAGAGTAAACAGGAAGCCGGCGCGGGCGGCCCCGAGACCCCCGGCCCAACTTTAATTTTAGTTTGCGTGTGACGCGGGACATTCGGCGGCGGAATGTTCTCTCGGAACAATAAGAGGCGGGCGCGCTTGTTTGTTTCACGTTCGGAGAAGGGGGGGGACGGTGGAAAAAAAAAATTAATCAAATCGCGAAGTCGCACAATGCGGGGGGCTGCGGGGGAAAAAAAATAACCAGCGGCTCTGCGCGCGAGTTCATTGTGCGGGACAATGGGCGCCGAAGGAATTCCTTCGCGGATTGTTTCGCGTTTTCGATGCGACAGATTCTAGCGGAAGGGATTCGCCACCAAACCGCTGGGGCTCAATGGGAACTTGGAGCGGGCGGAGGGAGGGAGGGGCTCCGGGGGTCACGGTGCAGACCCTGCAGCAGCAGCAGCAGTGGGGAGGCGGAATGCGCTCGCACGGCGCGGCCGGTGCCGAGTGCCAGCAAGCGGAGCGAACGCTCAGGGCACCCGGAGTCGCGACCCGGGGTGAACCGAACATCCCGCTCGGATCGGAGCCCCAATCAACATTCAGCCGCGACGTCACCTCTCCGGCCGGCACAGAATCCCGCGCCTCTCTCGACCGCATCGAAGAATCAGAATCACATACTCTTTGGTTCTTTCGGTAAAGTCACGTAGGTAGAAACTAAAATAAATCACGACGTTTCCGGCGCAACACAAGCGTCTGTCATCAGGTGGGAAAGCACGGTCTGCTGCTGAGGCAGACTGTTTTAAAAGGTTTGAAATAGGTGTTGCGCCTGAAACGTCGTGATTTATATTATTTAATTTCATACCTACGTGACTTTACCGAAAGAACCAAAAAGTATGAATTCCTGCAGTCACGGAAGCCTCGAGTCAATCAGAATCACCTTCTTTGTAATGGAGCAATCCGATGAGCTACAAAGCTCTTGTCCACAGACGTCCGGGGTACTGCCCTCAGGCCTGCAGCGCTCCTCCCGTCTCACTGCACCTTCGCCCGATTAGCAGCACGGTTGGCTACGTACGAAGTTCAACATGCAGACACCGCACACGCATGCGCCTCTCCCCTCCCCCAGTGCGGACGGCTCGGCCGACCGCACCGGAGCCCGCGCGCCACTGGCGAGGCCCAAAACGTCAAACCGCCGCGGTCTGGGCCTGTGCCACGCGTGGTGGAGTCGCGTGGCGAGTTGGGTCGCCCGGCGGTTTCGCGTGGGGGCCGCGCTATGCTCCAGCAGGGGCAAGCGTCTGAGGAAACGCGCGTTTAAGAGTGTTTTGGCTGCTATTGTGAATGGGAAACTTGATAAGCCACTTTGCTGAGCCGCCATTTTCAGCCAGGTCACTTCTGAAAAAGAGCTGCAAAAAATAAACACGAACCATCACGTGACCTTTGATCATCCTAGCAGCGGCTTTTGGCTGGCCGTCGAACAAAGGCGATGACCGCATCACTTTCAGATGTGCTTCTGCGGCCGTCTGGAACGCTCTTCCGTCCGATATTAGGAAGCCACTGGAGCTATGCACCTTTAAATCACGGAGATTGAAAACTAATTTCTTTAGAACTGTCCTTCCCCCACACCTCCGGCTACGTACGGCGTGAAAGAAGTTCAACATACATGCATAAAAAGCTTTCAATTGTTTAGTTTAGGCTCCGATACGGCAGGAGTGGCAAGCGATCTCGGTCGGGACGGCGCTAGCTGGGGCAACCACCATGCAGCACAGGTACTACAGGCTGCTGTGGGGCAATGCTGCGGCCGCAAATATTTATTTTGGAGAAAACCTCAAGGCCCATTTCAATGACGAGCCCTCTGCTCATGCACAACTGCCGGGGGGCTCGGTGACTCTACCAAGGCCACTGCGAACCTCCCCCGAGCCTCCTTAAGGGCGTTATTAATAAATATACAAACAAGACGCAAGCGAGAAGACGATGCTGGTGACGCACGCCGCTGCCACCTGTCATGACGACAAAGGGGCGAGCGGCGCTTGCTCCTGCGGGGCCCGATGGGCACCCTGGCCCGCGTCCACGCCGAAAAGGGGGGGGGGGGGGTAAACGACGGCGATTTGCATTTGCACGCATCTCCCACAGCACCACGTAATGGGCGCCGGTTTCCCTGTGTCGCCAGCGGCGGTGCCAGCGGCGGCAGCGATGCCAGCGGTGGCGGCGCCAGCGGCGGCACTGACAGGAGCGGCAGTGCCGCCAGCGGTGGCGTCAGCAGCGGCGGCAGCAGCAGGAGTAGCGGCGCGTTCACTGCCAAAGCCGCCTCTCTCTTGCACGGCGCACGCCGTGTTTCGAACCGATCTCTTTTAACCCACTTTCCAGCTTGGCCCGTGAGCCACAGGGGGTGCTGGATGTGGCTGCGTGTGCCACCACTAGTGGCACCACGGCCAGCATCCGCTCTGCTGGACGCCTCTTCGCAGTGCGGGAACGTTTCACCTCGCGGTCGCGTTTCCAAAACGAGATTCTCTGTCAAACGTGGCCACAGCGCCCTCGTTGAACAACAGCTTGCTCATAAAAGAGCTACCGCGGTGACCTTGCTATCGTAACATGTTTGTGGTCTGGAGATAAAACGCTTCAAGGAAATCATTATTAGCATTGGTCACCCATGGGTGGTACCATTAAGCCACAATGGTGAAAACAAATAAGGTTGGCTGCTTTTTCATCTGTCCATCCCGACCGTCTGTCCGTTGGCTGGCGGATTCAATGGGAAGTCTGGACGTCTGAAACGGACGTTCCGAAATCACGGGAATCAAGGTCACCGCAACTCGGACGGCGAGTGGCACCGAGCCGAGCTTCGAGCGCTTGGCTTGGGGGCCGGCCTGAAGACCGCCCAAGAGAGGCCACGATCGACGAGGCAGCCCGCGCTCTCCGCATCTGGAACGCGTTCGAGGTTAACGCAGAGGTCCTCCCCCCCCCTCTCCGAGGCAATTCCACCAACAAACGACGTCCATAACCCTGCACCCCCCCCCCCAACCTCGCGGCCGCCATCTGCTCCGTGGGCGCAGCGCAAGGAACCTGAAACGTCTGGAGAGGGCCCAGACGCACCGGGGACGGGCGGGCAACCACCGCCCCGCGCGTGCCACGTTGGCTCGTGACTCCGCGGCACCGAGGGTCGCGCGACCGGCGCGGTGGGCCAAATCTTCTGATGGGCGTTTTTTTTTGTTTGTTTGTTTTTTGTTGTGCGTGGAACAAGAGTCACCGAGATGATCGGCGGCAGTT
Source organism: Lampetra planeri (assembly GCF_965212315.1). Taxonomy (NCBI): domain Eukaryota; kingdom Metazoa; phylum Chordata; class Hyperoartia; order Petromyzontiformes; family Petromyzontidae; genus Lampetra; species Lampetra planeri. The sequence goes on from NC_136110.1 coordinate 18,682,517, forward strand.
GCGCCGCGTCGGCCTGGTCACGCCACCGTTTGCCGCTCGTAAACTTACGCCCACGCCCTCCACCCCACCTCCCCCAGATGTGCGTCCTCGACAGAATGTAAACACGCGCGCGATTATTTTGTCGTCGCGGCGAGTCCGGGGCACCGTGAATAAACATGGACGGATGTTCGGGAGACGCGCGGCGGAAATGTGGGGTAGACTCGCGAACGCGTCCTCGTGACCCTGCGAGAATCGCGAAGCGTGCACACCACGAGCGAGCCCCCCCCCTCCACCTGCACCCCCCCGCCACGCACGGTGGTGAGGTCCGGGAAATTTTGCAAGCGGGCACGAGCGTGGGGGGGGGGGGTGGTGGCGGTGGTTGGGGGCAATTGGTGAATATACATGTGTATATATCATTTAGTAAGGAATGCGAGCGCACAGCCTAATGGTCAATTCATCTTGTGTCGTAATCAGTGCAGTGTTGATGCGGTGTTGACGCGGTGTTATATGGCCCGTGAGCACCGGACGTTGGTCAAGTGGCAGTGGCGGCAGGCTGAGGCGGTCCGTTGAAACGGCAGCTCAGACCGAGGTGGCCGTGCTGCCCACAGGGGCCCTTGTTGCCCGCTGCGGCAGGAGACCGAGCTCCTGGGTTGTGGGCCCCTGCAGCTGCGAGTGAACCTACAGTTTTTCATGGTTTCTTTTTCATGATTTATTGTTATTTTTTGTCATGGTTTATTTTCTCGACATGTTCGAGCTCTGCGCATAGGCACCAAAGGTGTCCAAACGTCAAGTGGCCTGCAACAAATGGCACGGCTAAAGTTGTGATCGGTCAGAGATGACTATGTGGGATCAATCTCCTCCTCCTCCTGCGTGCGGTACGTCGCAGCGACAAGCAACCGATTTTTCTGCACAGCGATGCCGTCAAGGTTCCTTGGCGTCGCGACAGAGGTGCCGTCCGGTGCTCCCAGTGCTTGAACATGAGCTCCGCCGATCGTGCCGCCCCGATGGGGGGGGGGGGAGGCAGGCTCAATAACTGCGTCCTTCCGAGTGTGGGTCAGGAGCCACCACTGGCGCAGCCGCGCCGTCGCTCCTGCGGCGGCGTGGCGGAGCGGCTCCCCGGGCGGCCTCCACGTGGGGAACCGCGTGGGAGCCACGTGGGCGACCTGGCCACGTGGCGAGCACGGGGTCGGGGCCCTGGGGTACGGCCGGGAGGGTTTTGCTACTCGTATGCAGTAATCCCAAATTTTCAATCCCTGGTCAGGGTTCAACTCGCCTCATTTGTCCGGCTTCCGAAAGAATGTCTTCTGCAGAGTTCTGGGAAGCCACCGGTAGCTGTCTATCGGTCACACCAGTAATGTGCAATTATTACCACTCACCGAAGGCAACCGGAGAAGGTCCAGGGGGCGCTGCAGTGCGGACTCTGCTGCTGCTTGATGCGAGCGAGCCGGTGTGCCAGCGAGCACGATGCAACCTCGGCCGGCCCCCCCCCCCCTCCCTGTGCGCGCGCCACGGTGAACGAGCGAGCAACACGACGCGCCGACGGTTTTACTTTTTCTCCCAAAAATAAGCGCAGGGCCTGAGAATTCGCAGAGCCCCGGAATCCGGGCCGCCCCCGTGGGACCCGCTCAACGTTAATAATGATAACAACCTCGCGCGCCGCATTTGTTTACCCCCATTCTCACGGCACGCGGCGGCCGGGGGGAAGGGCCGACGAGGCCTGGCCGCAGCGTCGCCAGGGGGTGCGTGGTTGGAATCCGGCGGGCCGCCCTGGTTATTACCGTCGTGCGAGGTGTGCGAACCATAATGGTTCTCGACGGGGTCACGCATTAAGGGGGGAGAAGGGTCGGGATCAATCAATCCCCGCCACCACCCACCCCCTTTCAGACCCCAGAAGAGACAAGACACTGAACGTTGTTTTAACGAACGGAGGGGGCCTGTTTACAAAGCTTGACAGTCCGGGACTGCCCACCCCCACTCTCACCCCCAGCCCCGCCACCCCCACCCCATTGGAAAGTTTCTAAATCCGCCTCTGGTTCAGAATGGGGGCCAGTGGCTCAGTGCAGGCCACAGAACTTGTGGCTCGCGTGATAACGCATGATAACGCGTGATAACACGTGATAACGCCCGAACAAGAAGTGCTTTCCGGAGCTCAGCCCCGCGCAGCTCCGGCTGAAACTGATCCCCTGCTCATTGTGCGACTTTCATGTTGCATCTCAGTCGGTTGCAATCCCAATCCCAGGGTAAAATGTAAAACAGATATCAGAACAAATATAAACAAATATTGATATCGCAGTGCTGGAGGGGAGGGGTGTCTACCAGAGGTCATACTCGGGAGTTCGTCAGCTGTCATCGACCTGTGGAAAATTCTGGCTCATGCCACGGCAATGTGGAATTTCCACCACTGGATCAGATGACCATGGTCCACGGTCACTGAGCAGGGAAACTATTTGGCGTTTTCCACGACTATCTAAAGGATGGAAGGGAGCGGTGGTGCACCGGTTAGCGCAGCGAAACTGCACTACGAACCCGGCAACCCGAGTTTGATCTCCCCCCCAACCCCCCTCCTCGTCACCAACCCACAATAACCGGCGCGGTGAAGTATGGTCAGACAAACCCGTTGACCGACGTGGCCTAAGACGAGGCCTTCCATCCACCAGTGACTTCACAGACGGGCTGTGAATCATCATTATCGAAAACTTAAACCGATTGCAATCTTGCGAGGTCGCTGCTCGGTGGTGCAGTTCGGACGTAGCACAAACTAACGGGGGCATTTCTTTGCCAGGAGGAAACGACAGCCTTGGCCCACGCGGTGAGCATCAAGGGCAGAGGATTTAGATTTTTCCTCTCGCGCAGCGATGAACATGGCGCGCCGCGGGGCGGTCGCGGTGGTGGCAATGGTAGGGGCCGCAGTGGAGGTTGCGGTGATGGTGGTGGTGGCATCGGTGGTGGTGTCTGTGGTGGTGGTGGCGGTGGTGATGCTGGGGGCCGTGGTAGAGGTGGCAGTGGTGGTGGTGATGGCGGTGGTAGTCGCTGTGGTGGTGTTGGTAGTGGCGATAGTGGTGGTGCTGGTGGCGGTGTTGGCGGCGGCGGTGGTGGTGGTGGCGATGGTGGCGGTAGTGGTGGTGATTGTGGCAGTAGTAGTGAAGTTGGTGGTGTTGGTAGTGACGATAGTGGTGGTGCTGGTGGCGGTGTTCGACATCACTCCTCGAACGGCCTACGTCAAGAAACTCGGAGCGCGCCGACCACGTCAGATCCCGAAGGCCAAGGGTGATTGAAGCCTGGAGGGCGCTCGGGTGGGTGGACCGTGCGCGCACGGCACGTGTTGCAGGTCGCGGGGCTACGCTGCGTGCACTAGAACCTATCGTACCACACTCGCGAGCTGCCAGGCATTCGCTCCCCCGCCTTCCCTGAACCCGCACCGAACAGCGTGGTGAAGTACGGTCACGTAACCCCCACCCCCTCCACGGCAAGCACGACTCGGCCCATCATCCCTCGTGGGACGATCCAGCGAGTGAAGTGGCTGTCCCTTGCAACGGGAGACGAGCACGGCACCCGAGACGATTCCCGCGCCGCACCGCCACGCAACCCCCTCCGTGGTTCGTCGCCGATCCCGGCGCCGCCGGGGCCACCGCATCCCCGAGCGCTGACATCCGTGTGCGCTCGCGGCTCCGCGATGTCCCACCGCCCCCCCAGCCGCCTCCCCCCCTCCCATCAACCCACCCTAATTGACCGCCTAATGAACTCCTCGGGCGCAGGTAATTACGGGCGGCGGCGGCGTGGCTGCGGTCATTTGGAGTCCCTCTGGGTGCACACCTCTGCCTGAAGACCACCCCCCCCACCCACACCTCCTGCTCCTCCACGCAGCTGCAGTGGGGAATGCTTCCTTCTCGCCCACCCCGCCCCTCCTTCCTCCGTGACACGGGACACAATGTGTCTATTGGCCAATGTCACTTCTCGAAATAGCCACCAAGGTGATATTCGTCAAGTTATAAAAAAAGAAAAAGACCCGCTCAACCCCCGCGGGACATACAGCCCATTCACACGCGCGCGCGCGCACACACACCGGACACACACACACACACACGGATACACACAAACGGGATACATACACACGGGATACAACACAATAACACACGGGATATACACACGAGACACACACACACGAGATACAACAAACACACACACGGGATTCACACACACGGGACACACACACTGGACACACAAACACACACACACGGGATACACACACACACACGGGACACACACACACGGGAGAGACACACACAAGGGACACACACACACGGGAGAGACACACACGCACACACGGGACACACACACACGGGACACACACGGGACACACACACACGGGACACACACACACACACGGGACACACGGGACACACACACACGGGACACATACACACACGGGACACACACACGAGACACACACACACACGGGATACACACACACACACACACGGGATACACACACACACGGGACACACACACGGGACACACACACACACGGGATACACACACACACACGGGATACACACACACACACGGGACACACACACGACACACACACACACGAGACACACACACACGGGATACACACACGGGACACACACACGGGCGCGAACTCTGCGGTGCTGGAGACATTCCCCCGTTCACAATGCAAAGCGTCCGTGGAAAAGTCAAAGCGGTGACCCTGGCTGGGGGCATTGCTCACGACCCATTGCCAGTGGTGCGTACTCCACATTCCCAGGGCGGGAGCCAGTCTCTTTGAAAGACTACTACAATTTGTATCCCTTGTTTGTAAAGACAGCCTCCTCCACCCTTGCTGCGTTTGTATATCTGCAATCCAACCGACCACCACCATAGGAATGTTCAAGCGAGACACGATATGGAAATGTTTTGGTGGCCAGGGCCCCACGGCCACCAAAGGGGAGTGGGGGGGGGCGCTCGCCAGGCGGCCGCTAACTTGCCGAGGGCCGAAGCCTGCATCCCGGGCCCTCAAAGAGTCGTTGGCGACGAAGGCTCGGCGCTCCCGACGCGGCCATTACGAAGTCCGCGTAGCCGCCAGGCCCTCCTGGCCACCCCCCACCCCCGGCCCTCACCCGCGCCTTGATAAGAGCACCCGTGGGGAGCATCGCAGACTAATCGTGTCAGCGCCATGACACCGTTCGGAGAGAATATTGAGGGCAGGCAGGACGTTTTCCACATCCGCGTTTTTCCCCTCCGCCGAGTTCGAGCTCTCGGTGCACATCGCGGTTGATCAATGCCATTGGTGTTAATTCCCGGCCGGTTGATGCATCTGCCGGTGGGGGTGCATTCAACAAATCCAGACCCCTCCCTCCCGCTCTATGAGCGCAACGATCGATGGCGCTGAGAACGGAACACGACGGAGAAGGCCGCTCAGAGCCATACAGCAGCAGCATCAGCAACGCCTCGGTCTTTGCGCGTCGGTGCTCAGCGCCACGCGCTCCTCCAACATTTCTGTGCCATCCGCAATGGAATGGGAAACCTTATGGAGTGGGGCACACCACATCTCGTGTGCCTTCTGCTGGGGCTTCTGCGGAATTTCATGCCGCTTGCTTGGCAGTCTGCCGGCGACCCGGGAAAAATTGTTTCAAACCCCGGCACACCACATCCAGGAGAGCTCTCTCCACGGCCGTGGCTACTCCGAGTCACGAGAAACCTACGCCAGTCGACCAGCGACTCGGGAATATACTCGGTGAGAAATTAAGTCCGGCTGTCTGTGTTTTTTTTTACTTGACGCGCGTTGTGCCTCGCGCGTCCTTTGGCACGACATCCGACGTTTCGTTCCACGTTTACGGAGCTTCTTCAGGAACCGAACACCCCGGCGGCATGGCCTGGAACGCGCAGGGGGAGGAGGACCAGCGAGTATCCGTCACCGACCACGCAACCGCCAGGCGCGACGCGACGGGGAGTGAAGAGTGGCAACGCAACGGCACAGCGAGCCGGCGGTCGTCACAACTGCATCCCAGCACGCACAGCGGTGCTGGCAGAGCCACGGTGCCGAAATATTAACTTCCTCGCCTGGTATGCAAGAGGCCGTAGGTTCGATCCCGACCACGGTGCCTGCTGTTTGCATATCTCTTTCTCTCCGCGGTCCTGTGGATTTTTCTCCGGTTCCTCCAGTTTTTCCTTCCACTTTTATAATCAATGTCACACGTTCAGAGTATTTGGCTGCTATAAATTTCTGCGCGATGAGCCACTTCGTTGAGCTATCGTCTGTGGCCAGGTCGCTTCTGAAAAAGAGCTACGCAGCTCAGTGGGCCTTAGCTGAGTTTAATCCTGCGGTCTCCAGCGACACCGCCGAAGCTGCCGCGGCGCTCAACTCGCGTGTTTGTTCATTCTCCTCTTTTGGGAGCGGTGGCCATCCGTTACCTAACTTGGGAGCCATGCGTCGTCAACCGCGTTGGGACCATAAATTGGAGAGGAGCGACTTCTCGCGATGAGGGAGAAATAAAACAACCAGCCGGCGTCAGTCGTGCGGCTCCGTAAAAGGGGGTAAATAAACGGGTGAGATGGGCGGACGCAGTGCGGAGGCGTTGTGGCTGGAGGCCCATAGCGTGCGAGCTTTTCCTGCTCGCCTCTGGGCAGACCCACAGATATGGAGAGCCTCGCGGTCACGAAAGGCACCCCCCCCCCACCAAATCCCCGATCTCGCGGAGTGTGGGACATTACCCCGAATGTAAATATCCACAACAAAGTCAAACTCCGGCCACCTCGATCCACAAACTTACTAAGGGCCTCTCGCTCTCCAAACTGTGTTGGTTGTGCGTTTTTTTTTATCGTACTTCACCACGCTTGGCCAGTGCGCATCGGCGAAGGTAGGAGAGTGCCGGACTGGTTGGGGTATCACGCGCCACCTATATTAGCCGTACCCGGGAATCGAACTCGGACTCCCCGGAATCAAAGGGCAGCACGCTAGCCGACGTGCCAACGCTCCACCCATGCTCCCAATCGTTCTTGAAACCGTGGCTTAGTTCGGAGCTGGCCGCTGGCTCGACGCAGAACACCACGAAACAGGGTGCGTGCCGTCACCATCCCGGCAAAGATGAAAACGGCAGCTCGTCCGAGTACGGGCGGCACCGCGGGCACTCGCGAGCGTATCACTCTCGTCAGTAGGAAAGGCGGACACTTTATCTATACCCGCATCACAGTTCCAATTATCGGTTGGCATGCCGTGCCCATGGCACGACTGCGTAGCCCCGCGGCAGCCATAGGTAGGCAGCAAGTGTGCGGTAGAATACATCGTCGTACTGAACTACGCATGCATGTTCACGTATGTATGCTGAACTTCTTTCTCACTGCATGCAGCCAACCGTGCTAATCGGAGGTGCCCCCCCAAAACGTAAACCCTCCTCGCCGTCGCCAACCCGCACTGACCAGCGTGGTGAAGCATGGCGAACTAAACCCCACGACCCGCAGCGGGGAACCTCAATCACCACGGTGGGTGAACACCAGAGGCGCAATGTGAGCGTGTGTGACGGTCCCACACAGAGGACAACGATCGCCCGTGTAGCCTTAACAGACGGTTGGGGCAAGTGCATCCCGTGGAATGCCTGCAACGCCGCTCCTCGTGCAGCTCGGCAGCCAAAGCCGCGTGAGCACCGGTCGACTCGTTGCCGTCCGCCGGCGTTTCGTTTCCGCCGCCGAAGACGCGGCACCACGGTGGTGAAGGCGCAGCCCCGCAATGCCTCGCTCACGCCGCTGCCGGCGGAAGCGCCGACCACCGCGGGGGTCCCGCCGCCCCTCAAGAGCGGCCCCTCCGCGGAGGGAAATTCGGCCCGAATCTTGCACGCCGACCAGGTGGGAGCACCCACACTTTACCCCACCGCACGTGACCTGCCGCTCAGGGTGAACAGGGACGGCGAGGGGAGGGCATGGGGGGAGCGGGGCTTGGGAGGCTTGCCCCATCGCATCGACTGCCGCGCCGGGAGATCCGACGTAGCGGGCAACCTTGCAACACGACATGGGCTGCGGGTCAGGTGGGAGGAGGCTTCTGTACGGGCTGGGACAAGGCTTCTGTGTCGGGTGAGAGAGGACGCTGCGTTTGGTGACACAAGGCTTCTGTTTTGGAAGAATGTTGTAATGGATGATGCGTGGATTCCACTGTACAGCGTATTCGGAAGGTCAGGGGTTCAGTAGGGTGTAACACAGGAGTTCGGTATAACACAGGGGTTCTGTATGGTGTAACACAGTGGTTCTGTACGAGAGAGACAGACGCGAAGAGAGACAGACGCGGAGAGAGAAAGACGCGAAGAGAAACAGATGCGGAGAGAGACAGACACGGAGAGAGACAGACGCGGAGAGAGACAGACACTGGTTGAAACGTCGTTCAGGAAAAAACAGAACTTCAGCTTAAAAACTCCATCGCCAGTCGTATCAACGCCGACCGGGACACTTCATTCCCGACACCCCCACACTGCTCCCATGCTGCCCCCACGCTGCCCCCATGCTGCCCCCACGCTGCCGCCCTGCTGCCCACCATGGCACCGGAATCTCACATTTTTGAGGGTGAAATTCATCCAGGGATCTGAGTGTGCCATGATGCACGAAGTTAGGAAATACAAAATACTGCAGATTCCAGAGTCCGCTGGTCACACGTGGGAAGTGTCGGCCTGCAGGCGATATCGTGAGTCCTTCAGAGAAGACCTACACAGGGCGAGTGGGCTCGCCTGTCTTACCGCTGGTGGCAGGGCAGATAGAGAGAGACAGATAAAGATAAACAGATAAAGATGCACATAGAGATCGATAGATAAAAAGACGGATAAAGACACAGGCACATATAGAGAGAGATAAATAGAGAGACAGATAAAGACAGAGAGAGAGACAGACAGCGAGAGAGATGTGCGATCTGGGATGCGCACCCACCTGCACGATGAGCTCAGCGTCCTCGACCTGCTGCTGTTGCTGCTGTTGCTGGGCGATGGTGACGCCCAGCACGAGCGTGTGGATGCTGCACGACACGGCGCTCATGAGCACGATGGGCGTGAGGCGGAGCGGCAGCGTGAGGAAGAAGGCGAAGGTGAAGAAGGCCTGCCAGTCCACCGTGTCGCTCGCCTCGTGGAAGCGCGAGAAGCTCAGGCCCAGGTAGCAGAAGATCTGCGCCCCGATGAGGATCCACAGCGTGTAGGGGATGAACTTGTGCAGGATGCGGTCGGGCAGCGCCCGGAACCAGCAGAGCAGCAGCAGCAGCGCGTTGGCGGCCAGGCCCACGGCCGCCACCGCCACGGAGGCCAGCTTGTCGTCGGTGTAGATGACGGCGCACATGACGATGACGTAGCAGTCGAAGAGGGCCGCGAAGGCCACGAGCACGAGCAGCGTGTCATGCCTCTGGCGCCGGAAGTACGTCTGGTAGAGGTTCTCCAGCGACTCGGGCCTGAAGGTGAGGCGCATGAAGCGCGGCAGGCACAGGCAGCAGCCCGTGCTGCGCACGGTCACCTCGCGGTTCTGCTCCACGCCCGTGCCCGGGTCCGACGGGAGGCTCACCGAGTAGTCCGCCGAGTACTCGGCCGAGTACTCGGGCTCCGAGAAGGCCCTGGCGCGAGGCATGGTGGCGGCGGCGGCAGCGATGGTGGCGGAGGAGCGGGTGACGGCGCGGGCCGTCCGTCGGTTCCGTTCTTCCTCTAACCGAGGGTCTCCACCTCGCCCTCGTCCTCCTCGATCGGAGGGCTTCAGCCAGACTGGAGCTCGGGCCGAGTGAGAACGGACGGTTCTTCACTCGAGGTCGCTTCAGCCATGGAGCAAACGACAGCGGTGGCAGGGTCAGCGGCAAGGTCAGTAACAATGGTGACGACACAAACAACAACAACAACAAGGGACTCCTCCACACGTCCACCGGTCGGCCTGCCCTCGCGGGGATCGTATCGTACGCCACAGGCAACGTTTCAGGCACACGGCTCTGCTTCATAGCAGAGAGGTGCTTTGAAAAAGGGCGTTGGCCCGAAACGTCGTCCACTAAATACATTTCCTCTTTAGGGCGGCGGTGTTGTTGACAAATGTGTAAAGTGGAGCAATTTAGACACCTCAACGACTGTGTTATCCTGCTGCTGCTGTTGTCAGAAGCAGCATCATTATCTTAATCTGTCCTAATAATCATCATCATCAACACTGATTATCTTGTCATCATCATCTTGTTTATTTTTTAAGTCCTGGAGCCAGTTGGCCAGGATTGGGCAAAACTTAGCCCCCACTTTTCACCCAGAGCAAGCACAAGTGTTCCTGACTTAACATAACTTCACAACATATAAATATATATACAATTATAAGTAATTTAAGTAGCACTCGACCGTGTTTGGTTTAGCGGCGGACTCCACACCGCTGGTGCAGGGTGCGGCGAGCCAGCTCACATTAGTGCGCGAGCGAGCTAATGTTAGTGCGAGCTAGTGAGCTGATGTTAGAGAGCGAGCGAGCCAATGTCAGTGCGCTTGAGCGAGCGAGCTAAAGTCAGTGCGAGCGAGCGAGTTAAGTGTGCGTGAACGAGCAGGCTAACGTTAGAGCGGGCTAACGTTAGCGTGAGCGAGCGCGTGAGTTCCTGCGAGAGAGCCGGATTGGTCAGCTTGGTTCCCCCCTCCCCCCACCACCCTGGGGGGGGGGGGGGGCGAGCGTTATGACGTCCCCACGTTCTGACACGCTATGCCCGTCGGCCCTCCCTCGGCTCGTGATTGGCTGCGTGGAATCTGGCTCCGGTGTATTGGGCCTGAATCGTTCACCGAGCTGGACTTTGATTTTAAGTCAAAATTAAGAAGAAGAAGAAGAAGAAAAAAAGTGTATACACAAAGCTCTAGATGGATGAGGTTCTTAAAATGTTAACAAAGTCACTGCAGCAATCACCAGGGCTTCATTTCTCACTCAATATTTTTTCCTGAATGCTGGTCAGCTGGCTTGACATACGGCACTACCACCAGAGTGCAAGGTTAAGCCCCTCGTAATTATCCTTTATTAATGTGCCCTCATATTCCTGCACACCAGTGCGGCGTCAAGACGACAAAATAGGTGTGAATGGATGGGTGTGGCTGGTGGCCGATATCATTCCTGGAGCGACGTTCCGGACTGTTCGGGCTGCGACTGCGAAACCAGGATGGCGCAGCGGGGAATGCGCGGATTTCGTCGAGACTCACGCATGGCAGATGGCGGGCGAGGAAGTGACATTTTGATCGAAATGTCCCTCTCGGTTCTCTCTCTGCGGCACAAAGTTATTTTTCTCCCTGCAAACCTTCGGAAAACAACACCAACAACAACAGCAAACACAAATCAGCGTACACAACTCGCAGCTTCATATTATAGCCTGGGCGGCGACAGCGGTGGTGGTGGTGGCTATGCACGTGGCCTACCACCTGCAGAATCGAGGGTCGGTAGATTGCCGCGTGAATGTTGTGAAGGAGCCATACCCTGGCTCGCCAGACGGCCGTACAACGGAAATGTGGACCTTTATTGTTCTGTCTTTATGGGATAAAGCGTTGCCCCCTCGCACGCATTGGATTTCTCCTACGACTCATTAATTGGCCAACAACACCTGTAGATGTATAGGGGACCACGAAGCTTGGGCATGGTTGGGCACTGTCTCACCCCGTGGGCAGCCTTCCGGTTTGCCCGTGGTTCCTCGCAAGTCTAATCGAGAGTGAGAGCACTGACTGCGGCGGCGTGATACAAGTTGAAGTTATTGCATTGTTACACCGTGCCATGACAAGAACAAATTAGCTCGTCACGATCATCGTCGTCGTCATCGTCATCGTCGTCGTCATCGTCGTCGTCATCGTCGTCGTCGTCATCGTCGTCGTCATCCTCTGCCTCTCTTAAGAGGAGCTCAAAGAGCATGAAACGAGTGAAAATCACGGACGTCGTGTTGATGACGTAAGCGCAAGTGGCTCCAGCGCTAGCAGGGCAGAGTCGCGGAGAAGCGACGACAACCAACAGATGAGACTGGCGACGGAATGGAAGCCAAGGGGAGGGAACGAGGTCGGCTCACCGCAGGAGTGCGACGGATCGAAGCATCGCAGAAGCACGGGGGGTGGCCAGTTACGTGGATAGTCCACGGTTGATGATGATGATAATTTCCAACACTGTGATATAAATACCATGTAATTGTCTTGCGAAACAGTGCATATCGTAATGCGGTGCTGTATTGAAAAAACTGGAGTTAAAATGTGTCTATGCAGGGTGCATACGTGAATTTACCCAAAATTCTGTCGTAAGGTTGTCGGCCGAACGAGCGACCATCATCACGGATGACACAGGGTCTGCTTGGGTGCCGGTGGCCACTGATTATGGCGAGTTGGTGGTGGCTGGGTGGTTGGGTTGTTGGTGGTTGGGTTTTTGGTGGTTTGGTTGTTGGTAATTGGGTTGTTGGTGGTTGGGTTGTTGGTGGATGGGTTGTTGGTGATTGGGTGGTTGGTGGGAGGGTGGTTGGTGGCTGGATTGTTGGTGGTTGGGTTGTTGATGGTCGGGTTGTTGGTAGTCGTGTGGTTGGTGGATGGGTTGTTGTTGGTTGGGTTGTTGGTTGATATTTGTACAAAGACTCAAGCAAAAAACTCCACCGTGACCCCACTCTAACCACACCAACCCAACCCCGATTGCAACAACCCATGAAACCACACCAACCGAGCCTGTATCAACCCATGCAACCACACCAACCCAACCCAGATCGTATCAATCCATGCAACCACACCAACCCAACCCAGATTGTATCAATCCATGCAACCGCACCAACCCAGGTTGCATCAACCCATGCAACCACACCAACCCAACCCAAAACGCATCAACCCATGCCACCACACCACTCAGCCCAGATCACTTTGCACGAGCACAATAATTCCCAAGCTTGAGCAGGACAGCAAACCAGACCACAACCAGGAAAACACACAGCCACGCGTGAACAAAACATTTGCACGTTAAACTTCAACTATCCCGGCGACACCCCGCACGGTTGGCTACGCAGGATGGAAAAGAAGTTGAACGTACAACATGCCACCGGCCTCGCGGTCCGCGCGAGCTGCACACCATCCCACGCCGTTCGCCCCCCCCAAGCCACCACCCCCAAAGACAAAGATCCCCCATATAGCTTGGAACAGGCCGTTGGGGCAAGTGCTGTTCGCGAGCGGCACCGCTCGCCGGAGCGAGACGCGAAGGGTTGCGTGGCCAACACAACGCCAGGCCGCCTTTGTCTCCCCAGCGGCGATGTTTACACGCCGCACCGGGTACTCATTTTGAGGCCGAGTCGACCTAGAGGAGGCCCACGATCTGTCCAGATAATCGTCAACCGGTTTTTGGCCGTGAGAGGGAATAGAACTCGGGGGGCCGGGTTCGTAGCGCAGCGTGGCGCTGACAGCTCCACCACCGCTCCACCACCGACGTCCTCGGAAGGCCGCCCAGAGCCCACCAGGGGCCAACCAGACTCCCTCGCAGCTCGCGTGGGACAACGCGAATCACAAAGAGGGGAGTCAAACCCCCTGATGGGAGCCATTGCCATCATCGTCGTCGTCTTCACGTTTAATGCATCGTTACAATATTCCCATTGTCGTTTGCGCTGGGTGTTTGTGATTGTGGTAGTGGTGTATGTGGTGTATTTGTGTGTGTGGTGTGTGTGTGGTGTATGTGTGTGTGTGATGTGGTGTGTGTGTGATGTGGTGTATTTGTGTGTGATGTGGTGTATTTGTGTGTGTGTGGTGTATTTGTGTGTGTTTGGTGTATTTGTGTGTGTGTGGTGTATTTGTGTGTGTGTGGTGTATTTGTGTGTGCGTGGTGGATGTGTGTGCGGTGTGCGCACGGTGTGTGTGCGCGGTGTGTGTGTGCACGGTGTGCCTGTGCACGGTGTGCCTGTGCACGGTGTGCCTGTGCGTGCGGTGTATGTGTGTGGCGTATGTGTGCGCGGTGTGTGTGTATGTGGGGCGTATGTGTGTGCGGTGTATGTGTGTGTGGTGTGTGTGTGTATGTGGGGTGTATATGTGTGCGTGGTGTATGTGTGTGCGTGGTGTATGTGGGTGCGTGGTGCATGTGTGGGTGCGTGGTGCATGTGTGTGTGTGCGGTGTGTGTGTGTGCGGTGTGTGTGTGTATGTGGGGTGTATGTGTGTGCGTGGTGCTGGCCACCCACCCCCTCGTGTGCTTTGTCTTTGTGGTGTGTGTGTGGTGGACGTGTGTTTGTGGTGATGTCCATGGGGAGCGGTGACGTCGTGATTAGTGGCAGTGTGCTGGGAACCCTGCAACCTCAGTTCGACTCCCATCCACAGACAATTGTCAGCGGCAAGCGATACATGAACGCGTCATGTCCATCCCCTAAGTTGACTCAGACTTAATTCAGTACCCAGTGCTCCAGGGTGTCTACAGTGCGCATCGGCGTGTCCATACATTCCCATCAGGCCCCACGGTGTACAGTGCCGTCTCCAACTCTCTCTGGACTCTCTATTAACGAGCTATAAAGTAGGGCCCATAGCGCGAAACGTCGCCCGTTGTAATTTCTCTCTCTCTCTCTCTCGAGGGCACGCGATGTGACTTGACGAGCGTGTATGAGTTGTTTTGACGATGTTACACATTGCGTGCGGCTTTTGGGTTGGGGCCGGTCCTGCACAGACGCCATATTCTCTCTCGCCTCTTTGCTACAGCAGAAGTGGAGGGAAATTCCATGGGACCTACACAATTACATCGCCGCGTTCGTGACCTGGCCAGGCCCTACGGTGCCATGAAGTAGTGGCCAGGACTCTGGGTTATTCGTTGTGCTCTCAAGGGTCCATGACCATCTGCTCGCAATCATTAAGGACCATCGTGATGGTGGGCATGCCCGAGTCCAGAGTATTTGGCTACTGCTACAAATGTCCGCGTGATGATAAGCCACTTCGTTGCGCTATTATCATGCGTGTCCAGGTCGCTTCTGAAGAAAGAGCCGCGATATAGCTCAGTGTGCCTTACCTAGTAAGATAAAAAATGATCGTAGTTGGTAAAGCTGCGTGGCCGTGAGTCAGGGACATTCCCTATTCACCTTGGGGTGCGCGATGTCCTATTACCCTTACACCATTTGACATCTCTTGTTGTTACCACCAAACAGGCTGAGGTGCTTTCCATGGCTATACCAGAGGAATTTCCATCCGGTACAGATACAATGGGAGACTGATCGACCATGTTATTATGTATGTTGATGATCTGGTAATTTGATGCCAACTCTTGAAAAAGAATTGGGAGACATTGCTACTGAACCTGAAGCGTGCCACTAAGATATGGAAGTCTTACAATTAGCCCAACCAAAACAAAGCATCCATAATCGAGGGTTTTCTGGTTAGGTCGCGTAAATATAAATGCGTCGTTAAACCCGCCACCACCCGACACGGCCAATGAGTAAGGTTTGTCAAGTAAACGGAGCGTGCCAATTCGTTACTAGTAGAGCACTAACCGGTGTGTTGGAGAGCAAATCCACAACATTCACAATCTGAACACGACGTTTTGCCAGTAATTACAACTAGCACCATCAGGCGACAGCCAAATCTGTTTAGTGACAAACCTTACGAATTATCTGTGTCGGGTGGTGGCGGGTTAAACGACAACATTAATATTTACGCGATCTAACCCCCCCCCAAACCCCCCCCCCCCCCTATATTATGGATGATATTGGTCGCGAAAGCCGACTACGTGTTTCACAGAACAAATCACCTGCCTGGCTATCTTAGGTCACTAAAACGCTCCACCCCCCTCCACTCATCGCAAGTGATTGGGCAGCAGCTGTGGAGAGAGAGAGAGGAAAAGTTTCCGTGCCTGGGCAGCGTGCTGAAGACACAGTGTCCCAGTCTGGCAGCAGAGGGTCCCCGCGCTCGAATCTGTCGAGCGGAATTATATTTTCATCAGCCGAGTAACGCTGCATTGTGGCAACTACCTGGCCTGTTTGCTCCATACGATGCTGCGGGTCTTTCTCGGCCACAGTTGATGTGCCCTCCCTTCTCTACGCCTGCGAAACGTCGGACTCCCGTGACAAGGGGGCGTGCTGTGGGTTTGACACATTCAGGCTGGCCTTGCTCACGATCCATCCCGGGGTTTAACCACGCTGGATTGTGTGCGGAGCTCACAGGGACATGGGAGTGTTTGTGTGAGTCTAAGGTGTGTGTGTGTATCTTTGGTCTTTGTGTAATATGCACCTAGCTTGACACAAGTGCTGCGATGATGGCACTGCCACTTAGTGACGGAATACGGTTGTTGCTAATGGATGGTTGTAAGCATCCACGTGTGTACACGGTTAGTGTGTGTACACGGTGTTCGTGTGTACACGGTGTCTGTGTACGGTGTGTGTGTGTACACTGTGTGTGTGTACACTGTGTGTGTGTACACTGTGTGTGTGTACACGGTGTGTGCACGTGTGTACACGGTGTGTGTGTACGGTGTGTGTGTGTACGGTGTGTGTGTGTACACGGTGTGTGTGTGTGTACACGGTGTGTGTGTGTGTGTACACGGTGTGTGTACACGGTGTGTGTGTGTGTGTACGGTGTGTGTGTGTGTACACGGTGTGTGTGTGTGTACACGGTGTGTGTGTGTGTGTGTACACGGTGTGTGTACACGGTGTGTGTACACGGTGTGTGTGTACACGGTGTGTGTGTACACGGTGTGTGTGTGTACGGTGTGTGTGTGTACACACGGTGTGTGTGTGTGTGCACTGAACGTGTATGCATTGTGGGGCGCTACGAACCCGGCGACCCGAGTTCGATTCCGCTCACGGCCACCACCAGAACCGGTCCTGGGCCTCCCCTCGGTGCGACTCGGCCCCCAGTGAGTGCCGGTGCGGGGAGCTTGGGGGGGGGGGGCTCACCCCAATGCGTACGCGTGCGTATGGGGCGGCTCTACTGACAATGTACGCATAGGAAACGGGGTTGGGGGGGGGGTGAAGCCTCGATAATAATTCGTCTACATTGGCCTTCAAATGAGTTAAGATAGTCCGGCGGCGGTGGTCTATCTGTATGCTTAAACCACGTGAATATTATTGATCCTTAATCGTTTCTGGGTGGATTAAATATCGGCCGTTCTATAGGATTCGGGGGGTGGGGTGCATCAGGCTGCACGTACGCAGGTGGAGGGGGGGGGGTCAAGCTCTGACAGATTTCACTGCGTCCCTACTAAACGGACGGCCCCTTAGGGACCGGTCCAGATAATCGTGACCGGCCGTGGGCACGGAATCGAACTTGGGGCCGCCCGCGCTCGGAGCGCAGCGTCGCGCTAACCGCTGCGCCACCGCTCCCCGTGTCGTAGACGGCGCGGGAAGGGCCTTCATCCAGCAGTGGATAGACACTGGGTGGTGGTCTAACGCCACCCTCGAGCTCAACTCCGCAATCATCGGGCGCGTGGTAATCCTTGTCTCAGTGTACACGACTCGCGCGTGCGTGCACGTGTCCGTGTACTCTGTGTGTACTACTGTGTACTCTGTGTGTGTGTACTCTGTGTGTGTGTACTCTGTGTGTACTCTGTGTACTACTGTGTACTCTGTGTGTGTACTGTGTGTGTACTGTGTGTGTACTCTGTGTATTGTGTGTACTCTGTGTGTCTGTATGCCATATGTTTATGTATACGCTCTGGGTGTGTGTACACAATGGGTGTGTACACAATCCGCGTGTATGTGTACTATGGGTGTGTAAACCATGTGTGTACACTGTGTTTCCACTGTGTGTGTGTACACTATGGGTGTGTGTACACTATGTGTATATACTCTATAGGTGTGTATACTCTATGGGTGTGTGCACACTGTGTTTATACCCTACGGGATGTATACTACATGGGTGTGGAAATACACCTTGTGTGTCCCCTGTATAATGTGTTCTGGTTGTGTGTGTATGTGTGTGTACGTGTGTTGTGTGTGTGTCTTTGTGTGTATGTGTGTGTGTTGTGTGTGTGTGTTGTGTGTGTTGTGTATGTATGTGTATATGTGTGTATGTATGTACGTGTGTTGTGTATGTGTGTGCTGTCTGTATGTGTGTATGTGTGTGTATGTGTGTGTACGTGTTGTGTGTATGTGTGTATGTATGTGTGTGTGTACGTGTTGTGTGTATGTGTGTGTGTACGTGTTGTGTGTATGTGTGTGTGTGTACGTGTTGTGTGTATGTGTGTGTACGTGGTGTGTGTATGTATGTGTGTGTGTACGTGTTGTGTGTGTATGTGTGTGTGTACGTGTTGTGTGTATGTATGTGTGTATGTATGTGTGTGTGTACGTGTTGTGTGTGTGTATGTGTGTGTGTACGTGTTGTGTGTATGTGTGTATGTGTGTGTGTGTACGTGTTGTGTGTATGTGTGATGTGTATGTGTGTGTGTATATGTGTGTATGTGTGTGTGTACGTCTTCTTTGAGTGTACTCGGCAGCGTAGTGGTTCAGCGCACTGCGCTACACACCCGGCGACCCGAGTTGAATTCCCGTTCACGACCAATAAATGAAGAGTGGTGAAACACCGGTCGTGGGGCATCCATCCCCTAGGTCGACTCAGCCTCGAGCATCAAACATCGGCACCGGGGAGACAAAGGCGGCCGGGCGTGACGCTGGACACCCATCCTTTCACGCGTGCATCTCGCTCTATCAGCCCTTGCCCCAACAGTCTTTTGAGGCTATCTAGGGAACATGTGTGTGTGTTTGTATTCATTGGTGCAGCGGTGTGCGCTACATCGCGCTACGAACCCGGCCACCCGAGTTCGATTCCCGCTCACGGCCAACACCACCGGGACGATTATCTGAACCGGTCCTGGGCCTCCTCCCCTAGGTCGACTCAGCCTCAAATGATCACCTGCTGCGGTGTGAAGTAAACAGCGCCACTAGGGGAGACAAAGGCGGCCGGGCGTGGTTCTGGCCACCCACCCTCTCGCGTGTGCCGTGCCGGCCTTCAGACGTGCTGCCCGCTAACAGCACTTGCCCCAACAGTCTGTTAAGGCTGTACGGGGGATCTTTGTCTTTGTCTCCGTGTACCGCGCTGTGCACCCCCCCACCACCCCTGCGTGTGTGTGCGTGCGTGTGTGTCGAGGCATTACCAGAGGGGGTCGGTGGTGACGATGATGATGGTGATGATGAAGATTTCAGTCCACGCGGTTCTTCGCTCGTAGCAATAAATCCATTGCGCAAAAAAAACAACGAAAGAACCCACCCAGCTTCAGCCTCTCCCGTGCCTCTGACACAGAGAGGAGAGAGAGAGAGCGAGAGCCACAGCGTCTCCCTCCTCGCAGCGCGGAGACGCGGGGAGAGCGAGGCGCGGCGTGCTGCGGCGCTCCTCCAGCGTGGCACGGCTCCTTCCCGTCGCGTGGCGCAGCAGCCAAGATGGCTGGGATGTGTGTCGTGGGTATTGTGTGGTCTGTGTCTCTGCGTGAGGCTGCCCCCGCGTTCTCTCTCTCTCCGCGAGACAGACAGCAGGGAGAGGGAGAGAGCAAGCGGGTAGGAGGAGGGAGGAGGAGGGAGATCGCGTGGGGAGGGAGGGTGGGGTGGTGCCTGCTGTGCCCCAGCGGCTGGAGGAAGGGAGGGAGGAGGGAGGGGACGAGGAGGGCGGGATGCAAACGCGAGGAATGGGTGGATGAGAGAGATTTGGTGAATGGGGTGGAGGGATGGCGAGATGGAGGTAGGGATGGAGAGAGATTTTGTGAATGGGTGGAGGGATGGCGAGATGGAGGTAGGGATGGAGAGAGATTTTATGAATGGGTGGAGGGATGGCGAGTTGGAGGTAGGGATGAGAGATTTTGTGAATGGGTGGAGGGATAGCGAGATGGAGGTAGGGATGGAGAGAGATTTTATGAATGGGTGGAGGGATGGCGAGATGGAAGTAGGGATGGAGAGAGATTTTATGAATGGGTGGAGGGATGGCGAGACGTAGGGATGAAGAGAGATTTTATGAATGGGTGGAGGGATGGCGAGATGGAGGTAGGGATGAAGAGAGATTTTATGAATGGGTGGAGGGATGGCGAGATGGAAGTAGGGATGGAGAGATATTTTATGAATGGGTGGAGGGATGGCGAGATGGAGGTAGGGATGGAGAGAGATTTTATGAATGGGTGGAGGGATGGCGAGATGGAAGTAGGGATGGAGAGATATTTTATGAATGGGTGGAGGGATGGCGAGATGGAGGTAGGGATGGAGAGATATTTTTTGAATGGGTGGAGGGATGGCGAGATGGAGGTAGGGATGGAGAGAGATTTTATGAATGGGTGGAGGGATGGCGAGATGGAGGTAGGGATGAAGAGATATTTTATGAATGGGTGGAGGGATGGCGAGATGGAGGTAGGGATGAAGAGATATTTTATGAATGGGTGGAGGGATGGCGAGATGGAGGTAGGGATGGAGAGAGATTTCATGACTGGATGGAAGAATGGGTGGGTAAATATACACAGAGATGTTTTAAGAATGTCTATTGGGAGAGATTACAAATGTATGGAGGGACGGGGTGACAGAGGGATGCGAGGCAGTGGAGTTAACTGAAGGGTTGGCTTGGTAACATTGGATGTAGGAAATAGCGGTGGTAGGGACAGAGGGATGGATAGTTGATGGATGGAGGAGAGGATAGATGGGCCGTTACTTAGCGAGTCTAAATGGAGGTGAGAGTGGAGGGATGAAACGATGCACAGCGAAAAGGATGAAAAGGGGCATTTACGGAGGAAATAGAGACCGAATGAAAGATTGGGGAACATTTCATACTGTGGGGGCCGACGTCTGCCTCCGCGCTCCCTGTGAGCGGGCGGTGTGTGACGTCCTCCCCCTCCACTCACCCCTCCTACTTGTCCTCCACCGCGCCCTTCGGCCCCCGCCGGGCCTCCGCCGACCGGGTGATCAGCCCCTCCGCGTGAGCGCCCCCTCTGAGAGACATAGCCAAATTGCTGGCTCACCGCCGCACGGGGTTACCCCACACACGCCCACGCACACCACCCCTAATAGGAAGGCGGCTGCGTGCACGTGCCTGCCCCTGCAGGCGCTCGTTTTACACAAAGGCTAGCGCAAAAAAACGGCGGTATGAATATGCGCGCGCACCTCCGGGTGGTTAAGCCCTAACCCACTTGCACACAAAGGCGAGAGCTAAAGGGCTGCGCGAATTTGCGCGCGCGCCTCGCCATCAATGCTATTATTGTTGCGCAAACACGCGCGAGCGCTTATGTTTTAATAGACGCGCACGCCTCGCACACACACTCAAATTACCGACACCACACTGACGCTGCAGCCCTGCGCTCGCTCTCTTGTGCACACCGTTTCCCCGCGCAGTCGCACCACACACAAATCGCAGACACCACGCCGAGGTTCTATCCACGCACACAGAAATCACACTGCACCGATACTCTGAACTAAAGTTTATTAACAGCGCAAATACACACTGCCTGGAGGGGGAATATTTCGCAAGAAGGGCTTAGCCTGACGATGCCTACGAACCCAGTCACTCAGGCATCCTACTACGTACCTCGAAGCTGGACTCAGGGTGTCGCACGGACGTTGTGAGTGTCGGAGGGAGAAGGACGGGTGAAAACTTTACCTCTCAATGCCTCGTGGCAGCACTCACTGGCATCACACGGAGGCTGCGAGTGGCTCGAGGAGGCAGGATGGCAGGGAGTGGGTCTTGACGGCAACTGCCAGAAATCGTCTCGGGCTGCTGATTGTAGCATCACTACTGTGTACACACGCCCACGTGTGATGTCACGTTGCGGGGAAGCGTCACTACACGCGGGTCGACACACACACATGACGTCATCCTGGCTGGAGGCGGGAATGACGTTAGGGCCGGTTCTGGACTGGGAGGCCACGGGGGTGGTGTGAGGTCGTGGCACTTGTCATGCCGCCGCCACGAAGCCGTTCAGCAGGCGCCCCATCTAAGACCTCGCCACCACCAAGCGACGGAGCCGACCCCGCGTCCCCCTCACCTCACCTCACACGAACACACCCGCACGCATTCCCCCCCCCCCCATAGAGCTCCGTGGGGAGGTCACCTGGCCGACCGGTTTTTATCCGAGAAGCCCTTATCGGGATTAAACTTTCACGGTTTCCGGCGACCAGGGAATTGGACGACCTCCCCCGACGCTACTTTGCACCGCGGCGCTGCGACCGGCCTTAAGGTTGCAAGGTCGCAGTGAGGGGCCACTCGGCCACCGCGGGGGAAACGCATCTCACACACCCCACACACGCAAGTATCGACGGGGCAGGCAGAGGGAATAAGCATTGTGATGGAGGAGCATCATCACGCAGGCACCATTGTTAGGGGAGTTAAAGGATAAGGCTGTTAGTATGAGTAATCGGGAGAGCGGGGTCACGCGGGGAGCCGTGCACAAATTCCCACGGCGCACCTTTGTGACGGACGCCGCCGCATAAACTGCGATAATGGGGGGGGGGCCTGCGTGAGAAAGGGATTGATTGGAATTTGCGCCGCGCAGGTTGAGCATTAATTAGTATATCAAAAGCGCCCGGAACGGCGGTGCGCATGCGAGAGGGTCGCGAGCCTATTGTCCAGAGTCGCATTCCCTTTGAGGTAGGGAGGATAAATGGGGAGCGCCAAGGGGAAATCGCTCTCTTGCTCCGAGAAGCCAACGTCCAGGACTGCCCCAGCTCTGCCCTCCGGACGTCCGTGCGACGTGTCGAGGCAAGCAGCGAGGAAAACCCACATAACGTCGAGTGCCTCAAACCGTGAGTAAGGAGGTAAAAGTGTTTCGTGAACGATAAATAGGGAATAGGTTCCGGGTTAGTAGAGTAGGCAGCCTCGTCGATTCATACTGACTCAACAACCAGTCTCACGTAGCAGACAATAAATCATTAATAGCTGATCGTGGCCTCGTGTGATCTCGTGTTATAAGTGTGAACGCGTGTGGTACTGTGTATGCGTAAGCTCGCGGCGTGCGTAATCAGCGTACCCCAGGTGCGCGATCATAACGTGAGCAACGAGCGCGGCGCAGAGCGGCGCAAGAGTGGGTATCGCGTGTGGAGCTGTATGCGTGTGTGCGCGCACGTTCACGACGTGTATAATACAGGTGCGCGATCCTAGCGTGAGTGGTCAGGGTTGAGTGAGTGCCGCGCAGAGCTGTGTGTGGGTGTGCGCGTACGTAATTAAACATGCCTACTACGCGGACCCGCGGGGGAGGGGAATCCTGGAGCGACGGCTCTCACCCCAGGGGTGAAGAACGCAGCAGCGGTTCGCCTAGCAGCGAGGGGGCGAGTAATGAGGTTAATCCGGCCGTTAGGGGTACCGAGGGAGGGATCTCGGGGGCTAGCGACCCTCACATATTGGTGTCAGAAACGGGACGATCCCCCGCACCCCCAAGGGAAAGAGGCCCCCCAACCCAGATTAAAATCAAATGCACATTTACGGGCAAAGGAATTCCATCATGGAAATCGTTTGCCCGCAGCATCAGAGGGGCTAAAAAAGTTAATGGGTGGTCAGATGAGGAGGCGTTGCAGCAGTTAGAGTTACATTTAGATGGGCGGGCAGCTGACTTTGTGGAAGCTTTGCCCGCAAGCGCACAAAATCAGTGGGAAAAAGTAATGTGCGAACTCGAACGGCGCTTCGGCGCCTATGACGAGGAGGATGCGCAGGCGGCCTTAGAGGCACGCCGTCGTCAACCCGGCGAGGATCTGCGAGATTACGCCGAGGATGTACGCATGTTGACCCAGCTCGCGTACCCAGAGTACGAGGCCAAAATAATTGAGGGCCTCGCCGCCGGTAAAATCCAACGATATTTGGCACGCACCCCGTGGTGGCAGCCAAATGTAGACGGTGCACGCCTCTCCTTTAACACCCTCGTCGAGCGCGCGCGCAAATGCGAGAAACTCTCAGGTGAGCGCGCGCAGCCTCGAGGGAGGGGACGAGAGTGCGCCGTGGCGAGCCTACTCTCCGACGAGGAGGAAGAGATCGCCATCGCAGTAAGGGGACGGGCAAGGGAGCCCCAGAGACCCAGCGAGACCACCCCGGGGTGGGTAGCCGGGTTACAGGCCGGCGTGGGAGATATGATAACCCAAGCACGCGAGGAAGCAAATAAAAATATGAAGGCACTCCAGTCTGAGATGGGGGAACTACGCTCGACAGTAGGGGGGCTAGCCGGGAGGGTGTCCCAATTAGAGTCCGATGTGGGGCAACTGCGTACTGGGGGAGGGAGAGGGAGCGGACAGGGGACCCGCTACGGAACCGCCCCCCCTCCCCGAGCATGTTATATGTGCGATCGCCGAGGGCATCTAGTGAGGGACTGTCCTGAAATCACCCGAGCTAGGCAGACCCGGGGGTTAAACTCCAACGCCCCCTAGAGAGCGGACCAACTAGGGGTGCAATCGACGCGGTCCCGATACAAATAGACGATGATGAGAATAATGGCGAGCGAGTGATCTCCACACAGGTTCCAGCAACAACGCCCACGGAAACGGTGACTCCTGGCGACTGGCTACGGGAGCTGGTGGCAGGGATCACGGGGGCCACGTCGCTGGTGGAAGGGGAGGTAAACGGAGTGTGTACCCGAATCCTGCTGGACACGGGGGCGGTGGCCTCGCTCGTGAGCGCAGCGCACTGCAGCGCGATCGGGGTCGACGTGCGTCACCTGCAGGCACCGGACCGCGCGCTGCACACGGCGAGCGGAGCCGGAATGGGGCTGCTAGGGAGAGCCACCCTAGAGGTCCGCATAGGCAGTCAGGTGTGCACCCAGGAGTTCTACGTGTCGAGTGCGTTGTGTCACGAGTGTATCGCAGGGACCGACCTCCTAGAACGGTTGGGACTCAACGTGCAACCCCGCCAGCGATGCGCCACCATGGAGAGCAACGGCGAGCGGATACCGTTCCTGGGACGAGAACCGACGCGCCCCCGCTTCGCACCTGTGGCCGCTATCCTGGCGACGGCAGTCACCATCGGCCCGCTCACCGAGATGCTGGTGCCGGTGGCAACACCCCCCACCGACCCCGCGCTCCGACCATCAGGGGAGGTAATGCTAACTCCTCACCCGGAGTTGGCAAAACGGTATGGGGTTGTGGGATCCGCCACGTTGGTAAACGCAGATGGGGGCCGATTGTTTATGCGGATGTTTAACCCCCACAGTACCCCAGCGATACTGCGGCGGCGCACCCCGATAGCCACCGTACACCCCCTGCACGCACGCCACTCTAACGACTCGGTGTTCGCACTCTGGGCTGAAGACCCCGGTCGTCCTGAGGGTGACCAGGACCTGGCCTGGCGAGTCGGCCCGACTCCCCGAGCCGAGGTCATTCCCCTGCTCGACGCGTTACATGTACCATGGGCGGATTTACCTAAGGGAGAGGCCGATCGGCTGCGCGAGTTACTGCGGGAGTATGCCGACGTATTCAGTGAGCACGACTCGGACGTGGGTCGGACCGATCTTGTTAAGCACCAAATTGACACCGGTGCAGCCCGACCCATCAAACTCCCTGCGTACCGAGTGGGCGCACCCGAACGCGCCCAAATCAAAGAGGCAGTTGGGGGCATGCTTCGTGATAACATAATTCAGCCCTCGGCGAGCCCCTGGTCAGCCCCAGTGGTACTAGTAACGAAAAAGGATGGGTCAACCCGGTTCTGCGTCGATTACCGTAAACTAAATGCAGTCACGCTCGGCGATGCCTTCCCCATACCCCGCATCGATGACACCTTCGACAGCCTCGCCGGAGCGCGATATTTTTCCACCCTCGATCTCGCGTCCGGGTACTGGCAGGTGGAGATGGCGGAGGAGGATCGGCCGAAAACCGCATTCACCACCCCGATGGGACTATTCGAGTTTCGAGTACTCCCGTTCGGACTCACCAATGCGCCTGCGACGTTCCAGCGGCTGATGGAGTTGGTGATGCGGGGCTTGCAATGGGAACAGTGCCTGATTTACTTGGACGATGTGATAGTGTTCAGTAGATCTTTGTCTGAGCATTGGTCCAGGCTACGAGAGGTGTTCCAGCGACTGCGAGCGGCTCATCTCAAGCTCAAGCCACGTAAGTGTTACATCGCACAACGCGAGGTGGGGTACCTCGGGCATCGCGTCAGCGAGGCAGGCGTGCACACCGATCCGGAGAAGGTACGCGCCGTAGTGGAGTGGCCACGGCCAAGGAATCTGACGGAGATCAGATCATTTTTGGGGCTCGCCACCTATTATCGTCGATTTGTAAAGGGATTCAGCGAGATTGCACGCCCCCTCACCCAACTCACCTCCCCTAAGCACCCCTACCAGTGGACGGGGGCCTGCCAGACGGCCTTCACCACTCTCAAAGACCACCTCACCCACGCCCCCACCCTCGCTTTCCCCGATTTTACCACCGATTTTATTTTGGACACCGACGCCTGCAGCAGCGGGCTGGGCGCGGTGTTGTCACAGGTACAGGATGGGACGGAACGAGTCATCGCGTACGCCAGCCGGACCTTGAGTGGGGCCGAGCTGAACTATTGCGTGACCCGCCAAGAGTTGTACGCCGTGATTTTCGCATGTAAGCAGTTCCGGCCGTATTTGTACGGCAGGAGATGTCGCGTACGCACCGACCATTATGCTCTGCAGTTCCTTCTTACATTCAAGGAGCCGCGGGGGCAGATGGCCCGGTGGTTGGCGCAGTTGCAGGAGTACAACCTGCAAATCGAGTATCGGGCTGGCCGGACGCATGCAAACGCGGACGCCTTGTCGAGGCGACCCACGGTGGACGCCGAGACAAGGGCGGAGGAGGCCTGCCCGTGCTTCACGGGGGGACGCTGCCGGCAGGCAACGGACCCCCGAGCGGCCGCGGCCACTGACCCCCCCCCAGCGAGAGAGAGTGCAGTGTGCGCCACAGAGGCCCTCACAGGTGGCACCGAGGATCCCGTCGACCGCACGGCAAGCGCGGGACCCGCGGCTCGGGACCCGATCGGACGGATCCAGGAGGACGTCGGCTGCGCCTTCCCGGGCCTGAACGACGAGCAGCTGAGACAGACCCAGCAGCGAGATCCCGATCTGGCGGCAGTGGAGGCGGCACTGCGGGAGGAAAAGAGCGCCCTACCAGGACCCTGGAGCGGTTTGTATGCCCGGTTGTGTGTGCAGAACGGAGTGGTACGGGAGTTAACCGAGGCCGGCCAGCCGGGGTGCATCTGTGTTCCTGCCCAGGTGCGACCCCAGCTGCTTCGGCTGGTGCATGACCACCCACTCGGGGGCCACGATGGGGAACGACGCACTCGAGAGACCCTGCGTCGCCAGTATCTCTGGCCCAAATTGGCACAAGACGTGGCGGCCTGGGTACAGGGCTGCCGCGCCTGTCAGCAGTGCGGGCCGAAACCGGCACGATACCAGGTACCCCTAAGGCCGTTCCGCGTCAGCCGCACGAATCAGCTGGTCGGGATTGACCTACAGGGGCCATTCCCGCGATCCCATCGAGGCAACCGATATATCCTAGTCGCAGTAGAGTATTTCACCCGCTACCCCGTGGCAGTGGCCATCCCTGATAAAACGGCCTTGGTGGTGGCCCGGGCATTCGTGGAACACTACGTACTTAAGCACGGGATCCCAGAACGAGTCCTCACCGACCAGGGTAGCGAGTTCGAGGCCGAGTTGTTCCAGGCACTGTGCCGAGAGTTCGGAATCCAGAAGGACCGAACCACAGCGTA
Source organism: Lampetra planeri (assembly GCF_965212315.1). NCBI lineage: Eukaryota > Metazoa > Chordata > Hyperoartia > Petromyzontiformes > Petromyzontidae > Lampetra > Lampetra planeri. Next base: position 18,710,033 of record NC_136110.1, read on the forward strand.
CCACCCCCAAGCGAACGGTATGGTGGAGCGCATGAATCAGACCCTAGCGGGGAAACTCAAACGTATGGCGGCCGCAAATCAACGGGATTGGGACGAACACCTCCCCTACGCCCTTTTCGCCTACGCCACCACCGTACACACGTCGACGGGACAAACCCCGTTTTTAATGATGTTCGGCCGTGAGTCTCGTTTACCCGCAGATCTGCTATTCGGCGTCCCTTCCCCCCAGCCGGAGGAGGGAAGCCGCCCCGTGGAACACCTGTTGGAGACCCTGCGAGAAGCCCGAGGCCGAGCATACCCGCAAGGGGAAGCCGCGCATCGGCGGCAGGAACAGGGCACCCGACCCCGCATGGAACCCCCCTTATTCCTGACAGGCGCTAAGGTGTGGCTACACACCCCTCGCGTCGGGGCCGGGCAGGTGGGGAAACTGACGACCTACTGGCGGGGACCCTGGACCGTGGTGCGACAGATCTCCCCCTGGACGGTACTAATTTATGGCGGGGAGAGGGATCGAGAGACGGTGGTCAACGTCCGCCGCTTAAAACTGTGGAAAGCGGCCCCGGCGAGAGAGAACCCCGTCACTCGAAGGCCCCGTAATCCCGGAGTACCCGCACCCCTCGTGTTGGGGGGCCTCGCACCCTACATGGGCCCCGCCGGGCCCCCGAGACGCCCCGACCCCGCCAGGGGACGGCGCGAACGACGGCCCCTAAACCCCTCCGCTTCTGAGTTTGTACCCCAGCCCGCAGGTACCGAGGTACAGGGAGAGCCGCTGGAGTGGAGGAGGAGGCCGCCGCAGGAGCTGCAGAGGACGGAGCCACCCACCCCGAGACCAGCCACGAGGGCCGGACGGACCCCCCGGACCCTGCAGCGTTTCCTTGTGGGCGCGGCTCAAGCAAGGTGCTCCAGTCAACCCGGGACGGAGACCAGCACCTCGGGGGGCTATGTCATGCCGCCGCCACGAAGCCGTTCAGCAGGCGCCCCATCTAAGACCTCGTCACCACCAAGCGACGGAGCCGACCCCGCGTCCCCCTCACCTCACCTCACACGAACACACCCGCACGCATTCCCCCCCCCCCCATAGAGCTCCGTGGGGAGGTCACCTGGCCGACCGGTTTTTATCCGAGAAGCCCTTATCGGGATTAAACTTTCACGGTTTCCGGCGACCAGGGAATTGGACGACCTCCCCCGACGCTACTTTGCACCGCGGCGCTGCGACCGGCCTTAAGGTTGCAAGGTCGCAGCGAGGGGCCACTCGGCCACCGCGGGGGAAACGCATCTCACACACCCCACACACGCAAGTATCGACGGGGCAGGCAGAGGGAATAAGCATTGTGATGGAGGAGCATCATCACGCAGGCACCATTGTTAGGGGAGTTAAAGGATAAGGCTGTTAGTATGAGTAATCGGGAGAGCGGGGTCACGCGGGGAGCCGTGCACAAATTCCCACGGTGCACCTTTGTGACGGACGCCGCCGCATAAACTGCGATAATGGGGGGGGGGCCTGCGTGAGAAAGGGATTGATTGGAATTTGCGCCGCGCAGGTTGAGCATTAATTAGTATATCAAAAGCGCCCGGAACGGCGGTGCGCATGCGAGAGGGTCGCGAGCCTATTGTCCAGAGTCGCATTCCCTTTGAGGTAGGGAGGATAAATGGGGAGCGCCAAGGGGAAATCGCTCTCTTGCTCCGAGAAGCCAACGTCCAGGACTGCCCCAGCTCTGCCCTCCGGACGTCCGTGCGACGTGTCGAGGCAAGCAGCGAGGAAAACCCACGGAACGTCGAGTGCCTCAAACCGTGAGTAAGGAGGTAAAAGTGTTTCGTGAACGATAAATAGGGAATAGGTTCCGGGTTAGTAGAGTAGGCAGCCTCGTCGATTCATACTGACTCAACAACCAGTCTCACGTAGCAGACAATAAATCATTAATAGCTGATCGTGGCCTCGTGTGATCTCGTGTTATAAGTGTAAACGCGTGTGGTACTGTGTATGCGTAAGCTCGCGGCGTGCGTAATCAGCGTACCCCAGGTGCGCGATCATAACGTGAGCGACGAGCGCGGCGCAGAGCGGCGCAAGAGTGGGTATCGCGTGTGGAGCTGTATGCGTGTGTGCGCGCACGTTCACGACGTGTATAATACAGGTGCGCGATCCTAGCGTGAGTGGTCAGGGTTGAGTGAGTGCCGCGCAGAGCTGTGTGTGGGTGTGCGCGTACGTAATTAAACATGCCTACTACGCGGACCCGCGGGGGAGGGGAATCCTGGAGCGACGGCTCTCACCCCAGGGGTGAAGAACGCAGCAGCGGTTCGCCTAGCAGCGAGGGGGCGAGTAATGAGGTTAATCCGGCCGTTAGGGGTACCGAGGGAGGGATCTCGGGGGCTAGCGACCCTCACACACTCTCTGTGATCCCGGCTGGACACGTGACCGGATCCCAGTGGGGGCCGGGGGCCCAGGGGGCACCTCGGGCGGCACGTGGACAGCAGGGGGGCTTCGAGAGGGTTCTCGAAGGGAGGCGTGGCCGGGGTGGGGCCCGGGCACGCCGAGGCCCATATAAGCAGCCTCCTCACGAGGCTCGAGGCTGCCCGTATCAAGAATGAAGATGCATCGTGAAGACGCCAAGAAGAGTCAAGCCTCCAGTCAGCGGACCTGCCAGTAGCCCACCTGGCTGGGTCACGCTAGAGTATCTGAGAGTTAGAGGAGTGTGTGTTAGCTAGAGTAGGTCGGTGGTCACCATCCTATGCTTAATGTAAGAGTTAACTGTTGTATTCAGTAATAAATAGTGTTGCATCCCAAAAAGTTGTGTGCGCCTAAATTTGAACCCATTACACTTCAAAGGCCCGGGGTGCCATTGTACCGCGCGGCCAATCGTGCGCTTACCTGCGGTTACCCCGCCCCCCCGCCCCTTTGTCTGGGAGGGCTCCCGCGCTTTTGCCTATTCAATATGCCACCCTCCATCCCCCCTGAAGTGCTGCGCAGCGACTGCAGCCGGCGGGCGGCAGTGACCACCCATTGTCCCTTTGTCTTGAAGGGCTCTTGTGCCCTTCTTGCTCAATGTTCCATCCTCTGTTCTCCCCTCCGAGTTGTACCTCATTGCGGTTGGCCCAGGGAACCTTTTCTTTCTGCGCCCATACAATTTTAAGCCAATTTAGGGGCACCGCAATGTAACCTGTCCTGTGAGGGTCAGCCAATCTCCTGGCACCCGGAAACCATGGGAATCTCCCTCTAGGAGCCCTTTGGATTAAAATCCGATGTGCCAGGCAACCCCCCACCAGGACACTACATGGGTGCGCTGCGGGTGGATGTGTGTTTAGTGCGGGGGCCGGGAGGGAATAGCGGCACTTGTGGAGTTGCTCCGCGATCATGGCACCACAATACGTTGGATGGAGAGGTGGAGTGTGAGAAGTTTAAACGAGCGGGTGGGGTGATGTGGGATTGCAGAACGAGACGGGTGGATTGAGATTAATGTAAGGGTTGCGGGTATGTGTACATGCCCATGTATACATGCCCATGTATACATACCCATGTAGACATTCCTATGTAGACATGCCCATATGTACATGGAGGGGTGGATGAATCCAGGGTCAGAAGTATGAGGGATGGAAGGGGAGAAGGAGTGGGGAAGAGGGGTGCAGTACATGATGGAGGGAGGGGAGGGAGGTGAGGGAGGGAGGGAGGTGAGGTGGGTAGGGAGGGTAGGAGGGGGAGGAAGGGAGGAGGGGAGGGAGCTAGGGGAGGGAGGGAAGGGAAGAGAGGGGAGGGAGGTGAGGGGAGGGAGGGAAGGAGGGAGGTGAGGGAGGGAGCCATCCCAGGCCATCCTTGACATTGGGGGAGAAGACGCCGCTGGGCCATGCGCCAGCCTAGGCGCTGCAGCTCTTCCAGCTGAGCTGGAAGAGCTGCAGCGCCTAGGCAGATCGGGACGACTGCTTCAGCGAGGGGAGCGAGAGCAGCCAGGGGTCGACACTCCTTGACCCTCAAGCTCCCCTGGTCGCCACGGAAAATCTCTGGCACTTCCTCGACGAGACCAACCTGAACACAGCGGACATTGCCTTGGCTCGATGGAAGGACATCAAGGCAATAAAGGCCTCTGTGACTCAAGCCGAGAGACTCCTCGCCAAGCAGCGACTCGAGTCCCACAAACAAATTACAAGCTGGGAGGCCGCGGAGGCAAGGAACAAGCAATGCCCATGTACATCGGCTCCATAAACGTGAACAGGTGCAGGGAGGCAGTGCGGAGGTTTTCCGCAATGTCTCTTGCGAGGAAACACGCTGCCTCTGTCTTCTTCATTCAGGAGACGCATCTCACGGTCGAGGACGAGAATGACTGGAGGAAGGAGAGGGGAGGGGACTCCTTCTACAGCCACCTTGACAACACCTCCTGTAGAGTCGCGACCCTGTTTGCTAAAGGGTTTCATCCCAAGCTCATCACCCATACCGAAGTGGTGAAGGGAAGGCTGCGCGCGGTAACGGTCAGGGTGGGCGATGTCACCACCCACCTACTGAACGTGTACGCACCGGTGACCAACAAGGAGAAGATCCCGTTTCTGCACCTCCTGAGAAGGCACCTGGCAGGGATCCCGGATGACGAGTGCGTGAATGTGGGTGGCGACCACAACTGCACACTCGGCACCCTGGATCGTTCGGGGAGGCAGCCAGGGGGATTTGGACCGAAGGGGGAAATGCAGAGACTCCTGGAGGATGCTGCCCTGGTGGATGTGTGGCGCATATACCACCCGGGCCAACGCCAGTTCACGTACACGAGGACGAGGCACGATGGCTCGGTGACGCAGTCCAAGCTCGACAGATTTTACATCTCTAAGAGCTTTGTGACGTGCGCCATAACGTCTGGCATCAGGGCGGCACCCTTCACGGACCACAACCTCATGGTGCTCCGTGTCAGGCTGGAGAGAGCCCGCGAGGGCGCGTCCCACTGGCATTTTAACAACTCTCTGCTGGAGGATGGCGCCTTCATAGAAATGTTTGAGGATTTCTGGGAAGCGTGGCGAAAATGCAGTTCGACTCTCTGGCCCAGTGGTCGGATATAGGCAAAGTGCACACCAGGCTGTTGTGCCTACAATACACCTGGGGGAGCACCAGACAGAAGAACACGGACAGAAGAACGCGGACATAATCGACATGGAAGCCCGAATCCTCGATTTGGAGGGTCGGCTCGCTGAGGACAGCAATCCTGCTCTTCTCCAAGAATACGAGGAGAAGAGGGAGCGTTTCAAAGGGCTACAGGAGGAGTAGACGAGGTGGGCGTTTGTGCGAGCCTGGGTAAAGCTCATCACCGACCTCGACACGGGATCCCCGCTTTTCTACTGCCTCAGGAGGCAGAACGGGATGCGCAAATCCATGGAGTGCCTCTAAGATGTCGATGGTGTCCTGGCGCACGAACTCCAGCAGAAGTCGACCATCATCAGAGACTTCTACGGCAGCCTGTTCTCCCCTGAAGAAACATCAGGAGTGGCCCAGGCGGAGGCATGGAGTGCTCTACCCACCCTGGGGGAAGACGGCAAAGAGCTGCTGGAGTAAAAGCTCACCAGGAATGACCTTGACGCAGCTGTAAGAGGACTGGCCCCAAATAATCCCCGGGGTTAGATGGGCTAACAGGGGAGTTTTATGCCGCTTTTTGGCCATCCCTACGGGAGGACTACAGAGAGGTGCTGGAGGAAGCCTCTGTGACCAGGGTGATGCCTCAGTCTTGGAGGAGGGCGGTGCTCACTCTGCTTCCAAAGAACAGAGACGTGAGGCACCTACAAAACTGGCGTTCGGTGTCCCTCCTGAGCACAGACTACAAAATATTGATGAAGGCTCTTTCCCTGCGACTGAAAGGGGTGATTGCACAAGTTGTAAACAGGGACCATCCCCGGACGAACCATCCACAACGGCATCTTCCTGGTCAGGGACCTAATCGCGGTGTCACAGAAGTTGGGCATCCCATTCGCGTTTCTGGCCCTTGACCAGGAAAAAGCTTTTGACAGAGTGGACCACAAATACCTGCTGGGAACCCTCAAGACCTTTAGTTTTGGGGATGGCTTTGTCCGAATGATCCGCCTACTCTACACCAAGGCGGAGTGCATGATCATGGTCAACGGCATCCTCACTGCCCCGGCCAAATTCGAGCAAGGAGTGAGACAGGGATGCTCATTGTCGGGCCAACTTTATACCCTGGCTTTAGAGCCTTTCCTGAGTCTCATAAGGCGGAGACTCAGCGGCCAGGTGCTAAGGGAACCAAGCATTAAGTTGGTCCTGACGGCATACACCGACGATGTCCTCCTCATCCTGCGCTCCCTGGATGATATCGCCCTGCTGCACGAGTGCCAGGAGGTCTTTTCGAAGGCCTCCTCATCAAAAATGAACTGGCAAAAGTGCAGCGGCCTGCTGGTTGGAGTGTGGGACATGACCGAGTGTCCCAAGAAGGCAAAAGCCATAAATTGGAGCACAACATCGCTGCTGCACCACCTGGGGGTGTTCCTGGGATCAGAGGAGGAACCACAGCAGAGGAACTGGGTCGAGCTGGAGGAGAAGGTGAAGGAGTGGCTGGGCACCTGGAGTCACCTGTGAAAGTTCCTCACCTTCAGGACAAAGACGTTAGTGATGAACCAGCTGGTGATGTTCATGCTGTGACTCTTCTCCCAGCACCCCCCCCCCCCATGAGCCTCGTCAACGTGCTTCAGAAGCGAGTCCTCGACTTCTTCTGGTCGGACGGAGGACACCAGGTCGCGGCTGGGGTCCTGGCCCTGCCACTGGACGAGGGCAGTCACGGGCTGGTGTGCGTGCGGAGTCAGCTGGCCACCTTCCAAATGCAGGCTGCGCAAAAGTTCCTACATGCTGCCCCTGCACCGGCCTGGAGCGTCACAGCCTCCTTCCTCCTGAAACAGCTGGCGGGTCTGCAGTGCTCCAAACAACTATTCTACATGGACCTGCAAGGCCTCCCACTGGGACAGCTGCCACCTTTCTACAGGAACATCCTGCAGACATGGAGCTCCCTCGCTGTCAGGAGGCTGAACCAGCCGCGATCGGTCGAGGATTTGGTCTTCAAACCGATCCTCAGGAACCCACAGACAAAGCTACCATCCATCACCACCACCCCCAGCATGGAGAGGCGCCTCGCCAACGCGCGGCTCACCAGGATGGGAGATCTGGTGGAGCCTGGAATACGGGGCCGGTGGCTCGGACCAGCAGACATGGCCGCAAAGACGGGGCTGTAGTCGCTCTGGGTGGCTGCCCGGATCCTGGACGAAGCCAAGGGGGCCTTCTCAGCGGCAGCAGGGAGAACGCCCCCCATCGGCATTGGGGATGACGAGGCCCCTCTCGGTCCCCCTCCACCGGAGCTCTCCGTCGTGCCACTGCATCGCCAATGCCGACAAACGAAGGCGGATCACAACCTATGCTGGCTGGAAGACCTACCGGGGGTGGCCTTCGCAAATGTAAAGAGGAAGGTGCTCTACTCCGACATGGTCCGGTTTCACCAACAAGACACACTGAGGAGCCATAAGGACCATGTCTGGAGGAAAGCCCTGCCCTGCATCTCTCCAGAGAGGCCTCTCTGGAGGCAACTCTACTCCAGCCCGACGTACAACCGCATCGGCGACCTCAGCTGGAGCATCGCCCACGGCACCGTCACCACCAACGCCTCCCCGGCGTGCTTCACCGACACGTCCCCGGAGTGCCGGTTCTGCACACCAATATGTGGAGTGCAAGAGCCTGGACTCGCTGTTCAAGGTCCTGAGAAACATCCTCCTAAGGTTCAGTCTCCACTTCTCCTCGACGGTCCTCATCTTTGGATACCCGAAGGGCGACGGATCCCAACATCTTCAGGGGCTGGTCAACGTGCTCGTCGGCTACGCCAAGCTCGTCATATACAGGGCGAGGAAGGTGGCCGCAGAGGGGAAACGTCTGGCCAGCAGCCTGGGCATCTTCCGCGCTTGGGTCGGAGCCAGGGTGTGGCTGGAGTTCCGCCATGCGTGGCTGACCCACGCCGTGCCGGCCTTCAAGTAGCAGTGGGCACTGGAGGAGGCCGTGTGCTCGGTGGCAGAAGACGGAGAGCTCTGCATGCAGAGCTACCGTCAGAGGCCGTAGGACTGCGAGAAGGGCGGGGTGCAGATACAGCACTTGTCGTAGTAAAAAAAATACATAGAAAACAGGGGGGACATAGACATAGAGTAGGGAGAGAGGGGATAGAGAGACAGGGTGGGGGTAGAGAGAGGGAGTAGAGAGAGAGGGAAGGGGTAAGAAGGAGAAGAGCAGAGCGTGAAAGCTTTCATTTAAAAAAGGGGGGGGGGGCACATAAAGCAAAGCATTGAAAAAAAACTAAAAAAACTAAATGATGAACGAAGCAAAGTGCCGACTACACCGAGCATCTTCTTGTTTCCTCTGATTGTAACAAGAAGGAAGGAGGGGAAAGAGGAGAGGGAGGGTGGGGAGGAAGAGAGGTGAGGGAGGGAGGTGAGGTGAGGGGAGGGAAGCAGGGGCGGTTTCTTAATTAGGGCGATTGGGCGACGCACCACCAATCTCAGCCGTTACTGTGCCTCTGGATATAGTCCAATCAGCGTCATGCTACGTTCTGTGGAGTACCGCCTCTTTTTGGGCGATTTCACTCCGGCTGAGAATCGCCCCGAGTGTTCCCATAGACTTACATTCAAATATGTTTTTTTTCGAACGGCGGGCGCTGCAATGCATTCTCTATGGCTTCCGGGAGGGCTCGCACTAACGTGCTTACGTCATCATACGTAAGCACGTTTCAGTCAACAATATTATTTGTCGCCACCTAGTGGAATCTTTAATAAAAGAAACTGAGTGGATTGTAATAATAGTGAGTATAGAAACAAACAAGATGTATTGTTAAGAGTCACTTTATTTTTCATTAATATTAAATAAGTGAAGTTGCCTTTACATGCTTAAGCTGTTAATTTATCCATTGCATGGGTTGACCTTATCCTTATCAATCATCCAGACATTTGCCCCCCCTGAGAGATTTTGCAGGAGCCGCCACTGGAGGGAAGGGAAGGGAGGGAGGTGAGGGGAGGGAGGTGAGGGGAGGGAGGGGAGAGAGTGGAGGGGAGGGAGTGGAGGGGAGGGAGGTGAGGTCGAAGGGATTGATGGAATAATGTGCGGATGGCGAGCTGGGTCTAACAAGTGCCTCGCATCTCTGTTCACCAACACCGGGAAGAAAAAGGTGGCTGGGCCGCGTGTTGCTGTCAGTGCCGCGGCTTGTGTGCCGTGCTGTCCTCAATAGCCGCTCGCTAACGACAGCTGCTCCCCTCCCGATGTTGAAGGCGAGGCGAGGGATCTTTGTGCCTTGTCGACTCACCTTCTGCACGACAGCATCGTCCGTGTGAGTGGCTGCGCTGTGCTATGAACCCGCCGACCCGAGTTCGAATCCCGCTCATGGCCACCACCACCACCACCGGGGACGATTTTATCTAAACCGCTCCTGGGCCTCCCCTATTTCGGCTCAGCCTCAAATGAGTACCCCGGTGCGGTGTGTAAACATCGTCACTCGGGAGACAAAGCCGGCCGCGCGTGGTGCTGGTCACCCACTGCTATCGGTATAACAAGTAGTAGGCTTTCGCGACCAATATCCTTCCTGAAGGTTTTTTGGGGGGGTTAAATCACTTAAATGCATGTGTCGTTAAGTCCACCACCACCCGGCACAGCCAATTAGTAAAGCCATCCCCCTGGCGTGCCGTGCCGGCCTTCATATAGGTGCTGCTCGCTAAGGGCACTTGCCCCAGTAGCCTGTCACAGGCTACATGGGGCATCTGTGTCTGCGGTTTGCGGGCCCAGAGATCGGCTCACGAGTCACGTGCTAGCCGAGGCACCACTTGGCCACGTGGGCCTACAACAGTGACACGGTGCAGGGAGTCAACAGAGGTCGTCCTATGGAAATAATTGGCCCCGCCATGGGAACGGGGAATTGCCATCATTGACCCAGGGCAACCGATGGAGATGAGCAGAGAGACACTTGGACTCTGTTGTGGTGATTAGAGACAAGTCGTCTCACTGATTCACGTCTCACCAATTCACGTTCCACTGAGCCATGTCTCTCTAAGTCAAGTCTCTCTAAGTCACGTATCATCGGCTAGCATCTCTTCCGCTGACGTGCTCGCTGACGGCACGCACAAGCAATGCAAAATAGAGACAATGTCGTCACTTGCAATGATTAAGTCGCGGACAATTAATAAAGAGCGCAAAGCGTCGTGTTGACCATCCCGAGAGGACGACCGCTGCAAAGATGCAGCGATGAGATCTGCGCTTGCGATGGCCTTGCAAGGCATCCATCCAGCAGTGGATAGACAATGGCTGCCGATTTGGAATAATCGTTCCCTGTGCACGAATCAATAATCGCCCTCTTTGACCCTCTTCATCGTCTCCTCCCAAAGCCTCACCACCTCTCATCCTTCGTCCATTCACTTCCTTTTTCCTCCTCTCGCCCCTCCACTCCTTCCCACACCTCCCCCGTAGCCCTGTCGTGACCCCCCACGCGCCCTCTGTAATGGTCACTCATTCCTCGGCCCTTTGCACTGCACCCTGCCGTCTAAATCACTCCAGTTGTTTATTGTTTTGTTGTGTCACCGTTTTTCAACTACTTTAAAGGGCGCGTCGAGCCTACGGCGCTGTGTATCTAACCTATAAACGTCACTTTTTGTCTGTCCGTCTGTCCGTCTGTCCGTCTGTCCCTCTGTGTATGCTCGCTTGCGAGGGATTTGGCGCTCGGGCCGTGGGGTTTAGGACGAAAAAATTTTGCCGGTGGGCACGCCCCCGGCCCCGCGGTGAACTTAGGCAATTCAGATTTTTCGACCGTCGCCTTTAAATCGGTCCGATTATCGATTTGTGCGATTTCTCTTTATTTATTTATTTACTATTGCCGACCGGCGCGGACCACGGCGGTTGCCCCTGGCAACGGGTAGCGACGCCTTTGCTGCGGGGTGGACGCCATTTTTCATTCCCGTTAAAAATATGCACACGCATTTACACGCGACGCTGAGGTAAATACATCAAGGTTTCACGTCCTCTTCACTCCCCCCCCACTCCAGTGTGCGCAATTACTATTATAGGGTCTGCAGATAATAAAATTATAGCGATTAGACAGTATTATTGTAGCGCGGGGGGGGGGGGTGACGGCCACAGCACCCAGCCTCGGCCGGGTGGGCAATCTAGGCGAGGCCGGAGGCTCTGCACGGTACTAGGCCTCGACACCCCACACGTCTCAGGAGACGACTTTGTGGTATAAACTCGATATACCCAGCGTTGCCCGGGGGGAAAATACATTTAAAATCTTCTGAAAACTTTAAAACATTACATACCAATAAAAATACAACTGTGTAATTACTTTTAAACCCGACGCTTCTCTGAATCGCGCAAAGGAATCGATGCTTGTAGATTCATTTAGAATCGCCCTTAATTTTAGAACTTTCGTGACTGCAGGAATTATTATTTGTTTCTTTCGGTTAAGTCACGTCTAAAGATAAAATAATAAATTAAATTAAATAATAGAATACGACGTTTCGATTGCAACACGAGCAATAATCATCAGGTATAATGAAATAGCGACATAAAATCTAACCAGAAAACTATAGACAGACATATTAGCAGACAGATATCACCAAGATACATAGCGAGAGCAACACAGGTAACAGAGAGGGGTGATCGTCTCTGTGTGGTGGCCTTAAATAGACAGAGGGGGCGGAGGCAGAGAGAGGGAGGAGGGTTAGAGAAAAAATTAGCATATCAATGAGTGGTCAACAGACGTGGTGCTGCGAATGCGATGGCACGGCAAGCAAGCCTGAAAATCAGGAGAAGGACACACTAAAATTAAATAACCTAGTAAAATATCGAAATGTAATGTAATACAACACAGAGGGTCGGTCAACACACAATTAACGCATAGCCTGGTTGATTACGTATTTCAAAGATTGCTAAGTTAGAATTTAAGTGTGAACAATCTAAAGAGAGGACACAGGCAGAGAAAACAAGTCGCCAGAGAGAGAGAAAAAAGATAAGCTTAAAACTTCCCCGTAGAAGTGGTTCAATCTTAATTTTAGAACTTTCGTGACTGCAGGAATTATTATTTGTTTCTTTCGGTTAAGTCACGTCTAAAGATAAAATAATAAATTAAATTAAATAATAGAATACGACGTTTCGATTGCAACACAAGCAATCATCATCAGGTATAATGAAATAGCGACATAAAATCTAACCAGAAAACTATAGACAGACATATTAGCAGACAGATATCACCAAGATACATAGCGAGAGCAACACAGGTAACAGAGAGGGGTGATCGTCTCTGTGTGGTGGCCTTAAATAGACAGAGGGGGCAGAGGCAGAGAGAGGGAGGAGGGTTAGAGAAAAAATTAGCATATCAATGAGTGGTCAACAGACGTGGTGCTGCGAATGCGATGGCACGGCAAGCAAGCCTGAAAATCAGGAGAAGGACACACTAAAATTAAATAACCTAGTAAAATATCGAAATGTAATGTAATACAACACAGAGGGTCGGTCAACACACAATTAACGCATAGCCTGGTTGATTACGTATTTCAAAGATTGCTAAGTTAGAATTTAAGTGTGAACAATCTAAAGAGAGGACACAGGCAGAGAAAACAAGTCGCCAGAGAGAGAGAAAAAAGATAAGCTTAAAACTTCCCCGTAGAAGTGGTTCAATCTTAATTTTAGAACTTTCGTGACTGCAGGAATTATTATTTGTTTCTTTCGGTTAAGTCACGTCTAAAGATAAAATAATAAATTAAATTAAATAATAGAATACGACGTTTCGATTGCAACACAAGCAATCATCATCAGGTATAATGAAATAGCGACATAAAATCTAACCAGAAAACTATAGACAGACATATTAGCAGACAGATATCACCAAGATACATAGCGAGAGCAACACAGGTAACAGAGAGGGGTGATCGTCTCTGTGTGGTGGCCTTAAATAGACAGAGGGGGCGGAGGCAGAGAGAGGGAGGAGGGTTAGAGAAAAAATTAGCATATCAATGAGTGGTCAACAGACGTGGTGCTGCGAATGCGATGGCACGGCAAGCAAGCCTGAAAATCAGGAGAAGGACACACTAAAATTAAATAACCTAGTAAAATATCGAAATGTAATGTAATACAACACAGAGGGTCGGTCAACACACAATTAACGCATAGCCTGGTTGATTACGTATTTCAAAGATTGCTAAGTTAGAATTTAAGTGTGAACAATCTAAAGAGAGGACACAGGCAGAGAAAACAAGTCGCCAGAGAGAGAGAAAAAAGATAAGCTTAAAACTTCCCCGTAGAAGTGGTTCAATCTTAATTTTAGAACTTTCGTGACTGCAGGAATTATTATTTGTTTCTTTCGGTTAAGTCACGTCTAAAGATAAAATAATAAATTAAATTAAATAATAGAATACGACGTTTCGATTGCAACACAAGCAATCATCATCAGGTATAATGAAATAGCGACATAAAATCTAACCAGAAAACTATAGACAGACATATTAGCAGACAGATATCACCAAGATACATAGCGAGAGCAACACAGGTAACAGAGAGGGGTGATCGTCTCTGTGTGGTGGCCTTAAATAGACAGAGGGGGCGGAGGCAGAGAGAGGGAGGAGGGTTAGAGAAAAAATTAGCATATCAATGAGTGGTCAACAGACGTGGTGCTGCGAATGCGATGGCACGGCAAGCAAGCCTGAAAATCAGGAGAAGGACACACTAAAATTAAATAACCTAGTAAAATATCGAAATGTAATGTAATACAACACAGAGGGTCGGTCAACACACAATTAACGCATAGCCTGGTTGATTACGTATTTCAAAGATTGCTAAGTTAGAATTTAAGTGTGAACAATCTAAAGAGAGGACACAGGCAGAGAAAACAAGTCGCCAGAGAGAGAGAAAAAAGATAAGCTTAAAACTTCCCCGTAGAAGTGGTTCAATCTTAATTTTAGAACTTTCGTGACTGCAGGAATTATTATTTGTTTCTTTCGGTTAAGTCACGTCTAAAGATAAAATAATAAATTAAATTAAATAATAGAATACGACGTTTCGATTGCAACACAAGCAATCATCATCAGGTATAATGAAATAGCGACATAAAATCTAACCAGAAAACTATAGACAGACATATTAGCAGACAGATATCACCAAGATACATAGCGAGAGCAACACAGGTAACAGAGAGGGGTGATCGTCTCTGTGTGGTGGCCTTAAATAGACAGAGGGGGCGGAGGCAGAGAGAGGGAGGAGGGTTAGAGAAAAAATTAGCATATCAATGAGTGGTCAACAGACGTGGTGCTGCGAATGCGATGGCACGGCAAGCAAGCCTGAAAATCAGGAGAAGGACACACTAAAATTAAATAACCTAGTAAAATATCGAAATGTAATGTAATACAACACAGAGGGTCGGTCAACACACAATTAACGCATAGCCTGGTTGATTACGTATTTCAAAGATTGCTAAGTTAGAATTTAAGTGTGAACAATCTAAAGAGAGGACACAGGCAGAGAAAACAAGTCGCCAGAGAGAGAGAAAAAAGATAAGCTTAAAACTTCCCCGTAGAAGTGGTTCAATCTTAATTTTAGAACTTTCGTGACTGCAGGAATTATTATTTGTTTCTTTCGGTTAAGTCACGTCTAAAGATAAAATAATAAATTAAATTAAATAATAGAATACGACGTTTCGATTGCAACACAAGCAATCATCATCAGGTATAATGAAATAGCGACATAAAATCTAACCAGAAAACTATAGACAGACATATTAGCAGACAGATATCACCAAGATACATAGCGAGAGCAACACAGGTAACAGAGAGGGGTGATCGTCTCTGTGTGGTGGCCTTAAATAGACAGAGGGGGCGGAGGCAGAGAGAGGGAGGAGGGTTAGAGAAAAAATTAGCATATCAATGAGTGGTCAACAGACGTGGTGCTGCGAATGCGATGGCACGGCAAGCAAGCCTGAAAATCAGGAGAAGGACACACTAAAATTAAATAACCTAGTAAAATATCGAAATGTAATGTAATACAACACAGAGGGTCGGTCAACACACAATTAACGCATAGCCTGGTTGATTACGTATTTCAAAGATTGCTAAGTTAGAATTTAAGTGTGAACAATCTAAAGAGAGGACACAGGCAGAGAAAACAAGTCGCCAGAGAGAGAGAAAAAAGATAAGCTTAAAACTTCCCCGTAGAAGTGGTTCAATCTTAATTTTAGAACTTTCGTGACTGCAGGAATTATTATTTGTTTCTTTCGGTTAAGTCACGTCTAAAGATAAAATAATAAATTAAATTAAATAATAGAATACGACGTTTCGATTGCAACACAAGCAATCATCATCAGGTATAATGAAATAGCGACATAAAATCTAAACAGAAAACTATAGACAGACATATTAGCAGACAGATATCACCAAGATACATAGCGAGAGCAACACAGGTAACAGAGAGGGGTGATCGTCTCTGTGTGGTGGCCTTAAATAGACAGAGGGGGCGGAGGCAGAGAGAGGGAGGAGGGTTAGAGAAAAAATTAGCATATCAGAGACGATCACCCCTCTCTGTTACCTGTGTTGCTCTCGCTATGTATCTTGGTGATATCTGTCTGCTAATATGTCTGTCTATAGTTTTCTGGTTAGATTTTATGTCGCTATTTCATTATACCTGATGATGATTGCTTGTGTTGCAATCGAAACGTCGTATTCTATTATTTAATTTAATTTATTATTTTATCTTTAGACGTGACTTAACCGAAAGAAACAAATAATAATTCCTGCAGTCACGAAAGTTCTAAAATTAAGATTGAACCACTTCTACGGGGAAGTTTTAAGCTTATCTTTTTTCTCTCTCTCTGGCGACTTGTTTTCTCTGCCTGTGTCCTCTCTTTAGATTGTTCACACTTAAATTCTAACTTAGCAATCTTTGAAATACGTAATCAACCAGGCTATGCGTTAATTGTGTGTTGACCGACCCTCTGTGTTGTATTACATTACATTTCGATATTTTACTAGGTTATTTAATTTTAGTGTGTCCTTCTCCTGATTTTCAGGCTTGCTTGCCGTGCCATCGCATTCGCAGCACCACGTCTGTTGACCACTCATTGATATGCTAATTTTTTCTCTAACCCTCCTCCCTCTCTCTGCCTCCGCCCCCTCTGTCTATTTAAGGCCACCACACAGAGACGATCACCCCTCTCTGTTACCTGTGTTGCTCTCGCTATGTATCTTGGTGATATCTGTCTGCTAATATGTCTGTCTATAGTTTTCTGGTTAGATTTTATGTCGCTATTTCATTATACCTGATGATGATTGCTTGTGTTGCAATCGAAACGTCGTATTCTATTATTTAATTTAATTTATTATTTTATCTTTAGACGTGACTTAACCGAAAGAAACAAATAATAATTCCTGCAGTCACGAAAGTTCTAAAATTAAGATTGAACCACTTCTACGGGGAAGTTTTAAGCTTATCTTTTTTCTCTCTCTCTGGCGACTTGTTTTCTCTGCCTGTGTCCTCTCTTTAGATTGTTCACACTTAAATTCTAACTTAGCAATCTTTGAAATACGTAATCAACCAGGCTATGCGTTAATTGTGTGTTGACCGACCCTCTGTGTTGTATTACATTACATTTCGATATTTTACTAGGTTATTTAATTTTAGTGTGTCCTTCTCCTGATTTTCAGGCTTGCTTGCCGTGCCATCGCATTCGCAGCACCACGTCTGTTGACCACTCATTGATATGCTAATTTTTTCTCTAACCCTCCTCCCTCTCTCTGCCTCCGCCCCCTCTGTCTATTTAAGGCCACCACACAGAGACGATCACCCCTCTCTGTTACCTGTGTTGCTCTCGCTATGTATCTTGGTGATATCTGTCTGCTAATATGTCTGTCTATAGTTTTCTGGTTAGATTTTATGTCGCTATTTCATTATACCTGATGATGATTGCTTGTGTTGCAATCGAAACGTCGTATTCTATTATTTAATTTAATTTATTATTTTATCTTTAGACGTGACTTAACCGAAAGAAACAAATAATAATTTCTGCAGTCACGAAAGTTCTAAAATTAAGATTGAACCACTTCTACGGGGAAGTTTTAAGCTTATCTTTTTTCTCTCTCTCTGGCGACTTGTTTTCTCTGCCTGTGTCCTCTCTTTAGATTGTTCACACTTAAATTCTAACTTAGCAATCTTTGAAATACGTAATCAACCAGGCTATGCGTTAATTGTGTGTTGACCGACCCTCTGTGTTGTATTACATTACATTTCGATATTTTACTAGGTTATTTAATTTTAGTGTGTCCTTCTCCTGATTTTCAGGCTTGCTTGCCGTGCCATCGCATTCGCAGCACCACGTCTGTTGACCACTCATTGATATGCTAATTTTTTCTCTAACCCTCCTCCCTCTCTCTGCCTCCGCCCCCTCTGTCTATTTAAGGCCACCACACAGAGACGATCACCCCTCTCTGTTACCTGTGTTGCTCTCGCTATGTATCTTGGTGATATCTGTCTGCTAATATGTCTGTCTATAGTTTTCTGGTTAGATTTTATGTCGCTATTTCATTATACCTGATGATGATTGCTTGTGTTGCAATCGAAACGTCGTATTCTATTATTTAATTTAATTTATTATTTTATCTTTAGACGTGACTTAACCGAAAGAAACAAATAATAATTCCTGCAGTCACGAAAGTTCTAAAATTAAGATTGAACCACTTCTACGGGGAAGTTTTAAGCTTATCTTTTTTCTCTCTCTCTGGCGACTTGTTTTCTCTGCCTGTGTCCTCTCTTTAGATTGTTCACACTTAAATTCTAACTTAGCAATCTTTGAAATACGTAATCAACCAGGCTATGCGTTAATTGTGTGTTGACCGACCCTCTGTGTTGTATTACATTACATTTCGATATTTTACTAGGTTATTTAATTTTAGTGTGTCCTTCTCCTGATTTTCAGGCTTGCTTGCCGTGCCATCGCATTCGCAGCACCACGTCTGTTGACCACTCATTGATATGCTAATTTTTTCTCTAACCCTCCTCCCTCTCTCTGCCTCCGCCCTCTCTGTCTATTTAAGGCCACCACACAGAGACGATCACCCCTCTCTGTTACCTGTGTTGCTCTCGCTATGTATCTTGGTGATATCTGTCTGCTAATATGTCTGTCTATAGTTTTCTGGTTAGATTTTATGTCGCTATTTCATTATACCTGATGATGATTGCTTGTGTTGCAATCGAAACGTCGTATTCTATTATTTAATTTAATTTATTATTTTATCTTTAGACGTGACTTAACCGAAAGAAACAAATAATAATTCCTGCAGTCACGAAAGTTCTAAAATTAAGATTGAACCACTTCTACGGGGAAGTTTTAAGCTTATCTTTTTTCTCTCTCTCTGGCGACTTGTTTTCTCTGCCTGTGTCCTCTCTTTAGATTGTTCACACTTAAATTCTAACTTAGCAATCTTTGAAATACGTAATCAACCAGGCTATGCGTTAATTGTGTGTTGATCGACCCTCTGTGTTGTATTACATTACATTTCGATATTTTACTAGGTTATTTAATTTTAGTGTGTCCTTCTCCTGATTTTCAGGTTTGCTTGCCGTGCCATCGCATTCGCAGCACCACGTCTGTTGACCACTCATTGATATGCTAATTTTTTCTCTAACCCTCCTCCCTCTCTCTGCCTCCGCCCCCTCTGTCTATTTAAGGCCACCACACAGAGACGATCACCCCTCTCTGTTACCTGTGTTGCTCTCGCTATGTATCTTGGTGATATCTGTCTGCTAATATGTCTGTCTATAGTTTTCTGGTTAGATTTTATGTCGCTATTTCATTATACCTGATGATGATTGCTTGTGTTGCAATCGAAACGTCGTATTCTATTATTTAATTTAATTTATTATTTTATCTTTAGACGTGACTTAACCGAAAGAAACAAATAATAATTCCTGCAGTCACGAAAGTTCTAAAATTAAGATTGAACCACTTCTACGGGGAAGTTTTAAGCTTATCTTTGTTCTCTCTCTCTGGCGACTTGTTTTCTCTGCCTGTGTCCTCTCTTTAGATTGTTCACACTTAAATTCTAACTTAGCAATCTTTGAAATACGTAATCAACCAGGCTATGCGTTAATTGTGTGTTGACCGACCCTCTGTGTTGTATTACATTACATTTCGATATTTTACTAGGTTATTTAATTTTAGTGTGTCCTTCTCCTGATTTTCAGGCTTGCTTGCCGTGCCATCGCATTCGCAGCACCACGTCTGTTGACCACTCATTGATATGCTAATTTTTTCTCTAACCCTCCTCCCTCTCTCTGCCTCCGCCCCCTCTGTCTATTTAAGGCCACCACACAGAGACGATCACCCCTCTCTGTTACCTGTGTTGCTCTCGCTATGTATCTTGGTGATATCTGTCTGCTAATATGTCTGTCTATAGTTTTCTGGTTAGATTTTATGTCGCTATTTCATTATACCTGATGATGATTGCTTGTGTTGCAATCGAAACGTCGTATTCTATTATTTAATTTAATTTATTATTTTATCTTTAGACGTGACTTAACCGAAAGAAACAAATAATAATTCCTGCAGTCACGAAAGTTCTAAAATTAAGATTGAACCACTTCTACGGGGAAGTTTTAAGCTTATCTTTTTTCTCTCTCTCTGGCGACTTGTTTTCTCTGCCTGTGTCCTCTCTTTAGATTGTTCACACTTAAATTCTAACTTAGCAATCTTTGAAATACGTAATCAACCAGGCTATGCGTTAATTGTGTGTTGACCGACCCTCTGTGTTGTATTACATTACATTTCGATATTTTACTAGGTTATTTAATTTTAGTGTGTCCTTCTCCTGATTTTCAGGCTTGCTTGCCGTGCCATCGCATTCGCAGCACCACGTCTGTTGACCACTCATTGATATGCTAATTTTTTCTCTAACCCTCCTCCCTCTCTCTGCCTCCGCCCCCTCTGTCTATTTAAGGCCACCACACAGAGACGATCACCCCTCTCTGTTACCTGTGTTGCTCTCGCTATGTATCTTGGTGATATCTGTCTGCTAATATGTCTGTCTATAGTTTTCTGGTTAGATTTTATGTCGCTATTTCATTATACCTGATGATGATTGCTTGTGTTGCAATCGAAACGTCGTATTCTATTATTTAATTTAATTTATTATTTTATCTTTAGACGTGACTTAACCGAAAGAAACAAATAATAATTCCTGCAGTCACGAAAGTTCTAAAATTAAGATTGAACCACTTCTACGGGGAAGTTTTAAGCTTATCTTTTTTCTCTCTCTCTGGCGACTTGTTTTCTCTGCCTGTGTCCTCTCTTTAGATTGTTCACACTTAAATTCTAACTTAGCAATCTTTGAAATACGTAATCAACCAGGCTATGCGTTAATTGTGTGTTGACCGACCCTCTGTGTTGTATTACATTACATTTCGATATTTTACTAGGTTATTTAATTTTAGTGTGTCCTTCTCCTGATTTTCAGGCTTGCTTGCCGTGCCATCGCATTCGCAGCACCACGTCTGTTGACCACTCATTGATATGCTAATTTTTTCTCTAACCCTCCTCCCTCTCTCTGCCTCCGCCCCCTCTGTCTATTTAAGGCCACCACACAGAGACGATCACCCCTCTCTGTTACCTGTGTTGCTCTCGCTATGTATCTTGGTGATATCTGTCTGCTAATATGTCTGTCTATAGTTTTCTGGTTAGATTTTATGTCGCTATTTCATTATACCTGATGATGATTGCTTGTGTTGCAATCGAAACGTCGTATTCTATTATTTAATTTAATTTATTATTTTATCTTTAGACGTGACTTAACCGAAAGAAACAAATAATAATTCCTGCAGTCACGAAAGTTCTAAAATTAAGATTGAACCACTTCTACGGGGAAGTTTTAAGCTTATCTTTTTTCTCTCTCTCTGGCGACTTGTTTTCTCTGCCTGTGTCCTCTCTTTAGATTGTTCACACTTAAATTCTAACTTAGCAATCTTTGAAATACGTAATCAACCAGGCTATGCGTTAATTGTGTGTTGACCGACCCTCTGTGTTGTATTACATTACATTTCGATATTTTACTAGGTTATTTAATTTTAGTGTGTCCTTCTCCTGATTTTCAGGCTTGCTTGCCGTGCCATCGCATTCGCAGCACCACGTCTGTTGACCACTCATTGATATGCTAATTTTTTCTCTAACCCTCCTCCCTCTCTCTGCCTCCGCCCCCTCTGTCTATTTAAGGCCACCACACAGAGACGATCACCCCTCTCTGTTACCTGTGTTGCTCTCGCTATGTATCTTGGTGATATCTGTCTGCTAATATGTCTGTCTATAGTTTTCTGGTTAGATTTTATGTCGCTATTTCATTATACCTGATGATGATTGCTTGTGTTGCAATCGAAACGTCGTATTCTATTATTTAATTTAATTTATTATTTTATCTTTAGACGTGACTTAACCGAAAGAAACAAATAATAGAATCGCCCTGTTCCCGTTTATAATAAGTTGATTATAGAGTCGATATAAACTGCTACGAATGGGAAATATCCGGCGTTGACCGGGGCAAAAATATTATTAAAAACTCCTGAAAACTTTCAAACATAACATACCAATGAAAATAAAACTCTGTAATTACTTTTAAACCCGACGCGCCAAGAATCGATTCTCTGAATCGCGCAAAGGAATCGATGGTTGTCGATTCATTTAGAATCGCCCTGTTCCCTTTTTAACAAACTGCGTGTCCCAGACACACACATTCACACATTTTGCTTTTACATTTAACATACAAAACGTCAGCATGTACTGCTGTCATCATAGGCAAAATATATACACCCTCACCACTCTCCCTCACCACTCTCCCTCACTCACCCTCACCACTTACTATCACTCACCACTCACACGCACCACTCACCATCACTCACCCTCACCACTCACCCTCACCACTCACCCTCACCACTGACTCACCCTCACTACTCACCCTCACCAACACTACTCACCCTCACCACTCTCCCTCACCACTCTATCACCACTCACCCTCACCACTCACCCTTCTCCCTCAACACTCACGCTCACCCTCACCAATCATCCTCGCCTGCACCACCACCACTCATCCTCACCACTCACCCTCGCCACCACCACTCACCCTCAACACTCACCCTCACCACCACCACTCACCACCACTCACCCTCACCTCTCACTCACCCTCACCACTCACCTCTCACCACTCACCTCTCCCCACTCACTTCTCACCCTCACCACTCACCCTCACCACTCACCCTCACCACTCACCTCTCACCACTCACCTCTCACCACTCACCACTCACTTCTCACCCTCACCACTCACCCTCACCACTCACCACTCACCTCTCACCACTCACCCTCACCACTCACTCTCACCACTCACTTTCACCACTCACCCTCACCACTCACCCTCACCACTCACGCTCACCCCTCTCCCTCACCACTCACGCTCACCACTCACCCTCACCACTCTTCCTCACCACTCTTCCTCACTCCTCACCACTCACGCTCACCACTCACCCTCACCACTCACTAATCACCCTCACCACTCACCCTCATCACTCACTACTCACCCTCACCACCACTACTCACCCTCACCACTCTCCCTCACCACTCACCCTCACCATTCACCCCTTTCCCTTACCACTCACGCTCACCACTCACCATCACCAACCATCCTCACCCTTACCACCACCACTCTCCCTCACCACTCTCCCTCACCACTCACCCTCACCTTAACCACTCACCCTCTCCACTCACCCTCAGCACTCACCACTCACCCTCACCTTCACCACTCACCCTCACCACTCACCATCACTGTGGTGGTGGTACCTGCTATCATGACAGTAGTACAAGCTGACGTTTTGTATGTGTAATGTCAAAATCTAAATAAGTGAATGTGTGTGTCTGTAAGAAATGTTAAGCATACTTGGCGACACGTAAGCAAGTTTTTTTTAAAACGGGAATAGGGTGAGTGGTGGTGGTGAGGGTGAGTGGTTAGGGTGAGTGGTGAAGGTCAGGGTGAGTGCTGATTGGTGATTGGTGAGGGTGTGATTGGTGAGGATGAGTGGTGAGAGGTCAGGGTGAGGGTGAGTGGTGAGCGATGAGGTGAGTGAGGGTGAGTGGTGAGTGGGCAGGGTGAGTAGTAAGGGTGAGTGGTGAGCATCAGTGGTGAGCGTGACTGGTGAGTGGTGAGGGTGAGTGGTGAGGGAGAGTGGTGAGGGAGAGTGGTGAGGGAGAGTGGTGAGGGTGAGTGGTGAGGGTGAATGGTGACGGTGAGTGGTGAGGGTGAGTAGTGAGTGGTGAGGGTGAGTGGTAAGTGGTGAGGGTCAGTGGTGATTGTTGCGGGTGTGATTGGTGAGGATGAGTGGTGAGTAGGGAGGGTGAGTGGTGAGGGTGAGTGGTGAGGGTGAGTGGCAGTTGTGAGTGGTGATTAGTGAGGGGTGAGGGTGAGCGTGAGTGGTGAGTGGTGAGGGTGAGCAGTGAGGGTGAGTGGTGATTGGTGAGGGTGTGATTGGTGATAAGTGGTGAGGGTCAGTGGTGATTGTTGAGGGTGTGATTGGTGAGAATGAGTGGTGAGTAGTGAGGGTGAGTGGTGAGGGTGAGTGGTGAGGGTGAGTGGCAGTTGTGAGTGGTGATTAGTGAGGGGTGAGGGTGAGCGTGAGTGGTGAGCAATGAGGGTCAGTGGTGATTGGTGAGGGTGTGATTGGTGAGGATTAGTGGTGAGTGGTGAGGGTGAGTGGTTGTTGTGAGGGTGAGTGGTGAGGGTGAGTGGTGAGGATGAGTGGCAGTTGTGAGTGGTGATAGGTGAGCGGTGAGGGGTGAGTGGTGAGTGGTGAGTGTGAGTGGTGAGGGTGAGTGGTGAAGGTGAGTGGTGAGGGTGAGTGCTGAGTGGTGAGGGTGAGAGAGTGGTTAGTTTTAAGGGTGAGTGTTGAGGGTGAGTGGTGAGGTTGAGTGGTAAGGGTTAGTGGAGAGTGGTGAGTGGTGATTGGTCAGTGGTGATTGGTCAGGATGAATGGTGAGTAGTGAGGGTGAGGTTGAGTGGTGAAGTTGAGTGGTGAGGGTGAGTGGTGAGGGTGAGTGGTGGTTGTGACGGTGAGTGGTGAGTGGTGAGGGTGAGTCGTGAGGGTGAGTGGTGAGGCTGAATGGTGAGCGTGAATGGTGAGAGTGAGTGGTGAGTGGTGAGGGAGAGTGGTGAGGGTGAGGGGTGAGTGGTGAGGGTGAGTGGTGATGAAGAGTGGTGAGGTTGAGTGGTGAGTAGTAAGGGTGAGTGGTGATGGTGAGGGTTAGTGGTGAGGGTGAGTGGTGAGGGTGAGTGGTGAGGGTTAGTAGTGAGGGTGAGTGGTCAGGGTGAGTGGTGAGGGTGAGTGGTGAGGGTGAGTGGTGAGCAGTGAGGGTGAGTGGTTGTTGTGAGGGTGAGTGGCAGTTGTGAGTGCTGATCGGTGAGTGGTGAGTGGTGAGCGTGAGTGGTGAGGGTGAGTGGTGAGGGTGAGTGCTGAGTGGTGAGGGTGAGTGGTGAGAGAGTCGTTAGTTTTGAGGGTGAGTGGTGAGGTTGAGTGGTGAGGGTTAGTGGAGAGTGGTGAGTGGTGATTGGTCAGTGGTGATTAGTCAGGATGAATGGTGAGTAGTGAGGGTGAGGTTGAGTGGTGAGGTTGAGTGGTGAGGGTGAGTGGTGAGGGTGAGTGGTGGTTGTGACGGTGAGTGGTGAGTGGTGAGGGTGAGTGGTGAGGGTGAGTGGTGAGGCTGAATGGTGAGGGTGAATGGTGACAGTGAGTGGTGAGGGAGAGTGGTGAGGGAGAGGGGTGAGCGTGAGTGTTGAGGGTGAATGGTGAGGGTGAGTGGTGAGGGTGAGTGGTGAGGTTGAGTGGTGAGGTTAAGTGGTGAGGGTGTGTGGTGAGGGTGAGTGGGGAGGGTGAGTGCTGAGGGTGTGGTGAGAGTGAGTGGTGAGTGGTGAGGGTGAGTGGTTAGGATTTGTGATGATGGTGAGTGGTGAGGGTGAGTGTTGATGTTGAGGGTGAGTGGTGAGGGTGTGTGGTGAATAGTAAGGGTGAGTGGTGAGAGTGAGTGGTGAGGGTAAGGGTGAGTGCTGAGGGGTCAGTGGTGAGGTTTAATGGATGAGTAGGAAGGGTGAGTGGTGAGGGTGAGTGGTGGGTGGTGAGGGTGAGTGGTGAGGTTGAGTGGTGAGTAGGAAGGGTGAGTGGTGAGTGGGGAGGGTGAGTGGTCAGGGGTGAGGGTTAGTGGTGAGGTTGAGTGGTGAGTAGGAAGGGTGAGTGGGGAGGGTGAGTGGTCAGTGGTGAGGGGTCAGGGTTAGTGGTGAGGATGAGTGGTGAGGGTGAGTGGTCAGGGTTAGTGGTGAGGGGTGATTGGTGGTGGTGAGGGTGAGTGGTGAGGGTGAGTGGTGAGGGTGAGTGGTGAGCATGAGTGGTGAGGGTGAGTGGTGAGGGTGAGTGGTGATGGTGAGTAGTGAGGGTGAGTGGTGATGGTGAGTGGTGAGGGTGAGTGGTGATGGTGAGGGGTGAGTGGTGAGGGTGAGTGGTGACGAAGAGTGGTGACGTTGAGCGGTGAGTAGTAAGGGTGAGTGGTGAGGGTGAGGGTTAGTTGTGAGGGTGAGTGGTGAGGGTTTGTGGTGAGGGTGAGTGGTGAGGGTTTATGGTGATGGTGAGTGGTGAGGATGAGTGGTGAGGGTGAGTGGTGAGGGTGAGTGGTGAATGGTGAGTGGTGAGGGTAAGTGGTGATGGTGAGTAGTGAGGGTGAGTGGTTAGGGGTGAGTGGTGGGGATGAGTGGTGAGGGTGAGTGGTGAGGGTCAGTGGTGAAGGTGAGTGGTGAAGGTGAGTAGTAAGTAGTGAGGATGAGTGGTGAGTGGTGAGGGTGATTAGTGAGTAGTGAGGGTGAGTGGTGAGGGTGAGGGTGATTAGTGAGTAGTGAGGGTGAGTGGAGAGGGAGAGAGTGAGTGGTGAGCGTGAGTGGTGAGGGTGAGTGGTGGTGGTGAGGGTGAGTGGTAAGCGTGAGTGGTGAGGGAGAGGGTGAGTGGTGAGGGTGAGTGGTGAGGCTGAATGGTCAGGGTGAATGGTGAGAGTGAGTGGTGAGGCTGAATGGTCAGGGTGAATAGTGAGAGTGAGTGGTGAGGGTTAGTGGTGAGAGTGAGTGGTTAGGGTGTGTGGTGATTGGTGATTGGTGAGTGGTGAGGGTGAGTGGTGAGGGTGAGTGGTGAGGGTGAGGGAGATTGGTGAGGGAGATTGGTGAGTGGTGAGTTGTGATGGTGATTGGTGAGGGTGAGTAGTGAGTGGGAGTGGTGAGGATGAGTGGTGAGGGTAAGTTGTGAGTGGTGAAAGGTATTGTCAAAGCCCGGTGGGCTTTGACAATACCTTAATATCTGTGTATATATGTAAGGTTATTAAGAAATATATTTTTCACCCGGGCGACGCCGGGTACTTCTGCTAGTATGAACATAAAATAAGTAATATTTTTAAAAACGTTTTTTAAAAACACGCTTTTATGAAATGTACTCGTAACGGCAGAACTCCACGACTCCAGGAAGTGGCCTCGAAGTTTGCCATAACGTAAGTGACCGTGGCCACTTACAGCCAACGTCCCTTGACCGTGGACAATTAGACCCAAGCCGAAACATAAATGACGTCACGCACCTGGGGGGGAGGGGGGGTCAGACATTTGTGACGATTTGTGACGAGCGGGGGGGGTTTGAGAAATGTGACGTCACATCAAAATGCGCAACTTTAAATAAATATAGGCAACGCGTTTTACTTAATTAAATAGACTTTTTAATAAATGTTTTCTCCTACAACATCAGAGTGCAGCGCCATATTAAATACGCAATACAATGACAATAGTTTAATGAGATTTGAAGCATGTTTAAAAAAAAATTGGGGGGGGGGGGGCAGAGCTTTGTGACGTCAAATTTGAGGGGGGGGGGGTCTGACTTTTTGTGATGACGTGTGACGAGGGGGGGGGGGGTCAAAAATCGTCCAAAATCGCGTGAAGTCATTTATGGACGGCCCCATACCACTCACCTGACACCTCACCAAAAACTCACCCCTCAAGAGGCACCGCTCACCCGTGACTGACAGTGCCATGAGTTGGTGCTGTTTTTTTTACGAAGGTGGACGTTAGAAATCGTGGGTCGAGATCAAACAGAGTCTCCTGCTTCGTACAGTGAGGGAAAAAAGTATTTGATCCCCTGCTGATTTTGTACGTTTGCCCACTGACAAAGCCATGATCAGTCTATAATTTTAATAGTAGGTTTATTTGAACAGTGAGAGACAGAATAACAACAACAAAATCCAGAAAAACGCATGTCAAAAATTTTATAAATTGATTTGCATTTTAATGAGGGAAATAAGTATTTGACCCCTCTGCAAAACATGACTTAGTACTTGGTGGCAAAACGCTTGTTGGCAATCACAGAGGTCAGACGTTTCTTGTAGTTGGCCACCAGGTTTGCACACATCTCAGGAGGGATTTTGTCCCACTCCTCTTTGCAGATCTTCTCCAAGTCAATAAGGTTTCGAGGCTGACGTTTGGCAACTCGAACCTTCAGCTCTCTCCACAGATTTTCTATGGGGTTAAGGTCTGGAGACTGGCTAGGCCACTCCAGGACCTTACTGTGCTTCTTCTTGAGCCACTCCTTTGTTGCCTTGGCCGTGTGTTTTGGGTCATTGTCATGCTGGAATACCCATTGACGACCCATTTTCAATGCCCTGGCTGAGGGAAGGAGGTTCTCACCCAATATTTGACGGTACATGGCCCCGTCCATCGTCCCTTTGATGCGGTGAAGTTGTCCTGTCCCCTTAGGAGGAAAACACCCCCAAAGCATAATGTTTCCACCTCCATGTTTGACGGTGGGGATGGTGTTCTTGGGGTCATAACCAGCATTCCTCCTCCTCCAAACACGGCGAGTTGAGTTGATGTCAAAGAGCTCCATTTTGGTCTCATCTGACCACAACACTTTCACCCAGTTGTCCTCTGAATCATTCAGATGTTCATTGGCAAACTTCAAACGGGCATGTATATGTGCTTTCTTGAGCAGGGGGACCTTGCGGGCGCTGCAGGATTTCAGTCCTTCACGGCGTAGTGTGTTACCAACTGTTTTCTTGGTGACTATGGTCCCAGTTGCCTTGAGATCATTTACAAGATCCTCCCGTGTAGTTCTAGGCTGATTCCTCACCGTTATCATGATCATTGCAACTCCACGAGGTGAGATCTTGCATGGAGCCCCAGGCCGAGGAAGATTGACAGTTCTTTTGTGTTTCTTCCATTTGCGAATAATCGCACCAACTGTTGTCACCTTCTCACCAAGCTCCTTGGCGATGGTCTTGTAGCCCATCCTAGCCTTGTGTAGGTCTACAATCTTGTCCCTGACATCCTTGGAGAGCTCTTTGGTCTTGGCCATGGTGGAGAGTTTAGAATCTGATTGAGTGATTGCTTCTGTGAACAGGTGTCTTTTATACAGGTAACAAGCTGAGATTAGGAGCACTCCCTTTAAGAGTGTGCTCCTAATCTCAGCTCGTTACCTGTATAAAAGACACCTGGGAGCCAGAAATCTTTCTGATTGAGAGGGGGTCAAATACTTATTTCCCTCATTAAAATGCAAATCAATTTATAACATTTTTGACATGCGTTTTTCTGGATTTTGTTGTTGTTATTCTGTCTCTCACTGTTCAAATAAACCTACCATTAAAATTATAGACTGATCATTTCTTTGTCAGTGGGCAAACGTACAAAAGCAGCAGGGGATCAATTACTTTTTTCCCTCACTGTATGTATATGTGTGTGTATGGTGAACATCAACATGTAGGCTATCGCGACCAATATCATCCATAATAGAGGGGTTTTTGGGTTATGGATGTGTAATAATCCTTCTTGAGGCGGCTTCGGAATCAGTCCTTTTTATTTCCACTCCACAATACACTTTACTCACTCACTCTCCATTGCTGGCAGACAACGGAGAGAGGACAGACTTCGCACTAAGTCCCCACCACGCACGTGGCACCCCCGAGCCCCCGTCCGCGCGTGACCCTGCTCTTGTCAGTCTCCAGTCTGCTCTCGATCGTTCTCCCTCACTCTCTCTTAATCCCTTCGTCACGTGGTCCCCCCCAGCCAATCGTTCATGGACAGCTTCGATCATTCTCGATGGTTCCCTGTCAATCCCGGGACCACGCCCCTCATCCGGCTCCCCATTAGCTGGGGCCCCGAATGGCTAGGCCAATCACTCCTGATGACATGCCGTGATCACGCCTGGGCCATGGTCCCTATCTCAACCCTTATTGGCTACAAGCAGGACCGGCAAGCCAATGCCCACGTGAACCCTTTATAGCTGTTATTACATCACCCCCCCCCCCCCCGGTGAAAAAAATTTAACCATCTCGGCTGGGAAAAGGGTGAAAAACCAATTCCGCAACATCTTATTAGGGCACCAAGGTGCGTTTAACAATTTGAGGGTGAACCGGCGTCCCCGCGCCTAACAACATTTAAAACAGTCACCCTTAAAAAAAAAATCACGACATACATTAGGGCGCCCCTGCAGCGCAGTAACGACAGGGAAATCAGCGAAACGATCAAACGTTAACGAAACGGAAGAGATTTCGACCGCGTACGCGACGCGGGACCCTCTCCGCTCCCAGCGTAAGGTCGCTTTGCTTCCGGATGGACAGGAGGTGGCAGGCTCGAAGAAGAAGTAGGTTGTTGGTGCTTGGTCACGTCCAGGGCGGGCCCCGTTGGAGGGGGGGCAGCGGGGGCTTCTTCAGCCTTCAGAACCTGTTCATCTGCAGGAGGCACAACACAGTCCCCCCTGGGATCAACGGGCGTGTCAAGCGGCGTAGTCGGCCCGGCAGAACCCGGCAGGTCAGCTAGTGGGGATGAAGGACCGACACGCGCGTCAACATAGGGTTTAAGTCGCGAGGAATGAACATACCACCGACGTTTTCCGTATTGAACGCGGATACTTTGCGAGTTCCGAACATCTACCAGCGTCACAGGCCCCCGCCACGGCCTGTGCAGTTTAGGGGATGTGCCCGCCGGTATCTGGGGGCAGTGGAGCCACGCCAGGTCTCCCACTGACCAAGGCATGCGAGTATGCGATCGACGCGCATACCGTTCGTTCCTTGCCTGAGCACGGGCCGTCGCCCACCGGGCAGCCTCTCGCGCCTCCGTTACTCGTTCAAGCGAGTCACGCACATGGTCAGGCAGGGAGCGGGACGGTTGTTTACTCGGCGTACCCAGTTGCACATCGATGGGTGGAACATTTTCACGGCCATACATCAAAAAAAATGGTGAGTATCCCGTGGATGTGTGCGGAACCATGAGGTATGCCGCTAAGACGCCTGGTATGTGCAGGTCCTAATCGGTTTGCTTTTCACTGACCGTGTGACAAAGCATAGCCGAGAGGGTACGGTTGAATCGTTCCACCATACCATCTGTTTGGGGATGGCATGGGGAGGTGCGAACTTTCTTTGTACCTAGCGCGTCACAAACTTCCCTAAGCAATTTAGAGGAGAAATTCCGCCCTTGATCTGTGAGCAGCCTCTCAGGTGCCCCCTTGTCCATGACATACCCGTTCAAGAAAGCGTTGGTGATGGACGCTGCCGTTTGGTCCGGCAGAGGCCAGGCCATCGGCCATCGAGAAAAATATTCCACCCCGGCCAGAAGGTATTTATTGCCCCTAGCCGACGGGGGGAACGGCCCCAGAATGTCGAGAGCAACTAATTCGTTGATACGGGACACTTCAATGGAACGCAACGGTGGTACATAGTGGTTCCAAGGCGGCTTCCTCTTCGCACAATCATGGCACGAGCGGACAAAGTCATTGATGTCTGCCGTCATACCGGCCCAGAAAAAATCCTTTTGCATTGCGGCCACAGTCTTCTGGACGCCGAGGTGCATCAACTTATCAGCGTGCAGAGTACGGAGCAGGTCGTAGCGAAGCGAAGTAGGCACTACCAAGCGTGGTCGGTCAGACAACCCGTCGGTACACATTAACAATCCAGACTTACCCCGGAACATCTGCCACTTCCAGCCCGCCAATTGCGATTTCTGTTTCCCTACCAATTTACGTAGTGGAGACAGCGAGGCATCGGCCTCCTGCTCGCGCAACCAGACCGCGTGCGGCAGCCGCAAGGTATCATCGGTGTCCACCGACACCTGCTGCTCCTCCTCCTTCGCTTTTGCCCCTGCGTCGTCCTCATTCGCCATCGCCACCATAACCGGGCAGGGCGACGTGGGCGGTGCCGCGCAGCGGTGCGTGCCCGTCAGGCAAGCCTTGAAAGCGCATCCGCGTTTGCGTGACGGGCCCCCTTTCGGTATGTTATATCGAAGGAAAATTCCTGTAACGATTCCAACCACCGGGCCAATTGGCCTGACGGCTGATCCAATTTGAGGGAATTTTGCAAAGCCGCATGATCAGTGCGGACCAGGAATTTCCGTCCATACAGGTACGGCCGGTACAATCGAACAAAATGGACAATTGCCAAAAGTTCCCGCCTTGTCACGCAATATCGCGTTTCCGCAGGGGATAGAACCCTGCTACCGTACGCCACCACCCTCTCAACCCCATCCTTGCGTTGCGACAAAACGGCCCCAATGCCGATATCACTCGCATCCGTATCAAGGATGAATGGCTGTGAAAAATCTGGGTAATCTAACGTAGGCGCCGTGGCGAGGTGGTCCCGAAGTGCCATAAAGGAACTTTCTTCCTCCGCACCCCATTTAAACCTTTGATTTTTGCCAGTTAGAACGTGTAATGGTTTTGCCAACGTCGCAAAGTTCTTAACGAAGCGGCGATAATAAGAAGCGAATCCAATAAACCGCCGAACATCACCCACCGAGGTGGGTGTGGGCCACTCACGTACACACTTCGTTTTCAGAGGGTCAGTGGATACACCGTCCAAACTGACAATATGACCCAGGTAACGGACGGAGTGTTGCAGAAGGTGGCATTTCCTCGGTTTAAACTTAAGGTCAGCCGCACGCATTCTTTGAAAAACTGTCTCAAGGCGTTGGAGATGTTCCTCGAACGTGCGGCTAAAGACAATTATATCGTCTAGATATATGAGGCACGTTTCCCACTGCAGTCCCGCCAACACCAATTCCATGAGCCGCTGAAACGTGGCCGGAGCCGCGTTCAGGCCCATCGGTAACCGATTAAATTCAAAGAGACCTTGCGGCATGCGGAATGCCGTTTTGGCTTTTGACTCGTCATCGAGGGGAAGCTGCCAGAAGCCCGAGGACAGGTCAAGGGTGGAAAAGAATTTAGCACCCGATAAAGCATCCAATGAGTCATCCATCCTCGGTAAGGGGTACGCGTCCGCTACCGAAATTTTGTTCAACCGGCGGAAATCAACGCAAAACCTCGTACCACCATCTTTCTTCTTAACCAGAACGACGGGCGCGCCCCAAGGGCTGTTCGACGGCGAAATAATATCCGCCCCCAGCAAATCATCTACTGCCCCACGCACGTGTTCCCTTTCCGCCGGGCTCATACGGTGTGGGTGCATACAGACGGGAGGCGCCACACCGGTTTCAATATGGTGCGACAAAAGCGACGTGCGGCCCAGGTCCAACTAATTTCTGCTGAAAACATCAGCGTACCACAGCAATAGCGAACGCATTTGACAAGGAAGAATTCTCTCCGCATAAATCTGCGATCCAGCGTTCTTGTGAACGATCATGCGGAGGCCCATCCGCGGGCATCCGAGCGCGCGGCGGTTTGTCACAAGAGGCGAAATCAGTAGTGGCGTGAGCCAGCACCGATCTCTCCGGAACAACAACGTGGTCAGGTCCCCCATTCAAGACCTGTATGAAAGGTGCCTGACCTGGGCGCACGATCGTTTGTGCCACCGCCAAAGAAAAATATTTCGATACCGAATTCGATGGGGATAATAGCATGCCCTTCGCATCCCTTCCCATTTGAAGTGGTTTTCGGTAACGCAGCGGGATAAGCATTTGCGCTCCTGATGGAACCTCCACCGTAGCCGCAACGACAGCAGTAACTGCGTTACCTGTAGGCGCATTGGCCAGCAGGGAAGGCAGGAACGCCATCCTACGACCCCCCGGCATTTCCAAACAGTCCTGGTCGACCCGTATTCTCAGCGGCATCCGGCGCAGGAAATCCGTACCCAACAAGCATGGAACAGCTAGCGAGTGAGAAATTAACACAGGTCCTGCGGCGGTAATATTTCCGATAGCGATGCTCACATCCACCTGTCCGCAGATACCCATGCTCCCCCCATTGGCGGCAACACACGCATCATTAACCTTGCGTATCCGCGACGCAGGAATGGACAACAGATGAAGAATAACATCAGAAATAATGGTAGCCGATGCGCCAGTGTCCACCAAGATATGGACGTCGACACCGTCGATGGTACCTCGTACCGTCGACGAGCCCGACGCCGCAGCCACAATCCTGCGAGCCAATTTCTTCCACTGTGTAGCAGAGCATGTCAATGGAGCAGGAGAAATAAAATTATCGTTAGGAGTGTAAGAATGAGTGCGAGTGGATGAGTGATGTGACACAACCTGCCGGGTGTCCGATTTGTGCCGACTCGCCCGAGGTTGTTGCAGCTCCGCAGCAGGTAGAGGAGATGGAGGTCCCCTTGGCGGAAGAGGCGACAGCAGAGGTCGGCAGTGGCAGTCACGGGCGAAGTGGCCCCGTCTGCCGCACTTGAAACACGCGGCCGACGTCGGCCGGTGGTCGGACGACCCGGCCCTCACACGCGGCTGGCCCGTGTAGTCGGCCCGCTGGTCGCGCAGCCGCCGACCCGGAATCCTATGCGGGACAGCAGCAGCCAGCATGTCGTCGTCGCCCGAGTCGTCGGAGCAGTGGACAACCAGTCGCGGAGACCACCCCAGAGGCGGCCCGTCGATCTCGGGTTTCCCCGTCCATGCCGCCATCTGGTCCCAACGCTTGAGATTAAACTTAGCGTCCAGACAGCGCGCCACCCACCGCGATGAAAGCGGTTCGTGGCCGCACACTGGTAGAGAGATGTTGAGCTCCTGAGACAACTCCAGCATGCGGGAAAGGATGAGCGGATCCAAATGCTCGGCCGTTGCGTTGGGGTAGGCGGCCATGGCCATCGCCATCAACGCCCCCCGATAGGCCAATGGCGATTCCTCCGGTGCTCGGCGACGCGACATAAATTTTCTGGTGGCCGATGTCGGCGGGTCATAAAATTCCGCCATCTCTGTGAACGCATCCCGCAGTGTCTTCTTCTTGGACGCCGGGATGGAGCGGAAGACTCCCAGAGACACATCATCGAGCAGCGTAGGTAGCGCTCCCAGCGCTTTTTCCTCCGTCCAGTTCACAGATCTAAAAGCTGACTCGAAGCGCCACGTAAAAGCACTCCAATCGCCCCCGGCGATAAATTCTTTTATTTGTGGAAGGCGATGTCCGCGGTGGCAGGCGCGTGCCGAGGGCGTCTCCGACTGCCGTTCCCGCTCTCCACTCGGTGCAGGGAAAATGGCGTCCGGCGGCCGCGTGGTGGTAGGCGCGCCCAAAATGGCGGCTGACGACTCCGGCACAGCCGCCCCACCCAAGACGACGGCGTCCTCCCGCGTGGCAGGAGCAATGGCGGGTCCCGATTCCATAGCAGGACCCCTTCCCACGGCGTCCAGCTGATCGGCGATCTGGCGACCCACGGCTGGTGAGGACGCCACCGTGGTCACCAGGCTTAGCAGAATGGCGCGCAACGACTCAATCTGCTCCGCCATCAGCCGCCATTCGTCTCTTGGTCCTGCCGTGGTCGCATCCTCCCCCGGTCGACGCTGAGAGGCGTCGAGGCGAGTGTCATCAGCAGGCAGCACAAGGGCTGTAGCTCCCAACAGCTCATCTTCATCCGTCTCGACCTCTTCCTCCGATAGAGGCACGGGCAGGTTCTTTTTTCTGGGGTGTTTAGACATCTTGATGATCGTCCAAACAGTCGCAGAATTACTTCTGACACCAGTGTAATAATCCTTCTTGAGACTGCTTCGGAATCAGTCCTTTTTATTTCCACTACACAATACACTTTACTCACTCACTCTCCATTGCTGGCAGACAACGGAGACAGGACAGACTTCGCACTAAGTCCCCACCACGCACGTGGCACCCCCGGGCCCCCGTCCGCGCGTGACCCTGCTCTTGTCAGTCTCCAGTCTGCTCTCGATCGTTCTCCCTCACTCTCTCTTAATCCCTTCGTCACGTGGTCCCCCCCAGCCAATCGTTCATGGACAGCTTCGACCATTCTCGATGGTTCCCTGTCAATCCCGGGACCACGCCCCTCATCCGGCTCCCCATTAGCTGGGGCCCCGAATGGCTAGGCCAATCACTCCTGATGACATGCCGTGATCACGCCTGGGCCATGGTCCCTATCTCAACCCTTATTGGCTACAAGCAGGACCGGCAAGCCAATCCCCACGTGAACCCTCTATAGCTGTTATTACAGATGGCTATCTTCTTTCGCACCGTACGTAGACAACCGTGACCATCGGAGGTGCCCTGCTTCCCCCATGGAGAGAGCGACCCACACCAGCGGATCGTGGCCTGCAGCTCGACCGCTGAACGGCCTTTACGTCGTCCGTCATGGCGCTCCTAGTTGACATCTCACCACGGTGGCTAGGAGATGTTAACTACCTCGCCTGGTACACAGGAGGTCGTGGGTTCGATCCCCACCCTGACGCCTGCTGCTGTATATTTGGAGTTTGCGTGTCTCTCTGCCCCCGTGGTCGCGTGGATTTGTCTCCGGGTCCTTTGGTTTTTCCCTCCACATTTAGAATCAACACCACGCGAATACGTTTCCACGCGATAATAACCTACTTCGTTAGGCTATCATTTGTGATAGCCAGGTCGCTTTCTGCAAAAAAAACCTACCATACAGCTCAAGTGGGCCTCACCTGCTAAAATATAAATAGAGATTAGATGAATAAGTGGGGCATTCGTCGTTTCTCCGGGAGTTGGTCCTTTTAAGAGTTTCCTCGGAGAGAGACCGAACTGCTAAGGCCAAATAGTCCAGCCAACTTACACGAAGGCTTCCAAATCACTGCAGGTGGAAGGCAAACATTTTCTCCAACAGGAAAGATGAAGAGGTCGACCAGAAGCCAGGTTCTGGCTTAGCCCCGCACCCCATCGCGGCAATGTGAAATTTCCACTGGTGGCTCAGGGCAGCCAATGGGCAGATTCCCTCCTCCGCTGCTGCTGCACTGTGCCTCGGCTTCCTAACTTCGGGCGATCGATAGGGGACGTCCGCCCGCCCGCCGCAGAGAGACAGAACCGTGTAAAGTTTCTCGAACACGAATCTCAAGACTCAAATTTAACCATTTAAAGTTAGGGGGGGGGGGGTGGAAGACGGAGAATGTGCCGGTCACTTTCAAAAGTCACGGCGATGTCTCGGTCGGAAGGGACGCGGGGGTGGGTGAGGGTGGGGTGGGGTTGGCACCGTCGCTCGAACACTTGCACATTCCCGTGACGGGGTTTCCAGTCGAGTCCATCCACGCGAATTACATTTTGCGGGGTGGAAGAGGCGGTGGGGGTGGAGGGGAGGTGGTGGGGGGGCAAACTACTCTGTCCACCGCAGCCAGGCCCCTGGATCCCGCGGGGCCAGGGGAAGATATTTTTTTCCCGGAGAGGCCAGGAATAGACGGGGAAATAACCGCGAGGCCTCAGCGGAAGCGGCTTTTCCACAACAATGGCAGGAAACCTGGCCACGTGAAAAGATCAGCCGCGTGTGTGTGTTGTGTTGTTCTCTCTCTCTCTGTTCACTGCACTCACTCTCTCAAGATCCCCTCGGGGAAATGAATTTAACCGTAAATATATTTTTTGTTTTGTTGTCGAATGTACTTTATTTATTATTTAGCCACATTCGTCGAGGTGTTTTTTCGTGTGTTACTTGCAGGGGAAAGCATTGTTCCCCGATGAAGGTCACGCGTATCTGCCCACGCTGAATTCCTGTATTCCCAGCGTACACGACAGAGGATCCTATCGGCTTGTGTTTACCCAGGAAGGGCGCCTCGCACGGTCTCTCAAACCCCTCCTCCCCCTCGGTACTTGGGGGAGCGTCTTGCAAAGGGGAAACTTTGGCCAATTTGGTTTTGAGCGTTTTAAAAAAGTGGGAGGAAATGAGAGTGCACCTCAGAAGCTCACACGAACGCGAAGGGACAAACGCGCCCTCTCACGAATCGGTGAATACGCGCGGGTAGGTCGGCAACCTGCTTGCTGTACTGCCCCTCCCTCCACAAACCTCATCACGTGCCCCACAAGGTGGCTGCTTGACAGACAATCCGTTCTTCCATATGATCCATAAACCATAACCCTCCAGGCAGGCATGCCCCCACCACCACCACCACGACACCACCGCGTCGGTCGTGAAGCTAACTTAACGTCGGGCCGTGATCAATCCACTGTTGGATGGAGGCCTCCCCAAGCCGTCGCCGACTCACACGATCCGGCGATGCGCAGGAGCTAATCCTGCGCACGAGCCCGATGTCATTGCTCCATCTCCGCCGTGGAATGGCCCCTCGGTCTCAAGACTCTTCAGGAGGGTCCTGCTGGACTTGTTCGTCCACTCCATGATTAAAGTAGGCTCGTTTACACGCGTGAGAGTAAACAGCAGTGCCCAGAGGAACATCTGCACACACGAGGGGACAATAGCCTCATCAACCAGACGTGGGAGATTAGCAACCGACTTGCTGCAATGCCTTCCATCGGCACCACCTCATTGCAGGCAGGTTGTAAGTGTCACGCAGACTCTCATCACACTGTGAGCCACCGACCACGCTGTGCTACGACACCAGGCCACGGCGAACACCACCGCTGGGTCTGCCCTCTTCACAGTGGCGTAGTAACTCCATTATATCAGCTCAGGGGGTGCGGCAATCGGTCAGGTGGGGCCCCGATATTAAATTTGTCTCGCACGGTCGCACGCTTGGCTATTTCATATCGCGGGCTCCTCTTGCCTCATCACATCATCGTTCGGCTCACGGTCTCGGACATTTGACGCTGTAGGGGGCGCTCCGCCTTCGCCAAATGCATCCACAGCAGCTCCGTAGCAGTTACCTCTTTGCGATATAATTGACGCCTATCTCACGAAATAAATATTCCAAACGTTACTGCTCTAATTACATTATAATAAAATGAAAGCATTTTCATGAAGATAGACTTAAACCGCATGTAAAATATGTTGTTGTTCTTTTACACGGTTGTTGAAAACACATCTCATTAGAGCTTTGGCCATCAGGGGGGAGGGGGGGGGGCAAGGCACCCCCTGCCTGCCCCCACGCGCGTTACGCTCCTGCCCCTCCACTCACAGTGACCAACGCTCCGAGCCACCGGCCCAGCTCAGTGTTGGTTTGCAGGCTCAAGCTGAGCCTTTCTCGCTCCGATACCAGGCCACGGTGAACACCGCTGGGTCTGCCCTCTTCACAATATATCAGCTCAGGGGGTGCGGCAATCAAACTTCAAATCTAGAATTTCCCGCTCCTGTTCAGGTCACGCCGGTTCGCTCTACCGGCCCTACGCAAGAGTGACGGCCGACCGTACCTTTAAGGAAGTGAAACAAAACTATTCTAAAGTATTATTATTTTATTCTACCAGGTGAGGCCCACTGAGCTACGTAGCTCTTTTTCAGAAGCGACCTGGCCACAAATGATAGCCCAACGAAGTGGCTTATTACGTGGACATTTTAAGCAGCCAAATGCTCTAAACACGTGGTGTTCATTCTAAATGTGGAGGGAAAAACCGGAGTACCCGGATAAAAATCCACGCGACCACGGGGAGAGAGACATGCAAACTCCATATACACAGGCTTCAGGGTTGGGATCGAACCCACGACCTACTGTGTACCAGGCGAGGTAGTTGACACCTCTCCACCGTGGCTCCCGTCACAGAGGCCTTCGACTGTCGAGGTGGATCTCAGGATGAATATCAACAAAAGTCGCGTGCAACTGGTTCGCTACGGCACATTCAATACGTCGCGACTCATGGAAAACGACTGCCGAATGTGTACACCGGTACACCGATGGAAAGCACTGAAGGAAAATTGACATCAAGACGATGGATTACATTAATAAGTAAAGGCGCGGACTCGCACGACGGTGAAGTCGTTTTTTTGCGTGTTTTTCTTGGCGGGGGGGGGGGAAGAGTGCAAATGGATGCGATGATGCCAAGCAGCGTTTGCCCGGGGTGCGGGCAGAGAAACGCGTGCGGCCAATGCCCCCCCGGGCGACCCGCCCTGAGACGGAAGCGAAGAAACGCGGCCACACCACGGCTGGAAAGGGAGCCCGGAGCGGCAGCTGAAGAGAAGCTCAGCTGCGTGGGGTGTTACCGGGGAGACGAAGGGCGCGTGGATCAGAGAACGAACTGCACATCAGAGGCATCACGGTGGCTGCCTCGGAAAGTTAAGCGGGCTAGTGACGATGGCCGGTGAAGCCAAAGGAGGGAGTTGCATCCAAGAGGACGGAACCACCGCATTGATGGAGTTCTTTAGAACTGTTTGTTGTTGTGTTTAGTTTATTGTCCTTCCTCCCGCTCCTCTGATTAGCAGGGTTGGCTACGTGCGGTGTGAAAGAAGTTCAACATACATACGTACATATGGAGTTCACGTGCAGGAGTGAGATGGATTGTGGCATCACAGGACCACGAGAAATGGCGACAACGTGGGAAGGCATTCTTCTACCCGTGGATAAACAATGGCTGATGGTGATGATGAGAGGCCTCCAATGAGTGTCTGGTAATTCCACTGAGATCTTTCTCATCTGCAGCACCACACCTCTGGGACAACCTGCCCGAAGCCATCCACACACTCAGCATCCCACCATCACTGCATTCACAACTCAACACCAATAACACATCTCTGAGCACCTGCATAGCACAGCTAAGTCACAGCCACAACTTGCTCTTTAATTATAAACGACCATAAATGGCAATGAAAAATAAGAATAGTTTTTACCTTTTCTGGCCATAAAAACAGGCGGTGTTAAGATGTTCAAACACCAAATAGATTACCTTTTGCAAGGCATCAAGTCTGCATTAACCACGTGTACTTTTGGCAAACATGACTAGGTAGTATACGCACACGTCTCTCTCATTGTTTAGAATGTTCCATGTGTATGTTGATAATTAATCGGACGACGGCGCTTTGGGGTGGAAGATTCGTACAGGAAAGGAGCCACCACCACCACGCGCATGTAAACAAAGGTAAACTTGACTTGACTCAGTAACCTCGTAAAAAAACACCCGACTTGATACGGTAAACTTACGTAAATATAACTTTTCTCGGTAACCTCGCGTAAACTTTGACTCGGTTCGGTAACCTCACTTAAACTCGACGTGACTCGGTCACCTTGTGTGACCCGCCCCCACTGTGCCTCGGTTCTTCCTGGCCGTGATCGTCCTCTTGGGCACAGTGAGGGTGGTCAACAATAATTAACATAATAAAAACCGATAGTTCTCCAGCGTGATCTTCTTACTCTCCACGCTTGGACGCAAGGAATCCAGGAGGAGACTCCGTCCACACGGTGAGTTTATTGAACCAGCCCCTCCAGCAGACGAGTACGTCGGACCATCTGGAGCGACCAAATGTGCTGTCAACTTCACGCCCCACGCCTCACTGATCAGAAACCTGCGCATATGGGATTAATTGAATGTTTTGAATTAGTTATACTTACACAAAAATTTACCTCGTAAAACTCTCACAAGCAAATTTAATCTCCAAGACCTTAATTGTAAAAGTTTCTGGGTAGTACGCACTTTATAACTCATTATTACTTTATCTTCATCAATTAATACAAATTCGAGTGTTCATTTTACGGTTACAAGTTTTTTTTGTTTACGGAGCTCCCTTATTCAGCGTCTTATCTGCGCCACGCCGAGCCGTTTCTAAAATCTGTGATGTAAAACGCCGACTCGATCACACCGAATCAAATCGATCAACGATCGTGTTCGGGTGAAGTCTCTCCATCACGCTGGTCATCACCTCAGCACTTTGTCAAAAATATGTTCAAAAAAAATAAAGAGGTTCTCATTATAATACTGAAGCGTGAAAATATGCATTATTTAACAAAGACATAACCACACAGGTTACACTCACGTGAACTTGAATTGACTCGGTAACCTCACGTGAACTTGACTTGGCACGGTAACCTCACGTGAACTCGACTTGACACGTTAACCTCATGTAAACTCGACTTGGCACGGTAACCTCACGTAAACTCCACTTGAGACAGTAACCTCGACAAGTGAACAACAACACGTGGACAGGTGGACACGTGGATTGGCGGACACGTGAACATGTGGACACGTGAACACACGGATACGTGAACACG
The DNA here is from genome assembly GCF_965212315.1 of Lampetra planeri. Classification (NCBI taxonomy): domain Eukaryota; kingdom Metazoa; phylum Chordata; class Hyperoartia; order Petromyzontiformes; family Petromyzontidae; genus Lampetra; species Lampetra planeri. The sequence goes on from NC_136110.1 coordinate 18,751,343, forward strand.
CGGACACATGAACACACGGATACGTGAACACGCGGACACGCGGACACGTGAACACGCGGACACATGAACACACGGATACGTGAACACGCGGACACGTGGACACGCGGACATGTAACAGGAGCGGGATTCTCCCGAGCGGGAGAAGCTGCTGCCACATTGGCACGGTAGAAGGGTGAGCAGCAGACCTGGCGTCCGCCCGTTACTCACCATCCAGAGGTCACCAGGTCACGTCGATCTCCCGGTGCGGCGGCTGAAGCGTTGGGGACAATTTTTAACCCCCCCCCCTACCCCTTTAGCGGTATAATGTAGAAATGATTGGGTACGACTACAGTTAGCCTCGGGTCGGCAGGTCGCGTGTGGTGGGGTAAAGTGTGGGTACTCCCTCCTGAGTCACTCACATTGCACCTGGGTTCCTTGCACGCAGGGCTCTCGTCTGAATCGCGTCATTGTCTCTCGGCCTAATCGCGCGTGTGCGCGAGCGTGTGTGCGAGCGTGTGTGTGGTCAAATGAGATTTAGAGTAAAATAAAATAATTCACGACGTTTCGAGCGCAACACAACCTTCCATCATCAGGTGGGAAAGCACGGTCTGCTGTCTGAGGCAGACTGTTTTAAAAGGTTTGAAATGGGTGTAGCTCAAGGGTCATAAAAAAGTGGCCGGGGCTAGTGATGTTAATGTGAGAAATTAGCATGAAGCTGTAAGATAGGAGAGCGGCCTCCTCGACGAGGGCACGGAAGTGGCTATGTTAATTTGAGAAATTAGCATGATGTTAATGTGAGAAATTAGCATGTTAAAACAGTCTTCCTCAGCAGCAGACCATGCTTTCCCACCTGATGACGGACGCTTGTGTTGCGCCCGAAACGTCGTGATTAATTTAATTTCATACCTACGTGACTTTACCGAAAGAACCAAAGAGTGCGGATTCCTGCAGTCACGAAAGCTTCAAATCAAGATTGAGATGTAGAGTATTTGGCTGCTGCTTAAACATGTCCACGCGATGATGACGACGACGATGATAAGCCGCCAATTCGTTGAGCTGTCATTTGTGATGGCCAGGTCGCTTCTGAAAACAACAGCTACATAGCTCAGTGGGCCTTACCCGGTTAAACAAATGAAATCGTTCATAGTTTAGATTGGGGTTGCACTCATATCTAGGAGTGAAAGTTACACATTCCACATGCCTATGGCTGGGGTCAATCTGTCCGTGCCATAACGAGTGGTAATTTCTCACAAAACCCATTGCGTTTGCCTTAGGAAGAATGATGAACCCAACGGGGATTGGAACTCATGGCCTTGCCCCAATTGCTCTTCAAAAAAGGATCCGCACTTCAGATGGAAGTGCAGACCCCTTTTCCTCACAGACTACCTGTAGGCATATTCTTGGTTCTTTCGGTAAAGTCACGTAGAAGGGAAACAATAAAATAAACAAAAATAGAAAACAATACAATTCTCACGACGTTTTATTGTTTCTCTTCTACGTGACTTTACCAAAAGAACCAAGAATATGAATCTCTGCAGTCACGAACGCTTTAAATCAAAATTTACCTGGAGGCACTTTACGTCAGCGATCCTATTGGGAACACCGATGAGTGCAGCATGGCCATGACATTTTTAATACCCGGGCCTATGTGTTCGAATATGGATCAAGAATGGATCAAGCTTGGATATTTTGAATACAAATTTGTAAATTGTGAAAGCGATTCCTCTCACGTGATGTCTCGCTCTATAGAGACGATTCGTGGATCGAAAAAGCCCGCCACGTTAGGCCGCCCCTTGACGCTGATTTAGCTTCCTCCAACATTAACATAACTTGTTCTTCATTCTGTCGTCCATTAATTTTATTCTGTTACAACGCGCCTGCCTGGCAGCTTAACGCAGGTTTCCCCCGCCCCCCGTCCCTTCAATGGCGGGGCCACGATTTTCAGGTATGGGGGGCAACCCCTCCAGCAATGAAAAATGATGGGAGTTGTTAGTAAGTAAGGACTTGTCCCTTGCTTTTTATTCGACGCGTGTGCGGCGATAGCGCAGCCATTGATCGAGGGTCGAATTCGAACCGCGTGTGATCGGCATCGCGCTCGCTGAAGGTGAATGCCTTCAGGGAAGTCGTGTACTGTATACGCAACTGCGCACAATTCTGTGAATCACTTATAACTGTTTTGCCGTTACTTATTGCCAATTATGGACTCAGACTATTATCCTATCATCTCATAGAGTCCCTGGTACATAATAATATGCTACACAGTGGCAGTGGGGGTCGAAAAATGGCGATTTATTCCTAATAGATCGAAATTTCGATCGGATCATTGGGGGGGGGCACGTGCCCCCCCCCCACTGGCTCCGCCAGTGCTCCCTTCAAAGTACCGCGGTGCCCAGGCGCTTGTCACGTGCTCGCAGCGGCACCCTGAGCGCAGTTTGAGCGCCACCTCGCGGCCACGTGGGGCTCACGCGCGGCCACGTGGGGCTCACGCGCGGCCACGTGGGGCTCACGCGCGGCCACGTGGGGCTCACGCGCGGCCACGTGGGGCTCACGCGCGGCCACGTGGGGCTCACGCGCGGCCACGTGGGGCTCACGCGCGGCTCCGTCAGCCATGACTTGCGAGGGTAGAGGAACAGAATCCGAGTATTTATCCGTACTGGAGGAATCCGATGAGCTGTGAAGCCCTTTTTCACAGATGTCCAGTCGAAGCGGCGGGTAAGAGCGTTACAACAACAAACAATACGAAAAACATAATCGTAGTGAAAAGTACAAGTAAGGTAAACATGTCGCCTAAACACATACAAATAAAACTAAAGCATCCCCATCCTACCAGGCAAAGCCCACTGAGGTATTATCTTATTTTTCAGAACCAATCTGGCCACAAATGATAGCTCAACAAAATGGTCCATTGTTTGGACATTTATAGCAGCAAAATAATCGAAATAATGTCAATGCATGTTTCTAAACGTGGAGGAAAAATCCGAAGGACCCGGAGAAAAAATCCACGCGACCACGGGGAGACAGACACCACAAACACTCGGCACACATTTGTCAATACACTGGAACACCCGTTGCCTTCAAAGGAAGGACATATATACGAGGCGACTTTTCGGTCAATGGGCCTTCTCGATAGCGGATAGGTGGCCTGGGTGACTCAGGGGACAATGATACTAAAACGAAACCAATACTCCAGGTGTCAGTCAAGCCACTGGCAATCACTGTAATTGTAATTCTAAACTATTTTTTTTTTATTTTACAAGGTAGGGCCGACTGAGTTACGTAAATATTATTTAGAAGCGACCTGGCTATCACAAATGATAGCTCAACGAAGTGGCTTATCACGTGGAAATTTAGAGCAGTCAAACACTCTAAAATGTTGAGAAAAAAAGAAGAAAAGGACTAGAAGAAAAGTCCACTCGACCACGAAGAGAGAGACACGAAAACTCTAAATATACAGCAGGAGTCAGGGTTGGGATCGAACCCACGACCTCCTGCATACCAGGCGAGGTAGTTAACATCTCCACGGGGAGAGAGAGAGACACTACAACATCAAATATACAGCAGGCAAAGTCACGTAGAAGGGAAGTAATAATGGATTCTTTGCTCCGCTGCAAGCTTCCTACCACCATTCTCCCATTGACATATTTCGTTGCTTTCTCTTAGTACCTTTCACGCGACGGTTTATGGTATAGTGCAGGGGTCCTCAAACTACGGCCCGCGGGCCACATGCGGCCCGCCGAGGACATTTATCCGGCCCATGGTCACTAATTGGGCTGCGCTTGTGAGCACTAATTGGGCTGCGCTGGTGAGCACTAATTGGGCTGCGGTGGTGGGCACTGATTGGGCTGCGCTGGTGAGCACTAATTGGGCTGCGCTTGTGAGCACTCATTGGGCTGCGGTGGTGGGCACTGATTGGGCTGCGGTGGCGAGCACTGATTTGGCTGCGCTGGTGAGTACTGATTGAGCTGCGGCGGTGGACACTGATTGAGCTGCGGCGGTGGGCACTCATTGGGCTGCGCTGGTGAATGGTTCAATGGGCCCATTGACTGGACTTGACCCCAGGTCTAAGGCTGCCAGCCCTCCCCTGGCTGCGCTTAAAAGGCTCTCCCTCCCTCAGCTCCCTCACTTGCCCCTCGGCTCCACTCCCAGTGATATTCCTGTGTGCTGGGGATATACTGCGATCTGTGAACAAAACTGCAGTTGTAATTAACTTTTTAATGGCACCCGCACCAGTGTGAGCCTGGGGTAAAAGCAGAGTTCCCCCAATCAGACTGCATTGATGGGCAGTGCTGTCTGTATGTCTCTGTGTGGGCAAAGTTATTGCTGGTATATTGCTTTTGTAGCGCTGTATATATATATTGGTATTTTACTAATAGCAATTTTGACTCCCTAGGAAACAATGATGTCAAGAAAGAGAAAAATTGACTCGGAGTGTAGGATATTCAAAGAACAGTGGACTTATGATTACTTTTTCATGCAGTACAAGGAAAGACCTGTGTGTCTGATATGCCAGAATATAGTGTCTGTGTTCAAAGAATATGTGGTGCCACAGCGACGGGGCCGCTCTGCCGAGCCAGGGAGCCGCCCGGCTTCCACCACCGCACTGCCCCCCATCACCCCCCCCACATAAGCACGCACCCGCACCCACGTAGGGCCTCGTGGTCGGGTCACCTACCCTGAGTTTTCACCCGAGGGCCCCCTCGGGGGGTTACCCCACGGTTTCTCAGGGCCAGGGAATTGGACAGGACCCTTCCCAGGCCAAGTAACACTGCGGCGCCGTGGGCGGATTTGAGATCGCACGACCACGGCGAGCTCAGAGAGCCCCGCAGTTAGAAACGCATACAAACACAAACACGGGTCAGCAGGGCAGATAGCTGGGATCAGGACCCGGGGCGACTGATTGGTCGAAAGGTCAAAGGCCGGCGGGATCGCAAAAGAGCGGGAAATCCTAGGCTCAGGATTGGTCGAGAGACCAAGACGGTCGGGACGGGGGCGCCTAGCCTTTGATGTGAATAGTTTAAAAGAAAACGCAGGGGCAGTAGGGAAGTCTCTTCTTCTGGAGTTTTGACACGGAGTCAGCGACGAGGGAGTCATCGGGCGAGCCGCTAGATTGTCTGCAGGACGATCTGAGCGCCGCAAGGTCACCAAGAACTACAGACGGTATCGTATTACGCGCCTTACCACACCTCAGAGCGGAGAGTAGGATCCGTAGGAGAGGGTTAGTTCGGGGTAAGGACGAGTAGGAAAGCGGTTTAACAGAGAGCGCAGCATAGAATAGGGCTGCACGCCACCAGAGAGTGGGTTAGAAGCGCCTTGCTGGCCCGCACACACACACGGGTGGCTCGGTGGGTTAACAAGGGCTAATACAATCTCGAGCGTAGTAACAAAACCGTGTTGTTGGGTGTTTTTGAACGTGGTATTAGCGTGCACTGCATTCGCGGGTGTGTGGTCGTTGTATGCGTAAAGGCCGTGGTCTCTGTACGATTGTGCGGGTACGGAGGTGTGTGTGTTAACGCCCGGGGAGAGTTGGCGTGCCTACGCAGCCGTGTGAGAGGAGAATCGTCCTTGTACGATACTTGGGTTGACGTGCACGCGCGAGTGCGGGAGGGGACGAGTCGTCGTGTCGGCGTGCGCCCTGCTCGCGTGTGCGAAACCGCGGTGCGCAGTGAAGCTGTTAGCTTTGTGCGAGCTTGCGTGTGCTCGTTACTTGCGTAAAGTGCGGCGCGGTGGTGGGCCCCTGACCCCCAACCCCGCGGCTCGAGCGCGTAATCGGCTGCGCATTGTTGTACGGTTTGTCTCGCGCGCACGGCGGCGGCAACTTGAGTCGTTGTGTCGGCGTGTGCACCGCTTACATGTGAAGTATTGGAAAATGACGGCAGGAAACTCCTTGACGGGAACACACTTCTTTTATTAAATCTTGACTTGTAACAATACAACGCGTGGCCTCTCTTCTTCACAATGCGCTTCTCTTGACTCTGGATTCTGTGCTGCCGGCTCTCTGTGCCTCGTGTAGACTCCGCGCCTCGGCTACACTCCTCTCTCGCCTCGTGTAGACTCTGCGCCTCTGCTACACTCTCCACTCGCCTCGTGTAGACTTTGCATCTCTCTCTCTGGCTACACCGTATGCATACTCGGCTCGTGTAGACCTTCCTCTCTCGCTGGCTACACCGTATGCATACTCGGCTCGTGTAGACCGTTCTCTCTCGCTGGCTACACACTATACATTACTCAGCTCGTGTAGACCGTTCTCTCTCGCTGGCTACACACTATACATTACTCAGCTCGTGTAGACCGTTCTCTCTCGCTGGCTACACACTATACATTACTCAGCTCGTGTAGACCGTTCTCTCTCGCTGGCTACACACTTATACCTTACTCTCCTCTACTCTCCATTACTCTCCTCTCCGGGCTCTATCTCTGCACCTTCGTCTTCATTCTTAGATGGTTCCACTTCTCCCCTGCTCCTCTGTGCATCACCTTATATACCCCTTCTTCCCGGGAGACGGAGCGGATGCGGACCTCAACGTCGGCACCGCTCCTCAGTTACCCAATCCCCACGCGCTATCCCTACGATCCGGTTCCGCTCAGCGCGTGTTTCCACTCCCCGACCAATCACACCGCGCTGCTACCCGATCACTCCCTCTGGGCGCGTCACCGGCACACAGCCAATCAGCAGCACTACCCCCACCCGCGCACTGACGCCTGCTCCTCCCCGTCAGCGCGCGTCACCACACACACACCCGTACATACGCGCTGGCACACGACATATACACCCAGCGCGTATCACCACTACATCACCCCCTCCCACATAGCTCGCAGCCGGCCCGGCTGCTAACAACAACCAACCGCGACGATAAAACGACAACCAACAAAAAAAAACCCCGTAACCCCCCGAGTGTGCCCCATAACATAACACAACAACAACAACAACAAGAATAACTATGTACAGATTGACAATGAACCCGAAAAGTCAACAATAACACGATACGAGCAAATTCGAAACGAACGCGCCCCACGTCCCTGCGACTACACGCAGTGACGAGGCGCTCCAACTGCCCCGACTCCTCACGAGGCAGGTCATGCAAAGTAGCACGACCTGGCGCGAGTCCGTCTGGCTGGTCCATCGTATGGGGCGGGACACTGACGACCGTCCGGCGGTTCCGGCTGCTCCAGACGGCGCGGAACGGGCCTGAAAGGGCCGGCCCCGCCGCGGAGATCCGGCCGCCGGTGATCGGCAGCTGTCAGTTCCGAGACACCTGGGAGCAGATCAGGCGAAAATACGTGTGGATCAGGCAGAGACATTTCCCCCTCTGGGTCGCCGGTCACGTCACACGCCCGGCCATCACGACACAAGGGGAGGCCATATGGAGGCGAGAACGGTTTCAGTCGGGAGGGGTGAACGTACCACCGGCGCTTTCCCCACTTTATCTGAACGCACTGGGGCCGTGCAACGCGCACGACCTCCACGGGTCCCCTCCACGGTCTCAACAATTTAGGCGACGTAGCCAAGGGTGCCTGAGGGCAATGCAGCCAGGCCCTGTCACCTGGTTTCCATTCGTGCATGGACACCTTCCGTGCCCGCAACCGTTCATTAGCAATTTGGCGAGCCCGCGAATTAAGCCGCGCGGCCTCCCTCGCCTCTGTCAGCTTGTGAATATTAAACTTAATATGTTCTGCCAAATTAGAATTAGTTCGTGGAGCGGACAGGCCAAGTTGCGTTTCTATTGGCGGGTCAGCTTCCCGACCGTACATCAAATAGAATGGGGAAAACCCCGTAGCTGCATGGGGGGCCATTCTATACGCGGCAAGGACTCCCGGGACCTGCAGGTCCCAATCTACATGTGCCTCGCACACCTGCTGGCACAGCATGGAAGTCAAGGTTTTGTGGAGTCTCTCCACCATCCCGTCAGTCTGCGGGTGGTACGGGGAGGTACGCACCTTCTTGGTACCCAACAGATCGCACACCTCTTGCAACAATTTACTCGAAAATTTTTTACCTTGGTCGGTCAGCAGGCGTTCGGGAGCCCCCTTGTCCAGGACATAGCCCTGGACGAAGGCATCCGTCACAGCCGCTGCCGACTGGTTAGCGAGAGGCCACGCCATAGGCCATCGGGTAAAGTATTCGACCCCCACTAACAAATATTTATTCCCTCTCGGCGTGACTGGGAAGGGCCCCAAAATATCGAGTGCAATGAGCTCGTTGGTACGCGAGACCTGAATAGATTGCAGCGGTGGATTAGCTGCCACGGCCGGTGGTTTACGCCTGGCGCACTCAACGCACCCCTTCAGAATATGCACCACATCACTTCCCATTCCCGGCCAGTAATAGTCACGCTGAAGCAGGGCAAGCGTCTTGTTAACTCCCAAGTGCAAGAGGCGTTCGTGTGCCGCCAAGACAACCCTCCCCCTCACAGCGGAAGGCACCACGAGTGCGTTCCGCCGGGACAAACTGTCCCATTTCAATAACACGCCCCGCTCAAGTACATAGGAGCCGGTACGCTCCTGGTCCCCCTCGGGACCCCCAACCTTGCGGCGCAATGCTAGCAGCGAGCTGTCCGCCATCTGGAGGCGGCCCCATTCGCTGAGCGACAGCGAGAGCAGCGAGTCCCGACCCTGAGAGGCAGTGGAATCATCCCCGATCGGTGCGCCCGCTGTCGCAGCCAGTGCCCCCATCTCCCCCGCAAGCGTCGGTTTACAGCGCGCCGATCCCGACAAACACGCGCATTCATCACAAGGCAACAACCGCGACAAGCAATCGGCATTCGTGTGTCGCAACCCCTTACGGTACGTAGTCGTAAACTGATAGTCCTGGAGGACTTCCAACCAACGCGACAACTGGCCCGAGGGCTGGGCGACCCTCAATGAATACTGTAGCGCCGCGTGGTCCGTTCGGACTGTAAAGTGACGACCATAAAGATATGGCCTAAACTGCTGCACAAAAAAAACAATGGCAAGCAGCTCGCGACGGGTGACACAGTAGCGCTGCTCCGCCGGAGACAACACCCTACTACCGTAGGCGACAACTCTTTCGACACCCCCAACGACTTGGGATAGCACCCCCCCAATGCCCGTGTTGCTAGCATCCGTGTCCAGCAAAAAGGGACTGGCAAAATCGGGATAACACAAGGGTGGGGCACCCACCAAGGCGTCCCGGAGGGAGCGAAACGCGGCCTCCTCCTCCGGTCCCCATTTGAACTTCACTCCCTTCGCCGTTAGAGCGTGCAAGGGTTTTGCAATAGTGGCGAAGTGCTCAACGAACCGCCGATAATAAGAAGCAAACCCGATGAAACTACGCACGTCGGAAACGGACGTAGGTGTCGGCCACGAACCGACACAATCCGTCTTCGCGGGATCGGTGGAGATCCCCGAAGAATCGACAATGTGACCCAAGTATCTAACGGACCTACGAAGGAGGTGACATTTGGCCGGTTTAAATTTCAACTTAGCCGATCGCATTCGCAAGAACACCCCTCTCAATCGCCGGAGGTGTTCCTCAAACGTTTTACTGAAAACAATGACATCGTCCATATAAATCAAGCATGTATCCCACTGCAAGCCCGACAAAACCAGCTCCATAAGTCGCTGAAACGTCGCTGGAGAGGAGTGAAGTCCCATGGGTAACCGGTTAAACTGGAACAGCCCCCCTGGAGTCCGAAATGCTGTCTTAGGTTTCGACTCTTCGTCGAGCGGCAACTGCCAAAACCCCGATAACAAATCAAGAGTCGAAAAATATCGCGCACCAGACAATGCATCGAGGGACTCATCCATCCTGGGGAGCGGATACGCGTCAGCCACAGAGATCTTATTCAGGCGACGGAAATCAACGCAGAATCGCAGGGACCCGTCCTGCTTCTTAACCAGCACAATAGGCGCTCCCCACGGGCTAGAGGAGGGCGAAATAATATCGGCTTCTAGCATATCGTTAACAGCCGACTGAACATGTTCCTTCTCCACGGGACTCAGTCGGAAGGGATTTAGCCTGACCGGCGCCGCATCGCCCGTTTCAATGTGATGGTGCAACAAATCCGTGCACCCAATGTCATACTTATGTTTACTGAATACATCAGAGAATTCAATGAGCAACTCGCGCAGCGCACCCAACTGCGCCGCCGACAAATCGTCCGAGGCGGCACATAACGAATGGACCCACTCAAGGTCTTCCCTTGGCTCAACGTTCCGCGCGGGGCTCGAGCCCACCTGCGCAACCAACCCATCATCCCCAGGGACCTGCGCCGCGTGAGCCAGCACGGTGCCCTGCGGAATGACAGCTGGTCGCGACCCCGCGTTCAAAACCATCACAAACGGATCCCTGTCAGCCCGCACCAAAGTGTGAGCCACCGATAAATCAAGACCCCCGACAGCCTTGTTAGAAGGACCCAAAAGCATACTCTGTCCCGAAGCCTCCCTCACCCATGGTTTCCGCAACCGGAGGGGAATCAACATCTGTGAACCCGGGGGCACTTGCACTGTCTGCGTCGCCACCGCTTGTATCGTAGCGCACGCCGTCCGAATGTCAGTAGGGCCCGTCAAAAATGAAATCCGGCGACCCGATGGCAGTTCAATGCATCGTTGATCGATAAGAATTTTAATGGGCATTTTAGCCAAAAAGTCAGTGCCCAAAAGACACGGAACTGCCAAAGAAGACGAAACGAAAACGGGTCCCGACAATTTGATATCTCCAATGCAAATGGACGCCCTAACCTGACCGATAATGCCCAACGATCCCCCATTAGCGGCGTAAAATGGCACATCCACTGGAAGCAGCGGACGACATTGGACCGGAAGAATATTATAAATGAGGTCCGATATAATAGTTGCCGATGCCCCCGTGTCCACTAACACCCTAATCTCAACCCCATCAATAGATCCCGTAACAACGGACGAACCCGCCGAAGCAGCCACAATTCTATGCCCCAATTCCGCCCATTCAATGTCTCCCTGGTCCCGGCCGAACCCCCCTCGCCGAACCGAATCCCCGAACCTTAACCGGCCCTCCTCCGCCGCAACGCGGCGTCCCATGTGTGCCGAATAAACAGGCCGAGCGTGTGAGGTGCCGCGACTTGCCGGGGATTGTAGAGATGACTTGGGCTCTCGGTCGTCGTCCAGCCGAGCTCCCATGGCGCGCTGCCGCGGAGCGCGGCACCCGGACGCCACGTGGCCCCGGAGGCCGCAGTTATAGCACGTGACGAGGGTCGGAGTAGATCTTGGTTGCTCCGACTTTCGGCCCGATCGCAGAGGCGACCGGGCCCCCGGCCTCCAGTCCCCTGGTCGTCCCGTGGCGAACGCCTCCTCTCGTGGGCTGACGACTTGGGGTTCGGCGACCACCAAACCCGGGGCTGCGACGACAGCAGCGTTGCAACCAACGCCTTGCTTCCGTTGTAGGGCCTCGTGCGCTTGAATACTCGTGGCGACTCTCAAAGAAGAAATATCAATCTCGTCAGCTGTGTTGATAGGGACCCCCAGGTCCTGCGCCAACTTGAGCAGCTGCTCCAAAACCATCGCGTCTTGGCCCTCCTCGTCCATCCGAGGGAACGCAGCATCAGCAAGAGCCAGCAACGCCGTGCGATAGGCCAGCGCGGTCTCCGTGGCCGCTTTCCGTCTTGCGTAGAACTGATGGCGGCACGTAGAGGGAGGCCCGTAGACCCTGGCCAACAACCCCAGCGCATCCTTCAGCGTGGAGCGGTCCGACTTCCGTGCAGCCCTGAAGGCCGCGAGCGCATCGTCGTCCAGCATGGCGGGCAATGCCCGCAGCGCCGTAGCATCGGACCACGCTGACATCTCTTGATGCGCCAAAAACCTTCGCTGAAATTGGCCCCAGTCTCCGCCTTCCGCCTTGAAGGCTGACAACGTGGGCAGGCGCTGCTGAAAAATGAAGTCATCCGCCTCGTGGTTCCTCTCCGCCTGTCCGTCGGTGTCTAAGATGGCGGCTCCAGCAGCAGACGTAAGATGGCGGACCCCCTCGCGCGCTGATGACGTCGATGCGCGCGCTTGGGAACCCACCACCACGTGGCGCTCGCCGTTCCCGCCAAAAGTAGGCCCAGGCGCAATGGCGGGAATCCCCCATTCGTTTTGGCGGGAATCTGCGGGGCGACCTTGTAAAATGTCCCCCACCGTCCCCGCTCCTCCCGACGAGCTGATCTCCGCCAAGATGGACGCGGCGGCGAGCAGCAGCTCCGCCAGTCGGGAGTGCGCCTCACGAAGCCCGGCGTCTGTCCCCGGTCGCTCGGCCGGCGCCGTCGACGGACCCTGCAGCGTGGGCAAGTCCTCTTCCTCACCCCCCGCCACCAGCGGCCCCGAGTCGTCCAGGTCTTCCTCGCGGTCAATCCCGTGGGTCCTACGGGTCTTCCTCGTCTCCATACTTGGAAGCCCGTTTCACTTCTGACGCCAGATGAAGTATTGGAAAATGACGGCAGGAAACTCCTTGACGGGAACACACTTCTTTTATTAAATCTTGACTTGTAACAATACAACGCGTGGCCTCTCTTCTTCACAATGCGCTTCTCTTGACTCTGGATTCTGTGCTGCCGGCTCTCTGTGCCTCGTGTAGACTCCGCGCCTCGGCTACACTCCTCTCTCGCCTCGTGTAGACTCTGCGCCTCTGCTACACTCTCCACTCGCCTCGTGTAGACTTTGCATCTCTCTCTCTGGCTACACCGTATGCATACTCGGCTCGTGTAGACCTTCCTCTCTCGCTGGCTACACCGTATGCATACTCGGCTCGTGTAGACCGTTCTCTCTCGCTGGCTACACACTATACATTACTCAGCTCGTGTAGACCGTTCTCTCTCGCTGGCTACACACTATACATTACTCAGCTCGTGTAGACCGTTCTCTCTCGCTGGCTACACACTATACATTACTCAGCTCGTGTAGACCGTTCTCTCTCGCTGGCTACACACTTATACCTTACTCTCCTCTACTCTCCATTACTCTCCTCTCCGGGCTCTATCTCTGCACCTTCGTCTTCATTCTTAGATGGTTCCACTTCTCCCCTGCTCCTCTGTGCATCACCTTATATACCCCTTCTTCCCGGGAGACGGAGCGGATGCGGACCTCAACGTCGGCACCGCTCCTCAGTTACCCAATCCCCACGCGCTATCCCTACGATCCGGTTCCGCTCAGCGCGTGTTTCCACTCCCCGACCAATCACACCGCGCTGCTACCCGATCACTCCCTCTGGGCGCGTCACCGGCACACAGCCAATCAGCAGCACTACCCCCACCCGCGCACTGACGCCTGCTCCTCCCCGTCAGCGCGCGTCACCACACACACACCCGTACATACGCGCTGGCACACGACATATACACCCAGCGCGTATCACCACTACACATGTGCTCGTTACTTGCGTAAGCTCTCGGCGTGCGTAATCGGCGTACCCCAGGTGCGCGATCGTAACGTGAGCGGCCAGCGCGGCGCAGAGCGGCGCAAGAGTGGGTATCGCGTGTGGAGCTGTGTGTGGGTGTGCGCGTACGTAATTAACCATGCCTGCTACGCGGACCCGCGGTGGAGGGGAATCCTCGGGCGACGGCTCCGACACCATGGGTGAGGAACCTAGCAGCGGTTCGCTTAGCAGCGGGGGGGCGATTGATGATGTTAGCCCGGCCGTTAGCATTATCGAGGGAGGGATCTCGGGGGCTAGCGACCTCCACAGATTGGTGCCAGAAGCGGTACGGACCCCCGCGTTACCTCACGCTAAAATAAGACTAATATTTACCGGCCGGGGGGCCCCTTCGTGGAAGGCATTCGCCCGCAATCTCTTAGGGGCCATGGAAATTAATGGATGGACGGACGCGCAGGCAGTACGTCAACTTAATATGAATCTTGATGGGCGGGCAGCCGATTTTGTAGAAGCGTTACCCGCGAGCGCACAGACACAGCTAGAGGAGCTGATGCGCCGACTCGATCAGCGTTTTGGCACGCGTGACGAGGAGGAAGCAAAATCGGCCTTAGAGGCGCGCCGTCGTCAACCTGGCGAGGATCTACGTGATTACGCCGAGGATGTGCGCGAGTTAACAAAGATCGCACGCCCGGGGTACGCAACTGATGTTATTGAGGAACTGGCCGCCGAGAAAATCCAGCGGTACCTGTCTCGCACGGCGTGGTGGCAGCCAGACATGAGCTGCCCACGTCTTCCCTTTAACGCCCTTGTCGAGCGCGCACGTAAGTGTGAAAGAATTCACAGCGAACGCGTGCAGCTCCGGGGGCTGGGACGAGAGCGCGCCATTGCGAGCCTGCTCTCGGAAGACGAGGAGGAGGAACAGGAGCTCGCGAGGACGGTAAGGGGCCGGGAAAGAGAGCCTCCAGTGTCCCGCGAGACAACCCCGGGATGGGTTGCCGGTATACAAACGGGTATAAAGGATGTCTCCGGCCAGGTAACCCAGATAGACAACAAGGTAAACCAAGTAGGTGAGAGGGTAACCCACGTAGGTGAGAGGGTAACCCAGGTACGCGAAGAAACGAATAAAAATATGACCCAACTGCAATCCTCCGTTGAGACCATCCGATCCGAAATGGGGGACCTACGCGCCACGGTGGGAGGGTTATCTGGGAGGGTAGCCCGACTAGAGGCGGAGGGTGGACAGCGGCGTAATGGGGGGGGAGGGAGTGGGCAGGGGGCCCACTACGGAGCCGCCCCCCCTCCCCGGGCATGTTATATGTGCAATCGCCGAGGGCATCTAGTGAGAGACTGTCCTGAAATTACCCGAGCTAGGCAGGCGCAGGGGGTTAAACTCCAACGCCTCCTAGTGAGCGGACCAACTAGGGGTGCAATCGACGTGGTCCCGATACAAATAGACGATAATGAGAATAATGGCGAGCGAGTGATCCATAAACAGGTTACAACGACAACACCCAAGGGCGCGGGGACCTCGGGCGATTGGCTGCGGGAGCTGGTGGCAGGGATAACGGGAGCCACGTCGCTGGTGGAAGGCCAGGTGAATGGGCAGCGCACCCGGATCCTACTGGACACGGGCGCCGTGGCCTCTCTCATGAGCGTCGCGCACTGCAGCATGCTCGGGGTGGACGTGGGCTGTCTGCAGGCCCCGGATCGCGCGCTGCACACGGCAAGCGGAGCCGGGATGGGGTTGCTGGGGAAGGTCTCCCTCGAGGTCCGTCTAGGAAACCAGGTGTGCACACAGGAATTCTACGTGTCGAGTGTGTTGTGCCACGAGTGCATTGCAGGAACGGACCTCCTGGAAAAGTTGGGACTTAACGTACAGCCCCGGCAACGATGCGCTACGGTGGAGGGCAGCGGGGAGCGGATTCCGTTCCTAGGACAGGAGCCGAATCGCCCACGCTTCACACCCGTGGCCGCTACGCTGGTGTCGGCCATCACCATCGGACCTCTCGCCGAGATGCTGGTGCCAGTGGCAACCCTCTCCACCGACCCAACCCACCGACCATCGGGCGAGGTAATGCTGACTCCTCACCCGGAGTTGGCATCGCGATACGGGGTGGTAGGGTCAGCCACACTGGTAAACGCAGATGGGGGCCGGCTGTTTATACGTGTGTTTAACCCACACAGTACCCCGGCAATGATACGACGACGCACCCCGGTAGCCACCGTACACCCCCTGCACGCTCGCCACTCGAACGACTCGGTGTTCGCACTCTGGGCGGAGGACCCTGGCCGCCCCGAGGACAGCCAGGATCTGGCCTGGCGGGTCGGCCCGACCCCCCGAGCCGAGATTGTTCCACTGCAGGATGCGTTACATGTGCCTTGGGCAGCCTTACCTAAGGGGGAGGCCGATCAACTGCGCGGGTTATTGCGGGAGTACGCCGACGTGTTCAGTGAGCACGATTCGGACGTGGGCCGGACCGACCTGGTCAAGCACCAAATTGACACAGGTGCAGCCCGACCCATCAAACTCCCCGCATACCGAGTGGGCGCGCCTGAACGGACCCAGATCAAAGAGGCAGTCACGGATATGCTACGCGATAACATAATTCAGCCCTCGGCGAGCCCCTGGTCAGCCCCAGTGGTACTAGTAACGAAAAAGGATGGGTCAACCCGGTTCTGCGTCGATTACCGTAAACTAAATGCAGTCACGCTCGGCGATGCCTTCCCCATATCCCGCATCGACGACACCTTCGACAGTCTCGCAGGAGCGCGGTATTTTTCCACCCTCGATCTGGCGTCCGGTTACTGGCAGGTGGAGATGACGGAGGAGGATCGGCCAAAAACAGCATTCACCACCCCGATGGGCCTGTTTGAGTTTCGAGTGTTGCCGTTCGGACTCACTAACGCGCCCGCGACGTTCCAGCGGTTGATGGAGTTGGTGATGCGGGGCTTACAGTGGGAACAGTGCCTGATTTACCTGGACGACGTAATAGTGTTCAGTAGGTCGCTGTCCGAACACTGGTCCAGGCTGCAGGAAGTATTCCAGCGACTGCGAGCAGCCCATCTCAAGCTCAAGCCGCGTAAGTGTTACATTGCGCAGCGTGAGGTGGGGTACCTCGGACACCGAGTCAGCGAGGCAGGGGTGAGCACCGATCCCGAGAAGGTGCGTGCCGTAGTGGATTGGCCGCGGCCGAGGAACCTGACGGAGATCAGGTCATTCTTGGGACTCGCCACTTATTACCGTCGATTTGTAAAGGGATTCAGTGAGATTGCACGCCCCCTCACCCAACTCACCTCCCCTAAGAACCCCTATCAGTGGTCGGAGGCCTGTCAAACGGCTTTCACCACACTCAAAGACCACCTCACCCACACCCCCATCTTGGCTTTCCCAGATTTCACCACCCATTTTATTTTGGACACTGACGCCTGCAGCAGTGGGCTGGGCGCGGTGCTGTCGCAAGTGCAGGGTGGGACGGAGCGGGTCATCGCGTACGCCAGTCGGACCCTGAGCGGGGCCGAGCTGAACTATTGCGTAACCCGTCAGGAACTGTATGCCGTGATTTTCGCTGTAAACAGTTCCGACCGTACTTGTACGGCAGGAGATGTCGTGTGCGCACCGATCATTATGCACTGCAGTTCCTCCTTACATTCAAGGAACCGCGGGGGCAGATGGCTCGATGGCTGGCGCAGCTGCAGGAGTACAACCTGCAGATCGAGTACCGAGCGGGGCGGACACATGCGAACGCGGACGCCTTGTCAAGACGGCCCGCAGTGCGCGCTGAGACGAGGGAGGGAGACGCCTGCCCGTGTTTCACGGGGGGACGCTGCCGCCAGGCAGCAGAACCCAAGGAGCGCGCGGAAACTAAACTCCCTCCCCCGAGAGAGAGTGCGGTGTGCGCCGCAGGAACCCCTGCAGAAGGAGCCCGGCGACAGACGGATCATCCCACCCCAACCGGGCGGATCCAAGAGGATGTCGGCTGCGCCTTCCCGGGCTTGGACAACGAGCAGCTGCGACAAACCCAGCAGCGGGATCCGGATCTGGCGGCGGTGGAGGCGGCACTGCGAGAGAAGAAGGATGCACTACCAGGGCCCTGGAGCGGTTTGTATGCCCGGTTGTGTGTAGAAAACGGGGTGGTGAGGGAACTGGCCGACGCTGGGCAGCCGGGGTGCATCTGCGTTCCCGCCCATGTGCGACCCCAACTACTACGACTGGTACACGACCACCCGCTCGGGGGCCATGATGGGGAACGGCGCACCCGGGAGACTCTGCGTCGCCAGTATCTCTGGCCTAAATTGGCGCAAGATGTGGCCGCTTGGGTGCAGGGCTGCCGAGCCTGTCAGCAGTGTGGGCAAAAGCCGGCGAGGTACCAGGTACCCCTGAGGCCGTTCCGAGTCAGTCGGACGAATCAGTTGGTCGGAATCGACCTGCAGGGGCCCTTTCCACGATCCCACCGGGGCAACCGATATATTCTCGTAGCGGTGGAGTACTTCACCCGCTACCCCGTGGCGGTGGCTATCCCGGATAAAACAGCCCTCGTAGTGGCCCGGGCCTTCGTGGAAAACTACGTACTTAAGTGCGGGATCCCCGAACGAGTCATTACCGACCAGGGTAGTGAATTCGAGGCCGAACTATTCCAGGCGCTGTGCCGAGAGTTCTGGATCCAGAAGAACCGAACCACGGCGTATCACCCCCAGGCGAACAGGATGGTAGAGAGGATGAACCAGACTCTGGCCGGGAAGCTTAAACGCATGGCGGCCGCGAATCAACAGGACTGGGATGAACACCTCCCCTATGCCCTGTTCGCCTACACCACCGCCGTTCACACATCTACAGGACAGACCCCGTTCCTAATGATGTTTGGTCGCGAGTCTCGCCTGCCCGCAGATCTGCTGTTCGGTGTCCCTCCGCCGCAACGGGAGGAAGGGAGCCACCCCGTGGAGCACTTGCTGGAAACCCTGCGAGGGGCCAGGGGCCGAGCCTACCCGCACGGAGAGGCCGCGCACCAGCGGCAAGAGCAGGGCGCCCGACCCCGTATGGAGCCCCCCTTCTACACTGCGGGCTCCGAGGTGAGGCTGTACACTCCCCGCGTCGGTGCCGGACAGGTGGGGAAGCTGACCACCTACTGGAGAGGACCCTGGATTGTGAGACGGCAGATCTCACCATGGACGGTGCTGATTCAGGGAGGAGAGAGGGGCCGGGAGATGGTGGTCAACATCCGCCGACTGAAGCCGTGGCGAGCAGCCCCCGAGGGGGGGAGCCCCGCCGTCCAAGTACCCCGAAACCCCGGGGTCCCCCCACCCCCCGTGCCCCACGGAGCCCCGGGCTCTGAGGGGCCCCGGGCGGGGCCGGGGGCGACGAGGACGGCGACCCTTAAACCCCACCGCCTCTGAGTTTGTTCCCCAGCCCGCAGGTGCCAGAGGCCGAGGGGAGCCGTTGGAATGGAGGAGGAGACCACCGCCGGAGCCCCAGGAGATGGAGCCGCCACCCCCGAGGCCAGCCACAAGGGCCGGGCGAATCCTGCGGACCCCGCGGCGATACCTCGTGGGGGCAACCCAGGCGAGGTGCTCCAGTCAACCCGGGACGGGGACTGGCACCCCGGGGGGCTATGTGGTGCCACAGCGACGGGCCGCTCTGCCGAGCCAGGGAGCCGCCCGACTTCCACCACCGCACTGCCCCCCATCACCCCCCCCCACATAAGCACGCACCCGCACCCACGTAGGGCCTCGTGGTCGGGTCACCTACCCTGAGTTTTCACCCGAGGGCCCCCTCGGGGGGTTACCCCACGGTTTCTCAGGGCCAGGGAATTGGACAGGACCCTTCCCAGGCCAAGTAACACTGCGGCGCCATGGGCGGATTTGAGATCGCACGACCACGGCGAGCTCAGAGAGCCCCGCAGTTAGAAACGCATACAAACACAAACACGGGTCAGCAGGGCAGATAGCTGGGATCAGGACCCGAGGCGACTGATTGGTCGAAAGGTCAAAGGCCGGCGGGATCGCAAAAGAGCGGGAAATCCTAGGCTCAGGATTGGTTGAGAGACCAAGGCGGTCGGGACGGGGGCGCCTAGCCTTTGATGTGAATAGTTTAAAAGAAAACGCAGGGGCAGTAGGGAAGTCTCTTCTTCTGGAGTTTTGACACGGAGTCAGCGACGAGGGAGTCATCGGGCGAGCCGCTAGATTGTCTGCAGGACGATCTGAGCGCCGCAAGGTCACCAAGAACTACAGACGGTATCGTATTACGCGCCTTACCACACCTCAGAGCGGAGAGTAGGATCCGTAGGAGAGGGTTAGTTCGGGGTAAAGACGAGTAGGAAAGCGGTTTAACAGAGAGCGCAGCATAGAATAGGGCTGCACGCCACCAGAGAGTGGGTTAGAAGCGCCTTGCTGGCCCGCACACACACACGGGTGGCTCGGTGGGTTAACAAGGGCTAATAAAATCTCGAGCGTAGTAACAAAACCGTGTTGTTGGGTGTTTTTGAACGTGGTATTAGCGTGCACTGCATTCGCGGGTGTGTGGTCGTTGTATGCGTAAAGGCCGTGGTCTCTGTACGATTGTGCGGGTACGGAGGTGTGTGTGTTAACGCCCGTGGAGAGCACTTTTGTGTGTTGGCGTGCCTACGCAGCCGTGTGAGAGGAGAATCGTCCTTGTACGATACTTGGGTTGACGTGCACGCGCGAGTGCGGGAGGGGACGAGTCGTCGTGTCGGCGTGCGCCCCGCTCGCGTGTGCGAAACCGCGGTGCGCAGTGAAGCTGTTAGCTTTGTGCGAGCTTGCGTGTGCTCGTTACTTGCGTAAAGTGCGGCGCGGTGGTGGGCCCCTGACCCCCAACCCCGCGGCTCGAGCGCGTAATCGGCTGCGCATTGTTGTACGGTTTGTCTCGCGCGCACGGTGGCGGCAACTTGAGTCGTTGTGTCGGCGTGTGCCCCGCTTACGTGTGCTCGTTACTTGCGTAAGCTCTCGGCGTGCGTAATCGGCGTACCCCAGGTGCGCGATCGTAACGTGAGCGGCCAGCGCGGCGCAGAGCGGCGCAAGAGTGGGTATCGCGTGTGGAGCTGTGTGTGGGTGTGCGCGTACGTAATTAACCATGCCTGCTACGCGGACCCGCGGTGGAGGGGAATCCTCGGGCGACGGCTCCCACACCATGGGTGAGGAACCTAGCAGCGGTTCGCTTAGCAGCGGGGGGGCGATTGATGATGTTAGTCCGGCCGTTAGCATTATCGAGGGAGGGATCTCGGGGGCTAGCGACCTCCACAAATACAATTCACGTCAACACTATGAAACTCAACATAAAGATACATATGATTGTTTGGTCGGAGAAGTGAGAAAAGATAAAATATTAAAACTGAAAAATACATTAACAACTCAGCAAAATACTTTTGTGAAGCAGAAGCAGCTAAATATTTCATCACTGCGAGCAAGTTTTCAAGTTGCCAAGCTAATAGCGTGCACTGGCAGGCCATTCGTGGAGGGAGAATTTGTTAAAGAATGCCTTCTTTCTGTTGCCAAAGAGATGTGTCCAGAGAAGGCCGATTTATTTAGTACAGTGAGTCTTTCAGGACCTACAATTACACGGAGGATTGAAGAAATGGGAGACAATTTGCATCAGCATTTGCAAAACTCCACAAAAAAACTTTCCTATTTTTCCTTGGCACTCGACGAAAGCAATGATGTTCGTGATTCTGCACAACTTATAATTTTTATTCGTGGGACGAATGACTATTTCGAAGTCACAGAAGAGCTTGCTGCACTGCAAAGCATCAAAGGAACAACTACAGGAGAGGATATCTATGAAAAGGTTTGCCAAACTGTGAATGGTTTGGAGCTGAATTGGGCTAAACTAGCCAGTGTGACAACTGATGGTGCTCCTAGCATGGTGGGGTCTAAGAAAGGAGTAATTGCTCGCATTAACCAAGAGATGGACAAACATAACCATTCTCATCCAATAGCCATACACTGCCTCATCCACCAACAAGCGCTGTGTAGTAAATCACTGAAGTGGGACTCTGTTATGAAAATTGTGGTATCTTGTGTTAACTTCATTAGAGCTCATGCACTAAACCACAGACAATTTCAGGAATTTCTGTCTGAACTAAATGTTGACTATGAAGATGTTCTGTACCACACAGAAGTCCGTTGGCTGAGTCGAGGGAGAGTTTTGAAACGTTTTTATGACTTACTTCCACAGATTACAGTTTTCTGCTTTCAAAAAACAAAGAAGTACCAGAGCTCAATGATGCAGAATGGAAATGGCACCTTGCCTTTCTGACAGATGTAACAGAGCTATTCAACAGTTTCAATGTGCAACTTCAAGGAAAGGGGAAGCTCCTCTGTGATATGCAATCACATGTCAAAGCATTTGAAGTAAAATTAGGCCTCCTCATCAAACAAGTTAAGGAGGAAAACTTCTGCCATCTCCCCACAACTCAAAATCTGTTAGCGGAAAAAACATTGGTTGCAATTCCCAAACAAAACATGTGTGGATTCACTGGAAAAATTGCAAAAGGAGTTACATTTAGATTTAAAGAGCTTCATCTCCATGAACAGGACATACAGCTTTTCCGTAACCCATTTTCTATTGACATTGAAAATGTGGATACAATTTACCAAATGGAACTGGCTGAACTGCAGAATTGTGACTCTCTGAAAGACGCATTCAAGTCAAGCAGCCTTCATAATTTATATGCATCTCTCCCCTCTGAGACATATCCTCATCTCAGGAACCATGCACTCAAAATGGCAACCATCTTTGGCAGCACTTATGTCTGTGAACAGACTTTTTCCAGAATGAAACATTTGAAATCTCCAACCAGATCTAGACTAACGGATGCACACTTGCATCACTTGTTACGACTAGCAGTGACAAATATGGAACCGGACATTGACCATCTCATTAGCCAAAAGCAGGCCCATAGTTCCCATTGAAATACTGGCAAGTTTGTTGATTTAACTTTACTTGTTCTTCATTTTAAATATTGTATTTGTTCCCGTTTTGTTTCTTCACTTCAAAATAAGATATATGCAGTGTGCATAGGAATTTGTTTATAGTTTTTTTAACTATAGTCCGGCCCTCCAACGGTCTGAGGGACAGTGAACTGGCCCCCTGTTTAAAAAGTTTGAGGACCCCTGGTATAGTGTATAGCATATTATATAATAATAAATAGTATTAAAGTGTAATGTTTAATACAATGTATAAGGTAATATATAGTATCGTAATTTTATAGTGAATATATAGCAGTGTGCTATACAGTTGAGTGGGTAGAATAAAACATAGTGTAATATGACAAGGTATAGTCAATAAGCATATTAGTTGCTGCGGCGCCATATTATTAACATTCCTTCCCTTTATTAATTCTGACCTTACTCCCTCCCTTTGATGCTGCTAATCCTGCATAATGCATGGGCATAATGACTTTAAACCCCTCGCCAAACCTCCTACGCATTTCACAAGTAGTGCTAATCGCATATCTGCATTTCCCATAAATATGCTAAATTCCTCTTGATATGCAAATTATTTTGTCAAGACGCTCTTCGCCCCTCAATCCCAGCATAAATAGTCGCTCCAAGCCTGGAGCGTGCCATTCAGACTCTGTCTACTTGACGGACCTGTTCTCCACCTGAGGACGGCTGCTTGCGTTGTGGCCGAAACGTCGTGAGAATTCTTTTATTATGTTTTATTTTTATTATTTTATTACTTCCCTTCTACGTGACTTTACCGAAAGAACCAAGAAGATGAATCCCTGCAGTCACGAAAGCTTTAAATCGAAATTTATACAGCAGGCGTCAAGGTCGGGATCGAACCCACGACCTCCTGTAAACCAGGCGAGGTAGTTAACATCTCCACGGGGAGAGACAGACACTACAACTTGAAATATACAGCAGGCGTCAGGGTCGAGGTCGAACCCACAACTTCCTGTACACCAGGCGAGGTAGTTAACATCTCGCCACCTGTACCTTGTACACGCCGGCAGTGAACGATGATCGGGAATCCTCGTCTCACGCGCGATCTCTAAGTCACGATTACGCACGCGTGCAGCTCTTAAGGAATGTATGTATGTTGAACTTACTTCGCACCGTACGTAGCGAACTGTACTAATCTGTGGGTCTCTATAGGTCTCGATGGGTGTTTTTACGAGTGGGTGTCGCTGTGGGTCTCAGTGTATCTTTATGGGTGTCTCTGTGGGTCGCTGTGGGTCTCTATGGGTCTGGGTGTCTGTGGACCTCCGTATGTCTGTTGAACTTCTTTCGCACCGTACGTAGCCAACCGTGCTAATCTATGGGTCTCTTCATGTCTGTGTGGGTATCTCTGTGGGTGTCTCTGTGAGTCTTTGGGTGTCTCTGTAGGTGTTGTTGTTGGTGTTATTCTTACCTGAGGATGGCTGCTTGTGTGGCAACTGAAACGTCGTATTCTATTGTTATGTTATTTTCTACGCGACTTTACCGAAAGAACCAAAGAGTCATTCCTGCAGTCACGTAAGCTTCGAATATAGTTTGAACCACCTCCACTGGGAGGTTTTATTCACAACTCACACTTTGCTTCTAATTTATAAATATTTGGGAGAACGTTAATCAATCAGGCTATGCGTTAACTGTGTGTTAGCCGACTCTCTACGTTGCATTACATTACACTCTCTAATTTTACTAAATTTGTTGTCAAACTTCCGATTTCTCCTTGCTTGTCTGTTCCACACGTAACCTCTAATTTTGCAATCTTTGGAAGAACGTTATTCAACCATCTGGTGTAAGTCAATCAGTTTCAAAGTCAATGCCCATATATTACCGGATAATTTTTGTTGGCATGTTCACCACAAGTATCGCGTGTGGTTAATGCAGACACGATTCCTTGCACAAGATTTCACCTATTTGGTGTTTGAACATCTTAACACCTCCTGTTTTATTGCCAGAAAGGCGTACACAACTATTCAGATTTTTTCACCCCCCCCCCCCCCGCGTCAGTGTTTTGCACATGGCAATTGCTTATTCGGTTACGCTGCAGTCGCGCGCTCGGGCCACGAGATGGAGACGCGTGGACACTGTGGCGCAGCCGCACGGCCAAGCACGCAGCGACGTCTCGTCGTTGTCGTCATCATAATCTCTTTCTTCTTCTATCGCTGTGGTGTTGTTAACCTTTACTGCAGCACCTTGGTTCTCAATCGTTGGAGAAATGTAATAATCTTCATGCACACTTTGGGTTTGATGAAACGGAGTAACTCTTTGGTTCTTTCGGTAAAGTCACGTAGAAAGAAAATCAATTACATTATAGAATACGACGTTTCGATTGCAACACAAGCAATCGTTATCAGGTAGAAAACAAACCTAGTAAACTTAGAAATACAATGCAATACAACACAGAGAGTCGGCTAACACAACAGTCAACACCCTACCTGGTTGATTACGTTCTTCCAAAGATTGCTAAATTAGAAGTTATCAACCAGGCTATGCGTTAACTGTGTGTTAACCGACTCTCTGTGTTGCATTGCATTACATTTCAACAAAAAATTGCTAAGTTCGTTTTCTCAAACTTCCTATTTCTCTCTCTAAAATTTAACAGGCTTGCATAGATCAATTTGCTCTTTCTCCCCCCCCCCCGGCCGCTGCGGGGTGGATTTCCACACAACTCTCTCTAAAATTTACCAGGCTTGTATGGGTCTTCCTCTCCCCAGGCCGCCGCGGGGTGGATTTCCACACAGCTCTCTCATTGACATGCTAATTTCTCTGCTCCAGCACCCCCACCTCTCTCTCTCTGCCCCCCCCCTCTCTCTTTAAGGCCTCGACATAGAGGCGTTGTGTCTGTGTGTCTATGTGTGTGTCTCTACGTGTGTCTGTCTGTGTGTCTCCGTGTCTGTGTTTTGTCTCTCTCTCAAATTTAGCAATCTTTGGAAGAACGTGATCAACCAGGTAGGGTGTTGACTGTTGTGTTAGCCGACTCTCTGTGTTGTATTGCATTGCATTTCTAAGTTTACTAGGTTTGTTTTCTACCTGATGACGATTGCTTGTGTTGCAATCGAAACGTCGTATTCTATTATTTAATTGATTTTCTTTCTACGAGACTTTACCGAAAGAACCAAAGAGTCATTCCTGCAGTCCCGAAAGCTTCAAATCAAGTTTGAAATGGAGTAAGTTGTAGCTTACGTTTTCGATTATTTACTTTCGAAAAAAATCTGGCCATGTCTCGCACCCCCCCAGAAAGGGCATCTTGCACCCCCAAGGGGGTGCGAGATGGACCTCAGGTTAAGAAGAACCACCGCTCTATCACATAAGGCTGATGTAGATTGCAGAGCAACATCTACAATTTCAATTTCAGCTGGTCAAGCCCAGATAACCGCGTCAGGAGTAGCGGAGTAGTGTATCATCAACGCTGCGATGTCTCCTTAGTATTTATGAATCGGGGCATTGCGTCGTTACACGCTGCACGGTCTGTTCTGGATGACCACAGTCGCACACTGCTACTGGAGAGTTTTTTTACTTGCCGTTTGTGCAGCATCAGCTACCCGCATCTATTGCTGCCATGGTTTGTGCAGCGGATGCGGTGTAGGGTGGACCGTGAGCAGCTTTGTGGAAAATCAAACCCCCAGGGATCTTCTGCGTTGGGTCTTCCACAACAAGGCGGTGTTTATGAGTGGCCTGATGGAGAGGGTGGGTACTGTACAGCGTGGAGCAGTGGAGCAGTGGTGTAGCGGTTAGCGTTCCAGTGCGCCACCAACCCGCTGACCCAAGTTCGATTCCCGCTCACGGCCACCAATACCAGTGACGATTATCTGAACCGGTCCTGGGCCTTCCCTCCCCCAGGTTTACTCAGCCTCAAATGGATACCCGGTGTGGTGCGTAAACATCTCCACTTGGGAGACAAAGGCGGCCGGGCGTGGTGCTGGCACGCCCACCTCCTCGTGTGCCGTGTGGACCTTCATAGGTTGCTACTCGCTAACAGCACTTGCCTCAACAGCCTGTTAATACTATACGGGTCATCTTTGTCATAGACATGCAATGTCTCCTGCATGTTATATCCACTGCTTAATATCGTGTCACTGATATTCTCCACCAACGACGCTAATGATTGGTTTGAGCTGTGCATTGTCGAGTTTTGCCTCGAAGAGAGAGAGAGAGACCCACCTATCACAGATAGGTGGGTTTCAAGCAAAGTCTGGCTGCTGAGGAGACACTGAATGCGGAGGAGACGGGCAGACGTGGAGGGGACATTGTCTATCAGGCTCATAGAGATACATAGAGACTCAGATATACATAGAGACTCTACATTGAGATACATACAGATGCATACCGGCTGAGCCCTACGGAAAACGAACATGTTCGGCTGGCGGTTGACGACATGTTAGCTGAGGACATTATTTCACCGTCCACCAACCCATGGGGAGCCCCAATTGTACTTGTTAAAAAGCACGATGGTAGCTTGTGCTTTTGTGTTGACTTCCTAAGCTTAATAAGGTTTCTGTCGCTGATGCGTACCCTCTACCTCGAATGCATGACTCACTGAATTCCTGCAGGCATGACAGCTTTAAGTCAAGATTTAACCACAAGGTTTGTTTGAATTAAATCGGCTTCCGATGGGTCTTCTACGTTCCAGCAATTAATGGAACTGGTTCTGACTGGTCTCCAGTGGGACTCGTGCTTAATATATCTCGACAATGTTATCGTGTTCAGCCGTACGTTTGACGAACACCTGGCACGGCTACGTGCTGTCTTTCTCAAAATGCGTGCAGCCAACCTGAAAATTAAACCACAGAAGTGTCACTTCCTCCAGAAATCGGTTCGGTATCTTGGCCACATAGTAAGTGAATCGGGTATTGCGACTGACCCAGACAAAACCGCGTGTGTACGAACTTGGCCGACCCCCACGTCGGTGGCGGAGTTGCGCAGTTTCATAGGATTTGCGTCATATTTCCGCCATTTTGTCATCAGGTTCGCTAAACCTCCATGCCATGACTGCAAAGGGGCATAAATTCCACTGGGGGGAGGAGCTGGAGGCCGCATTTGGTGCACTCTGGGATGGCTTGGTGAACACCCCTCCCCTCCGCTACTCCGACTTTTCCTTGCCGTTCGTCCTTGATACAGATGGAAGTAACACTGGATGCAAGTAACACCTATCCCAAGTTGTCAATGGCGTCGAGAGTGTTGTCGCATACGGAAGCAGAGTGTTGTCTCCGGCCGAACAACGGTATTGTGTCACGCCGGGAACTGTTAGCTATTGTGTTTTTTGTGCAACAGTATTGCCCTTATGGTAGACACTGTGAGGTGCGCTCTAACCAGGCAGCGCTCCAGTACGCGCTGCGTGTTGATCAGCCATCTGGCCAACTTTCATGCTGGTTGGAGGTCCTCCAGGACTACTCCTTTAAGGTTACTTATAGCAAAGGCTCCCGTCACACGAACGCTGACGTCCTGTTGCGATTATCAACGAGCGGCAGGTGCGCGTGCTTTTTGGGCTCCGGGTGCTGTAAGACACCCAACGAGCCCTCGCCCCCTCCCCTTGCGGCGTCGGCCGAGGTTGTAACATCTGAGGTGGCCGAGGGTCCGGTAGCGCGTGACGCCATCATTGGGTTGGAGCACGAAGAATGGGGGCGCCTCCAGGTTGAGGACGCTTCCCTGCTTAAAATGCGACGCCATGTCAGAGAGACTGATGGGGGCGAGGATCGACGGGGTGTCGCCTCTGTAATTCTTAGAGGTGGATTACTCATGCATTGGGACGGAGGATTGTGCCTTCATAACATTGTAATGCCCACTGCCCTGCAGGGTAAGGTCATTTGGGTGGTACACGAGTGCCTGTTGCACCTGGGTGTGCATAAGACGCTGGCCACACTTAAGTTGGACTTCTTCTGGCCTGGCATGGCTGAGCATGTCGCTAATTTGTTGCGCGCGGCGGAAGCCGCCGGCGAAACCCTGTTGTCCACCATTGCAATCGATTCAGGTTTCCTGCATAAATGAACTAGTTGCTCTGGACACCCTTGGTCCATTTTCCACTACCCCTCGTGGGCATAAGTACTTGCTAGTGGGAGTGGAATATTTTTCACGATGGCCTGTGGCCTGGCTGCTCCCCAACCAGTCGGCAGCGACGATCACTGAGGCATTCCTCAATGGCTATGTAATGGACAAGGGTGCTCCCGAATGTCTTCTGACCGATCAGGGCAAAAATGTTTCTTCAAAATTGTTGCGAGAGGTGTGCGATTTGTTGGGAACAAAGAAAGTATGCACGTCACTGTACCACCTGCAGACGGATGGTATGGTTGACCAGCTGCACAGGACTCTGACCTCCATGTTGAGCCATGAGGTCAGCGAGTCCCAACTCGACTAGAATTTGCATATTCCCGGAGTCCTATCTGCATATAGGATGGCCCCTCACGCATCCACCGGCTACTTACCGTTTTTTAAATGTACAAAAGAGAACATGACCCCCCGATTGATGTTCAGTTACAAGCCGCGCCCAACAAGGCGAAATCTAAAATGTCTTACTCCGTGCGCTTCACCCTTCAAAAGCTTTCCGAAGCGCGGGAAGCTTCCAGGGTTAATTCCGATTCACGCCAATTGGCCAATGAGCAGCTCAGGGGTTTCCATGCTTCTGCACATGAGTGGGCGCCTGGGGACAGAGCCTGGTTGCACTGTCCACAGGTACCGGTGTATATGTCGCCCAAATTGTTCAAACCCATGAGAGGGCCAGTTGATGTGATTCGGGTCTTTCGACCACGGTGTGTCCAGATCCGCTTGAGGTGGCAGAATTGGTTTGTACATCCCTCACGCCTCAAGCCTTTCAACGCTCCACGCGAGTTCGTTCCACACACCACAGGGGCAGAGTGTCAGATGTGTCCGGCGAGCTGAGGTGTGTGCCCGCTGAGGTTGGTCCTCAGTGGAGTCGTGTGATCCCGTCCTCAGGTGCCGCGCGCCTGACGTCCCCCGAGCCGCCGCCTGCGCTGTCTCCACTAGATATGGGAGAGGAGAACCCATCAACCCGGCCTACTGCTCTTCGTGAGGAGCCGGGTTTGACGTTACATTTGCATATTCCACAGGGAGAGCGAGCCCACCTCCCCTGGAGGCCCGGCCACAAGGCTTCGATCAAAAACTCCTTGGTTTTCGTGATCCCCATCACACTCCCACACTGTCAGTTGGTTGTCGCACTCGGTAGGCCGTATCGGCTATTGGCTGAACCTAGCCTTGATTGTACTTGCGGGTGTTTGTTACATGGTGAGGGTGGGAGATGTTGGCGATGGAAAGGATTCCGAGCGTTCGCGGTTTACTGAATTTTTTCTCATGTTGTTCTGTACTTACACCCTTTCCCCCGT
Organism: Lampetra planeri; assembly: GCF_965212315.1. NCBI lineage: Eukaryota > Metazoa > Chordata > Hyperoartia > Petromyzontiformes > Petromyzontidae > Lampetra > Lampetra planeri. The sequence continues at coordinate 18,780,938 of NC_136110.1, forward strand.
TGTTAATGTACATTTGTACGTAGTGTATATATTGTATAGGTGGGCTTGGGTATCTAATTGGTAATTGTTATTGTTGAGGCACACATAGTATTTTAGTCACTTTCATTCACTTTTTATCACCTTATTCACTTGGTTTGTTTTAAGGGGGAGTTAACAGCCGGGACGGCTGAATGCTATGAAGGGGGGAGGGGGATGATGTAGTGACATCGTGGACGTCACTGTGTGGTGCCGGCCCTAGAGAGGCACGGCATGCAATGTACTTACATCGCGGACATCACGTATGTAGCGACATCGTGGATGTCACTGGGTAATGCCGGCTCTAGCGAGGCACGGCGTGCAATGTATTGACATCGCGGACACCCCATACATGTGGGTATAGTAGCAGCCCTAGAGGGGCTCGGCGAGTGCTTATAGAGAGCGCTGAGTGGCACCCCGCTCGGCTTGCAGCACTGTCCCCTATAGGAGGGGATGTGAGGGTGCCGGCCATGAATGGGGTTAATGTAGGCCATGGCACTCTGGTTGACCCTGGAAGGCACGTGACGGATACAATCTACACAAGGGTCCCAAAGGGGGGCTAGGGGTGGTCACGTGTCGGGCCAGACCCTGCTAGAGGATTCGAGGTGGTCGTGGCCAGAGAGGGGGCAGCCACGACCAGTGAGGATATAAACCGGGTCCCCTGAAGATCAACGTTCTACGTTCTACGTCCGAAAAGAGTCACCAACACGTGGACCTGGACCCAAGCCGGGGTCCTGTCCATTGTAGCTACTCCTAGTGTAATTAATGTAGTTAGCCTGGTGGTCCACCACCATAGGTTGTCTGGTAAAGGGGCAGTTACCCCTTTGTGTTGGTGTCAATAAATGTGTTCCCTCCAAAGAGTACGTCTTCGACTCAGTTGAATCCACTACACATAGATACTTTACATTGAGATACACAGAGATACATAGATACTCTACATGGAGATACAAAGAGATACATTAGATACTCTACATTGAGATACACATCGATATTATTAAAGAAAAGCCACAGTTGTGCGATTGTGGCCATGCAACCCAAAGGCGAGGGACCGCACAGTGCACCCACTGCAAGTCTGCACTCCTTCAACGGAGGAGGCGTAGGAACAGCGACACGACACGAACTCTCGTTCTGCTGAAGCCCTCTCATCATGGCCACCAGAAGCTCCACCAGACCCCTCACATTAGCATCTTGCTAATGACCCATCAACGCGCGAGAAGGAGGATAATTAATGAAGATAAATAAACAAGAGAATTAATCAAGATAATGAATCAACAATTCTGCATTTTCATGCGAACAGCAAAAATACGGTCATGTGTGTAAGTCCGTTCTAAACGTTGTACACAGTGAGTGTTGTATAGTTAGTATAGTTAGTTACTGCACACAGAATACTAAGCCCTTACATACTGGATACTCGGTGTAAGTGCCACTTGTGGTGCGGAGGGTGGCCATGGCGTAGTCACGCCCTGCCTGTCTGAAAGTTAAATATGTTTAAATTTATGTAAATATATATTTTTGCCTGTCATATGCTAGACACTGCTTTAGTCACAACTTGCGATTTGAAGATCGGATGTTTAATTTTTACCTTTAATATAATTGGTTGAGGCCAATCATAGCAATGGGGAGATTGTCGTCACAATGATAATGAATGTTCTGAGAGAAAGTGTGAGAATAACCCATCGAGCTGCTACTGATGGCGGATACAAACGTATACGCCGCTGCTGCTGTAGGCTAAATTGCATTCAATCACCAGTGACGACACTGACATTGCATAATTGCTAAAAACAAAAGAAGCGATTACGGTTTTTTTTTTTATAATACCCTTGAGTGTCTCTACAAAACAAAATGAGATGCAAAATGTTTCCTGGCAAGTGTCCGGTCAGCAGGACGCCTGTCCCAGCCTCGGTAAAGCCACCGAACATCTTGGGAGGCTCAGCCCGGGCCACGCTGCCGTCTGGATCTGGCAGCGCCTTACATCGTGAGCCCCGTCCACTGTTACACAGCCACGCCCACTCAACCACGAGCTCCTCCGGGTTGCTGTCAGCTACCCAGGTGAGCACGGTCGGCTATGTACGGTGCGAAAGAAGTTCGACATATGTACGTAGTGCAACCCACCACTCAGGTAGCCCCGCCCACCAACCAGGTAGCTACACCTACCACCCAGGTAGCTCCACCCACCACCCATGTAGCCCCGTCTACTACCTACGTAGCCCCAACCACTACTCAAGTAGCTCCACCCACCACACAGGTAGCCCCACCCACCACTCAAGTAGCTCCACCCACCACTCAGGTAGCCCCACCCACCACCCAAGTAGCCCCATCCACTACTCAAGTAGCCCCACCCACCACCCAAGTAGCCCCACCCACCACTCAGGTAGCCCCACCACCCAAGTAGCCCCACCCACTACTCAGGTAGCCCCACCCACCACCCAAGTAGCCCCACCCACTACTCAGGTAGCTCCACCCACCACCCAGGTAGCCCCGTCCACTACCTACGTAGCCCCGCCCACTACTCATGTAGCCCCATCCACTACTCAGGTAGTTCCACCCACCACTCAGGTAGCCCCACCCACCACCCAGGTAGCCCCACCCACTATTCAGGTATCTTCACTCTTTGCATGGGTGGGTCACCGGGAGGGTCTGTCTGGAAGCACTGGGACTGTCCCGACAAAGCCAGGACATTTTGACGTCATCGCGAGCAGATGGCCTCGACCACCTTCCATGACAACGCGTTAAAGGCCCGTTAAACAAAAAAAAATGTTTTGCACAACATTGCTGGTGGAGCCATGGGTGGATCCGAGTCACTGTTCATGACGGCACTGTTGCATCATCAGAAGAGCCCGAAATAATTATCTGTTGCGTCAGTGTAGCGCACTTTATTATTACATGTCTATCGCAAGTGGTGCATCATGATAAGAGTTGGAGATTTTACTTGTCCAGCCAGGAGAGCTACCCTAAGATGCAGGGATCTTTTTCAGGAGCGTCCTGCCGCTAACATTTTTTTTGCTACATTGCATTTTTTACATTAAGATATTTTCCGCACCAATGAATGAGTTGTCGAGACAATCGAGGAGGCAATGCTGTACCCCTATATAGATCGAAACAGATGGCGATTAGTCCGCTTGCTCTACTGCCTTCTCCTGGTGAGCCAGGGTGTATGGCACCTCTAAGTCTACGGGAAGGATTACAGGCCACGTGCGAGAGTTGCAATTATGATGTTGGTGCTACCTTGACGACAGCCATTGGCACTTCGGTGGCACTTTGTTAGCGCAGGGCTTGGCTGCGATTGTTTAACTCGAAAACGTAAAAGTTATATGCACACACGCACATTCTGGGCGCTTCTAGCGGCAGGACTCATGACACTGATTTGCGCTCGGCTTTCTACCGCACGTGGCTCGGCGCGATGTCCGACGTTTTGCTTCACGTATGGAGGGAGCTTCTTCAGGAACACATTCCTGCTTCCGAAGGAACGACAGAGCGACCGAAGGCAGTCCCAACACGTGGAGCGAAATGTCGGACGTTGCGCCGACCCACACGCGTGCGTCCGAGGGATCTTGGTGTGTGCGAGACTGTTCGAGACCCTCTATTGGATGGCCGGTCGGCCTGTGGCTACATCTGCGGCACAACAGATGAGCTGCTGCACCTATCTGACTCTACACCTCCATTACCTCAAGATCTACAACCTCTGTAGGCCACGTTCGTTCCTCATCATGCCCCACCCATTATTCTTTATGACCCGCCCCTTCGCGACTAGGCCCCGCCTCTTCTACTTCAGGCCCACCCCTACTATTTAGACCCCGTCCTTTCCGGATTAGGCCCCGTCCCTTCCTTTCATTACAACCCCTGACAATTAGGCAGCGCCCTTCATGATTAGGCCCGCCTCTTCCTCTTCATGCCCCGGGCCCTTTCTATTTAGGCCCCGCCTCTTCCCACCTATTAGTGATGAGGCCCCACCATTCAGTGATTCGGCCCCACCACTTAGTGGTTAGGCTCCACCACTCAGTGACTAGGCTCCACCACTCAGTGACTAGGCCCCACCACTCAGTGATTACGCCCAACTACTTAGTGGTTAGGGTCCACCATTCAGTGAAATAGGCCCCACCACTTAGTGGTTAGGCTCCACCATTCAGTGGAGCCAAACCACTAAGTGGGGCATGGTCAGTGGGGGGGTGAGCGGAATCAGTAGGCGGGGTCAATGGGGGTGGGCGGGGTTAGTAGGGGTGGGTGGGGTCAGTGGAGGGTGGGGGTGGAGTGTATTCATGCCCCCCATCTCTCAAAGAGCAGCGAGAGAGCCATGGACAAACTTGACGGATTGGATTCCTTCTTTGTTTCTCTTAAACTTTTATTGAAAATATCCCAACACTTCGCGGTCGAACTTCATGATATGATTTCCAAACGGCTAGACAATTTTGTAATCTTAAGCTGCACATTAACCGATTGGGTCAATGTTCTGTAACCGAGACCACCCTTAGGTGCACGGATTACTGAACATTACTCTTCCTCTGCTTCCTGCTGGGATCTTACACTCACGCTCGCATCCACGAGGGGCCGGACAAACGGAGGGTGGGACATATCCACATTGCACCCCACCGACAAACCCTGACACAACCGAAACCCACTCTCATGACGCACACCGCTCCAGTGGGCGCGTGGCACCGGAGTCGCTCCGCCGCCTTGTTGATCTCTCCGCCGTCGTGGGTTGGGGGATTGAACCGGGCTCCTCTGACCTGTGGCCTCAGTTGTGCCAATACCACCGGACTGAGAAAGCAAAAAAAAACCACCGCCGGGTTCCCAGTGGAGTGTTTTCTTTGCTGCGGTTAGCCAATCACTCTGGTCGGCTAAATTACGCGAGCACCACGGTGCGCGAGGTCAAAGATGACGGGTTAGCCTGCGGAGAGAGGAGTTCATCATCACCAGCATCACAACAAGAGAATGAGTGCCGGCTGGAAACGCACACACACTCGCACAGATTTAACAACGCACAAAAGGCGTGCTGCTCACACACAGCGGGAAGTTTATGGTTATAAATAGACAACTATCTCCCGTGTAGCCTGAGCAGACTGTTGGGGCAAGTGCTGTTAGCGAGCACCAATGAAGGCCGGCATGGCACACGAGAGGGTGGGTGGCCAACACCACGCCCGGACGTCTTTGTCTCTCCAAGTGGCGATGTTTACGCACCACACCAGGTACTCATTTGAGGCTCAGTGTACCTAGGGGAGGCCCAGAACCGGTTCAGATAATCATCACTGGTGAGCGTGGCCGTGGGCGGGAATCGAACTAGGGTCGCCGGATTCGCTAACCGCTACGCCACCACTCCCCACACACAGCAGGAAGTTGGTGGTTATAAAGAACCAGTCCTGCCACAAACATTCAGCTCCTGAGCCGGTGGTTCGGACAAGGCTGTGAACTTTGCACACACAATGAGGGCGACCACGTGCTAATGCACGCAGGGCACGATGGGAGTCGTGCCTTCCTGCTGCTTTGTGAGCACACTTTGGCACGTTGTTAAAACGTATCCTTCCGAGGTCCTGTCCATGTGAATGTGGAATTGGCACCACTGGCGCAGGGGGACACCAGGTGGTGCATCGTTCGAGACACTTTGACGCAGGATAACAAAGCATTGCATTGTGGGCATGTGCACGTGAAATAATTGCTTAGACAAATATGGATTACAAAAAATATGTAATTTGAATGATAATAACCTTCCTCAAATCAAGAATAACAAAGTCGACACGTAGTAATGGTGATGATGATGAGCATGAGAACTGAGCAGAGGTGTGGACTCGAGTCATGTGACTTGGACTCGAGTCAGACTCGAGTCATGAATTTGATGACTTGCGACTCGACTTGGACTTGCATAACAATGACTTTGTCCCACCTATGAGATGTGGACTCGAGTCATGTGACTTGGACTCGAGTCAGACTCGAGTCATGAATTTGATGACTTGCGACTCGACTTGGACTTGCATAACAATGACTTTGTCCCACCTCTGGAACTGAGAAACCAAAGTCATGCGAATTCCATCACATTTCGCATCACCCGTCGACAAACCACAGGCTTCACTCCACATCTCAAATTAGATTTCCCGTACGTCCCATTTAAGTGGCGATAATGATGCCTTCCTGCTCTCACAATACGGTTCGCAACTTATTTAAAAAAAAATATAATTCGGCAGACATCCCCTGCCCTCCCTCCCTCCCACCCACCCACCATGAAAACTCATCGTTTTCTAAGGAAACGAAGCCTAAATTTAGCGAACATGCGTCACATCATGCACGGTTGGCATGAACAGGGTACAGCCAGCGGGTTCAAGATCACGCAAATCACGCCGCTCGCACGAGACGCGCACACACACGCACATACAACAACAACCGCCATTCGCCACTAAGTGTCGGTGACGTCACCACGGCGCTTTGCCAGGCCATGTGCACCTTGAGGCCACGTGAAGTGTTGAACGCCCGCTGGCAGGTCACGGGGCAGACCCAGGTGCCACGGGTCGACTGAGATGACTGGCCGATGCACCACCTGTGCCCCCTACAGTGCCAATTTGCTGTGCTTTATCCACCCGGCGCTCCGCTCGTTGTTGTGAGCGTCGCTCCAAACATGCATGCGCACGCACACACACACACGCAGGTTCCTTCCGTTGGCCTGCCGCGACTCTTGGTGATTGGGGGCACTGTTAAAGACCACCAGAGCACCGGAGCGGCGCGAGTGAGCGAGCGGCAAATGCGCCCCGCGTTTTGTCTTCCCGACACGGGCGCCTGCTCGAGAGAGAGAACGCTTCACCGCACGCACGCTTAAGGCTGACCGGACCAACGGGAGGCTCGCAGCGTTTGCAAACCGTGGCCAGGAATTGGGACCCCCCCCCGCCCGCCTGCCCTCCCGAGGCGGCTCGCTGGGCTTGTGGCGCAGAGCGTCGCACCGGCCGTCACAGCACTGCAACTCGCGTACCAATACCAACACCCGCCACTCGCCACTACGTAACGGTGAGGTCACCATGGCGCCTGTGCCAGGCCAGGTGCACTTTGAGGCCACGTGAATTGTCGAAGGTTCGCTGACAGGAAGGTCTCGGGACGAACCCAGCAGGTTGACTGGTAGATCACACCAGCTGTACCCCACGACTTTACCAACTTGCCGTATTTTATCCGCCCGGCGCTCCGCTCGTTGTTGTGAGCGTCGCTCCTCTGCCCTCCGTTGTTGCTGGAGGACTACTGCCTCCAACTGCCCAGTAGCATCCTTCACGAGCCTCCTCCACAGAGGCCGATCTTGACACCGCTGGTACCAGTCATTGGCAAGTCCACGCAGCTTCACATCCTCTTGTACCACATCACTTCATCTCTTCTCTAGCCCGTGTCGTGCCTGTTTAGCCTCCGCTATCTGGCCAAACATAATCTGTTTAGGTATGCGGTGGCTGGGCATGCGGGCTACATGCCCCAGGTAACGCAGCCTTGCCTGCCAGAAACTCACCGATGGGACTTTGTCCAGATCTTTCAAGGATTTCTGAGCTCCTCACACAATCCAGCCTGGTTAAATCCAGGATAGATTGTATGCAGGCCAGCCTAAACAAAGACAAATATCCCCCGTATAGCCTAATAGACTGTAGGGACAAGTACTGTTAGCAAGCACCTATGAGGACCGGAATGATACACGAGGGGGTGGGTGGCAAGCGCCACGCCCGACCGCCTTTGTCTCCCCAGTGGCGATGTTTACACATCGCACCGGGTACTCATTTGAGGCTGTGTCGACCTCGGGGAGGCCCAGGACCGGTTCAAATAATCGTCACTGGTGTTGGCCATGAGCGGGAATCGAACCCGGGTCGCTGGGATCATAGCGCAGCGCGCTAACCACTACACTACCACTCCCCTAAACACACACACACACAGACACGCGCACGCACTGACATGCACACGGGCCCACACGCACGCTGTTGCTGTTTTTGTTGTAGGAGCGGTGTTGACTCACACGGACATCGATTCACTGTTTGTTTCGTTGTCGCGCAGACAAAACATCGCTCGGTCCTGAGTAGAGTATCTTGAGTATAGCCTCTTGAGTAGAGCATCTTGAGTAGAGCATCTTGTGTAGAGCATCATGAGTAGTGCATCTTGAGTAGAGCATCTTGTGTAGAGCATCTTGTGTAGAGCATCTTGTGTAGAACATCTTGAGTAGTGCATCTTGAGTAGAGCATCTTGAGTAGAGTATATTGAGTAGAGCATCTTGAGTAGAGCATCTTGTGTAGAGCATCTTGAGTAGTGCATCTTGAGTAGAGCATCTTGAGTAGAGTATATTGAGTAGAGTATATTGAGTAGAGCATCTTGAGTACAGCATCTTGAGTAGTGCATCTTGGGTAAAGTATCTTGAGTAGAGTATATTGAGTGGAGCATCTTGAGTAGAGTAATCCGCCTCAAGGACCCTGTACTCGTTCTCTGCAATGTTGACGGTTTGTTGTTGCTATTGTTGTTGTTATCTGTGCTCACACAGCACCACGGATCTTTTTTCGTGTAAAAAAAAGCTGGGCAGCTGGCGAAACGGGATCGTCATCCGTGTAACAAATCAAATATAAGTGCACATCTCAACCATTACCGTATTCTCTGTAGTGAAAGTATCACTTTCGCTCCCCTGTATTTCAACGCAAAAGTTCGGGGACTGCGTCTCACTCTCCAGAGCGTCTCACACTCCGGAGAATGCAGTAGGAGTGTTTCCCAAGGGGCTCTCAGGACGACGGCCTCCAACCAACCTTCCCTCTTGCCTCCACGCTGAGCAAAATCCAAGCAGGCAAATAAAAAGGAAAGTGAGTAGGCATTGCAGAAAAAATGCAAAGTAGCCATGACAAAGTAGCCATGACTTTGGGTTCATGCAGCAGTCTCACAGTAGTTATTTGTCACCCACGTTCACTGGTTGGTGGTCATTCACAGGCTATCTTTCTACGTGGGGCCGCATAGACACGGCGCGTAGGTAATACGGCTTTCTTGCCTACGCACGTCGATTCGCTTCGCTTCATGTACTTGGGGAGGTTCTTCTGAAACACATTCAAGTTCTCCGACGGAACGATGCAGCAACTTGTGGTAGCCCCAGCACGTGGAGCGAAACGTCGGACATAAACCAAAAACGATTAAAATTTTACCAGGTAAAGGCCCACTGAATCATGTAGCTCTTTTTTAGAAACGACCTGGCTATCACAAATGATGGCGCAACGAAGTGGCTTATCACGTGGACATTCATAGGAGCCAAATACTCTAAACGTGTGATTTTTATTCTAAATGTGGAGGGAAAAACCAGGGGACCTGGAGAAAAAGCCACGCGATCACGGGGAGAGGGACATGTAAACTCCAAATATACAGCTGGCGTTAGGGTCGGGATCGAACCCACGAGCTTCTGTATACCAGGCGAGGTAGTTAACATCTCCTAGCCACCGTGACGCCACATCAAAAGTGACTTTTTGTAACGTCTTCCACCTCTCAAGATGCTTCCGACAAGCACGCGAGTCGGTGGGGGCCACTGAGCCGCGGTGGCCCCGGGAGCATGCGCAGTTGTCCCCACGTGTCATTACGAACCGTTCATCACTTCGCTTACGATCGCAGATTTCTCAACATCTCGGAAAATGGTCTGTGACCAACGAGGCTCCCAACCATTCTCACCCCAAGCACCACCGTCAACCGTCAGTGTAATTAAGGGTTGCACATGTGGTAGGCTTTCGCGCCCAATGTTATCCATTAAAGGTTTTTTTTGGGTTAGATCACGTAAATATAAATGTTTCGTTAAACCCGCCACCACGTAAACAAAACACGCCAATTCGTTACTAGTTCAGTACACCGGTGCGTTGGAGAGTGAAACCCACAGCATCTACAATTCGGGCAATTACAACCAGCTTCATCAGGTGACAGCCAGGAATTGGCAAAGTGTCTCAGGGTGCAGCGCGTGGTGTTTAGCAAGAAAGAACTCCAGCCGCAACAGCTCCACGCTATTAATTACCACAGGGCGACGAGCCACTTCGCTACGCTATCGTTTGACAGCCAGGTCGCTTTTGATAAAAAAAGCTACGTCACTCTGGTGGGGCCTTACTTGGTCGAATAAAAAGTAGTTTGGTAGTTCATAGTTTTAGGGCACTTCCCACGGCCCCGCCGAGGACCCCCCCCGGTGTCCATTGGCGAATTGGCATGTGACGGTTATGGCTCGTGCCGCACAGGGACAGCTGTCATTGGGGGGGGGGGTCCCCTAGACTAAAACACCTGCATCATGAAGATGCTCGTCATGTTACGGGTGTGATATAAATGCATGTTGAGGGTGGAATTTAATCACCATCAGTCAAGTTCTTATGTCAGAAAGTCGATCGGCTCTTCAATCAAAAATGCCGAAGGCTATAGATTTGGCACGGCATGGCAGCTGATGTGACTTGTATATCTGCCTCCCAGAAAATCCAAGTAAATCGATGGCAGTAAAAGTATTGGAGGCATGATGATTCTCATCTTTCCATTGTCAAGCTCTGTAAAAAAGAAATGAAGTGGTTAACAAACCAGTGGGCAGTTAGGCACGCGGGGACCTCCCGCTGCGCTTGCGATGGGCTCACGGTGTGCACGCTGCCACGCACTCGACACCGGCGAGTCACGAGGATAGCGACTAAACGTCGCGCCCGTTGGTTCTACAGATACCTGAGCCAACTCCGATCGGTTTGCTGTGCCACCAAAATCGCGGCGTCCGTAAAAAATCGCGACTCAAATCATCGCCAGCAACCGCTTTGTCCATGAGCGAGACTGTCGCTTGGACGAGGAAGCGACGCTGCGCGCACTCTCATGCTCGTGACGACCGCGGTCGGCGTTGTGTGCGCGATGAAACGCATCGCTGCAAACTGCTGAGCAGCTCGCGAACCCGGGCCGAGGCCAACGACTCGCTGCACCGAGAACCTCCCCCCCCCCCGGTGCAACCACGGCAGTGGCTGAGACTTGGATTGGAACCCAGGCTCTGAGCGGTGCCGGCTCAGCGCTCTGACTTTCGAGCGACCCGGCCACCACCTCACTCACTTCCTCTCGACGGCAGGGAAGGCTTCTTGAATGGCTTCCTGGCGGGGTTGGCGTCAGTACTCAAATGGAGGCAACGCTCGGGCGAGAACTAGTGGCACCACGGCTCGGGAAAGCCAAACGACGACAACAACACATAACGCGTTTCCCAGAGGCCCCGGCGCGCCGTGGGGTAGGCAGCGAGCTCATCCGGACCACGGTCACAGGGATCCACCCACAAGTTTCCGGACACAAGTCAACTCGGCCAATCATCCCTCGACGTCTGGGAAAACGGGTAACGCTTTGTAGAAAGTCAATGGTGGTTGTCCTGTGGATAGACCGGCCCCCGTTAGAGAAATGTGGAATTTACACTACTGGCTCGGGGGCTGGCAAGTTAAATAGGTTCCACTCGGCGCTCATTGTAGGTGGGAGACGCACACGTCGGATAAACGAACGGAAACACAAAGCAAACACGAGCATCGTGCCGCGTGGCGACGCCACCGTCTCTCGTGAGCACCTGAGAGCTTGGGGCCATGGGGAACGAAGCCAACGGCTCCTCCACCCCACGCGGGCCCTGGGAGCAGCAGCAGCAGTCTCCACCCACCACACCGTGCATCCACGGTTCGTGATTCATCACCTCCACGATCCCCATCGCCTCCGCTTCCTCCAACATAACCACCCCGCAACCACCCCTACCCTTCGTCACCACCGCCTCTCTTCCGTCTCCTCTTATTCATCCGCCCTACACCTCCGCCTCCTCCAGCACCCCCGCCACCAACCCCCCCGGTGGCGGGAGCGGCAGGGAGGGCGGTTTTGGGGAGGGGTGCCGCCCCTCGTCCGTCTCGTCCACCGTGTCGAGCGAGCCCTGCTCCTCGCGGCCGCACGACAGCGAAGAGGAGGAGGAGGAGTTGCGGGCGAGGGCCGGGCGGGTGCACGGAGCTCGCCATGGCAGCTCCCACGTGCACGGCGCCATTCCCTCCTCCAGCGCTGACGGCTGTGGCGGGGCCACGCCGGGGGCCACGCCAGGGGCCATAGCGGCTACGGCGGCGCTCGTCCCAGCCACGCCGTGGGGCCGCTCGGACGTCCGAGACTTCTGCTGGTGCTGCTGCTGGTGAAGTTGATGATGAGGCTGAGGCCCGAACGGCGAGTCCAGGTCGTCTGGAGAGGAGGCAATGGACCGCCGAGGGTACTGGACGCCATCGAGGGGTGCATACGCCAGGGCGGAGGGGAAGAGGAAGGCCGAGGCGGCCGCAGCCGCGGCGGCTCTGGTGGCGCCGCCATCGCGGTGACCAGCGGCCTCGACAGCCACGTTGCAGGTGCCTGCCGAGTGGCCTGAGCCGCCCGTCCCGCCCGTGTCGCCCGTGCGGGGCGGCGAGGACTCCGCGTCGGTATCAGCGTGCAGCGGCGAGAGCAGGCCGTCCGACGTGGAGCACGGCGTCGCCAGCGACCTGGGGCATCACCGCAGCCATTGAGCACGCTCAGGATTGTGAGGCGACCGCGAAGGGGTGGGGGGCCACGGGGGAGGTGAGAGGAAGGCGTTGTGGACGCACGCGCAGGGAGATGAGATGGGCAAAATACAATTAACCCTTTTACGTGTCATAGACGTCTGCAAGTTGTAGGGTTGGCGTCTCGTTTGCCGCTCAATCAATCTCTGAACGCGTGAGCGGCTCGGTGTTCGTTTTATTTAGAGAGGCGTAGGAGCACCGTTGATTTTAAAGACATTGTACATACCGCAGAGAACCGTAGCGACACGACCGCTATACTCTATGACAGCGGGCGGCAAACAGTGCCACATGCCCTCCCGCACGTCTTTTACTTCCGTTCGGAATCGATTCACGTAGACGTACATCAACGGAATGGGAAAGGGTTAATAAATAAGGACAGGGCTGGGAGTTTTGTGGAATGGGCAGGACGCGTAATGAGAATAGCCGATGAGGAGATGATGGACGCAAATTGAGTACGGGCGGTCATGAGAGGTGGTGGCGGCAGCTTGGGGAGGCCCTCATCCAGCAGTGCACCGATCACGACTCATAACGATGACGACGATTGTGAACGGCGACGAGTCGGCTCCCGCGCCATGAAATCCCGACGCATTTCACCATCGCTTCCTCCTCCTGCCCTGCCCCGTCACTGTCGACAGCTTGGCTCGCGATTCATGGCTCCTCACGACGATGCTGTCGAGGCACGCACCTGGAGACACTGAGGCGGCCGCGCGGCGTTGATGGCGGTGCCGAGGCCAGCGACGCGCCGTCCACGGGGCTGCCGTGCGAGTCCGGCGTGGCGGCCGAGCAGCCGCCCCCCTGGCCCAGCGACTGGCGGTAGAAGTCGATGAGGAAGTCGAGCTTCTTCTCGATGGACTGCACCTGCGCGGGGCCGGCAAAGAAGGATGAGCGACGCCGGCAACGCCGGTGCCTCCGCCGCATGGGCAGGGCCCAGCGACGTGGGCCACCTGCTGCTTACTGCTGCCGCTGCTCCTGCTGCGATGCCTCCAACTAGAGGCCGACCGAAACTGAATTTCTGGTTTTGGCCGAAACCGAAACCAGACTGAAAGTAAAAAATTTACTTTCAGCCGAAACCGAAGCCGAAACCGAAAGTTTAACTACACTTTTGGCTGAAACCGAAACCAAAAGTTTAACTGCACTTTCGACCGAGACCGAAACAGAAAGGTATATAACCGAAGTTACGGAACACAAGATTTATGAAATATGTCATGATGCAATGCTACTTTAATGAAAAATTATCTACAACTAATCATTCAGAGCCTGCATTAAGAGTCGCTAAATATAAAATCTTCAGGTGTTACTTACTTAGTACAGTAAAACCTTGGATTGCGAGTAACTTGGTCTGCGAGTGTTTTGCAAGACGAGCAAAATTTTTGAAGGAATATTAATTTGATAAACGAGCGATGTCTTGTAATACGAGTACTGTAGTACGTACAGTATACGCTTTGTCTGCCGAGCGTCACGTGATCACAACTGAGCCAATGGTTCTTCTCTCTCTCTCGCTGCGGAATTGTGGTAATCGTCTCCCATCCTCGGTCTCAGTAAACGTGCCTCACTCATATAGCCAACATCCGTGCGAGCGTACAGTATACTGTTTACTATAGTGTTGTGACCACGAGTGTGTGCGTAAAGCATTTTTTTATTTTGTGTCCAAGTGTCGTGACTGTTCTTTAGTAACTGTACTGCAAGTGAAAGTCGTCCTACACAATAACCCTCCTCTCCTCTCTCTCGTCTCCCTCACACCAGCCACGATTAAATTCAATTAATAAATGTTATTACTTTATATTAAATTTAAATAATAAAAATATAAAAAGGTATTTTGTATTAATCATTTTTATATGAATACAGTATTTTTGGGTTGTGGAATGAATCATCTGAGTTTCCATTAATTCTTATGGGGAAATTCGCTTTGATATATGAGTGCTTTGGATTACGAACACGTTTCCGGAACGAATTATGCTCACAATCCAAGGTTTTAGTGTAATTATATCCAAACAAACGAATGTTGTAGTTAAGAAACAAAAGTTTTTCCGCATTCAGCCAGACAGGCTGCCGTCTGTTGACCGGTCGTATATACATTTGCAGACCATGGTTGCGGCTGTAACCTCGCTCCCAAGCTGCTGCTGCTGCTGACGTGTGTGTGTGTGTTTTCAGCCTATCGCATAGGATTGGCTAGCGCCGACTGACCGGCCGATAGGCAGAGTGATAGACGTAGCACTCGCGTTATATTCTAAAAATAGATCTTCGGTTGACGAATGACGACCGAAAGTCAATATCAGTTTCGACTGAAACCGAAACCAGAATCGAAAGTAAACCGAAAGTTAAAAATTTACTTTCGGCTGAAACCGAAAGTATGCCGAAAGAAGCCATTTGCCAACTTTCAGCGCCGAAACCAAAACCGAAACCGAATTTTGGTCGGCCTCTACCTCAAACCCATGTTTGCACAATGCCCTTACGGCTCCTCCTCATTTACTTTAGCGAGCTGCGGCATGTACAAAACTCTTGGGCACATGACAGGTACTGCAAGATCTGACCACTGCCGCGCCTCTGATTAGCATGGTTAGCTACTGTCTCGGCCTCGCTGTGCGCTGCTTTGCACCACTATCCGAGTAGATAACGAGGTAAAACTGATGGAAAAACACAGCACAAATACAGCATCTGTTAATACTTGGAAATATCAATACAATGAACACTACAGCATCATAACATTGTCTTAGATAACATGAAATAGATCCTGGATCACCTACATTAGTACTGAATTGCTATACAAGAGAATAAGCTACTGTTAAATAAGGGCACATCGTGTAATCACCATACTGCAGCCTAAATGTACAGCACTAGACACAGGGGCGGTTTCTTCATTAGGGCAATTGGGCGACGCACCACCAATGTCATTCAACCACAGAGTCACGCTAGCCGTCACTGTGCCTCTGGATATAGTCCAATCAGCGTCATGTCACGTTCTGTGGAGTACCGCCTCTTTTTTGGCGATTTCACTCCGGCTGAGAATCGCCCCGTGTGGTCCCATAGACTTACATTCAAAGATGTTTTTTTTCTAACGGGGGGCGCTGCAATGCATTCTCTATGGCTTCCGGGAGGGCTCGCACTAACGTGCTTACGTCATCATACGTAAGCACGTTGCATCCAACAATATTATTTGTCGCCACCTAGTGGAATCTTTAATAAAAGAAACTTGAGTGGATTGTATTAATAGTGAGTATAGAAACAAACAAGATGTATTGTAAGAGTCACTTTATTTTTCATTAATATTAAAGAAGTGAAGTTGCCTTTACATGCTTAAGCTGTTAATTTATCCTTTGCATGGGTGGACCTTATCCTTATAAATCATCCAGACATTTGCCCCCGCTGAGAGATTTTGCAGGAGCCGCCACTGACTACACATAACACTGAACTATGGATGAGATATTTCGTCATCTTTGCTCTCAAGATCGCAATAAGGTTACATGGGTCCAAGTCTGACTCGACTTATTCAATTACAAGTAACATTCACAATAAGGCAAGTGGCAGGCTTCGTTGTTAACTAGGCCTCATATTTATCATAACAATTTAACATCATTATAAAGGCCTTTACAGCATTATACCGGCCATTCCAACATTATAACAGCATTCTCACTATTATAAGAATAGAAACGAACTTACAGACAATGCTTCTTAAAGTCCCACAATGAACAGTTGCACGTCTTCACTGGGACGCTATTTGTGCCACCATTTTGTCCTCTGTGTATGGGCTAATACCCTGCTCACCTGCTGCATGGCTTAGAGCAGGGGTCCTCAAACTTTTTAAACAGGGGGCCAGTTCACTGTCCCTCAGACTGTTGGAGGGCCGGACTATAGTTAAAAAGAACTATGAAAAAATTCCTATGCACACTGCATATATCTTATTTTGAAGTGAAAAAACAAAACGGGAACAAATACAATATTTAAAATGAAAAACAAGTAAAGTTAAATCAACAAACTTGCCAGTATTTCAATGGGAACTATGAGCCTGCTTTTGGCTAATGAGATGGTCAATGTCCGGTTCCATATTTGTCACTGCTAGTCGTAACAAGTGATGCAAGTGTGCATCCGTTAGTCTAGATCTGGTTGGAGATTTCAAATGTTTCATTCTGGAAAAAGTCTGTTCACAGACATAAGTGCTGCCAAAGATGGTTGCCATTTTGAGTGCATGGTTCCTGAGATGAGGATATGTCTCAGAGGGGAGAGATGCATAGAAATTATGAAGGCTGCTTGACTTGAATGCGTCTTTCAGAGAGTTACAATTCTGCAGTTCAGCCAGTTCCATATGGTAAATTGTATCCACATTTTCAATGTCAATAGAAAATGGGTTACAGAAAAGCTGTATGTCCTGTTCATGGAGATGAAGCTCTTTAAATCTAAATTGGAACTCCTTTCGCAATTTTTACAGTGAATCCACACATGTTTTGTTTGGGAATGCAACCAATGGTTTTTCCGCTAAGAGATTTTGAGTTGTGGGGAGATGGCAGAAGTTTTCCTCCTTCACTTGTTTGATGAGGAGGCCTAATTTTACTTCAAATGCTTTGACATGTGATTGCATATCACAGATGAGCTTCCCCTTTCCTTGAAGTTGCACATTGAAACAGTTGAGTAGCTCTGTTACATCTGTCAGAAAGGCAAGGTGCCATTTCCTGTCTGCATCATTGAGCTCTGGTACTTCTTTGTTTTTTGAAAGCAGAAAAGCTGTAATCTGTGGAAGTAAGTCATAGAAACATTTCAAAACTCTCCCTCGACTCAGCCAACGGACTTCTGTGTGGTACAGAACATCTTCAGTCAACATTTAGCTCAGACAGAAATTCCTGAAATTGTCTGTGGTTTAGTCCATGAGCTCTAATGAATTTCGATTTAAAGCTTTCATGACTGCAGGGTTTCATCTTCTTGGTTCTTTCGGTAAAGTCACGTAGAAGGGAAGTAATAAAATAATAAAAATAAAACATAATAAAATAATTCTCACGACGTTTCGGCCACAACGCAAGCAGCCGTCCTCAGGTGAAAACCAGGTCTGTCGAGACGACAGCGTCTGAATGAAACAGCACACGAGCTTGGAGCATATATATAAGCTGGGTTGGAAGGGGGGGGAAAGGGCGCCTTGAAAAAATAATTTGCATATCAAGAGGAATTTAGCATATTTATGGGAAATGCAGGAATGTGATTAGTACTACATATGCCCGTGCATTATGCAGGACTACTTCCCTTCTACGTAGCTCTAATGAAGTTAACACAAGATACCATAATTTTCATAACAGAGTCCTACTTCAGTGAATTACTACACAGCGCTTGTTGGTGGATGAGGCAGTGTATGGCTATTGGATGAGAATGGTTATGTTTGTCCATCTCTTGGTTAATGCGAGCAATTACTCCTTTCTTAGACCCCACCATGCTAGGAGCACCATCAGTTGTCACACTGGCTAGTTTAGCCCAGTTCAGCTCCAAACCATTCACAGTTTGGCAAATCTTTTCATAGATATCCTCTCCTGTAGTTGTTCCTTTGATGCTTTGCAGTGCAGCAAGCTCTTCTGTGACTTTGAAATAGTCATTCGTCCCACGAATAAAAATTAGAAGTTGTGCAGAATCCCGAACATCATTGATTTCGTCGAGTGCCAAGGAAAAATAGGAAAATTTTTTTGCGGAGTTTTGCAAATGCTGATGCAAATTGTCTCCCATTTCTTCAATTCTCCGTGTAATTGTAGGTCCTGAAAGACTCACTGTACTAAATAAATCGGCCTTCTCTGGACACATCTCTTTGGCAACAGAAAGAAGGCATTCTTTAACAAATTCTCCCTCCACGAATGGTCTGCCAGTGTATGCTATTAGCTTGGCAACTTGAAAACTTGCTCGCAGTGATGAAATATTTAGCTGCTTCTGCTTCACAAAAGTATTTTGCTGAGTTGTTAATGTATTTTTCAGTTTTAATATTTTATCTTTTCTCACTTCTCCGACCAAACAATCATATTTATCTTAATGTTGAGTTTCATAGTGTGGATGTAAATTGTATTCTTTGAACACAGACACTATATTCTGGCATATCAGACACACAGCTCTTTCCTTGTACTGCATGAAAAAGTAATCATAAGTCCACTGTTCTTTGAATATCCTACACTCCGAGTCAATTTTTCTCTTTCTTGACATCATTGTTTTCTAGGGAGTCAAAATTGCTATTAGTAAAATACCAATATATATATACAGCGCTACAAAAACAATATACCAGCAATAACTTTGCCCACACAGAGACATACAGACTGCACTGCCCATCAATGCAGTCTGATTGGGGGAACTCCGCTTTTACCCCAGGCTCACACTGGTGCGGGTGCCATTAAAAAATAATTACACCTGCAGTTTTGTTCACAGCGCAGCCGGCCCCTCCCACATGCCCTGGCTTCCTCTGAGTCCTGGGAGGTGGAGTAGTAGTCCGGCTGCGCTGTTCGGTTCCTCCCACCGCCTGAAGCTTGATTGCGGCCGGACTACAATTCCCATGATCCAGCGCTTCAGCCGGCCAGCCAATCGGCGGCGGCCGCCCCCTCTCCCTCTTCCACCAATGACCGCCCTTCTCATGAAGAAAAAAAGTAACAGACAGGCAGCGGCGGCAAAAACACCTGGCGGGCCGGATAAATGTCCTCGGCGGGCCGCATGTGGCCCGCGGGCCGTAGTTTGAGGACCCCTGGCTTAGAGCATGTCAAATCGTAAATTCCTGGTCACGTGACCAAACTCAACATCCAAACAGGAAATTCCTGTGTACACACCCCCACACCTGCCGTGAGGCAGAACAGCTACATATGGTGTGAAAGAAGTTCAACGTATTTCCATGCAGATGCACGTTTCTGTCCAGTGCTCGCTGAGCAGCATTAGCTTCCGGTTGCTGAAGGAATATGCCATGAGGTGGCGATCATCACACACACACACACACAAGTTCTTGCCACAAATGAACCACAATACATCGCTGATCTCGTCAAGGAGCGTAAACTATCATCACGCAAACTCTGCTCATCCTCGCAGCAGCAGCTTTTGGTTGGCCATCGAACAAAGTCGGTCACCGCATCACACGCTTTCAGACGCGCATCTGCAGCCGTCTGGAACTATCTTCCTCCCGATATTAGGAAGCCACTGGATCGATGCACTTTAAAATAATCTAGACTTAAAACACATTTTTTGAGAACTGCATTTTGTCTTCTTGGTTCTTTCGGTAAAGTCACGTAGAAGGGAAATAATAAAATAATAAAAGAAAACATTATAAAATACAATTCTCACGACGTTTCGGCCACAACGCAAGCAGCCGTCCTCAGGTGAAGAACAGAAAGAACCAAGAAGATGAATCCATGCAGTCAGGAAAGCTTTAAATCGAAATTTAACTGCTTTTTGTGTTTAGTTTGTTGTCCTTCCCCTGCACCTCCGATGAGTACGGTTTGCTATGTACGGTGCGAAAGAAGTTCAACATACATACATTAAAGCCTCACTACCTCATCTCCATTGCCCATTCACTTCCCCTTCCGCTCGCCTCTCCACTTCATCCCGACCCGCACACGCCCTCTGTAACCGTCACACATTCCTCGGCTCCTTGTCATCTAAATAACTCCACGTTCGTGTCACCGTTTTTAAACTACGTTGTAGAGCGCCTTGAGCCAAGGTGGCTACGCATGGCGTGAAAGAAGGTCGGAAATACGTACAAACATTCCCATGGACGAAGGGGCAGCAGCAGATTTACAGCGGCTTCAACTGTCCGGACCGAGACGCCGTCGCGCACACATCGATGGCGCTGCACCGAAATAACATCGCACGTAAAACTCTTTGCTGCGTCACTATCTTACCGTCCCTAGATTTACACGATGCGCATTACTCCATTGCCCTTCACGGCAATTATATAATTGTGCATGAGATGATTAGTGGTTGAGATAAAGAGCAGATTTGTTAAAAGTGGTGGTGTAGTTATGGTGACAGTAGAACAGGTGTGAGTGATGAAGGAGGGGTTGGGGTAGTGATAGGGATTGAGGTAGCAGTCGGGGTAGTGATCGGGGTTGGGTAGTGGTAGTGGTGATAGGGGTTGGGGGGGTGATAGGGGTTGGGGTATTGATAGGGGTTTGGGAGTGATGGGATAGTGATTGGTATATGGGATAGTGTACATTGAATCTCTTTCGCATCGTACATAGCCAATCGTGCTAATCGGAAGGTGCAGGGGAAGGACAACAAACTAAACAGATAGGGGTCGTGATAAGCACGGTTGCATACGGAGGGTCTGAAATAATTTCAACATACATACATAGATTGATAGGGGTAGTGATAGGGGTTGAGGTAGGCCTGGTCGTAGCTGTGCGATGCACACATAGAGATGCATATACACAGAGATACAGAGGTACAACACTGTGTTTGTGTACAGTATGCGCGACTCAGCAGGCAGCTGTTTTCTTGACGATCCGTGCGCGGTAACGATGATCATCATGATACGTGACATTCATAAGGCAGCTTTCTACTCAAGGCACTGGGAATCACAAATAAACAAACCATGGGCCTAGGCGGGGGAGAATAGAGGGCAAATTGAAGGCAATTCTGAGAGTGGAAGGCACGGCAAGAGTGAGCGTGCATCGGAGCGGGGCTCAGAGCACACCGCCGCGGACTCCACGTGCGCCGTGGTGGAGAGATGATAACTACGTCGCCTGGTATACAGGAGGTCGTGGGTTCGATTCTGACCCTGACGCCTGCTGTATATTTGCAGTTCGCACGTCTCTCCGGGTCCTTTCAGTGTTCTTCCCTTCCACATTTAGAATCAACATCACGCGATTAGAGTATTTGGCCGCTATGAATGTCCGCGTGATGACGATGAGCTACTTGGCTGAGCTATCATTCGCGATGGCCAGGGTCGCTTTTGAAAAAAGAGCTGCACAGCTAAGTTGGGGGTCAGCCTTACCTGGTTAAATACTAAATCGGAAAATAGGCGCTCCGCGGCCGGGGAGCGGCGGCGCAGTTGTGGTTGTCGCAACGGGTGCACCTCTTTTTGTGATCCGCCAACCCCACGATCCGAGCGGCTGGAATTGATCCTTATGGTGGTACCCCGGGGTACCAAATTTTTCTGGGACACAATTTTTTCCATGATTGTCTTCTCTTTGCGCCTGCAGAGGATCGCTTGTGTTGTGATCGAAACGTCGTGGTTTTATTTTTTTCTTAATTTTTTAATTATTATTTGTATTTTATTTTTTATTACGTTAAGAACCAAGAATAAGTCTACATTATAGACTGTACGCTCACTCAGTTTAATAATAATTTCTGCAGTCTACATTATAGAATGCCAATACGCTCACCAAGCTTAAAAAACAGTCTGCAGTCTACATTATAGACTGCCAGTACACTCACTCCGATTAAGAACCAGGCTACAGTCTACATTAATTTATTTTTGTTTTTAATTATTTTTATTTTATTTGTATTATTATTTGTATATCTACGTGACTTTACCGAAAGAATCAAAGAATAAGCAAATAAACACCCAGAAAATAGAAGGGAATGTTTAAAATAGACATGGAAATTTAAAATAGACAGGTGGAGGTGATGGGTCTAGCAAGTCCAAAAGCGGTTCGAGAGTTTGCTTGCTTTAACAAATGCGGCTTGCTAACAGTGGTCTGGAAAGCGAATCGTCTGATGGACAAAAATAATATTTGTATTCCAGAATCAGAATATGTATTTAGACTGGAGGATGAGTCCGATGGGCTCTGTAGCTCTTGTTCGTTGATGTCAAGTAAGGGGTGGCTGGGTCAGCAAGTTACCACAACAACAAACGATAGATAAAACGGAGTACAAGATAGAGAAAAGGTAAGCCAGTCACGAAGAGTAAATAAATAAACTGCAGTGTGTACGAATACAAATTGCATATTTACATAAATCCCGGCCGATGTATCAACACTAAATGCAAGCTTGGGGCAAGGCAACAAAACAACAAACAAAACCGGTCCCAGACCACGCCAAGATAACAACAACACAGACCAGCAGCAGCAGCCTCAATAAAATGGCACGTTACAATCGAACCCTCAATACGCGGCGGTCACTTCAGCGCGGACACAGAATGGAGGAGCGCTGCCCCCTCGCATCCGCTTCAAAACGAGAACTCGGCGACCGCGAGAGCGCCGCTCCGTGCCAAGCCAACGGGGGGGGCAGCCGGGGGGGGGGAGGGGGGCGACACCACCCCATACTGGACATCTGTGTCAAAAAGAGCTACCTAGCTCAACGGATTCCTCCAGTCTAGATATCTTGATTGTGAGGTGCCACAAGCCCCCCCCCCCCGCTCGCCCTCGCTCCGCTTGCGTGGCCGACCGTTGAGGACGGCAGCTGAAGAGGCGCAAGCCCCGGGGAGCGCTCGGCGCGAGAACACAAAATGGGAAACGCAGAGATTCAGTGCAGTGGCACGCGCGCGTGTGTATGTGTAATAACAGCTATCGTGGGTTCACGTGGGGGATTGGCTTGCCGGTCCTGCTTGTAGCCAATAAGGGTTGAGATAGGGAGTGTGGGGCCGCGTGATCACGGCATGTCAGCAGGAGTGATTGGCCCAGCCAATTGGGGCCCCAGCCAATGGGGATCCGGGTAAGAGGCGTGGTCTCGGGATTGACAGGGAACCATCGAGAACGGTCGAGATTGTCCATGAAGGATTGGCTGGGAGGACCACGTGACGAAGGGATTAAGAGGGAGAGAGAGGAAGGATCGAGGAGGAGTCTGGGAACTGAACGGGGGCGAGAGCCACGCGCGTACGGGGCTCCGGGTGCCACGTGCGCGGTGGGAGCTGGTGGGAGTCCGCTGCCGCTACGTTGCCTGCCAGCAACGGAGCGTGTGGGAGCAAGTGTACCGTCAAGTGAAAATAAAGAGGACCGATTCCGAATCCGTCTCCGGAGAATTATTACATATGTATGCGCGTGTGTGTTTGTGCGCGCGTGTGTGCGCGCGCGTATGTATGCGCGTCTGTGCGCGTGTGTGTGCGCGCGCGTGTGTGCGCGCGTGTTTATGCGCGCGTGTGTTTATGCGCGCGTGTGTGTTTATGCGCGCGTGTGTGCGCGCGTGTGTATGCGCGTGTGTGTTTGTGCGCGCGTGTGTGGGCGCGCGTATGTATGCGCGTGTGTGTGTGCGCGCGCGTGTGTATGCGCGTGTGCGCGTGTGTGTGTGCGCACGTGTGTATGCGCGTGTGCGCGTGTGTTTGTGCGCGCATGTGTGCGCGCGTGTGTATGTGGGAGTGGTGGTGCAGTGGTTAACGTGCCGTGCCACGAACTCGGCCGCCCGAGTTAGATTCCCGCTCACGGCCAACACCGGCGACGATTATCTGAACCGTTACTTGGGACTCCCCTCGGTCGACTCAGCCTCAAATGAGTGCCTGGTGCGGCGTGTGGTAAACATCGCCACTGGGGAGACAAAGGCGGCCGGGCGTGGTGCTGCTCACCCACCCCCTCGTGTGCCGTGCTGGCATTCATAGGTGCGAATGGCAAACAGCACTGACTCCAACAGTCTTTTAAGGCTATACCGGGGAACTTTGTCTTTATCTTTGTTTGTGTTGTATGTGTTTATGTACACACGATAACGTGCGTGCGTGCTTTTACGCACACACGAGACCATGCGTGTGTGTTTATGCACACATGAGACCATGCGTGTGTGCGTGTGTTTATGCACATACGAGACCGTGCGTGTGCGGTCTCATCTGGCAAGCTGCTTAGCTTCCCAGATCTTGACGCGTTGCAACGCGTTCGCTGCTCGTCGAAGAGGCTCGCGGTACGATTCCGGCGGCGCCCTGGCTAATACTGTGCTGTGTAGCAACATTGCCACGCGCCACCTGCTTCACAGTGGACGTTGAAGATCCCGTGACGACGTTCGTTAAATAATGTCACGCGAGCCGGCTTCACGCGGCCCAAAAGCTGCTAAATTTTTAAGATTGCCGTGAAAATTACTCGAAACACCGTATCCCACGGAACTGAGTACTGCCTTTTCCTGGCCGGCCAGGTTATGGGTCCTCCTTGAAGCCCATGGGAAGGGAATTTCACAACATATGTGTGATTCACCAACCCTCGCTGCATCCTCCACAGTGCTGGATTAAAAGTGGGTGTGGCCACCACCACCCAAATTGCAGCTGAAATCCGATTTTGTAAAAAAAAAAACGCCAATTCACCACTAAGGTTCCAGCCGGTGGCTCGAACCTTCATGCAAACTCCTGTCATCCTCGCAGTGGCTTATGGCTAACCATCGGTCATCGCATCGCGCACTTTCAGATGTGCTTCTGGGGTCGTCTGGAACGCTCTTCCTTGTGATATTAGGAAGCCACTGGAGCTGTGCACTTTTAAATAATTTAGTTTGAAAACTAATTTCTTTAGAACTGTTTTCGTGTTTAGTTTGGTGTCCTTGCCGCGCGCCTCCGATGAGCACGGTTGATTACGTACGGTGCAAAAGAAGTTCAACATACGTACAGGGTCGGCACATTGCGAGTCACCAGCACCCTCATCATCAGTCAAGATAAATTCACTGCTGGATGGAGGCCTTACCAGGCCGCCGCCACCTCTCACGATCCCACGATCCACCGAGCGCCTGCTCAGGAACCGATCTCGTCGCTCCGTCTCCTCGCTAGAGGGTCCTCTTGGGTTCGTTCCATTCCTTGGCAGCTACTCTGCCATTAATGTTCACTAGCGGAACATCATCCACCATGGGCGGCACGCGCCTCCTGCCCAAGCCCCACACGCTTCTTTCTCTCTCTGCACGATGGAGATATCGCCGATGGCGAACGCAAGCGACACATTTACGAACGTGGCACCCGCTTATGCGACGGTGGCGAGATGTTAACTGCCTCGCCTAGTATGCAGGAGGTCGTGAGTCTGACCCCGACCCTGACACCTGTTGTATATTTAGAATTTGCGTGTCTCTCTCACCGTGGTCGCGTAGATTTGTCTCCAGGTCCTATGGTTTTTTCCTCCACATTTTGCATCGACATGCGGTTAGAGTATTTGGCTGATATAAAATGTCCACGCGATAAGCCACTTTGTTCCGTGATCATTTACGATAGCCCGGTCGCTTCTGAAAAGAGCTACGTAGCTCAGTGGGGCCTTACCTGGTAAAATAAAAAGTTTATTTTTGCTTTAAGATTTTGTACGCAGGACAAGATCATTGGGTCATTTGGTCAATGTGCGACAAGCGGGGCGGCATCCGGGGCAACCCAGAGTGCAAATGCTACAGCTGCAAGACTGATGCATCGCGTGGAGGAGGGGAAGGAGGAGGGTTGCCCTTTGAGCGAATTTCAACCAATTTTGTTGAACCCGGTGGTGAGAACTCGATGGGCAAGAGTGGGGTGGGTCAGCAGGATGACGACAGAAATGAAACAGAGTAAAAGTAGAGCAATGAAACAAAGTTAAATTGGTGCAACCGCATTCCAGATTAACAAAAACAACATTGAAGAAAATTTATTTTTCGGAACGAAGGTTGGCTCGGACAAATTACTTTTAACAACCATTACACGGTTAAAGTTGGATGCGATTGTCGGTAACCTCGATTGTAAATATGCGAGGTGGCTGAGTTTGGGGACGCAAAACACGGACCGGTGTAAGGAGAACAGAGAGAGAACCTAGAGTGCTGAACCCTCCTGCTGCTGTGGGCCATGCAGGGGCCTGGCCCGGCAGAGCGACTTCACGAGCGGCAGCACCGCGCACACGCCCTCCCCGGGGCCTCGGTCGCTTCCTAGGGCCACGGTCACTTCCCAGGGCCACGGCCACTCCCCCGGGGCCACGGCCACTCCCCCGGGGCCACGGCCACTCCCCGTGGCCACGACCGCTCCCCCGTGGCCACGGCCACTCCCCCGGGGCCACGGCCACTCCTCTGGGACCACGGCCACTCCTCTGGGGCCAGGGTCACTTCCCAGTGCCACGGTCACTTCCCAGTGCCACGGTCGCTTCCCGGGGAGATGGCCGCTCCCCCGGGGCTACGGCCGCTCCCTGGGGCCAGGGCTGGAGGGGAGAGTCACAGCGAATTTTCCCGCGAGGTGCATTACCTGCTTCTCCACCTTGATGACCCGACCCATCATGCTCTGGTCTTCCCGGATATCAGACTCTTGGGACACCTTTTCCCGCGATCGTATTCTCTCAGTGCTCAACGCCGGCTGGACCTTGCCCACGATCTGATCCACCCTGGACGCGGGAACGGGGGGCACAGGGAGATGGCGACGTCCTTATCAGCACGGCCTCCGGAGCCGACGCCGGGCGATCTCGGTGCCCGTGTGCCGGTGCCCGCCCGGGGCCGGCGCGCGGTGTGGTTGGCGCTCACCGGGCCTGCAGGCTCTTGATGCGGCTCAGCATGTCCAGGTGGCCCGCCGAGTACTGCTCGATGACGTCCTTCACGTCGTATGGTCGCAGCGTCTCCTTGAACTTCCTCTTGGCCACGTGGAACTTCATGATCCTGAACGCATGGCGACGAGCGGCGGCGGCCACACGTTTGAGTCTACCGTCTACGCGTGTGTGCGTCGCGTGTGTGTCGGGTGTGTATTGTGTGCGTGTGTTATTGTGGGTAGCGGTAGTGTAGCGGTCAATTTGCTCTACTTTAATACCCAGAGTCCTTCACGTCGTATGGTCGCAGCGTCTCCTTGAACTTCCTCTTGGCCACGTGGAACTTCATGATCCTGAACGCATGGCGACGAGCGGCGGCGGCCACACGTTTGAGTCTACCGTCTATGCGTGTGTGCGTCGCGTGTGTGTCGGGTGTGTATTGTGTGCGTGTGTTATTGTGGGTAGCGGTAGTGTAGCGGTCAATTTGCTCTACTTTAATACCCAGAGTCCCGAGTTCTATTCCCGCTCAGGGCCAACACCAGTGACGATTTTCTGAACTGGTCCTGGGCCTCGCCTAGGACAACTCAGCCTCCATCAAATGAGTACCTGGTATGCTGTGGTGTAAACATCGATACTAGAGAGACAAAGGCGGCCGGGCGTGATGTTGACCACCCAGCCCCTCGTGTGCCGTGCCGGCTTTCATAGGTGCTCGCTAACAGCACTCGCCCCTACAGTCTTTCAAGGCTATACGGGGGATCTTTGTCTTTGCGTGTGTGCACGCGCGCGGTACGTACCGCACACCGCGGATGGCAATGCGCAGTGCAGGCGTGAGCTCCTCCACCGCCATCTCACAGTGGCACCTCCGGTCGTCAAACACCTCGTCCGTGCTCTCTAAGGGACAAACGAGTGACGTGAGCAAACACCTTTGAAGGTCGGCGCCGCAATGCGCGAGGGGGTGAGTGGCCAGCACCATGCCGGGCAGGCTGTGGTTCACCAGTGGTTTATGCGCCGCACCAGCCACTCTTTTAAGGCTGCGCCGACCTGGTGGAGGTCCAGAATCGGTTGAGATATTCGCCACTGTGGTTGGTGATGAGTGGAAATGGAACCACTGCACCATCGCTCCCATCCCTGCTCTGCATATGCACGTACAAACATCTCCTGCACAGCCTTAACACATTTCTAGGACAAGTGCTGTTAGCGAGCACCTATAAAGGCTGGCACGGCACACAAGGGTGTGGATGGGCAACACCAAGCCAGGCCGCTTTTGTTTCCCACGTGGCGGTATTTACACATCGCACTCATGCACTCACTTGAGGCCGAGTCGACTTAGGCGAGGCCTAGGACCAGTTCAGAGAATCGTCACTGGTGTTGGCCTTGAGTGGGAATTGAACTCGAGTCGTCGGGGTCGTAGCACGCCTAGTACCACCACACCTTGCCAGCCTCTCACGATTCCTGGACAATGTACCACCAACCACTCTGAACCAGTCTCTCTCCACTGCTAGACAATGAACCACCAGCACACCGAGCCAGTCTCTCTCCACTGCTAGACAATGTACCACCACCACCAGCACACCGAGCCAGTCTCTCTCCACTGCTAGACAATCTACCACCACCACCAGCACACCGAGCCAGTATCTCTCCACTGCTAGACAATGTACCACCACCAGCACACCGAGCCAGTCTCTCTCCACTGCTAGACAATGTACCACCACCACCAGCACACCGAGCCAGTATCTCTCCACTGCTAGACAATGTACCACCACCACCACACCGAGCCAGTCTCTCTCCACTGCTTGACAATGTACCACCAACACCAGCACACCGAGCCAGTCTCTCTCCACTGCTAGACAATGTACCACCACCACCAGCACACCGAGCCAGTCTCTCTCCACTGCTTGACAATGTACCACCACCACGCCACTATCACACCGAGCCAGTCTCTCTCCGCTGCTGGCTGACTGCCTACCCTCGGAGCACTGGCGAGACTGTGCGGCGCGGAGCCGCAGCGAGGGCCGGAAGCGCGTGCGGTCGTTGAAGCTCCAGCTCTTGGTGACCTTGGCTGGGCTGCCGGGCCCTGCCGTGTCCGTGCTGGGGGAGCGCCGATCCGCGCCCAGGGGGGCCCGGCCCCCCGCGCCCCCACGGGGGGGGCACTGGGCCCCTCCCCCCGACCCCGCCGCCATGCACCCGCCCGTCGCCGCGCCGACGCTGCCGCCGATGCTGTAGCCGCCGCCGCCGGCGGTGGTGGCGGCTGCGGCCCCGCGGGGACTGGAGAGGCGAACTC
The DNA here is from genome assembly GCF_965212315.1 of Lampetra planeri. Lineage (NCBI taxonomy): Eukaryota > Metazoa > Chordata > Hyperoartia > Petromyzontiformes > Petromyzontidae > Lampetra > Lampetra planeri. The sequence goes on from NC_136110.1 coordinate 18,810,016, forward strand.
GCTCGCGCAGACTCAGCTTCTGGCTGCACACGACGCGGGCACGCGGTGGGGCGCTCTGGTGACGACGATACCGCTGCACGCGTGCTGTACACCACGCCCGATGACAGAGACACTCGTACACGTGTGTGTACTATACGAACTATTTATTTATTTTACCAGGTAATGCCCACTGAGCTGTGTAGCTCTTTATCAGAAGCGACCTGGCCACAAATGATAGGGCAGCGAAGTGGCTTGTCACGTGGAAATATATAGCAGCCAAATACTCTAAACGCATTTAATTTCTGAATGTGGAGGGGAAAACCGGAGGACCCGCAGAAAATTCCACGCGACCATGGGGAGAGAGGGACACGGAAACTCCAGAGAAACAGGCGTCAGGGTCAAGATCAAACCCACGACCTCCTGTATACCAGGGAAGGTAGTTAACAACTCGCCACTGTGGCACTACTAGGCAGGTCTCCCAGATTAGACATTTTAGACGATCCAAAAATGTTTCCGCTTCGCGTCCGATTGATCCGAAATACGTGACATCACGTGAAGTGACGTCACTAACGCAGGAAGTGATGCCACATCGAGTGACGTCACTGTCATGAGCAGGAATACGCCGTTAGATCATCGCGTCGTGTGAAACATGAGGAAATCTAGAATGATCTAACATTTTCTCTAACAAACCCAAATCTATTTTCCCCACATTGGAAACTAAACCCTAATATATATACACAGGACATAATCACAAACACAAAAAACAACAAAGACAAAATGTTGGGACAAGAGCTCTCAGTAAAGACAAAAGATCCCCCGCATAGCCTTAACAGATAACAGACTGTTGGGGCAAGTGCTGTTAGAGAGCACCTATGAAGGTCGGCAGGGCAAACGAAGGAGTGTGTGGCAAACCCCACACACGGTCGCCTGTACTGATGTTTACACACCATACTAGGCACTCGTTTAGGGATCAGTCGACGTAGGGGAGGCCCAGGACCAGTTCAAATAATTCACTACTGTTTTTTGACCTTGAGCGCGAATCAAACTTGTGTTGCCGGGTACATAGTTTAGTGCGCTAAACGCTACGACTCACCACTAGAAAAGCAAAGCCCCCCCCCCCCATACAGCCTTAACAGACTGTTGGGGCAAGTGCTGTTAGTGAGCACCAATGAAGGCAAGCATGGTCAGTACCCCGCCACAGAGGCGTAGCTAGGGGGGGGGCAGGGGGGTACATGTGTCCCCGGGCGCCAAGGTAAAGGGGCGCCAAAATGAGGCTTACAACGTTACATTATAACTTGTTGCGGCGGGCGCGGCAGCCTGAAACTACTGCACAAATCTACACCTCAACCTAAAAGTTTATATATCCCGCCACACACCGCCTACATGTCATGTAATTACATTTTGGTGCGCGGAAAATTTGAATGCGGATGAGGATAAAAATGTTGGAAACTTTCTCGCGCTGATCAAACTCGTTGCTCAGTATGACCCATTGTTAGCAAAACACGTACAGCACGCAGGAGAAAATCCGGGATCAGTTTCTTATTTGTCACCAGAAATGCAGAATGAATTTATCCACATACTTGCGTCGACTGTAAAGAACCAATTGTTGAGTGATATCAGGAAAAAAAAGTACTACGGTATCTTACTTGACTCAACTCCTGATCTAGGACATCGGGAACAGCTTTCTCAGGTCATAAGATTTGTGGATGTGGATTTTCAAACTAAAAAAGTAACTATCAAAGAATCATTTTTAGGTTATATCGAGATACATGCAAAAGATGCAGCAAGCCTAGAAAGAGTCATCGTCGAGAGACAGAAATCTGACAACATACCTCTTAGCCGACTGTCGGGCACACTGTTATGACAATGCTGCTGTGATGACTGGGCATATATCCGGCCTTTTACAACGAATATGTGACAAAAATCACAGAGCATTGTTTGTCAACTGTGACAACCACAGCTTAAACTTAGCAGGAGTACACTCAGCTAAACAGGATCCACTTGTCACATTTTTTGGAACAGTTGAAAGTATATATTTGTTTTTCTCTCGTTCAACAATTCGTTGGGAAGAGTTAAAAAAAGCTGTGCCCATCACAGTAAAGCAGGAGTCTGAAACACGCTGGAGTGCACGATCAGAAGCTGTTAAAGCTATCTATGAAGGACTGGATAAACTAGTAGGGCTGCTAGACAAATTATCGGAGGACGTAACTATGACACCTGAAACCAGAAGTGATGCAGAACAGTTACAGGCATGCGTATTAAATTTAACTTCATAGTTTTATTACATTTCTGGAATGTCATTCTTGGAAAAATTGATCGTGTTCAGAAGCGCTTACAGGATCCTACTATGAATTTCAAGGAAGCAGCAACTGATCTTGAATTTTTGGAGCATGAATTTTTCAAGCTTCGTGATGATTTGAGCCAAGTTGCTGTGGAAAACGCCAAAACAAGATGCACGGCATGGGGGATCGATGTGGACAGAAGAATTAGGCGACGTCGGAAGATGCCAGGAGAACTGGCAAGAGATGCAGGACTTTCAGCAGAAGAAATTGTGCGCGTTATGAAGAGCGTATTTTATCGACTTCAACAGGAGATGTCAACATGGTTTTTACGACTAAAAGACCTGAACACAAAATTTGGATTTCTGCTGGACGTCAAAACTCTTCTATCCGACACAGATGTCGATGCAATTCGTCGAAATTGCACAGATTTTGGAAATTTCTATGACACCGACATCAATGGCCACGAATTTTTCACGGAAATTGGAGATTGCAAAATGCTGCTCAGTAACCGGAATGAAGTTCTACCAGAAACTCCTTTGGATCTTCTTGGTTTTATTGTGTTTTATGGAGACGACATATTTCCGAATTTGCGAATTTCACTGCAAATTGTATTAACAATAGCAGTTTCAATTGCAAGCTGTGAGCGGTCGTTCAGCAAATTGAAACTTATTTTGTCGTATTTGCGTGCTTCAATGCGACAAGATCGTCTCAGCGATCTTGCTCTTCTTAGCATTGAAAGAGAAACATTGGAAAAAACAGATTTTGATTACGTGATTGACCAGTTTGCGACAGTGAAATCAAGAAAAATGTATCTTTTGTAAACTATTTCAACCAGTCTACGATGTTTCGTAAAAATTTGTATTGTTATTCCTTATTCGATGTAATAGGAAAATGTGATTAAACGGGGGGGGGGGGGGGGGGGGGCGCCAATTTTATAGTTTGTCCCCGGGCGCAAAATATCCTAGCTACGCCTCTGCCCCGCCAAGTCACCTTTGTCTCCCCAGTGGTGATGTTTTTACATACGGCACCAGGTACTCATGTGAGGCTGAGTCGACCTAGGGGAGGCCCACGACCAGTTCAGAAAGTCGCCCCTGGTGTTGGCCGTGAGCGGGAATCGAACTCAGGTCGCTGGGTTCGTAGTACAGTACGCTAACCGCTACAATACCGCTCCCCACTACGCACATGAATGGACACATATTTACAATACATCATCCGCACACATATATATTTTTTTCTCAGCGTAGTTTATCAGTCGTGCACAAAGAAAACGTGCACACATCATCTCACACAACATTTGTGTCAATGCGTTAAATGCGCGCAAGTCACACAAGTCATTTACAACCACCGCACCGCCCGCTCCCCACACACAGCCCACAGTCCCGGCATGCGTGCACCTTTGTAGGTGCTCGCGAACAGCACAATCCTTTGCAGGGGCTAAACGGGGATGTGGCATCCTCGTCCAACGTTCGCAGGCACACACACACAAGCATGCAATGTGACTGTGGCCAGAAGCCACACGTGCGCTTGCAGGTGCACGGTTATACATGCAGCCCTTCCAAGCGCTCATGCAAACGTGGTGCACACACAGGCACAGGCACTCGGTCGCCTGCTGGGATGAACACAGCACCAGGATGCCGTGTGGATTTTGCCTCCTATTGTACATCGCGGCAATGCTGGTGTGTCGTTGTGGCGTCGTTCGGCAAGGAGAGTGGGACCAGGAGTCCCATTCAGTCAGTCGATTAATCGACTAAACTTCGACTGCTTCTTCCGTGGTCGACTACCCGGGGCCCCTTTAAGAACGGCACCCCGCCTCGCGAGGGCTGGAAACCCCATTGCAAGCTACGCCTAGCGTGATGCGGCCGATGATGCCGATGGTGTGACCGAGCACCAACCTATCGCCTGCCGTCGAGCGGCACACGTGGGGAACAGAGGCGAAATGTTGTGATTCCAGCAATCCGCTAAGTGGAGTAACGTAACCGATAATTGGTAGAGTGATCAATCACCCGAGCAGCCGGATCGCCCCCCCCTTACGCCTCCGTTGCGATTTCAGTTGAGACGAACGATTCGGGAATTCGGTAGTTACACAAAAAGCTCCCCGGCACGCTGTGTAAAACGTCGGACATCATGTCGGCACGCAGAACGACGCGTGGGAGAGCTGCGCCGCACAACCTCGTGAGCGAGCGCCGCATCGTAAAGGAATCCCGGGTTCCCAGCGAGCATCGCTTGACAAGTGGAAAAACGTCTCCCCGGAACTCCGACGGCGAGCAGAGAATGAAAAGTAAGAATAGGTCTGTACCCTTTCTGGCAATAAAACAGGAGGCGTTAAGATGTTCAAACACCAAATAGAAACCTTTTGCAAAGAATCAAGTACTGCATTAACCACACGCGATACTTGTGGAAAACATCCAAACAAAACATGCTCTGATATATGCATTGTTTTTAAAAACGTATTGGCCTACACCAGAGACAGCCTTCTTTAGGGCCTAGAGTCTAGACTCACCAGTGTCAGACCAGAGAACGCCAAAAAGCGAACAGCACAAAGACAATGCACGTTCAGAGCATTTATAGCTCGGGGTGAGCAGCTACAAAATGGGACTTTTTTGCCAGTATCAAAGCATGAAAAAATAAGAATATTATCAGAGCATGTTTTGTATGCATGTTCATCACAAGTACGTGTGGTTAATGCAGTACATGATTCCCTGCAAAAAGGTTTCTATTTGGTGTTTGAACATCTCCTGTTTTCTTGTCAGAAATGGATGAACATCTGTTCGAATTTTTCATTCTCTAATATTGGCAACAATGGTCTCATGGCGAGAACAGCGTCGCGCGATGCCCCGTGGACGACGCCGCAACGGCCCCTAACGTCGTGCAGCAAGCGGCGCTATCGAAGATTGGGTTTGTAAGGGCGGAGCGTGTTTCTTGAGCTGAGCAAGGCTACTGTCGTAAGGGATTGGGGAAAGGGGCGACGGAGGTAGGAGAGAATTCCAAGGTGGAGCGGTGCGAGGGAAGAAGCGAAAAGAGAAGTGGGGTGAGATGCAGCGTGGCGAGTGAGAGGGTGAGTGCGTGAGTGAGTGGGTTGTTGTGACCTGTAGTGTGGTAAGTGAGAAGGTGAGTGGGTCAGTGAGTTGTTGTAACATGTCGTGTGGCGAATGAGAGAATGAGTGAGTGGCTGAGTGTATTGTCGTGACCTGTAGTGTGCTGAGTGAGAGGGTGATTGCGTGAGTGAGTGGGGGAGTTCCTTGTTGTTGTGTTGGCGTGCTGCGCTATGAAAATGGGAACCCGAATTCGATTCCCGCTCAAATTGAGACGCACGTGCGAGTCAAGGCGATTATCGAAAAACGGCAGCCAAGTGTAAACTGTGGAAGAGCGATCCTTGTCGCGGTCTCACCCCCCCCCCCCATTGAGTCAGCCGTGTCCACGCAGAGCGAACAGCAAGACCATCTGAGATACCAAGGCCCTCTGAGACACCAAGGCCCTCTGAGACACCAAGGCTCCTCTAAGACACCAAGGCCCCTCTGAGACACCAAGGCCCCTCTGAGACACCAAGGCCCCTGTGAGACACCATGGCCCCTCTGATACACCAAGGCTCCTCTAAGACGTCAAGTCCCCTCTGAGACATCAAGGCCCCTTTGAGACGCCAAGACCCTCTGAGACACCAAGGCCCCTCTAAGACAACAAGGCCCTTCTGAGACACCAAGGCCCCTCTGAGACACCAAGGCTCCTCTAAGACACCAAGGCCCCTCTGAGACACCAAGGCCCCTCTGAGACACCAAGGCCCCTGTGAGACACCATGGCCCCTCTGAGACACCAAGTCCCCTCTGAGACATCAAGGCCCCTTTGAGACACCAAGGCCCTCTGAGACACCAAGGCCGCTCTGAGACACCAAGGCCCCTCTAAGACGCCAAGTCCCCTCTGAGACATCAAGGCCCTAGAGACACCAAGGCCCTCTGAGACACCATGGCCCCTCTAAGACGCCAAGTCCCCTCTGAGACATCAAGGCCCCTTTGAGACACCAAGGCCCTCTGAGACACCAAGGCCCTCTAAGACACCAAGGCCCCTCTGAGACATCAAGGCCCCTTTGAGACACCAAGGCCCTCTGAGACACCATGGCCCCTCTAAGACGCCAAGTCCCCTCTGAGACATCAAGGCCCCTTTGAGACACCAAGGCCCTCTGAGACACCAAGGCCCTCTAAGACACCAAGGCCCCTTTGAGACACCAAGGCCCCTCTAAGACACCAAGGCCCTCTAAGACACTAATGTCATCTGAGACACCAAGGCCCCTCTGAGACACCAAGGCCCCTCTGAGACACCAAGGCCCTCTGAGACACCAAGGCCCCTCTAAGACGCCAAGTCCCCTCTGAGACATCAAGGCCCCTTTGAGACACCAAGGCCCTCTGAGACACCATGGCCCCTCTAAGACGCCAAGTCCCCTCTGAGACATCAAGGCCCCTTTGAGACACCAAGGCCCTCTGAGACACCAAGGCCCTCTAAGACACCAAGGCCCCTCTGAGACATCAAGGCCCCTTTGAGACACCAAGGCCCTCTGAGACACCATGGCCCCTCTAAGACGCCAAGTCCCCTCTGAGACATCAAGGCCCCTTTGAGACACCAAGGCCCTCTGAGACACCAAGGCCCTCTAAGACACCAAGGCCCCTTTGAGACACCAAGGCCCCTCTAAGACACCAAGGCCCTCTAAGACACTAATGTCATCTCAGACACCAAAACCCTCTAAGACACCAAGGCCCCTCTGAGACACCAAGGCCCCTCTGAGACAGCAAGGCCCCTCTGAGACACCAAGGCCCTCTGAGACAGCAAGGCCCCTCTGAGACACCAAGGCCCCACTGAGACACCATGGCCCCTCTAAGACACCAAGGCCCCTCTGAGACAGCAAGGCCCCTCTAAGACACCAAGGCCCCTCTGAGACACCAAGGCCCCTCTGATACACCAAGGCCCCTCTAAGACACCAAGGCCCCTCTGAGACACCAAGGCCCCTCTGATACACCAAGGCCCCTCTAAGACACCAAGGCCCCTTTGAGACACCAAGGCCCCTCTGAGACACCAAGGTCCCTCTAAGACACCAAGGCCCCTCTGAGACACCAAGGCCCCACTGAAAGACCAAGGCCCTCTGAGACACCAAGGCCCCTCTGAGACACCAAGGTCCCTTTAAGACACCAAGGCCCCACTGAGACACCAAGGCCCACTGAGACACCAAGGCCCCTCTAAGACACCAAGGCCCCTCTAAGTCACCAAGGCCCCTCTGAGACATCAAGGCCCCACTGAGACACCAAGGCCCCTCTGAGACACCAAGGCCATCTGGGACACCAAGGCCCCTCTAAGACACCAAGGCCCCTCTAAGACACCCTGGCCCCTCTGAGACACCAAGGTCCCTCTGAGACACCAAGGCCTCTCTGAGACACCCTGGCCCCTCTGAGACACCAAGGCCCCTTTGAGACACCAAGGCCCTTCTGAGACACCAAGGCCCCACTGAGACACCAAGGCCCCTTTGAGACACCAAGGCCCTCTGAGACACCAAGGCCCCTTTGAGACACCAAGGCCCTCTGAGACACCAAGGCCCCTCTAAGACACCAAGGCCCCTCTAAGACACCAAGGCCCTCTGAGACACAAAGGCCCCTCTGAGACACCAAGGCCCCTCTGAGACACCCTGGCCCCTCTGAGACACCAAGGCCCCTTTGAGACACCAAGGCCCTTCTGAGACACCAAGGCCCTCTGAGACACCAAGGCCCCTCTGAGACACCAAGGCCCTCTGAGACACCAAGGCCCCTCTAAGACACCAAGGCCCTCTGAGACACCAAGGCACCTCTAGGACACCAAGGCCCTCTGAGACACCAAGGCCCCTCTGAGACACCAAGGCCCCTCTAAGACACCAAGGCCCCTCTGAGACACCAAGGCCCTCTGAGACACCAAGGCCCCTCTGAGACACCAAGGTCCCTTTAAGACACCAAGGCCCCACTGAGACACCAAGGCCCACTGAGACACCAAGGCCCCTCTAAGACACCAAGGCCCCTCTAAGTCACCAAGGCCCCTCTGAGACATCAAGGCCCCACTGAGACACCAAGGCCATCTGGGACACCAAGGCCCTTCTAAGACACCAAGGCCCCTCTAAGACACCCTGGCCCCTCTGAGACACCAAGGCCCCTCTGAGACACCAAGGCCCCTCTGAGACACCCTGGCCCCTCTGAGACACCAAGGCCCCTTTGAGACACCAAGGCCCTTCTGAGACACCAAGGCCCCACTGAGACACCAAGGCCCCTTTGAGACACCAAGGCCCTCTGAGACACCAAGGCCCCTTTGAGGCACCAAGGCCCTCTGAGACACCAAGGCCCCTCTAAGACACAAAGGCCCCTCTAAGACACCAAGGCCCTCTGAGACACAAAGGCCCCTCTGAGACACCAAGGCCCCTCTGAGACACCCTGGCCCCTCTGAGACACCAAGGCCCTTTTGAGACACCAAGGCCCTTCTGAGACACCAAGGACGTCTGAGACACCAAGGCCCCTTTGAGACACCAAGGCCCCTCTGAGACACCCTGGCCCCTCTGAGACACCAAGGCCCCTCTGAGACACCCTGGCCCCTCTGAGACACCAAGGCCCTCTGAGACACCAAGGCCCCTCTGAGACACCAAGGCCCTCTGAGACACCAAGGCCCCTCTAAGACACCAAGGCCCTCTGAGACACCAAGGCCCCTCTAGGACACCAAGGCCCTCTGAGACACCAAGGCCCCTCTGAGACACCAAGGCCCCTCTGAGACACCAAGGCCCCTCTAAGACACCAAGGCCACACTGAGACACCAAGGCCCCTCTGAGACACCAAGGCCCCTCTGAGACACAAAGGCCCCTCTGAGACACCCTGGCCCCTCTGAGACACCAAGGCGCCTCTGAGACACCCTGGCCCCTCTGAGACACCAAGGCCCTCTGAGACACCAAGGCCCCTCTGAGACACCAAGGCCATCTGAGACACCAAGGCCCATCTGAGACACCAAGGACGTCTGAGACACCAAGGCCCCTCTAAGACACCAAGGCCCTCTGAGACACAAAGGCCCCTCTGAGACACCAAGGCCCCACTGAGACACCAAGGCCCCTTTGAGACACCAAGGCCCTCTGAGACACCAAGGCCCCTTTGAGACACCAAGGCCCTCTGAGACACCAAGGCCCTCTAAGACACCAAGGCCCCTCTAAGACACCAAGGCCCTCTGAGACACAAAGGCCCCTCTGAGACACCAAGGCCCCTCTGAGACACCCTGGCCCCTCTGAGACACCAAGGCCCCTTTGAGACACCAAGGCCCTTCTGAGACACCAAGGCCCTCTGAGACACCAAGGCCCCTCTGAGATACCAAGGTCCTCTGAGACACCAAGGCCCCTCTAAGACACCAAGGCCCTCTGAGACACCAAGGCCCCTCTAGGACACCAAGGCCCTCTGAGACACCAAGGCCCCTCTGAGACACCAAGGCCCCTCTAAGACACCAAGGCCCCTCTGAGACACCAAGGCCCTCTGAGACACCAAGGCCCCTCTGAGACACCAAGGTCCCTTTAAGACACCAAGGCCCCACTGAGACACCAAGGCCCACTGAGACACCAAGGCCCCTCTAAGACACCAAGGCCCCTCTAAGTCACCAAGGCCCCTCTGAGACATCAAGGCCCCACTGAGACACCAAGGCCATCTGGGACACCAAGGCCCCTCTAAGACACCAAGGCCCCTCTAAGACACCCTGGCCCCTCTGAGACACCAAGGCCCCTCTGAGACACCAAGGCCCCTCTGAGACACCCTGGCCCCTCTGAGACACCAAGGCCCCTTTGAGACACCAAGGCCCTTCTGAGACACCAAGGCCCCTCTGAGACACCCTGGCCCCTCTGAGACACCAAGGCCCTCTGAGACACCAAGGCCCCTCTGAGACACCAAGGCCATCTGAGACACCAAGGCCCATCTGAGACACCAAGGACGTCTGAGACACCAAGGCCCCTCTAAGACACCAAGGCCCTCTGAGACACAAAGGCCCCTCTGAGACACCAAGGCCCCTCTGAGACACCCTGGCCCCTCTGAGACACCAAGGCCCCTCTGAGACACCCTGGCCCCTCTGAGACACCAAGGCCCTCTGAGACACCAAGGCCCCTCTGAGACACCAAGGCCCTCTGAGACACCAAGGCCCCTCTAAGACACCAAGGCCCTCTGAGACACCAAGGCCCCTCTAGGACACCAAGGCCCTCTGAGACACCAAGGCCCCTCTGAGACACCAAGGCCATCTGAGACACCAAGGCCCATCTGAGACACCAAGGACGTCTGAGACCCCATGGCCCTCTGAGAAACCAAGGCCCTCTGAGACCCCAGGGCCTAGGAGCTTGGCTCTCTTTTCGATTGATGGATACGTTTGATGTTTTCCGATTGACGCAATAAAGCTTGACGCAATAAAGCATGATTTTCTTTTTGTGGGAACCATACGTACAGCAGCACTGCACCGACATTTATTTTTTACAATAGTAACTCGTTGGGTGAAGACCTCCCCCCCTTCCCCCAACGCCACGTTGGTCGTGAGCATTGTTTGACCATACTTCACCATGCTGGTCATTGCGTGTTGATGAAGAGTGGAGGAGCGGGGACCGGTTCAGATACCAAGCACCACTGCTGCTAGCCGTGGCCGGAAATCAAACTCAGGTGGCCGTGATGATAGGTTGTGTCGACTCCCAACCAAGAATTGAACTCACGATGACCTGCTTGTAAGTCGAGTGCTTTAAACATCTACTGTCACATCTCCGCTCAGATGATCCCCTGGGGCAGCGCTCATCACCATTTGACCCAGTGGTGTCACTGTAATCTGATTACAGCGTGAAACCCAGGTCAATCGATGGCAATGCAATTGTAATCTGATTACAGGTTTGAAGATAAGTCAATCAATTAAGGCCACCACCTGTAATTGGATCACAGCACGTTGGGGAAATAATATTGCTATTTTCCAATGGAGAACCGGTTAAACGTGACGTTTTGAAAAGTTCTCAACTTGAATTAATCTGATCGTGACCCTCTCATAGGCCAATTGCCAGAGCACGACTTCACGCCTTCAGCGGCCGCCGGTTTCGGAGGGAGAAATGGTAGTTTGCGTGGAGGAAGCCAGCGTTGCCTGTTTCACGTCTCTGTCTGCAGGGAAGATTTTTGGGTTATTTTTGTCTTCCAGGACAAGAAGCGATTGCCGTGCAAGTGGCACCGAGGCTGGCGTGGCGCAGTGACCAGTGACCACACTGCGGTTTTCTAAGTTTATTCAGCGAGTGGCTCACGGAGGAATAGCCATTTAACGTGAAAAAATTAGTAATAAAAAAGTTACACTCAGGTGAAAAAGAAACATCAGCAAAGACGACAGAAAAAGTGCCCCGATGCACGACTTTGGGATTTACGAAAGTGGATTCAAGTCGTCCAAAGACACCTCACACGTCTATTTTATTCTATTTAGGATTTATATGGCAGTGCCCTTTCAAGGGTACTTTACAATGCAAGCCCACGGCAGTACACAATGGGGAAAAAGGAGAGCAATGAGTGGGGTGGTACAGCTATCAGTTAGGGAGGTGACGGAAGGGATGGAGGGACAGGAGCTAGGAATGGAGCCGCGTGATGTTGCAGGGGTAGATAAGGAGGAATGATCTGGAGTGTGATGGTGAATGAGGGTGACAAATGGGTGAAACGTGGATGAGAGGCATGGATGAGGGTATTAGAAGGGGGGTCGGGGCAGAGGTCTGGTGACCGGATAGTTGGGCTGATTGAGGAGCACAGAGCAGGGCTGGGGAAGAGATGTGGTGAGGTGCACATAGAGAAAGTGAGACGTGGGAGCTGGGTCAGGTCGCGAGGGAGAGACCTTCTGGAGCCGCCAACGACGTCATGAGGCAACTTGCCGAGTCCTGAGCTCAGTGAACGGATGCAAGTGTAGTGCGTGTGTGGGATCGCTGCTACTAGGGCATCACGTCCGCGTCCCAGACTGTTGCTCGGGTTTGTAGCTTTCACAGACTGACAGACAGCTGGGAGTAGTCTTTGTCGCGTGATGGTTAATTCGATTTTTTTTTATTCGGCCAAATTAAGCGCAGGACTAAACGTAATGTGGCAGATTCCAGAACCCGGTTGACCCCGAGCCTGGGTTTCGAAGGGAGAACTCAGCGGTATGTACGTTGAACTTCTTTTGCGCCGTACGTAGCCAACCGTGCTAATCGGAGGTTGCGGGGTGGTGCCAGTTCAGTGCTCTGCCTTCTGAGACAGCAGCCGCCTGCCCCTCATCGGTCAACGACGAATTCCTGGAACGCGAAGCAGCACAATGAGCGCATCTCTCCGGAGAGCTGCTAACGAAACCGTCCCTGCCATCACGTCCATCGGTTGATTTTTTTGCTTTCGTTTCCGATCGAGGAAAATTCCCGTCATGCATACCCGCATGCCAGCGGTGAGGACACAAAAGAGTAGAGGCCCTGAAGCCGGCTCCACGCCTGGGCGATCGGTTGTGCAACTCAGAATCACTAGCACGCGGTCGTTCGTGGGACTGGTGGCTCACAGCGGAAACTGACTCGGATTGGCAGCGTCGATCTGCTCGGCGGCGATCGGCAGCGACGCCAGCTGCCGCGAGCGACCTACGAACCGCGGAACGGTCATTACGGCGCTGCGAGTGCCGTTTCATCTCCTCGTTGCAAAAGAGGCGGCAGATTCACGAGAATCCGAGCCACGACAACAACGTTGGCAAGAAGGAGATGCGTCGAGTGATCCTCGCGCGTTACGAGACGAGCGGAGCCACCGCCACCATCGTTAACGAGTCAGTTGCCGCGACAGGACTATGCCACGCTTCCATGATCGCGAGAACCCCGTCGCGCAGCGACCGCTCTATCGGAAGGCAGCAGCGGCGGCGGGCGATGATCCGAGCTGCGCGATTTGGAGAGTAGCGATTTTTAATGCGCAACTCGATCGTCGTTGGGGCGTGAAAACGCGGCACTAGAGCGTCACCACAAACGCATGCCCCGCACGGCACACGCAAGCCGCACCGTGGCCGGTACCTAGCCTTGCGAATGGTCCGCATCCGGGGAAACCGCAGTGTGACATGTTTGGTATTTCTGGTGGGAGTGGAAAGACAGGGCGGGAGGGGGGGAGCATTACGTGGGGAGAGGGAAGGGGGGGCAGGAGGGGAGAGTTACGTGGAAAGAGGGTGTGACCAAGCGAGACCTGGGTGGTGTGGGTGCCATCTGCAGGGAGGTGGATAACGGTGGTGACAAGGTCGATATAACCTGTGGCTACGGTGGTGATGACGATGGTGATGATGACAGTGGTGATGGTACATTTGTAGCATTGTTAGTGATGGTGATGATGACAAAGTTGGTAAAAAGATTGTGGTTGTAGAAAGGTTAATTGAATTATGATGAGCATTATGGTAATCATGCTCGCAGTAGACATGATAAGGACAAATATGAAGATGATAACTGACTCAATTCAAAGCTTCCGTGACTTACAGGAATAACTCTTTGGTTCTTTCGTTAAAGTCACGTAGAAATAAATTAAAATACATAATAGAAAACGACATTTCGATTGCAACATAAGCAATCGTCATCAGGTACGATGCAATACAACACAGAGAGTCGGCTAACATAACAGTCAACACCCTACCTGGTTGATTACGTTCTTCCAAAGATTGCTAAATTCGAGAGAGAGACAAAACACAGACACGGAGACACAAAGACAGAAAGACAAGCAGAGACTCACACAGAGACAAACAGAGAGAGACACACATAGGCACACAGAAGCAACGCCTATGTGTCGAGGCCTCGAGGTGTACCTGATGACGATTGCTTGTGTTGCAATCGAAACGTCGTATTCTATTAATATTTTATTTTATTTCTTTCTTCGTGACTTTACCGAAAGAACCAAATAGTAATTCCTGCAGTCACGAAAGCTTTGAATATAGTTTTAACCACCTATACTCTTGGTTCTTTTCCAAGACGAAGGTACTCTGCAAACCTAACGGCTACCTTCAGAGATTTGTTCATGAAGCCATCCAGATATATAAACACAGACACAACTTCAACCGAGAGGATGGATACAAACTGAGCAATCAATGGAAGGACGTTATTAACCAGGTAAAGTCTTAACTGACTGTGATGTTTCCATCCAACCTGCATATGTCAGCTGTTATTTCGACTCTCTGTCTCTCTCTATGCCTCTCTCTTAGATCTCTCATGCTCACATGTCTGTTGGATTACACTCTCATACTCACAGGCCCTTCGGATTACACCCGTTGGGTTGCACTCCCTCGTCGAGGAGGCCGTTCTTCTTCTCCTTATTTTCTACAGTTACATGCTTATTTCTCACATTAACATCATGCTAATCCCTCACATTAACATCATGCTAATCCCTCACATTAACATCATGCTGATCCCTCACATTAACATAGCCACTTCCGTGCCCTCGTTTAGGAGGCCGCTCTTCTATCTTACAGTTACATGCTAATTTCTCACATTAACATCACTAACCCCGGCCACTTCTTTGTAACCCTTGAGCTACACCCATTTCAAACCTTTTAAAACAGTCTGCCTCAGCAGCAGACCATGCTTTCCCACCTGATGATGGACGCTTGTGTTGCACCCGAAATGTCGTGATGTATTAGATTTTCTACCTACGTGACTTTACCGAAAGAACCAAAGAGTATGGATTCCTGCAGTCACGAAAGCTTCAAATCAAGATTTTAACCACCTCTACGGGGAGGATTTGCCGTGCTTGTTTGTTTCACACCTAACTTCTAATTTAGCAATATTTGGAAGAACG
The DNA here is from genome assembly GCF_965212315.1 of Lampetra planeri. Taxonomy (NCBI): domain Eukaryota; kingdom Metazoa; phylum Chordata; class Hyperoartia; order Petromyzontiformes; family Petromyzontidae; genus Lampetra; species Lampetra planeri. The sequence goes on from NC_136110.1 coordinate 18,825,062, forward strand.
TAATCAACCAGACTATGCGTTACCTGTGTGTTAACCGACTCTCTGTGTTGCATTGCATTATACTTCCTAATTTAACTATATTTGTTTATCCGTGCTTGTTTGTTTAGAAGTCCAGTGCCAGCTCCTCCGTCCGCTTTGGGCAGGCCGTGCTTGTTTGTTCCACACAACTCTCTCATTGTTCTCTACCCTCCCCCCTCTCTGCCCCACCCCCTCTCTATTTAAGGCCTCAACACAAAGGCGTTCTTTCTGTTAGTCTCTGTGTGAGTCTCTCTCTACTTGTGTGTCTGTCTATGTGTCTCCGTGTCTGTGTTTTATCTCTCTCTCAAATTTCGCAATCTTTGGAAGAACGTAATCAACCAGGTGGGGTGTTGACTGTTGTGTTAGCCGACTCTCTGTCTTGTATTGCATTATATTTCTAAGTTTTACTAGGTTTGTTTTCTCATTCATTCGTACCTGACAACGATTGCTTGTGTTGCAATCGAAACGTCGTATTCTATTATTACGTAATTTAATTTCTTTCTACGTGACTTTACCGAAAGAACCAAAGAATGATGACGGTCATCATGATGATGGCAATCCACAGCGATGTAGATGAGCGTGTGAACGTAGGATAAGCAAGACGGCATCATCGGGATGAAGTCTGAAAGATGATATCACGGCAATACAGCTCATGAAACGATGACAGCGTTCGTCAAATGTGGCCACTCTCTCAGTGCCACTCTCCCTGAGCCACTCCATCTGCGCCACTCTCTCTGAGCCACTCTCTCTGAGCCACTCTCCCTGAGCCACTCTCTCTGAGCCACTCTCACTGAGCCACTCTCTCTGAGCCACTCTCACTGAGCCACTCTCTCTGAGCCACTCCCTCTGAGCCACTCTCACTGAGCCACTCTCCCTGAGCCACTCTCCTTGAGCCAATCTCGCTGAGCCACTCTCACTGAGCCACTCTCTCTGAGCCACTCTCTCTGAGCCACTCTCCTTGAGCCACTCTCTCTGAGCCACTCTCCCTGAGCCACTCTCTCTGAGCCACTCTCCCTGAGCCACTCTCTCTGAGCCACTCTCACTGAGCCACTCTCTCCGCTCCACTCTCTCTGAGCCACTCTCTGAGCAACTCTCTCTGAGCCACTCTCTCTCTGAGCCACTATCCCTGAGCCACTCTCTCTGAGCCACTCTCTCTCTGAGCCACTATCCCTGAGCCACTCTCTCTGAGCCACTCTCTCTGAGCCACTCTCCTAAGCCACTCTCTCTGAGCCACTCTCTCTGAAGCACTCTCTCTGAACCACTCTCTCTGAGCCACTCCCTCTGAGCCACTCTCCATGAGCCACTCTCCCTGAGCCACTCTCTCTGAGCCACTCTCTCTGAGCCACTCCCTCTGAGCCACTCTCTCTGAGCCACTCCCTCTGAGCCACTCTCTCTGAGCCACTCTCTCTGAGCCACTCTCCCCGAGCCACTCTCCCTGAGCCACTCTCTCTGAGCCACTCCCTCTGAGCCACTCTCTCAGAGCCACTCTCTCTGAGCCACTCTCCCTGAGCCACTCTCTCTGAGCCACTCTCCCTGAGCCACTCTCCCTGAGCCACTCTCTCTGAGCCACTCTCTCTGTGCCACTCTCTCTGAGCCACTCTCTCTGAGCCACTCTCTCTGAGCCACTCTCTCTGAGCCACTCTCCCTGAGCCACTCTCCCTGAGCCACTCTCTCTGTGCCACTCTCTCTGAGCCACTCTCTCTGAGCCTCTCTCCCTGAGCCACTCCCTTTGAGCCACTCTCTCAGAGCCACTCTCTCTGTGCCACTCTCTCTGAGCCACTCTCTGAGCCACTCTCTCTGTGCCACTCTCTCTGAGCCACTCTCTCTGAGCCTCTCTCTCTGAGCCACTCCCTCTGAGCCACTCTCTCAAAGCCACTCTCTCTGAGCCACTCTCCCTGAGCCACTCTCCCTGAGCCACTCTCCCTGAGCCACTCCCTCTGAGCCACTCTCTCTGAGCCACTCTCTCAGAGTCACTCTCTCAGAGCCACTCTCCCTGAGCCACTCTCTCTGAGCCACTCTCTCTGTGCCACTCTCTCTGAGCCACTCTCTCTGAGCCTCTCTCTCTGAGCCACTCTCCCTGAGCCACTCCCTTTGAGCCACTCTCTCAGAGCCACTCTCTCTGTGCCACTCTCTCTGAGCCACTCTCTGAGCCACTCTCTCTGAGCCAATCTCTCTGAGCCACTCTCTCTGTGCCACTCCCTCTGAGCCACTCTCTCAAAGCCACTCTCTCTGAGCCACTCTCCCTGAGCCACTCTCCCTGAGCCACTCTCCCTGAGCCACTCCCTCTGAGCCACTCTCTCTGAGCCACTCTCTCTGAGCCACTCTCTCAGAGCCACTCTCTCTGAGCCACTCTCTCAGCGCCGTCGCACGCTCGAGGCTGAGCGTCTCACACCGCGTGGGGGAGACCAACCTGCAATGCATGTCTCCTTGTTCCTTCCTTCAGAGAGGGGTCACACAACGGGGGGTGGTGGGGGCACAAACACAGAGACACGCGTGAGCCACAAGCAATAATTATTGTATTCACGTCGTGCGCGTAACATACACGAACCGTCTCTTAGAGAGCAGATGTATTTAATCTTTAGCCTAAGGGGAAACCCCCCACCGGCTGCTTAAAATATGATCACCGGGGGCCAGCGTCGTCGCGAGAAACCTGCGGCTCGCAGTCTCAGGCTCGCGGGTCGGGATAGAGCTGAGATCCGATGAGCGGATCGTCCGCCGCCACGAGAATGTGGAATTTTCACGACCCCTTTTGAGGCCAGGGCGACGCAACGACGTCCGACTTGAGCGCGATTGCTGGGACGCGTTTATTTCGACGAGGTGCGCCCAATCGGTGTATGGGTTGTCTCGCAGGGGGGGGGGCAAATGAAACGACTCTACTCGTGAACAAAAGTGCAACAGGCGACTTGCAACAACGGCTCGCCTTCATTTCCCCGGGTGAGCCACCAAAACTGGGTGAGGTTTCACTTACCGCCGGCGTCGTTCCTGCCCACCCAACCTCATCAGCCCGCGCTGCCCAGTGACACTGCGTGGGGGAGGCCTTCATCCAGCAGTGGATTGACCCTGGGCTCTAATTATTTCCGCACAGAGCCTGTTCTCGTGTAACGCCGCGGGAGTAGGTGCGCTCCTGGAGAACACCGCCTTATGGAAAATCCCGTGGTGATGATTAATAAATCACGTAGGGAAAAGCAGAATCCATGATAACGCGTGAGATGCGAACACAGCCTGAACATAGACCGAGGCGTGTGGGTGGCATCTCGAAGCATCCACCAGCATCCCACTGCCTTGTGCGATCCTACGCCGGAGCAGCCGGTCGACCGCTTATTCCTACTCGCGCGACGTACTTCTGTTCACTCGATCCCGTTCTATCCAATTTGCATCCGGCGTTATTTTAACAAAAAATGTTATTACCCAATACATTCGCTGCGTTATATATCCAATTAGGGTCATGCAAATGAGACGCAGCGTTATAGGGAAACGGACTGTATTTAAAAGTCTAAGTGATTTCCAGATCAAATGAACATCGAGGGATTTGTGCTGATCTCCCGTATGCAGCCCTGCAAGAGAGCCAGTGGTGGAAATTCCACGTTGCTATGGCAGGCACGAGTCTATCCATAGGACGACCACTGCTGACTTCCCCACAAAGCGGCAGTTATTTTAATCGACGACGGATGGCCGACGGGTCGAGTCAACCTCCGCCGAGGGATTTGAAGGAGCAAACTTCCGATCGCTCTACTGCCGAGCCACGCGGCGAATGCTCTGGATTTGATCTTCGCAGAAACGGCCGGGTTGTCGTGATGCCAGCGGACATACTGGTGGGAGGGGGGGGGGAGAGAAAGCGCCTCCGCCCCATCGCACGTTATAGGGTGGCACGGGGGGCACGGGGTACCCGACAGCCACGGGCGAGTACCGGCGCAAGGCTCCCCCTTGGCAGCGGGGAGCCCACCCGTCGTGTAAAACTCGCCACGTCCACCGCAAATGCAATTTAACTTTTTTTTTTTTTCCAGGTAAGGCCCCGCTGAGCTGTATAGCTCTTTTCAGAAGTGACCTGGCTATCACATATGATCGCTCAATGAAGTGGCTCATCACGTAGAAATTTAGTGCAGCCAAATACTCTAAAAGGCGTGATGTTGATTGTAAATTTGGAGGGAAAACCGGAGGACCTGGAGGAAAATCCACGTGACCACGGGGAGAGAGAAACGCAAACTCCAAATATACAGCAGGTGTCCGGGTCGGGATCGAACCCACGACCTCCTGCATTACTGGCGAGGGCGTTCATATCTTGCCAGCGTGACTTAGTCGACACAGAGCAGCACACGGGCAGCTCGAGGCTGGGGGACACGGACGAACGAAGGTCACAGACAGGCACGGGCGCGAACGCGAGAGGCGATGCCAACCGAGCCGAACGCACGGCCACGCCGCGTAGAGCGCGATCGAAGGACGGGGACGCTCGCGAGGCACGGACACGAAGAGAGCGCTGCCACCACGGCAACGCAAGCGGCGAGCGACACGATGGAGTACGCGCGCACACGCGCACGCACGCACAGGCACGGAGATTGCAACTGAGCAGGCACGAAGCGGCACGCAGCGCACGTTGCACGAAGCAGCACGCGCACGGGTGCAATCGCAAACACAACGAAGCAATGCAGTCCATGCAAACCAAGCCGAGTGTGCATATTGCGAGCGGATGAGTGGAGCGAGCAATGGTTACATGGTGCGGGGTGCCCCTGGCGATGGCGCGCGCCGACACACTTGGATAAACGCGGCGATGCGTAGTGCTGTGGAGGTGGCGCTGGTGGATCACTCGGAGATTCCCCGCTTGCTCTGAGATCCTCAGGTAGCCGAGAGGTGGCAGCACAGCCAGTGGGTCGCTGGCTTGTCTATGAGGATTGATTTTGAGTGGCATCCTTTCGTTTGTGTTGCTTTTCTCCGGGCATTTCAGCTTCCACCCACATGCAAATATACAAACATCCCAATGCAGGACCCTGCTGGATAGGAATCTTGATACCGATTTATCGTTGATTTTTTTGTGCAAAGCCAAGTGGACGACCCGGCCAAATTTGTGTTGCCAAGACCCTCCACCACCCAACATAGCTAAACGAGTTTAACCGTCACGTGGTGCATAAGCGTCTAGCGATGCACCATTTTTATTATTGTTGTTGTTGCCATGTCGGCTCGTTCGCCGGTGAGCCAAGGAACGATCTTCACAGCCAAAGTGCATCCAGTTCTCTATCCCACCGACGAGCTGATGCAGCAGCAGCAACAACAATCGGCGCAATGCTACATGCTTGTGCACCACGTGATTATTTAATTGACCATTTTTATTTTACCAGGTAAGGCCCACTGAGCCATGTAGCTCGTTTTCAGAAGCGACCCGGCCACACATGATAGACCAACGAAGTGGCTTTTCACGTGTGGAAATTTATAGCAGCCAAAGTACTCTAAACGCGCGATGTTGATTCTAAATGTGGAGGGAAAACCCGGAGGACCCGGAGCAAAAATCCACACGACCACAGGAAGACATGGAAACTCCAAATATAGATTAGGCGTCAGGATCGGGATCGAACTGACGCCCTCCTGTATACGAGGTAGTTAACATCTCGGGTGATGGAGAGGTCTTCCGACACACATTTGGCCCGATCATTCACATAGCCTCGCCCCAAAAATCAATCACGAATCATAACACCAACGGCGAGGAAGACCTGCCGCGTTACATTCTCGGTTCTCTTGATTTTACGAACGTACAGAGAACGTTGTTGCGTAATGTTCAATGCGGGGCCACCGATGGCTTGCGGTCCTCCGTGCCCAATTAATGAGACTGACTCCCATTTCCACTTTCCCATTCTCTAGCCATCGTGTGCACGGGGGTTGGTTTGCAGAGTCGGCACGCCGTGATGGTGGTGGTGGTGGCTTCATCGGCATTCCGTCCGCGAGCCGGCGGCAGGGAATCCACGCAGAGTCCTAGGGGCATCACTCTGACGTCTGCAGTTCGGCCCCGGGAGGTCACCATGGGGGGTCATCACCATATACCCACAGCCAAACCACCCACTCGTGTCGCCTGCAGCCGACAGCCCTGGGCAGGTTCCCCCCAAGCACCGCTGTGGTCGGATCGCCCTCCTCTCAGGTTCCAGAGGCCTCGGGACGCGAGTCGCAGGGAGGAGGAGGGGGGTTCTCACAATACCGGGCGACGGGAGAATTGCACGCGAGTACCTCGCCGTCGTTGAGTCGGGGTGTTCTCCGCATTCTAGGACAGACGCGCTTCATCTCCTCCTACTTTAAAGTTGAATTTGGGGGTGCGCGTCTTGCAGTCCGCTAGATGCGTGCATGCGTGTGCGAGGCCAGACTTGTGCAGCCCTTAATGACACGTGGCACCAGATTTGGGGTGCTTCCTACGTTCCGGAGCGTCGGGTGATGCGGAGAATGACGACAAGCAAAGCGGGTATGTGCATGCGCGCCGTTCGACCTCAGCTCGACATGCGTGGGAAAATAACTCGGCTGAGCGAGCGAGTGAAATAGAAAACCCTCGCGCCCACGTCCGAGCCAGCTGCACGTTGGCGACAGGGGCTTCATCGCTCACTCTGTGGCACGCAGGCGGCGCTGCTAGACCGGCTGTCGGGGTGGCACGTGACCGGCAGCGGCCACGGCCATAGCGCCGGGGTACAATGGATGTGGTGTGCCGAGTGCAGAAATATTTTGTTGTGGCCGCCGCGTGCGTTCAAGGGAAGCAGAGGGGCCACCCGAGGGTTGCCACCGGTCAAGCCGGGGTCGACCCGGACGGTTTCTGCGAAACTAGCGGCGATTGATTTGTGCCGAGATCTGGGCACCGGGCATTGCTGCGTTGAACTCTTATAGCAGTCAACCGCACGGTGCTGCTCTTGGTAAATAGACCGCGCGGTGACCGAGGATGTGTCCGGGTTCGGTCTCCGGCGGGACGGGCGGCAGCCGTACCCTGGTTGGCGGTGGCGCTTTGTTCAAATGAAGCGGATGGACCATGCACAGTGCGAGAGAGAAAGAGAGGAAGAGAGAGAGACAGAAAGCAAGCGAGTAGCAGAGGCGGTCGAAAGTTACGTGCCTGAGGGTGGGAACGCATTGGTAAATTCTCCACGTGGAGACCAGGTACGGGTGGCTGGGGTCAGTCGAGTAAAAGCGCCAGGCTGCCTACACAGAGGGGAGGGGGGTCAGCGGGAGGTCGTGGTCACAGGGCGAGCGCCGCACAGAGTCACGCGGGCAGAGACACGGAGGGGGGGGGACAGTGACGGTTCATGCGAGGACGCGAGGGCATCGCAAGATTGTTTGTGGAAAAGGAGGCCTCATTGGCCCTGTCACCCTGTAGCAACAAAGATAAAAAAAGAGACAAAGATCCCCTGTTTCGCCTGTAACAGACTGTTTGGCGCAAGTACTGTTTGCGAGCACCTATGATGGCCGACACAGATCACGAGGGGGTGGGTGGCCAGCACCACGCCCGGCCGCCTTTGTCTCCCTCGTGGCGATGTTTCCTCATCGCACCAGGTACTAATTTGAGGCTGAGTCGACCTATGGGAGGCCCATGACCGGTTCACATAATCGCCGCTGGTTTTGGCCGTGAGCGGGAATCGAACTCGGGTCGCCAGGTTCGTAGCGCAGTGCAGCGCTAACCGCTACACGACCGCTCCCCACAACCATGTAGCTCCCACACTCACACACTCGCTCGCTCACTCGCACCCAGTCTCGCTGCACAGGGACAGAGATCCCCGCGGAGCGACCAGAGGCTCGAGAGTCGAAGCGTTGTTAGCGTCTCCCCAATGCAGAAGATGGACACCAACGCACCGGGGCTGCTTATTCCATGCTGAGTCATATTGGACGTGAGCCATTTGAAAGAATACTGTAGAATGTTGAGTCAATGTCAGGGTAGGTTCAGGCACCTCCGATGTGTATGGCTGCAATGGGAATTGAACTCAGGTGGAGGGAAATGCAGTGCAGTACCACCACCACCACCTACAACAGCAACAACACTATCACCACCACCACACTTTGTAACACCACCATTACCACTGCCATGACCACGACAAAGACAAATATCTCCCTGTATAGCCTATAACAGACTGTTGGGGCAAATGTTGTTGGGGAGCACCTGTGAAGGCCGGCACGGCACACGAGGGAGTGGGTGGCCAGCACCACATCAAACCGCCTTTGTCTCCCTAGTGGCGTTGTTTACAAACCGCACCAGGTACTTTTTTGAGGCCGAGTCAACCTAGGGGGCACCAGGTAACAATTCACATTTTCGTCGCTGGTGTAGGCCGTGAGCGGGAATCGAACTAGGGTCGATGGGGTTCGTAGCGCAGCGTGCTCACCACTACCACACTCACTAGCACCACCACCACACAATAATCAGAACAACCCTAAATCACCACAATCACGAACACAACCATTATCCGGTTAATCAACAGCAGCAGCAGCAATTGAATTTACCAAATCAGTAAAAGCAAATAACCCCCCCCTTAAACTCTGCTCTTCAGCCGGCTGCGGTGCCCGAGCGAGGAGGAATCAGCGATGGAGTGGCGCGGTGTTTGCGTGGCCGTGGCTTCCAGAGAGGCGCGCCGCGTTCAGCATCGACGACCGCACTCGGCGGACTCCACAGCGGCACGGAGCGTGGCCGGCGAAGGGGCGCGGCGGGGTGGGGGGGACACTCCAAGACGGGGTTCGAGGGTCAATCGGAATCCTTCGGAAATCCACGCGAGAGGCCGCACGCGGCGACGCGGTGAACAAAGTGGCCCGAATGCAAAGGAGTTCGTTGCGGTGTCGTGCCGGGCACGAATGGCGACTCGCCTCCCGCGCGGGCCGAACATTCTCATTGCCCCATCCCTCCCTGCTCCCCCACCCCACCACGCCCGCACACGCATCCCATGTGGGAGCGGTGTTATGTGAATCGTCGTCCTCGGGAGATGGAGGAATACGAATTAAATTATCAACCGAATGTTCGTGGTGCGATTTTTTTAAAAATTATAATTTATTGTTTTTTAGCCGGGGCGATTGTGGCGGCTATGCACGTGGGCTGCCTGTGATCAGGCGCTGCCAAGCCTAGTGGGTCGGTGGATCGCCGCACGGATGCTGTTAAACTCCCCTTCATGTGGGCATCGCGAGAGGAGCTGTACCATGGCTCGCAAGGAGAATGCAGTAGAGAAACAAGGTTCTGTCTGCACGGGATAGAGTGTTTCCCCGTCGCACGCGCGGGATTTCGTCGGATGCTCCGATTTCTGATACCGATTTATCGTTGATTTTTTTGAGCGAAGCCAAGTGGACGACCCTGCCAAATGTGTGTCACCAAGACCCTCCACCACCCAACATAGCTAAACGAGTTTAACCGTCACGTGGTGCGTAAGCGTCTAGCGATGCACCATTTTTTTTTATTATTATTGTTGTTGTTGCCATGTCGGCTCGTTCGCCGGTGAGCCAAGGAACGATCTTCACAGCCAAATTGCATCCAGTTCTCCATCCCACCGACGAGCTGATACAGCAACAGCAGCAACAACAATCGGCCACCGTGGTGAGATGGTAACTGCCTAGCCTGGTAAGCAGGCGATCGTAGGTTCAATCCCGACCCCGACGCTTGAACATTTGGAGTTTACGGTGTCTCTCTCCCCATGACCGCGTTGATTTTTCTCCGGGTCCTTCGTTTTTTTCCTTCACATTTAAAATGAACATCACGTCGTTGGAGTATTTGGCCGCTATAACATTTCCACGTGGTAGGCCGCTTCGTTGAGCTATCATCTGCGATAGCCAGATCGCTTCTAAAAGAAGAGCTATGTAGCCCAGTAGCTCTTACCTGGTAAAATAAATAGCGAAGTAGTTTAGTAGTACTGTAGTTTAACTGGTCGATAGAACACATTTGTAGAGGACTGCAGAGCTTGGGAAACTGTTGGCTCCAGCTGACCACGTGGCTTCTGCTGCTGCCGTCTTTCGGTTTTTCCGTGGCTCCTCCGAGCACCTCCGAGTGGTTCCCTCTCTTCGAGAGTGGATACTGTGCATGGCGGTGCGCGACACGCTGGCGCTGCTGTTATTTCTGCAGTCACTTGTACCCGGGATGTGCTGTCGACTCTGCACGCCAGCAGTAACGCTCTGGGTGTCAACTCACTACCTTTCTTCTTCTTCTTTCGTACGGCTGCTGATGTAGATTGCAGAGCAACAGCTCCAGTTTCACAATCGGGTTGTCAAGCCCAGATAACCGCGACAGGAGCAGCGGTGTAGTAGTGTATCGCTGTGATGTCTCCTTCGTCGTATTTGTGGATCGGGCTATTGCGTTGTTACACGCTGCACGGTCTGTTCTGGATGACCACAGTCGCACACTGCTACTGGGGAGTTTTTTATTTCTCATTTATGCATCATTCGCATCTACTGCTGCCATGGTTTTAGGATGGACCACGAGCTTCGTGGAAGAACACACCCCAGGCATCTACCCTGACTTGGCCATTATGAGCCACCCATTTACTCAGTGCTCCGGACTTTTTATTTTTTTACTAAACAACGATATAATACAGCCGAACACCCGCGTTCTAACCGTGTTACGTGTATAAGCGATTATAATTGTGCGGCTCTCCGTCGCCCATTGCAACGGCGCTCTACGTGCCAGCGCTGCACACACACAGAGAGCGCGACGCATGCGGACCACTCTCCCTATGCGCACGGCATGAGGTTACACAAAACAAGAGTGCCCGTTAAACATGTTCACGTTACTTTACTGCACGATACCAACGAGAGAATGACGACGCGCGATCCACCCGCTGCCGGATGAAGGCCTCCCCCGAGGGGGCGCCGCCAACCTCTCGCGATCCCGCGGCGCGGTAATTCACGGCCCTCCCACCGCGTGAACCGATTTCATCGCTCCGTCTCCTCGACGGTCGATCAGGACTCGGAGACCCGAGCTGGTGCGTGCGTGCGCATACCGGTGTGTGGTAATGCGCGCGTGTATGTGCGCGCACGCATGCCTTGCTGTTAAGTATAAATTTCGATCTGAGTGGGTGTGTTGACATTCCTGTGCGTTCCCTTGCCTAGGAGTGATTGTACGGATATACAATAATCACACACGTACGTGTGTGATTATTGTGTGTGGAGCGGTGGTGCAGCGGTTAGCGCGCTGTGTTACGCGCCCGGCGACCCGAGTTGGAGTCGCAATCGCACCCAACACCAGTGGCGAATATCTGAAATGGCCATGGGTCTCTCCTAGGTCGACTCAGCCTCAATTGAGTACCTGGTGCGGAGTGTTAACATCGCCACGGGGGAGACAAAGGTGATTGGGTGTGATGCTGGCAACCCACCCCCTCGTGTGCCTTGCCAACCGTCATATGTGCTTGCTAACAGCAATTGCCCCAACAGTCTGTTAGAGGCTACAGGGGGGTGTTGTATTCTAGCCTTCTTCCATCATTGATATATAATGAATGAAAACACTAAAGCGCAGCAAACTGCAAAACACCAGGTGTTGTAGTAATGAACGGGAGGAGGGCTAAGATGGCAGAATTGCAACCTTGCTTCAGGGATAGATAAGGCCTGATAAACGGGCATGTCACCCGTGCAAGGGCAGAGACAGTGGGAGAGTCAGCCAGACAGTTAAAGCAAAAAGCCCAACCATCTATGACCTCAGCACATGGGCAAATAATTGGGCAATGAAAGGAGCAGAGGCGCCTTTGTCTGGATCACGGCCACAGAAGGCCGGGGGGGTCATCACTGATTGTGTGTTAGGGATTTCGAGCTAATTGGAACACGTGCACACAGGGAGGAGGAATACGCCTTGTTCTGCTGCAGCTGGAAAAGCCAAGATAAGCCCAGCTCAAGGTTGTGTATACAGGAGAGGGGGCTGATTAACAACCACTGCACGTCTGAACGTGAGGGGGCCTTGTCCTGAAATTAATCACACTCCCAGAGCAGAAGGTTGGATGACCACAGTGAGACGAAAATAAGGGTGTTGCTCTCTCTCTCAAGGCTGCAGGCTCAGCTGAACAGCGAGGCTGCGGGGGGGGGGGTTACCAAAAGTTCGTGTTCGCCTAGTTAAGTCGAAAAGCTCAATTATTCTGTATTGCTATTAAAATAACGTTAAAGTCGGAGTTTAACAACAGGGTAGGCTAAAGTTATTGATACAACTCGACCCGAAGCATAACGGGATAAATCACCACCAGGTCGAAATAAAATACATAATAAAAGAGCGATGTTAAACCCAGGGTCGGAGAGAAAGGGAGATCCCGGCCGTCTTTGTATCCCCGCAGCGCGGGATATGAGTGTGTACACGCTCGGGGAAACCTCCACTTGAGTCAAGCACCACGATGGGAAATGACAGACCTTAGGTTAAATACAGAATCATAACTGGGAAATGGTAAGGGACAAATGTTAAAACTTTTAATCATTTCTTCGTGCGTCAGCGAAGGTCGGAGGGAGTGTGCCCCTCCCTCCAGGTGGTGCAACACGGACAAAGATGCCTATGAGACGATTTGTAACGTCTGTGTTTTGGTTCATGAAGAAGGCCAAACAAGGGATAATATTGCACCCAGACAGAGAGACGACCTCGAGGCAATTTGTAACACCTGATTGTTTGCTCGTGGATTTTATGGAGGGAATATGACCACGGGATATATCGTGGGTGATGCACACAAGGACACACGGACGTACGGACACACACATGAACACACCTACACACGGACAGATCCTGACACAGTAAATCAAAAGAAAACCCCGCCTTGTGGGCAGGACCCAAAGGGATTTTTCGGCATAAAAGAAAGGACTCTGAGCATTGGAAACCAGTTGGACCAGGAGAGTCAACTCATCACGAGGGCGACCAACGGGTCGACTCATGAGCGAGCTCGACCGGAAGGGTCGGCTCGACTCATCAGCCGAGTTCGACCAGGAGTCAACTCATCACGAGTGCGACCAACAGGGTCGACTCATGAGCGAGCTCGACCGGAAGGGTCGGCTCGACTCATCAGCCGAGTCCGACCAGAAGTGTCAACTCATCAGGAGCTCGACCGAGCGGGTCGACTCAAGGGCGAGCTGCGACTAACGGGTCGGCTCGACTCTTCAGCTTCTGGGACTCAGCCGAGTTCAGCTGGCTCTCGGGGCTCGACTCAAGCAGCTCCCCGTCGCCTCTGCAGGCGGGCAAGACCCGCTTGACAGCTCAACCTGCCGCGTCAGAAGCCCCTGCTGGCAGCCAGGGTCGCGGTCTGGTGACGAGAGGACGACGGTGCGCTGCGAGCGAGCTGCGGGCGCCACCTACCGACCGGGTTCCGAACTACGACAGCGTATCAACAGGCATCCAACCAATTCCCCACGGCGACAGAGGAGCGACTAATACGTATGACGCGCACCGCCCCCTCACCACACGACCACCAGGCGTCTGTTTGACATAAAGAACCGACTCCGAACACTGACTATTGAAGACAACTCTTACCACTCAAACCCACTCGAACCCATAAGCCATCCGTGGCTGTGAAGAAAAACTCGAGACCGAGTGATGGCCATCCGTCATTTGTAAGAGTATTATCTTTAATATTTAGTGGACTGTACTCTTAATCGCATAAATTCCCAACAGATCCATCAATACGAATTGATTCTTGGCACCTCCTTCCGCCGAGCCACTCTGTTGTCAGATAACCTGCGATGTATCTGTTGAGATTGGTGCCTTTAAGAATAATAACTGTTTTGATTGTGTTTTATCGCCGTATAATCTTTCAAGCATCTTTCATTCATTAACGTTAAGGTTTTCTTAGCATAGTATTTGCATGTTTTAACGACTCTCTCTCTCACTAACAACCATCGCGTTACGCGGGATCCATGTGCCGTTGTCAAGTGAAATCAGACAATCATTGATGATACTGTATTGATGCCGTGTTGACGTTCCGGGATTGAGAGTTCGCATACTATATCATAGTTGAGGTTGAATTAGTAATAAATTGATTAATACAGAAGTGGTTGTGTGATTCCTTCCTGGAATCTATGCATAAGATCTGCTTCTGCGTTGAGATCTGAACTTGGTGACCTTAATAAACACACTAACACATACTCAGTAAATGTTAAAGCGATAACGGGGCGAACCGGGGACCTAAATAAGCGAGAATGAGACGAACCTAGACAACGAGGCCGAGTTAATCTAAGTTAATCTTGTATACTTACACCACACCTGCATAACTGCATACGATTAATTGCCTTATTCCGATCGATAACCCACCCTCGTCACCGAGGCGGGGTCTGGTTATCATAACGACTTGCATTATCATAATTACACCCACTCGCATAATTACTACAATTACCTCTCGAATTGGCATAATTAAATGTGCGTAATTACATGGATTAAAGTATTTCCGGATAATTACACCTTTGGCCAAATTTCGATTGATTATTATTATTTTCACTGAATATTCATAACCCACATATACAACATAATAATTTCACCCACGCACGCATACAACACATCAAAATTTTCACACCCAACATATACAACAGGGGTCTTTGTATTTGATTATTGTATGGCGAGGGGTGGTGCAGTCAATAGTGCGCTGCGTTACGCGCCCGGCCACCTGAGTTGGAGTCTAATTCGAATCCAACATCAGTGGCGAATATCTGAAATGGGCATCTCCTTGGTGGATGCGGCCTTCAACGAGTACCTGGTGCAGTGTAAAAATCAGCGCTGGGGGAGAGAAAGGTGAACTGGCGCGGTGCTGGCCACCCACCCACCCACCCCGCCGCGTGCTCCGTGCCGAACTTCATCGGCAAGGGGCACGAGGGGGTGGGTGGCCAGCACCACGCTCGGTCACCTTTCTCTCCCCAGTGCCGATGTTTGTTGGGGCAAGGGCTACACCACGGGTTACCTTTGTATCTGCGCACTTTTCGTGAGCGGGAAAAACCAAATGACGCCGCTGGTTTGAACGTTTTCACAAATGAGCAAGTCGTTGTGTTAGCGACCACCCCCCTCTCCCCCCCAGAGGGATGACGGGCCGAGTCAACGCCGGGGGCTGGGAGTGTTGACGAGCAGCCCTCCATCCGCTCCGCGAGACCACCGCAGTGGTGGTGGCATCAGCGGCCGCACCGGCGGCAAGGGGCCAAACTCTCGTGGAACACGCGGAAAAGGTCGAAAGTGACACGCTCGGCGGGGCGGTCACGCTGACTTTCATTAGCGGCAGAGTTCCGGACGGACGGCACTTGGCACGCGACAAGGGGTGGTGGGTGGGGGGGTACCGGGAGGGTTTGATGGGCCGCGTTAATTAATCTGGGCTCAATGTCGCCGGCTTGGCGGCGGCGGCCGTCGCCATGCTCGAGTCTCGTGTCCGGTTTCGTGACGAGCGAGCGTGACATTTAAATTGGAATTGATCCCGTTCGGAATGTCCAATGCAGTGCGTAAAGGACAATCGGTGCTCAAAATGTGTCTTCTATTATTATTATGATCACTATTCGTGCCGTGGTGTGAAAGAGACGCGGTGTTCCTTTACAGCCAGACAATGTCTGCATGTGTCTGGGTGGGGAGCGGTGGGCCAGCGGTTAGAGCACTGCGCGACGAACTGAGCTCAATTTGTCGCCATGGCTATCGTCTGTATTCGATGAAGCTGATAACCGGACGGCCCCGGTTCTATACCCCAACGCTCACTCGTGCGACGGGCGGTGCCAAACTTTAAATCTTGACTTAAAGCTTTCGTGACTGCAGGAATTCATATTATTTGTGTCTTTCGGCATGGGGAATGGGGGCGTCTGCGTCGGGAGTTGAACCATGGTCATCCCCTCTCCCGTGAGTCCTGAGCGGCCCGACACCTCAAACCTTCGGCGGCTGTGGGAGGATTTGCCGCGTGGCTCGGCAAAGGTGGGCCGGTCGTTTCGGGTGAACGCCAGCAGGACGTCGCGGGACGTCGCAGGTCGCCGAGCTCCTTCGTTCCCATTGCAACTACGCGGCCCTTCTCGCGCCTTGAAGCAAGAAGGCTCGTCAACGCGCTCGTCGATAACACCGTGGCCGCAACGACGAGGCGTGTACAACGGGCGACCATTCGGCGGCAACGCTTCTCCCTACCCTCTCTCTTTTTGGCCGCCAGGGAGTAGGGGACACTGGCCAATAATCTCAGTTTTGTCGTTTTCCTTGCACGGTGACGCATGTGCGATTGACTTCACGTGCTGAGCGTTATATCCAATGGAACCTTTTTTTGCTAGTTTCAAAAATGAAGGAAAAATAAGAATAGGTTTGATCCATTTTTGATTGTGTCCCCATAGATGCAACTGCTCGACCTGAGCTATAAATGCTCTGATACGTGCATTGTCCGTGTACCGTTCGCTTTCTGGCATTCCTTGGTCTGACACTGGTGAGACAAGGCCATCTAAAAGCCAGTCTCTGGAGTAGGCTAATCAGTTTCAAAGACAATGCCCGTATATTATCAGAGGATGTTTTTTTGCGTGTTTTGCCACATGTACAATACGTGTGGCGAATGCAGACGATGCCTTGCAAAAGGTTTCTGTTTGGTGTTTGAAAATCTGAATGCGTGTTGAACGTCCTCATTCTCGGTGGTGGTGGTAGTAGTGGCGAAAGTGGTGGTAGTGGTGGTGGTAGCGGTGGTGGTGGTGGCGGTAGCGGTGGTGGCGGTAGTGGTGGTAGTGATGGTGGGGAGCTATTGTGTAGCGGTGAGCGCGCTGCGCTATTGACCCGGCGACCCGGGTTCGATTCCCGCTCACGGCCAACACCAGTGACGATTAACTGAACCGGTCCTGGGCCTCCCCTAGGTCGACTCAGCCTCAAATTCGTACCTGGTGCGATGTGTAAACATTGGCACTGAGGAGACAAAGGTGGTCGGGCGTGGTGCTGGCCACCCACCCCCTCTTGTACCGTTCCGGCCTTCATAGTTGCTCGCTAACAGCACTTGCCTCTACAGTCTAATAAGGCTATACGGGGGATCTTTGTCTTTGGTAGTGATGGTAGTGGCGATAGTGGTGGTGGCGCTAGTGGTGGTGGTGGTGCCGGTAGTGGTGGTGGTGGCGGTAGTATTGTTGGCAGTAGTGGTGGCGGTAGTGGTGGTGCTGGCTGTTGTGATGGTGGCGGTGGTAGTGGTGGTGTTGTTTCACTACCGCCGCCACCACTGCAGCGGTCTCGCCGCCCAATGCGATGCAAGCAGTTGGCCGCTTGGAGCGAGTTGATGGCGTCAGCCTGACAAACAAGGAACGCGTGCACAGCAAGCAAAAACAACAACAAACCCCAACCTCGCAACATGCGCAGGCCGTCCACGCTTAGCGCTCCTCAAGACGCGCTCCTGGAGAAGGAAGCGCGAATCAAATCGGTGCTAAAAGGGGCCACGATACCATTGTATACATGGGGATGCGTTCCCGACGTCGTTGTTTGAGGAACGTATGTGGGCTTCGTCTGAGTTTCAGTAATCGTGGTGAATAAAACTAATATTAGAATAACATCGGTATTATGTACTGTACTCACGAGTGCGTTTTACTGTACTCCTCCTACAAGGCAGCGGTAGGAGACGAGGTGAGAGACGTGGAGAGAGACGAGGAGAGAGACGTGGTGAGACGTGGTGAGAGACGTGGAGAGAGACGTGGTGAGAGACGAGGAGAGAGACGTGGAGAGAGACGTGGAGAGAGACGAGGAGAGAGACGAGGAGAGAGACGTGGAGAGAGACGAGGTGAGAGACGAGGAGAGAGACGTGGAGAGAGACGAGGAGAGAGACGTGGAGAGAGACGAGGAGAGAGACGTGGAGAGAGACGTGGAGAGAGACGAGGAGAGAGACGTGGAGAGAGACGTGGTGAGAGACGTGGAGAGAGACGTGGAGAGAGACGAGGTGAGAGACGTGGAGAGAGACGTGGAGAGAGACGAGGTGAGAGACGTGGAGAGAGACGAGGTGAGAGACGAGGTGAGAGACGTGGTGAGAGACGTGGAGAGAGACGTGGTGAGAGACGTGGAGAGAGACGAGGTGAGAGACGTGGAGAGAGACGTGGAGAGAGACGAGGTGAGAGACGAGGTGAGAGACGTGGTGAGAGACGAGGTGAGAGACGTGGAGAGAGACGTGGTGAGAGACGTGGTGAGAGACGAGGTGAGAGACGTGGAGAGAGACGTGGAGAGAGACGTGGAGAGAGACGAGGTGAGAGACGTGGTGAGAGACGAGGTGAGAGACGTGGTGAGAGACGAGGTGAGAGACGTGGAGAGAGACGTGGTGAGAGACGAGGTGAGAGACGTGGTGAGAGACGTGGTGAGAGACGTGGTGAGAGACGAGGTGAGAGACGTGGAGAGAGACGAAGTGAGAGACGAGGTGAGAGACGTGGAGAGAGACGTGGAGAGAGACGAGGTGAGAGACGTGGTGAGAGACGAGGTGAGAGACGAGGTGAGAGACGTGGAGAGAGACGAGGTGGGAGACGAGGTGAGAGACGTGGAGAGAGACGAGGTGAGAGACGTGGTGAGAGACGTGGTGAGAGACGAGGTGAGAGACGAGGTGAGAGACGAGGTGAGAGACGTGGAGAGAGACGAGGTGAGAGACGTGGTGAGAGACGTGGTGAGAGACGAGGTGAGAGACGAGGTGAGAGACGTGGAGAGAGACGAGGTGGGAGACGACGTATTCCCCGCTCCGTCAAATAAACATTTCTAGGGTGACTGACTCGTGCCCAACACTCTTCGCGTGGCACGGCGCGGCCTGCGGACATGGGCACCCCTCCCACCCCACTCCTCCACTGCATAAGCGAGCTCGGAAGTAGTTCTGCGAAGACATCTTCTGGGGGGGGGGGGGGTGAGGTAGGGGTCGCCACTCTTGCACAGGATGTGGGGGGTACCGTACACACTCCATGAGAGTAACAAGCGAGAATTTCACGGATTCTCACAAAGGCACGGGAATATACTTCATATATAAATCATCGAGCACGGCACAAACCCTCCGGGGGAGTGTGGGTTTTGTCAGTGCGTAATATCCGCATTTTGTGAGCACAATTCACGCTGCGCATCAAACATTCATCGGCTATCACGACCCTTCGAAGTTTAATAATTCAGTGCTCGATTAAGGAAACAAACAGAAAAAATACACGGCTCAATATGAAATATTGAAGGACGAGGCGTTGGGTGAACACGTGTACCTGTAAAGCCCACAGCTGTCAACCCATATGGTTCACGCGTATTCTTGTAACAGGGAAATTGAGTTTCCAGGACCATATGGCGTACAGCCGTATCAATGCGGGCAAAATAAATAAAATAATATGCCTTATTTGTTTGTGTTTCTCCCTTGTGATGGGACTTTGTAGGATGAACGTTGAGATTTATGAGGACACGGGGTGACCAATAAGGTCTGAATTGGTCTGTAATAAGGTAGGGCACTGATAAGGGGTTGACAGGTGTGCACTTGCTGTGTGTGCTGTGTGCTGTGTGTGCGGTGTGCTGTGTGTGCTGTGTGCGGTGTGTGCGGGGTGTGCTGTGTGTGCTGTGTGTGCTGTGTATCCTGTGTGTGCTGTGTGCTGTGTGTGCGGTGTCATGCTGTGTGCTGTGTGTGCTGTGTGCGGTGTCGTGCTGTGTGTGTGCTGTGTGTGCTGTGTGGCGCTGTGTGTGCGGTGTGTGTGCTGTGTGTGTGCTGTGTGTGCTGTGTGTGCTGTGCATACTGTGTGTGTGGTGTCGTGCTGTGTGCTGTGTGTGCTGTGTGCTGTATGTGCTGTGTGTGCTGTGTGTGCTGTGTGTGCTGTGTGTGCTGTGTGTGCTGTATGTGCTGTGTGTGCGGTGTCGTGCTGTGTGCTGTGTGCTGTGTGTGTTGTGTGCTGTGTGCTGTGTGTGCTGTGTGTGCTGTGTGTGCTGTGTGTGCTGTGTGCTGTGCGTACTGTGTTCTGTGTGTGCTGTATGCTGTGCGTACTGTGCGTGCTGTGTGTGCTGTTTGCTGTGTGTGCGGTGTGCTGTGTGTACTGTGTGTGCTGTGTCGTGCTGTGTGTGCTGTGTGTGCTGTGTGTGCTGTGTCGTGCTGTGTGTGCTGTGTGTGCTGTGTGTGCTGTGTCGTGCTGTGTGTGCTGTGTCGTGCTGTGTGTGCTGTGTCGTGCTGTGTCGTGCTGTGTGTGCTGTGTGTGCTGTGTGTGCTGTGTCGTGCCGTGTGTGTCGTGTTGCGCCGCGTGTCCAATGTGTGTTATGTTGTGCTGCGTGTAGAAGGTATGCCGCGTTTGTGCTGCGCTGTACCTGGATGAGGCTGGCTGCCGGGTTGCGCCGCTTCTCGAAGTGCTTCTGCCGGTGCTGTTCCTGCACCTTGAGGGCAAATCCTGAGCCCAGAATGCCCTAGGGGCACCGAATACAACACCAACAATTGGACCTCCCATTAACACGGTTGGCCACGTACGGTGAAAAAAAAGTTCAACATATATATACAATAATGGGCGTTCGGCACCAAGTGGCAGTGACGTCACCGTCGCACTTATGTCAGACTAGGCGCACTTTGATGACACGTAAAGTGACAGACCCAGGTGCCACGGCTTGACTGATTGAGATGACTGGCAGATGCGTTTTAGTCACCCCGGTCACCGCCCGTTGTTGTGAGCATCACTCATTTGTCCTCTGCTGTTGTTGGATAGGCGACTGTCTCCAATCGCCCAGTAGCATCCTTCAAGAGACTCCTTCAGAGGGTCTGATCTTGACAATGCTGATACCAGTCATTGACAAGTCCAATGAGCTCCACATTTTTCTGTACCGCACGATTCCATCTCTTCTCTAGCTCATGCTGGGCTTATTTAGACCCTTCTATCTAGCCAAACAGAAGCTGCGTGGGCACGTGCTGGCTGGCATGCAGGCTACATGACCCAGCCAATGCAGCCTTGCCTGACAGAGGAGCTCACTTATGGGAATGTGTCCAGATCTTTCAAGGATCTGTGAACTCTTCACACAATCCAGTCTGGTAGGATGGATCTTAGACATGCTTTTTTTTCTCCGGGTCCTCAGGTTTTCCCCTCCACATTTAGAAACACGCGTTTAGAGTATTTGGCTGCTATAAATTTCCACGTAATAAGCCACTTTACTCATATGTTATCATATGTGGCCAGGTCGCTTCTGAAAAATAGATGCGTCGCTCAGGGGGTCTATGAAAATGGTTTAGTTTAAAGGGCTCCATGCTTCATAATCATAGGCAAATTAAGGGCATAACTGCGGCCAAGACGACCCAGAGCTGTCTATGCAGTGATAAGACCAGGTGACTTCCAGACAGCGTTATGCAGCTGATGAAAAGATAATGCCGCTCGAGTGATTCTGAGTAAAGACTGCTCCTGCCAAACTGGATCTGGTCATAAGCACGCTGCCCAGGTACAGAAGCTTCTCCACCCTCGCCACAGCTGCCCCCATCACTCGCGAGGAGTGGAGGGGGTGGAGTATTCGATGCCACAATACTGAGTGTGTGGTGCTTTGTTTTTGTGGGGCTGATGGTAAGGTCCCACTTCTTACTGGCACGCTCCACTGTCAGCAGCAGCGTCTCAACATTTTTCTGAGTGAGCAGCAATTACCAGATCATCAGCTTTCATAGCACGGTTAACTAATAGGGTAGTAATCCCTTGACCACAACTGGGCATAGATCAGCCTTCATTGCATCTGTACCAGATAGAAATTATCTGGTGCAGCCATGGAAATATTTTCAAATCATGTCATCAAACAAGATGTTAAATAGTGTAGAGGCCAGAGGACATCCCTGTCACAACCAAAGGTGAACAGGGAATGGCAGTAACTTCTGGCCACGCAGCTTTACCCGGGCCTGCCCACCATCATGAAATACCTTAATAATTGTGGACAGAGGGTCAGGGACTACAAAAACACGAAAAACAACCCAAAGCCCTGGCCTGTTGATGGTATCGTAGGCCTTGACCAGGTCAATAAGGCAAAGATGTACGTCCCGTTGAAATTCCCTACATGTTTGCCGTCGGAGACAGACAGAGAAAACGGCGTCGGTGCAGGACCGCACTGGTCTGCCACCACGGCACACGAGGGGGGAGGTGGTGTGGCAAGGTCGGGGGATTGGCGCACGCTCACCGCCGGCAGAGAGAAGAAGGAGATGCCCAGCAGTGCGAAGCCAGAAGCGAGCAGCTTCCCTGGCCACGTCTTGGGGTACTTGTCTCCATAGCCGATGGTGGTGAGCGTGATCTACGAACAACAGCCCACGCGGACGTGAGCGGAGATTAATCTGGCTGAGTGACGCTGTGGCCGCAGCGCCTGTAATGCAAGAAGAAGGCCGTGAGTTCAAATCCTGGCCAGATGACAATTTGGCCCATCATAAAGCAGGATCAGCAGGATATCCATCAGCATCACCACCACCACCACTGGCATCATCATCATCACATCAAAATCAATCATCATAATCATGCTACTCATTCTGGGATCATAAAAAAGGTAATCACCACTTTGTGTGAAGGAAACAGTGGTTGTCTTGTGGATAGACTGATCTCTGCCATGGGAATGTGGAGTTTCTTCCATTGGCTCAAAGCTGCCAATGGAGATGAGTCGAATTCTCAATGTGGAGCAGTGGCGCAGTGGTTAGCATGCTGCACTATGAATCAAAGGATCCGAGTCCGATTCCTGGCCGCATCAGTGATGCGTGATATCTCAATGGGTTTTCTGGGTCCCCTCCAGAACACCAGCACGGGCATGGCGCTGTCAAAGGAAATCAGAAAAACGGCGTGGGAGTCACGATAAGTTATCGCAGTCGTTCAGTGGTGCTCGTGCCATCGGGCCACACGGTGGCATCCGTTTAAAAGCCACAAGCTGCTGATGCCGACGAGAAAGTTGAAACCGGCCGAGGGTTTTACGCAAACACAAGCGCTGCCAGGATGTGTGGTGCCACGACCGCGGAGCAACTCCGCAAGCTCCGCGACTCCCTCCCGGCCCCCGCACTAAACACGCCACCTGCATGCAGCGCACCCACGTAGTGTCCTGGCGGGGGGTTTCCTGGCACATCGGGTTTTAATCTGAAGGGCCCCTAGGAGGAGAGTCCCACGGTTTCCCGGTGCCAGGAGATTGGCCGATCCCCACAGGACAGGTTACATTCTGGGGCCCCTAAATTGGCTTAAAATTGTATGGGCACAAAAAGAAAAGGTTTCCTGGGCCAACCACAATGAGTTACACACAACATTGGGGGGAGGACGGAGGGTGGGATATTAGGCATAAAGAGCAGACCCCAAGACGCGAACTACTGGGCACGGGAAAACGATGAGGGGAGCAAGGCACCGTGAGCAAGGAACCCTGAGCAAGGGACAATGGGTGGGGGAGTAACAGATGCTTCAGGTGAGGGCAGGGCATCAGTTGTAAATCAAAAGGTAGGCGCGTGATTGGCTTCGCGACGCGACGCCCCCCGGGCCTTTGAAGTTGAGAGTATAAAGGTGGGAGCCACGGGACGATTGGGGCAGTTGTCTACAGCCTTTGGGCCATCACGACCCACTCCCTGCCTGCCATCCTGCCTCTTCAAGCCGCTCACAGCATCCGTGTGATGCCAGCGAGTGCTGCTACGAGGCAGTGATTGGCTGGAAGTGGGAGGCTGGGAAAGCTGGAGATGCGGGGGGGAAATTAACTCGGAAAAATTAACCCATAAAAACAAAGTTTTTCACTATAAATCCTTTATATGCGTGGCGGCTAGAGTCCTCTCGTCCTCTGGCTTGAGATGGCTGCCACCTATGGGTCAGATGATTGCCTGCCACCATTAAGCAATTGGTAATTAAATATAAAAACATTTTTCCTCAAAAGTGTAAAAGTTTTGAAAACATTTTTCACGAAAATAAATTGTCACGCACAACGAGTCTGTGTGCAAAATTTCAGCTCGATTGTATCACGGGAAGTGGGTTAAAAAACGACCGAAAGATTTGCACGGTCGTAAGCGCGCAAGCAAGCAAGCAAGTGAACTTAATATAACGGATTTAAAAATAGACTAGTACCCGGCAAATATGATGGAAACAACCATAAACAGTTCAGGTTTTACCTGGTTAATAACTTCCTTCCAATGATTTCTCAATTTGTATCCATCTTCTCGGCTGAAGTTATGTCTATGTTTATATATCTGGATGGCTTCATGAACAAACCTTTGATAGTAACCCGAAGGTTTGCAGAGTACCTTGGTCTCAGAAAAAAACAATATCACGCGAGCTCACAGCGTTATAACAATGGTCAGCCACGGCAGAGGTATTGGTTCTGCCGTGTTTCAGATCTGCTTTGTGTTTGCGAACACGGTCCGAGACATGTCGGTTTCGTTTCCCCAATGAAACTGCTACCGCAGGTACAACTCAGTTTGCAGACTCCAGGATATTGCATGTCAGGAATGACATCCTTCACAGATGGGATTAGATCATGGATTTTGTGTACTGTATTGAATCGGACCTGGATCCTGTGTTTGTTTAAGATTTTGTAAATCTTTTTGGTAACACCTGCTATGTATGGTAACGTGATGGTTTTGATCGGCTTCTCACGCGTGCGCGTGAGGTGCGTGTACTGCAGCATATATACGGCCGCCATCGTTTTCGCGTGTTTACGCTCGCGTGCGTGTTTACACAGCGCGCTTTACGCGGCGCGTTTACACGGTAAAAATAGCGTTAACGGTGAGGCGTGCCCCATAGCCCTATCCCCGCCGTTCCTTTTCCGCTTGCATTAGCATTGCGGGCACGCGGATTAGGGCTTATCCACCCGGGGGTGGGGGGGGCGGGGTAGGTGTGCATATTCATACTGCCGCCATTTCTGTTGAATAGCGCTCGGCGGGTGCGGGATAACCTCGGCGGTGGTAAGCCAGCCGTTCAGATATGGCCCTCAGAGAGGGCGCTGGCGTGGGGGGGGGGGCGATCACTCGATCGGCGGGGCCTCGGCGAGAGGCGGCCGAAGAAGAGGGGGGAATGGAGGGGGTTGACGTCACGCCCCGCCCGCTCACGGGAAGCGGGGAGGTGGACGTCGGACCCCACAGATGCACCGGCCCCTGAAGGATGATGAATAATGCAGTGAAATGAGCGTGCCGGTAATTTAAAGTTATGCCCCTCTGAGCGATGACCAATCTCTCGTGCCAGCAGACTATAATAGCCACTTCGAATCGCGGCGTGTCCACCGAAGGATTTGACAGAGAGGCTACACGCCGGGGGTTAATAACGTGATCTCGCCGGGGATGCCGGGATGACCGCGCGTGCATATTCACAATAAACATCATACGCGACAAGTTAAATTAACTGAATGTCAGCGGCGAGCTCTCACGCGAGTGACCAGTCTCCAGTCTGACGCAGACCATACCCAACGGGGGGCAACACGACCAGCGGCTGGTCACTGGTGCTCCCACACCTCGCCATGGCATCCCGACTTTAGCCGCATCCCGCAGTCTTTGCATAGCGGCAGTTAGGGTGCTCACCTGAACCCCAATTACGTGACCGCATTTCTCCGGCTATCTTATCATTACGCTAGCTTCCGATCTTGAAACGAGTAGAGTTTAGGAGTCTTCTACGAGTTTTTAAAGCCTTGCATAGGCTAGCACCACGACCATATATTCAAGAGCCAATTCATCTGTACACCCCCTCAAGGTCGTTATGATCCGCAGACTCTGCCCTTCTGTGCGTACCTCGATGCTGGCTGCATTCCTGGAGTGAGTGGCCACTTCCTGTGTCTGAGTCACGGTCGTGTAATTGCGTACCATTGGAAATTCGTTTATGCGATAATGCGGATACTTTGAAATCTCGTCTTAAAACACATGTTTTTAAGTCAGTTCATTTTATTTAGCTTCTGTGTCTCTCTTTTCTTATCCTTACACTTACAAGGCGCCTTGAGACAGTAGAAGGCGCCTTACAGATACATACAAATTATTATTGTCATCTCCTCCTCCAAGGAGCACTCTTAGAGTTCCACTACCACCACCACCGCGACCACCGTCGCCACCACCACTACCACCACCGCCACCACCAATGGCACCACGATTGCCATCACCTGGCATGGTGTTTGCTCCGTGGTCGCCCACCTCTGGGTGCCACCTCAGCGTCTGACTTTGGTGGCCTGTGCCCTCCTCCTCCCATAGCCTGCACACGCGTCCCACCCACCACAACCTCCTCCTTCTCTCCCTGATCACATCTACAGCACTCTCCTGCCACTTTCTATCCTGAACTCCCAATGTCCTTCTTCTGGCTCTGCAAGTCCACGGGTCTCTATGGAAATCCGGGGATCTCTGTGCGAGTCTATGGATCTGTACGTAAATTTGTGGACCTATGTGCGAGTCTATGGGTCTCTATGTGAATCCGTGGATCTTTGTACGGGTATATGGGTTTCCATGTGATTCGGTGGATGTCTGTGCTAGTCTATGGGTCTCTATGTGATTCCGTGGATCTCAGTGTAAGGCTATGGGTCTCTGTGTGAATCCGTGGACCTCTTTGCGATTCCAAGGGTCCCGATGTCCAATTTATCTCTCTCCTTCACAGCCCCGGTGCCTGGGTCCCGGCGCAGTTTAACCGCTTGCACACCCGGGGTCTATCGCTCCGAGGGACATCTCCGTGGGGCCAAGTCGCCGCAGGGCAGCGCACGGCGTACCGTGCCCCACCACAGCGCGTCGGCGTAGGTGGCGAACTGGTCTTTGTTGTCGTCCTTCTCGGCCAGGTAGACCAGGAAGGAGGAGAAGACGAGCGCCAGGAAGCCGATGTACCAGGCCGTGATGAGCTCCTGTGGGACAACACACAGAGAGAGGCCAAAGGTCCCCACCACGACCGTAGAGCCTTTAACGGGCCACTGGGGTCAAGTGTTGTTAGCGAGCGCCTGTGAAGGCCAAGGCGGCACACCAGAGGGGTTGGTGTGGCGCCGTGTTGATTGGGCGGAAGAGAGGGCGACAGTGGGTTGGAGGACGATGTAGGGCAGTGGTTGTCAACCTTTTTACAGCTACTGTACCTCCCCCCCTTGTTGAATTTGGTTTCAACCGAGTACCCCCTTGCCTGACCCAGAATGGTTCTGAGAAATAAATGTATGAATAAAAAACGCCAATATTTTAATCAATTGTCCACTTTGTGAGGTATCCTAACTCACTAAAATTCAACGGACACTCTGCACATATGGCGTGATGTGCTCCTGCTCGCTGGTTACTCTGGGAAACCACGTTGTTAATGATGAATGCGTTTATAAAGGTCTTTAATATCGTTCTAGATGATCATATGGATTAAAATTGGATCGTAGTTATTTTATATTGGCAGATTCATTCCAATGACTCTCAAGTACGATATAATTTCACACGTTTATAAATCACCTCACGTACCCCCTGGGGACATTGCCACGTTACCCCAGGGGTCCGCGTGGAACCACAGGCTGAGAACCACCGGTGTAGGGGGACGATGCTGGCGGCGCTGGTGGTGGTTGCAACGCGAGGTGGGCTGAGTGCGCGCGAGTGTCGAGAAGTAGGCGACGGTGAGAAAAGTGATGTCAGAGCTCTTGCTGACAGCCCATAGAGCCGCCGCTCTTACCCCGCATTGAACAACATACAATTTTTTGTCGTTGCACGAATCACTTCACACGCCACGTCAAAAATCCCCCGTGTAGCCTGAACAGACTGTTAGGACAAGTGCTGCTAGTGTAATGTAGTAACTCGGCGGGAGACGACTTCACGGGTAGCACACTCTTTTATTCACCAACTTCGTTACACAGGTGACTAACACCCACTTGGTTACTCGGGTGACTAACACCCACTTGGTTACTCGGGTGACTAACACCCACTTGGTTACTCGGGTGACTAACACCCACTTGGTTACTCGGGTGACTAACACCCACTTGGTTACTCGGGTGACTAACACCCACTTAGCTACACGGGTGGCTAACACCAGCCTACCCCACACGGTTCTCCTGGCTACACCAACACGGGCTCTTACGCCCCGTAGCCTCTCGGAACACACCCAGCCGGGGTGTCCCTCTCGACTCTGGGTCCCACAGTCCCGACCCACATGGGCGTCGGACCACGGGTCCCACAATCTCGCCTCCGAGCCACACAGGGCCCCGGTCCCAACAAGGACAGCGGGACTAGGGGTCTCAGGGCACTACCTCTTCACTCCGTCTTCGATCTTCAACTGGTTAACAACAACCCCGAGTGCTCTCGCGCGTCACCCTTTATATGTAATGTAGTAACTCGGCGGGAGACGACTTCACGGGTAACACACTCTTTATTTTATCAAACTCGTTTACAGGTGACTCACACCTACTTTGTATCTCGGGTGACAAACACCCACTTAGTATCTCGGGTGACAAACACCCACTTAGTATCTCGGGTGACAAACACCCACTTAGCTACTTGGCGACTAACGCCCACTGAGCTACTCGGATGACCCACATCCACTTAGTATCTCGGGTGACAAACACCCACTTAGCTACTCGGCGACTAACGCCACTGAGCTACTCAGATGACCAACATCCACTTAGCTACTCGGCGACTAACGCCACTGAGCTACTCGGGACACTCCCTGCCCGGGGTATCCGTCTCGACTGTGGGTCCCCAGCCCGACCCACGGGGGCGTCGGACCCCGGGTCCCACAGCCTCGCCTCCGAGCCACACAGGGCCCCGGTCCCCACAAGGACGGCGGGACTAGGGGTCTCGGGGCACTAGGTCTTCAGCTCCGTCTTCGGGTCTTCAACTGGGTAACTCTCCCCGAGTGCTCTCGCGCGTCCCCCTTTATACCCCACCTGCGGACGTCGCTGCGAGCACCCACTTATTCGACCAATCGCCGGGCGCTGGCTACGATCCTCTTTTCCCACATCTCATCGTGCCCCACCACCCACGCCGCGCCGCCCCGCCATCTGTCACTCCCGGCGCGCGCGTCCACACCACGCCCACAACGCGTGCCCAACCCCGCACCCCGCGCCGCCCCGTGATCCATCACTGTCACCGTCGGCGCACGTCAATACCACCACTACATCACCCCCTACCACATAGCTCGCAGCCGACCCGGCTGCTATAAAAATATACAAACCGCCCGTGTGCCCCGTAACACAACACAACAACAAGAACAACAACTAACTTAACAACACAACACGACGCGAACACTACCATCCGCAACCCTCAACCCATGCCACCGCGACAATAGAACAATATATACAAACCGGCGAGTGACACTAGCAATGTATATGCAAAAAGGAAAATAAATGGAAAAAAAAAAAATTTTCTTTCGACTCGTGCAGTGTCCCCTTCTTCTTCCGAGCGTCCCTACAACGGGACAGTACCCCGGCAGAGGGGAACACCGGGCGAGCTCGGTGTAGAGAAAAACGTCTTCATGAAAATTGTTGAGACCTAGCCCGAGTCCGCCTTGCCGGTCCGTCGTACGGCACCAGACGCGGTTGAACGTCCGGTGGTGCCGGCGGTTCAGGAAGACATCGGCCAGGCAACGAGGACCCGTGCGTGCCCCGGGGTTCAGGCTCTCGACGGTCAGCAGCCGTCAAGCCCGAGGCACCGGGTTTTGTTGGGATGACTTGTGGCCCTGGTCGTCGTCCCGACGTGGTCCTGTGGCGCGCTGACGCGGGGCCCGGCACCCGGCTGCGACGTGACCCCGAAGGCCGCAGTTGTAGCAGACGACGGACGTCGTAGGTTTCGGTTGCTCCAGCTTGCGGGGCGAACGTGTGGGCGAACGACCTCCCGTTCTCCACTCCCCCGGACGCGATGCAGCGAAGGCCTGCTCCTGCACCGCAGCTGGCTGAGGTTCGGCGATCGTGGCGGCCAGTGCCGCGTTCCCCGCCCATTTGCAGACGACCCCCGGCTTGCGTTTGAGGACCTCGTACGCGTGAATGCTCGTGGCGATCGCCAGGGAGCAGATATCCATCTCGTCCGCCACGTTGATGGGGACCCCCAACTCGTGGGCCAACACCAGCAGCTGCTCCGTCACCATGGCGTCCTTCCCCTCCTTATCCATGCGGGGAAAAGCTGCGTCCGCCAAGGCGAGTAGTGCCGTGCGGTAGGCGAGCGTCGTTTCTCCAGCCACCTTCCGCCGATCGTAGAACTGGTGGCGACACGTGGAGGGCGGCCCGAACACCTTCGCCATCAGGTGTAGTGCGGCCTGGAGCGTAGAGCGGGACGACCTTGCAGCAGATGTGAAGGCTGCAAGCGCGTCGTCGTCAAGCATCGCTGGCAACGCACGCAGGGCAGTGGTGTCGGACCACCCCGACATCTCCTGATGAGCGAGGAACCTTCGTTGGAAGGCTCCCCAGTCGCCCCCATCCGCCTTGAACGCCGACAGCGCGGGCAATCTTTGCTGGAGGACCCGATCGTCGTCGACGTCGGAGAGATTTTCCCGCGCTCCGCTGTAGTTGTGTAAAATGTCGGCTCGGTTGTCAGGCGCAAAATGGAGGGCTCCGGCGCGCGCTGATGACGTGGGCTGCGCTGCGCGGAGGTGTCCGGCCACGTGGCGTCCGTCTTTCCCGCCAATCGGTGGCGGCCCCCCAAAAACGGCGGCAACTTCCAGACTTTTGGCGCGAAGCGCCTTTTGGCGGGAATCCTCCACCGTCGCTTCCTCCACGACCCCCGCAGCCGTTTTTCCGCTCGCCGGAACGGAGATGTCGGCCAAGACAGCGGCGGCGGCGAGTAGCAACTCCGCCAACCGGGCGTGCGTGTCCTGGAGGCTGGTGTCGGAGGCAAGCGGAGCGTCGGCCATCACCGCGAAGTGCTGCATCGGCGGCAACTCCTCGTCCTCTACTCCCGAGGTCGGTGTCCCCGGTACGCCGTCGTCGTCCCGACCTCGCTCGTGGGTACGGGTAGTCTTCCTCGTGTCCATACTCCTTGAAGACAGGTTTACTTCTGACGCCAGTTGTAATGTAGTAACTCGGCGGGAGACGACTTCACGGGTAACACACTCTTTATTTTATCAAACTCGTTTACAGGTGACTCACACCTACTTTGTATCTCGGGTGACAAACACCCACTTAGTATCTCGGGTGACAAACACCCACTTAGTATCTCGGGTGACAAACACCCACTTAGCTACTTGGCGACTAACGCCCACTGAGCTACTCGGATGACCCACATCCACTTAGTATCTCGGGTGACAAACACCCACTTAGCTACTCGGCGACTAACGCCACTGAGCTACTCAGATGACCAACATCCACTTAGCTACTCGGCGACTAACGCCACTGAGCTACTCGGGACACTCCCTGCCCGGGGTATCCGTCTCGACTGTGGGTCCCCAGCCCGACCCACGGGGGCGTCGGACCCCGGGTCCCACAGCCTCGCCTCCGAGCCACACAGGGCCCCGGTCCCCACAAGGACGGCGGGACTAGGGGTCTCGGGGCACTAGGTCTTCAGCTCCGTCTTCGGGTCTTCAACTGGGTAACTCTCCCCGAGTGCTCTCGCGCGTCCCCCTTTATACCCCACCTGCGGACGTCGCTGCGAGCACCCACTTATTCGACCAATCGCCGGGCGCTGGCTACGATCCTCTTTTCCCACATCTCATCGTGCCCCACCACCCACGCCGCGCCGCCCCGCCATCTGTCACTCCCGGCGCGCGCGTCCACACCACGCCCACAACGCGTGCCCAACCCCGCACCCCGCGCCGCCCCGTGATCCATCACTGTCACCGTCGGCGCACGTCAATACCACCACTACATATACACCTCCTGCGGACGTCGCTGAGAGCACCCATCCCATTTGACCAATCACTGGGCGCTGGCTACGATCCTGTTTTCCCACAGTGTCAGCGCGCCTCACCACTCACGCCGCGCCGCCCCGTGATCTCTCACTCCCGGCGCGCGCGTCCACACCACGCCCACAACGCGTGCCCAACCCCGCACCCCGTGCCGCCCCGTGATCCATCACTGTCGGCGCACGTCAACACCACCACTACATCACCCCCTACCAAATAGCTCGCAGCCGACCTGGCTGCTATAAAAATATACAACACCCCCTACCCCCCCATGTGTGCCCCGTAACACAACAACAACATAACAACATAACACAACACGAACACCGCCATCCGCAAAAATCAGCAATGCCACCACAACAACAGAACAATATGTACAATCCGGCGAGTGACAACAATAAATGTGTATGCCAAAAAAAAATCTTTTTTTTCTTTCTTCTGACTCGTGCAGCGTCCCATTCTTCCCGAGCGTCCCTTGAACGGGACATTACCCCGGCAGAGGGGGAACACGGCGGTGAGCCCGGGTTTAAAAATTTTGTTATTTTTTCTTCTCATGAAAAGTGTTGTGTCTTAGCCCGAGTCCGCCTTGCCGGTCCGTCGTACGGCACCAGACGCGGTTGACCGTCCGGTGGTGCCGGCAGTTCAGGAAGGCACGGGCCAGGCATCGAGGATCCGCGCGTGCCGCGGGGTTCCGGTTCCCGACGGTCAACCGCCGTCAGGCCCGAGACACCTGGGGGTGGGTCAGGTGGAGACACGTGAGGATCAGCCTGCGACACATCCCTCCCCGAGTCGACGGTCACATCACACGCTCGTTCGTTACGGCACAAAACGGGGTCACGCGGTGCCGCGTAGGGTTTCAGTCGGGAGGGGTGCACGTACCAACGGCGTTTTTCCCTTTTAATCTGTATACTCTGGGGTCGTGCAACCCGCACAATTTCCACCGGTCCCCTCCATGGTCTCAACAATTTGGGTGACGTAGCCAACGGTGCATGTGGACAATGCAGCCAGGCCTTATCGCCTGGTTTCCAATCGTGCGTATGCACCCTCCGTCCATGCAATCTCTCGTTCGCGATCTGCCGAGACTGCGAATTCAATCTCGCAGCCTCTCGCGCTTCAGCCAATTTGGCGATATTAAACTTGATGTGGTCTGCCAATTTAGATTTTGCACGTGGCTGGGAAATCCCCAGTTGGACGTCCATGGCCGGATCGGCCTCCCGCCCATACATAAGAAAAAATGGGGAAAACCCCGTCGCCGCATGAGGGGCCATTCGATAGGCCGCGAGCACCCCCGGTACCTGTAAGTCCCAATCAACCTGATCGTCGCAGACCTGTTGGCACAGCATAGACGTAATCGTCCTGTTCAGACGTTCAACCATTCCGTCAGTCTGCGGGTGGTACGGGGAGGTACGCACTTTCTTTGTACCCAACAGGTCGCACACCTCGCGCAACAAAACGCTCGAAAAATTCTTCCCTTGGTTCGTCAGCAAGCGTTCAGGGGCGCCCTTGTCCAAAACATAACCTTGGACAAAGGCGTCCGCCACTGCCGCAGCCGACTGGTTGGCGAGTGGCCATGCCATGGGCCAGCGGGTGAAGTACTCTACGCCAACCAGTAGGAACTTATTTCCCCTAGGTGTAGCGGGAAAGGGCCCCAAGATGTCTAACGCAACCAATTCGTTTGTGCGCGAAACCTGAATGGATTGCAGCGGTGGATTAGCCGCTACTGGTGGCGGCTTCCTTTGGGCGCACCTTACACATCCCTTAAGAATGTTCGCCACGTCGTTGCCCATCCCCGGCCAATAATAGTCTCGCTGGATTAGGGCGAGCGTTTTGTGAAAACCCAGATGCATGAGTCGTTCATGAGCAGCCAGAACGACCCTACCCCGCATAGCAAATGGCACAACGAGTGCGTGACGCCGGGACATGTTGTCCCACTTCCGACGTAGCGTGAGTAGGGAGCTGTCGGCCATTTGGAGACGGCCCCACTCGATGAGAGGCAACGCTAACAGCGAGTCCCTCCCCGTGGGAGCGTCGACCCCCGTAGTATCAGTGGCGGTGCGCACAACTTCCGCGGGGACGGCGACAGGGGGTTTACACCGCGCCGATCCCAGCAGACATGCGTATTCCGTGCGCGGCGGCAACCGCGACAAGGCATCCGCGTTCGAGTGGCGCAATCCCTTGCGGTAAATCGTCGTGAATTGGTAGTCCTGAAGGACCTCCAACCATCGGGACAATTGACCGGATGGCTGCGCCACCCGCATAGCATACTGGAGAGCCGCATGGTCCGTATGAACCGTAAAATGACGGCCGTAAAGATACGGCCTGAATTGCTGTATAAAAAACACAATCGCCAGCAATTCACGACGTGTCACACAGTAGCGTTGTTCCGCAGGGGACAGAACCCTGCTACCGTAGGCGACCACCCGTTCGACCCCCCCGACCACCTGTGAGAGCACTCCCCCGATACCCGTGTTACTGGCATCCGTGTCGAGCAAAAACGGTTGCATGAAATCGGGGTAACACAAGGGGGGAGCCTGCCCCAAGGCGTCACGAAGGGAGCAGAACGCAGCCTCCTCTTCCGGCCCCCAGTGAAAGCGCACACCTTTAGCCGTCAAAGCGTGCAAGGGGCCTGGCTATGGTGGCAAACTGCTTGACAAAACGACGGTAATAGGAGGCGAATCCTATGAAGCTGCGGACTTCAGTGACCGAGGTTGGCGTTGGCCATGAGCTGACGCAGTGCGTCTTAGCAGGGTCTGTCGAGATCCCTGACCGACTAACGATATGGCCCAAGTACCTGACCGATTCCCGAAGCAGAAAACATTTAGCCGGTTTAAATTTAAGCTTAGCGGAACGCATCCTGAGGAACACCGCTCTCAGACGCTGGAGGTGCTCCTCAAAAGTCCGGCTGAAAACGATGATATCATCGAGGTAAATCAAACAGGTGTCCCATTGGAGGCCCGACAAAACCAATTCCATGAGCCTCTGGAACGTGGCGGGAGCGGAATGTAAGCCCATGGGCAATCGGTTGAATTCAAATAGGCCTCCCGGCGTCCGGAAAGCGGTTTTAGGTTTTGATTCGTTATCGAGGGGCAATTGCCAAAATACCGACAGCAGATCAAGCGTCGAAAAAAACTGTGCTCCCGCCAAGGCATCCAGCGACTCATCCATCCTGGGGAGAGGATACGCATTGGCCATAGAGATTTTGTTTAGGCGGCGGAAATCGACACAGAACCGCAAGGACCAATCCTGTTTTTTAACTAGGACGATAGGAGCACCCCACGGACTGGAAGAGGGCGAAATGATGTCGGCCGCCAACATGTCATTAACCGCCGACTGCACATGCTCCTTCTCGGCTGGGCTGAGCCGGAAGGGATTCTGTCGAATAGGAGCCGCGTCCCCCGTAGCTATGTGGTGGCGCAACAGGTCTGTGCAGCCAATATCGTACTTGTGACTGCTAAACACGTCAGCAAACTCGAGTAGCAAGCCTCTCAATGCTCCCAACTGCACACTGGACAGGTTACTAGACCCGGCACACAACGAGTCCACCCACTCTGTCCCCTCCTGACTTTGAGGATGCGTATCGGCACTCAAATCCGCGTGAGCAACGAGCTGTTCCTCGACGGGTAGCGGCGCGGCGTGAGCCAGCACCGTTCCCTGTGTAATCACGGCCGGCCGCGACCCGTATTCAGGACCATAACGAACGGCTCACTGTCCCCCCTCACCATGGTCTGAGCTACCGCTAAGTCGAGGCCCCCTTTGGCTCTGTTAGACGGCCCCAACAGAACTCCCTGTGCCCCCGCATCCACCCCGAGGGATTTTCTCAACCGAAGGGGTACCAACATTTGCGATCCCGGGGGCACCCGTACAGTCTGAGTTGCCAGCGCCTGCACCGTCGCACAAACCGTGCGTATTTTAGTAGGGCTCGTCAAAAACGCAACCCGCCATCCCGATGGAAGCTCAATGCAGGCTTGATCTATGAGAATTTTGATGGGCATTTTAGACAGAAAGTCCGTACCTAGTAAACAAGGAACGGCCAGCGATGATGATACAAAAATAGGACCCGCCAATTTGATATCACCAATACAAATAGTCGCCCGAATCTGGCCGATGATTCCCAGGGATCCCCCGTTCGCCGCGTAAAATGGTACGTCCACCGGCAGAAGGGGTCGACATTGGACGGGAAGAATGTTATAAATAAGGTCCGAAATGATAGTGGCCGATGCACCCGTGTCCACAAGCACCCGGACCTCAACCCCGTCAATAAACCCCGTTACCACGGACGACCCGGCCGACGCAGCCACTATCCTGTGGGCCAATTCGGACCATTCGACTGCTTTCGGGCCGTGTACGAACCCCCCTCGCCGAACCGAACCCCCGGTACCCATATGTGGTCCCCGCACCGCCAAGCGGCGACCCGAACGTGCCGTGTATGGGGACCGAACGTGTGAGGTGCCGCGACTTGCCGGGTTTAGTTGCGATGACTTGTGGCCCCGGTCGTCGTCCGGACGTGGTCCCATGGCGCGCTGACGCGGAGCCCGGCACCCGGCTGCGACGTGACCCCGAAGGCCACAGTTGTAGCAGACGACGAGGGACGTCGTAGGTTTCGGTTGCTCCAGCTTGCGGGATGAACGTGTGGGCGAACGACCTCCCGTTCTCCACTCCCCCGGTCTCGATACAGTGAAGGCCTCCTCCCGAGCCGCAGCAGGCTGAGGCTCGGCGACCGTGGCAGCCACTGCCGCGTTCCCCGCCGATGCGCAGATGACCGTCGGCTTGCGCTTGAGGACCTCGTATGCGTGAATACTCGTGGCAATCCCCAGGGAGCAGATGTCCATTTCGTCCGCCGTATTGATGGGGACTCCCAAGCCGTGAGCCAACGCCAACAGCTGCTCCGTCACCATGGCGTCCTTCCCCTCCTTGTCCATGCGGGGAAAAGCTGCGTCCGCCAGGGCGAGCAGCGCCGTGCGATAGGCGAGCGTTGTTTCTCCAACCACCTTTCGCCGATCGTAGAACTGGTGGCGACAGGTCGAGGGCGGCCCGAACACTTTAGCCATTAGGTGTAGCGCGGCCTGGAGCGTTGAGCGGGACGACCTAGGGGCCGATGTGAAGGCTGCAAGCGCGTCGTCGTCGAGCATCGCTGGCAGCGCGAGCAGGGCAGTGGTGTCGGACCACCCCGACATTTCTTGATGTGCGAGGAACCTTCGTTGGAAGGCTCCCCAGTCGCCCCCGTCTGCCTTGAACACCGACAGCGCGGGCAATCGGTGCTGGAGGACCCGGTCGTCGTCGTCGTTGAAACGATTTTCCCGCGCGCCGCCGTGGTTGTAGAAAATGTCGGCTCCGTCTGCAGGCGCATAATGGAGAGCTCCGGCGCGCGCCGATGACGCGGGCCGCTCTGAGTGGAGCTCTCCGCCCACGTGGTGTCCACGCTTCCCGCCAATTGATGGCGGACCCTCAAAAACGGCGCCAACTTCAAAACTTTTGGCGCGAAGCGCCTTCTGGCGGGATCCCTCCAGCCGCGCCGCCTCCTCCAACCCCGCAGCGGTCCCTCCGCCCGCTGGAACGGAGATCTCCGCCAAAACTGCAGCGGCGGCGAGCAGCAACTCCGCCAGGCGGGAGTGTGCGTCCTGTAGGCTGGTGTCGGAGGCGAGCGGAGCGTCGGCCATCGCCGCGAAGTGCTGCATCGGCGGCAACTCCTCGTCCTCTCCTCCCGAGGTTGGTGTCTCCGGTACGCCGTCGTCTTCCCGATCTCGCTCGTGGGTACGGGTAGTCTTCCTAGTATCCATTCTTCTTGAAGACAGGTTTACTTCTGACGCCAGTTGTAATGTAGTAACTCGGCGGGAGACGACTTCACGGGTAGCACACTCTTTTATTCACCAACTTCGTTACTCGGGTGACTAACACCCACTTGGTTACTCGGGTGACTAACACCCACTTGGTTACTCGGGTGACTAACACCCACTTGGTTACTCGGGTGACTAACACCCACTTGGTTACTCGGGTGACTAACACCCACTTGGTTACTCGGGTGACTAACACCCACTTGGTTACTCGGGTGACTAACACCCACTTGGTTACTCGGGTGACTAACACCCACTTGGTTACTCGGGTGACTAACACCCACTTGGTTACTCGGGTGACTAACACCCACTTGGTTACTCGGGTGACTAACACCCACTTGGTTACTCGGGTGACTAACACCCACTTAGCTACACGGGTGGCTAACACCAGCCTACCCCACACGGTTCTCCTGGCTACACCAACACGGGCTCTTACGCCCCGTAGCCTCTCGGAACACACCCAGCCGGGGTGTCCCTCTCGACTCTGGGTCCCACAGTCCCGACCCACATGGGCGTCGGACCACGGGTCCCACAGTCTCGCCTCCGAGCCACACAGGGCCCCGGTCCCAACAAGGACAGCGGGACTAGGGGTCTCAGGGCACTACCTCTTCACTCCGTCTTCGATCTTCAACTGGTTAACAACAACCCCGAGTGCTCTCGCGCGTCACCCTTTATACACCTCCTGCGGACGTCGCTGAGAGCACCCATCCCATTTGACCAATCACTGGGCGCTGGCTACGATCCTGTTTTCCCACAGTGTCAGCGCGCCTCACC
Source organism: Lampetra planeri (assembly GCF_965212315.1). Lineage (NCBI taxonomy): Eukaryota > Metazoa > Chordata > Hyperoartia > Petromyzontiformes > Petromyzontidae > Lampetra > Lampetra planeri. Next base: position 18,863,203 of record NC_136110.1, read on the forward strand.
ACTCACGCCGCGCCGCCCCGTGATCTCTCACTCCCGGCGCGCGCGTCCACACCACGCCCACAACGCGTGCCCAACCCCGCACCCCGTGCCGCCCCGTGATCCATCACTGTCGGCGCACGTCAACACCACCACTACACTAGCGAGCCACCTATGAAGGCCGGCACGGCACATGAGGGGGTGGGTGGCCAACACAACGCCCGGTCGCCTTTGTCTCCCATCGTACCAGGTAGTTATTTGAGGCCGTGTCGACCTAGAGGAGGCCCAGGACCGGTTCAGATAATCGTCACTGGTGTTGGCCGTGAGTGGGAATCGAACCCGGGTCGCCAGGAATTTTAGAGCAGCGTGCTGACCACTACACTACCGTTCCCAAACACACACCACACTTCACACACCACACTTCACATGTGTGCACTTAGCGAGAGCTCCAAGACATCCAGTGGAGGCCGAGCGGAGCCGCGCTCGCGTTTGCATTAAATGAGCATTAGCGGATGAGAGAGAGCGAGAAAGCACGTGGGTGGGTGAGTGAATGAGTAAGTGAGTGGGTGAGTGAGGAACCCCCCCACCGTGCCTCCGGAGCACGGTGCACGTGCGCTGCCTAAGCGCTCACGCGCCATACCCGGAGGAACGCGATAACCACGCGGCCTCTGTGGCGGCCTAATGAGTTTCGGGCGATACACGCCGGTGTGTGTGTGTGTGCGTTTCTTTTCTTCTCCAAATGGACAGCGCACTTAGCCCCACAAAAGGAGCCCTCGCCGCCGGGATTTAAGCAAACACGGCCTCCGAGGTTAAGAGCGGCTCCTGGAGAGAGTCCGAATCCCAAGCCATGCCGTGCGGCGGTGCCATCACGAAGGGTGGACCGTGTCCCGGGGATGTGCAGCGTTGAGAATCGCACACCGAAGAATTCAACATCCATTGCCCGCATTTCTCATGCCCCCACCCCCCCACACTCAGAATATCATAACTTAAAATCCCAGTGGGAGCTTCCAACCCAGCCAATAATATCTTCAGGGACGATAAAATGAGAGCCCGCTTTGCGGGAAGTCAACAGTGATTGCCCTGGGGATGGACTGGCCTCCGTCATATGAATGTGGAGTTTCTGCCACTATCTCAGGGCTGTTAATGTAGGTGAGACGGCTTCTCGGCATGGAGTGGCAGCGCAGCGGTTAGCCCACTGTACTATGAACCCGGCAACTCGGGTTCGACTCCTGGCCTGCGTTGCGAACCTGCCCTCCTGCATCCTGTTTGCGTGAACCACCCACGGCAATCTCCTCTTCCTCTTTGATTACATCTCTAACACAGCTTTCTTCACACGTTCCATTGGTCTTTGAAGAGCCAGGAGAGCTCCCGCATTGTCGCTACAGCCACCCGAGCTAGGATCTCACTGAGAGAGGCAAAAAGTGGGATGCACTTCGATCCAAATCACACATGTACCAATTTGGGCCCTGCTGGGACGTCAACGCTCCTGATCTCACGACATCGATGCCGATTCTTTAACAACTTGAGATGGGTGCTGTGTACTTTGGCTGTCTGCAATATCGCCAGGAGGCGGACGATTTGCTCCAAAACAACAGCAGCAGCAGCGGGCGGCTGACAACTACGTTAATTAAAGCAACCTTTTGCGTCCGCATTTCTATTCGGCAATTAAGCTAGTGTTACACAAACACGCACAGCGTGGCATTTGCAGAATAAATATCACCTGCGATGCCGCGAGGCACAGAAACCCACTTAAGCCCCGGTTGTTAATGAGAGACTTATCCTGTAAAGATATTCGGTTGATTCCAAATTAAGATTGTTTTGGTGGTTTCTGTGGAGCCCGCTCCTTCACGCAAATCGAAATGCAAAACATCAGTCTGTTCCAGAGCAGCGCCGACAATGCTCATTGCCACCGTTGATTGACATTCACCAGTGGAAATTCCGCATTACCATGGCTGGCGACAGACTATCCATAGAACAACCATGCTCATAAGAATGATAATGATGATGCCAGTTATTGAACCAGAAAAGCCACACTGAGTGTTAAGACTCATTTTTAGGAAAGTTCTGCCCTGGCATGTTTGGCACGTTGCATTGCGAATGTTTAGAACGTGGGAGCCCGGTAAACTTGCATAGCTGTCAACCTATACGGTTTAATCCGTATTCTTGTACAGGGAAAATTAGTTTTCAATACGGGCAAAACACATGTGTTGTTGTCTTTTGTTTGTGTTTCTCCCTTGTGATGGGACTTTGTAGGATGAACGTTGAGATGCATAAGGGCACGGGGGTGACCAATAAGGTCTGAAATGGTCTGTATTGAGGTAGGCACTTATAAGGGGTTGACAGCTATGAATTTGCAACAATGCACCAACGTTGGCATAGTATATGGATGGAACCACAGATCCAACGTTAGCCCAACGTTCCACGTTTACTGAGAGAAAAAATACCGACAAGACGGGTCTCGACACAGCAGCGGGAGATTTCGGACAAACAGACAAAGAGCGGGGGGGTGCGTGGGAGCCACGGAGGAACGCGTCCCGTGGCGGGAAACCTCGCCGGCCACGGCCAACGGCGGCGGCTCCATTGTGCGCTCTGCTCACATCGCTGATCGCCGTGCCCTGGCACGAGCGCGGGAGGCAACAACGGCGGGGGGAGGGGAGCGGTGCGGGAGCGCTTGGAAGGACATCACAGGCAGCCGCCTTCATATTGTTCACAGCACCCACTTGGATATTCACAGAAAGTCGTGCCCGTCCGCCCACGCACGCACGTGTCCCTTGACTGCTTCTCAACGGATCTGGTTCCGTGCTGGGTCCAATTCTGTTCTCCTCATATTTAAACAATCTTGGACTAAACTTAAATCACTCAGAATTTTGCTGATGCCGCTGTCAGGATAGTATCGGGCTATTCTCCAAACAAAATCAAACAGAATCTCCAATACAATTTCGACTTAATTGAATATCAATTGTCATCACTTAAATAACATTATGGTATTTTCTTCAAACAAACATTCAGTTTTACTCCAATCACCTATTATGGATATCAGATACAGCATCATTGAACAGAGTGCTTCAAATACCTGAGTTTCACTGATTGATTTGAGACTTACATTCCAGCCCCTATATCGATCACATCTCAAATAAAATCAAATGCAAAAGTGGGCCTTTGTATCCAGAAACAAACATTGTTGTTTCCCCATTCGCCTTTGGTCGCACATTGTTGTTGAAGCTATCACTCTACCACGTTTTGACTGCTGTGACGCTGCTTGTAGGTCAGCTACTAATAAAACATTAAGCAGGCTCAACCCGCGTCATCATTCTGCTCTTCGATTTGCACAGGATGTACCATACAGGACTTGCCATTGTGACGTCTACTTAAAATTCAATCTCACATCACTTGATGCGGGGAGAAATCTACATTGGTGCCCTGGCCATCCATAAAATCCCGATTGTCAAATCTGCGCTATACTTCGCTAACCCAATCACCCTGTTGTCAAAAACAAAGAAAACCAAGGCGTCCATCTAATTGCCTTTTTTTACTTTCTAAAGAACAGGGATAGGAATAGGTGACAGACAGCCTCTGACGTTGAAGCACCAACGTTTCAGGAACAAACCTCGTTATCTCCCTTGGCATCATAAATCTACCTTAAAAAAATATCCCGAAGCAGACGGATTAGTGCTGGATACAGCCGCATTTGCCAATTTGATTTGTAACTTTGATCCTTACCCACGTGCCAATAGAATACCTGTCAACGCATACGGTTCACGCGTATTCTTGTACAGGGACATTTATTTTCAGGTCCATATGGCGTACAGCCGTTTCTATACGGGCACAAAAATGTGTTTATTTATGGGAACCTCATTTGCCAGTAAAAATATGATAATTGGTTCTTTACCCTTCTATCTGGCAACAAAAAAAAAGGTGTCAGTTTTGTTGCCAGATAGAAGGGTAAAGAACCAATTATCAATGTGTTTATTTGTTTGTGTTTCCTCCCTGTGATGGGATTTTGTAGGATGAACGTTGAGATTTCTAATGGCAGTGGCTGCCAGCGGGTAACCAATAAGGTCTGAATTGGTCTGTAATAAGGTAGGGCACTGATAAGGGGTTGACAGATTTGCGATAGTTCAATTGTTATGTGCAATTTTATTGAGGGGCTACTGTGTTGTTGTCTTGATGTGGTCTGGGACTGCTGTTGTTGTTGTTTTGCCACCTTGCCCAAGCATGCATTTAGTGTTGAAACATCGGCAGCAATCGATGTACTTACATCATTTGTACGTATATACCTTTTTCATTTTTATTTACGTCTTTATTTTGAGTGACATGCTCACCATTCCTATGCTTTGCACTCCTACCATAGTTTGTCATTGCAACTATATTACCAGACCCTACTGGACATCTGTGAAAAAGAGCTTGAAAGCTCATTGGATTTCTCCAGTCTAAATACATATTCTGATTCTGATGACTTTTAGGTCTGTACTATAGAGTTGGTGATGTGTTCAAGGTCTGGGCTATAGAGTGGTTGATGAGTTCTAGGTCTGGGCTATAGAGTGGGTGATGAGTTCTAGATCTCGGCTATGGAGTGGGCGATGAGTTCAAGGTCCGGGCTATAGAGTGGACGATGAGTTCTAGGTCTGGGCTTTGGAGTGGAGGATGAGTTCCAAGTTAGGTCCCCGTTTAGGTGTTGCCTCCCCTAGGTCATCTCGGCATTCAATGAGTGCTTACTGCGGTGTGTACACGCCAGCACTGGGGAATCAAAGGTGCTCGCATGCAGTACTTGCTGCAACAGCCTCCAAGGCTACCCCGTCGGGAATCTCTGCCTCTGTGCACGTATGGTGCCGGCGCGTGTGAGCGTGTGCCCGTGCGCGCGAGCATGTGCGGGTGTGGGTACGCACGTGCGGGCACGCGCCAGCGTGTACGAGCACGTGCTGGCATGTGCGGGCGTGTGCAAGCTTGTGCGGGCGTGCGCGTCACCTTGCTGTGTGCATATACCACGGAGCCCAGCAGCTTCCAGGTGCCGCCCCTGCGGTCCATGCGCACCATGCGCAGAATCTGCAGGAAGCGCAGCGAGCGCAGCGCCGATGTCGCAAAGATGTTGCCCTGGGTGCCGGCGGCGATCACCGCCAGGGACGCCACCAGCACGATACTGTCTGCAGCGCAGTGATGCCAGCCGTGAGGACACACACACAGCAATGTGTCTCTAGAACCAGCCGTGATGACACACACACAGCTACGTGTCTCTAGAACCAGCCGTGATGACACACACAGCTATGTGTCTCTAGAACCAGCCGTGATGTCGCACACACAGCTACGTGTCTCTAGAACCAGCCGTGATGTCACACACACAGCTACGTGTCTTTAGAACCAGCCGTGATGTCACACACACAGCAATGTGTCTCTAGAACCAGCCGTGATGTCACACACACAGCAATGTGTCTCTAGAACCAGCCGTGATGTCACACACAAAGCTACATGTCTCTAGAACCAGCCGTGATGTCACACACACAGCTACGTGTCTCTATAACCAGCCGTAATGTCACACACACAGCTATGTGTCTCTAGAACCAGCCGTGATGTCACACACACAGCTACGTGTCTCTAGAACCAGCCGTGATGTCACACACACAGCTACGTGTCTGTAGAACCAGCCGTGATGACACACACACAGCTACGTGTTTCTAGAACCAGCGGTGAGGTCACACACACAGCTACGTGTCTCTAGAACCAGCTGTGATGTCAAACACACAGCAATGTGTCTCAAGAACCAGCCGTGATGTCACACACATAGCTACACGTCTCTAGAACCAGCCGTGATGACACACACAGCTACGTGTCTCTAGAACCAGCCGTGATGTCACACACACAGCTACGTGTCTCTAGAACCAGCCGTGATGTCACACACACAGTTACGTGTCTCTAGAACCAGCCGTGATGTCACACACAGCTACGTGCCTGTAGAACCAGACGTGATGTCACACACACAGCAATGTGTCTCAAGAACCAGCCGTGATGTCACACACACAGCAATGTGTCTGTAGAACCAGCCGTGATGTCACACACACAGCAATGTGTCTCTAGAACCAGCCGTGATGTCACACACACAGCTACGTGTCTCTAGAACCAGCCGTGATGTCACACACACAGCTACGTGTCTCTATAACCAGCCGTAATGTCACACACACAGCTATGTGTCTCTAGAACCAGCCGTGATGTCACACACACAGCTACGTGTCTCTAGAACCAGCCGTGATGTCACACACACAGTTACGTGTCTCTAGAACCAGCCGTGATGACACACACACAGCTACGTGTCTCTAGAACCAGCGGTGAGGTCACACACACAGCTACGTGTCTCTAGAACCAGCTGTGATGTCAAACACACAGCAATGTGTCTCAAGAACCAGCCGTGATGTCACACACATAGCTACACGTCTCTAGAACCAGCCGTGATGACACACACAGCTACGTGTCTCTAGAACCAGCCGTGATGTCACACACACAGCTACGTGTCTCTAGAACCAGCCGTGATGTCACACACACAGTTACGTGTATCTAGAACCAGCCGTGATGTCACACACACAGCTACGTGCCTGTAGAACCGGACGTGATGTCACACACACAGCAATGTGTCTCAAGAACCAGCCGTGATGTCACACACATAGCTACGCGTCTCTAGAACCAGCCGTGATGACACACACAGCTACGTATCTCTAGAACCAGCCGTGATGTCACACACACAGCTACGTGTCTCTAGAACCAGCCGTGATGTCACACACACAGCTACGTGTCTCTAGAACCAGCCGTGATGTCACACACACAGCTACGCGCCTGTAGAACCAGACGTGATGTCATACACACAGCAATGTATCTCTAGAACCAGCCGTGATGTCACACACACAGCTACGTGTCTGTAGAACCAGCCGTGATGTCACACACACAGCTAAGTGTCTGTAGAACCAGCCGTGATGTCACACACACAGCTACGTGTCTCTAGAACCAGCCGTGATGTCACACACACAGCTATGTGTCTGTAGAACCAGCCGTCATGTCATACACACAGAAATGTGTCTGTAGAACCAGCCGTGAGGTCACACACACAGCTACGTGTCTGTAGAACCAGCTGTGATGTCACACACACAGCAATGTGTCTGTAGAGCCAGCCGTGAGGTCACACACACAGCTACGTGTCTCTAGAACCAGCCGTGATGTAACACACACAGCTACGTGTCTGTAGAACCAGCCGTGATGACACACACACAGCTACGTGTCTCTAGAACCAGCGGTGAGGTCACACACACAGCTACGTGTCTCTAGAACCAGCTGTGATGTCACACACACAGCAATGTGTCTCAAGAACCAGCCGTGATGTCACACACATAGCTACGCGTCTCTAGAACCAGCCGTGATGACACACATAGCTACGTGTCTCTAGAACCAGCCGTGATGTCACATACACAGCTACGTGTCTCTAGAACCAGCCGTGATGTCACACACACAGCTACGTGCCTGTAGAACCAGACGTGATGTCACACACACAGCAATGTGTCTCAAGAACCAGCCGTGATGTCACACACATAGCTACGCGTCTCTAGAACCAGCCGTGATGTCACACACACAGCTACGTGTCTCTAGACCCAGCCGTGATGTCACACACAGCTACGTGCCTGTAGAACCAGACGTGATGTCATACACACAGCAATGTATCTCTAGAACCGGCCGTGATGTCACACACACAGCTAAGTGTCTGTAGAACCAGCCGTGATGTCACACACACAGCTACGTGTCTCTAGAACCAGCCGTGATGTCACACACACAGCTATGTGTCTGTAGAACCAGCCGTCATGTCATACACACAGAAATGTGTCTGTAGAACCAGCCGTGAGGTCACACACACAGCTACGTGTCTGTAGAACCAGCTGTGATGTCACACACACAGCAATGTGTCTTTAGAGCCAGCCGTGAGGTCACACACACAGCTACGTGTCTCTAGAACCAGCTGTGATGTCACACACACAGCAATGTGTCTCTAGAACCAGCCGTGATGTCACACACACAACAATGTGTCTCTAGAACCAGCCGTGATGACACACACACAGCTACGTGACTCTAGAACCAGCCGTGATGTCACACAAACAGCTACGTGTCTCTAGAACCAGCCGTGATGTCACACACACAGCTACGTGTCTCTAGAACCAGCCGTGATGTCACACACACAGCTACGTGTCTCTAGAACCAGCCGTGATGACAAACACAGCTACGTGTCTCTAGAACCAGACGTGATGTCACACACAGCTACGTGCCTGTAGAACCAGCCGTGATGTCACACACACAGCTACGTGTCTCTAGAACCAGCCGTGATGTCACACACACAGCTACGTGTCTGTAGAACCAGCCATCATGTCACACACACAGCAATGTGTCTCTAGAACCAGCCGTGATGTCACACACACAGCAATGTGTCTCTAGAACAAGCCGTGATGTCACACACACAGCTACGTGTCTGTAGAACCAGCCGTGATGTCACACACACAGCTGCGTGTCTGTAGAACCAGCCATGATGTCACACACACAGCAATGTGTCTCTAGAACCAGCAGTGATGTCACACACACAGCAATGTGTCTCTAGAACCAGCCGTGATGTCACACACACAGCTACGTGTCTGTAGAACCAGCCGTGATGTCACACACACAGCTACGTGTCTCTAGAACCAGCCGTGATGTCACACACACAGCTACGTGTCTGTAGAACCAGCCGTGATGTCATACACACAGAAATGTGTCTGTAGAACCAGCCGTGAGGTCACAAACACATCTACGTGTCTGTTGAACCAGCCGTGATGTCATACACACAGAAATGTGTCTGTAGAACCAGCCGTGAGGTTACACACACAGCTACGTGTCTGTAGAACCAGCCGTGATGTCATACACACAGCTACGTGTCTCTAAAACGAGCCGTGATGTCACACACACAGCAATGTGTCTCTAGAACCAGCCGTGATGTCACACACACAGCAATGTGTCTCTAGAACCAGCCGTGATGTCACACACACAGCTACGTGTCTCTAGAACCAGCTGTTATGTCACACACACAGCTACGTGTCTGTAGATCTAGCCGTGATGTCACACACACAACAATGTGTCTCTAGAACGAGCAGTGATGTCACACACACAGCAATGTGTCTCTAGAACCAGCCGTGATGTCACACACACAGCTACGTGTCTGTAGAACCAGCTGTGATGTCACACACACAGCAATGTGTCTGTAGAGCCAGCCGTGAGGTCACACACACAGCTACGTGTCTCTAGAACCAGCTGTGATGTCACACACACAGCTACGTGTCTGTAGAACCAGCCGTGATGTCACATACACAGCAATGTGTCTCTAGAACGAGCCGTGATGTCACACACACAGCTACGTGTCTGTAGAACCAGCCGTGATGTCATACACACAGAAATGTGTCTGTAGAACCAGCCGTGAGGTCACACACACATCTACGTGTCTGTTGAACCAGCCGTGATGTCATACACACAGAAATGTGTCTGTAGAACCAGCCGTGAGGTTACACACACAGCTACGTGTCTGTAGAACCAGCCGTGATGTCATACACACAGCTACGTGTCTCTAAAACGAGCCGTGATGTCACACACACAGCAATGTGTCTCTAGAACCAGCCGTGATGTCACACACACAGCAATGTGTCTCTAGAACCAGCCGTGATGTCACACACACAGCTACGTGTCTCTAGAACCAGCTGTTATGTCACACACACAGCTACGTGTCTGTAGATCTAGCCGTGATGTCACACACACAACAATGTGTCTCTAGAACGAGCAGTGATGTCACACACACAGCAATGTGTCTCTAGAACCAGCCGTGATGTCACACACACAGCTACGTGTCTGTAGAACCAGCTGTGATGTCACACACACAGCAATGTGTCTGTAGAGCCAGCCGTGAGGTCACACACACAGCTACGTGTCTCTAGAACCAGCTGTGATGTCACACACACAGCTACGTGTCTGTAGAACCAGCCGTGATGTCACATACACAGCAATGTGTCTCTAGAACGAGCCGTGATGTCACACACACAGCAATGTGTCTCTAAAACCAGCCGTGATGTCACACACACAGCAATGTGTCTCTAGAACCAGCCGTGATGACACACACACCGCTACGCGACTCTAGAACCAGCCGTGATGTCACACAAACAGCTACGTGTCTCTAGAACCAGCCGTGATGTCACACACACAGCTACGTGTCTCTAGAACCAGCCGTGATGTCACACACACAGCTACGTGTCTCTAGAACCAGCCGTGATGACAAACACAGCTACGTGTCTCTAGAACCAGACGTGATGTCACACACAGCTACGTGCCTGTAGAACCAGCCGTGATGTCACACACACAGCTACGTGTCTCTAGAACCAGCCGTGATGTCACACACACAGCTACGTGTCTCTAGAGCCAGCCGTGATGTCACACACACAGCTACGTGTCTGTAGAACCAGCCATGATGTCACACACACAGCAATGTGTCTCTAGAACCAGCCGTGATGACACACACAGCTAGGTGTCTCTAGAACCAGCAGTGATGTCACACACAGCTACGTGCCTGTAGAACCAGCCGTGATGTCACACACACAGCTACGTGTCTCTAGAACCAGCCGTCATGTCACACACACAGCTACGTGTCTGTAGAACCAGCCGTGATGTCACACACACAGCTACATGTCTGTAGAATCAGCCGTGATGTCACACACACAGCAATGTGTCTCTAGAACCAGCCGTGATGTCACACACACAGCTACGTGTCTGTAGAACCAGCCGTGATGTCACACACACAGCAATGTGTCTCTAGAACCAGCCGTGAAGTCACACACACAGCAATGTGTCTGTAGAACCAGCCGTGATGTCACACACACAGCTACGTGTCTGTAGAACCAGCCGTGATGTCACACACACAGCAATGTGTCTCTAGAACCAGCCGTGATGTCACACACACAGCAATGTGTCTGTACAACTAGCCGTGATGTCACACACACAGCTACATGTCTGTAGAATCAGCCGTGATGTCACACACACAGCAATGTGTCTCTAGAACCAGCCGTGATGTCACACACACAGCTACGTGTCTGTAGAACCAGCCGTGATGTCACACACACAGCAATGTGTCTCTAGAACCAGCCGTGAAGTCACACACACAGCAATGTGTCTGTAGAACCAGCCGTGATGTCACACACACAGCTACGTGTCTGTAGAACCAGCCATGATGTCACACACACAGCAATGTGTCTCTAGAACCAGCCGTGATGTCACACACACAGCAATGTATCTCTAGAACCAGCCGTGATGTCACACACAGCTACGTGTCTGTAGAACCAGCCGTGATGTCATACACACAGCTACCTGTCTCTAAAACGAGCCGTGATGTCACACACACAGCAATGTGTCTCTAGAACCAGCAGTGATGTCACACACACAGCTACGTATCTCTAGAGCCAGCCGTGATGTCACACACACAGCAATGTGTCTCTAGAACGAGCCGTGATGTCACACACACAGCAATGTGTCTCTAGAACCAGCCGTGAAGTCACACACACAGCAATGTGTCTGTAGAACCAGCCGTGATGTCACACACACGCTACGTGTCTGTAGAACCAGCCGTGATGTCACACACACAGCAATGTGTCTCTAGAACCAGCCGTGATGCCACACACACAGCTACGTGTCTCTAGAACCAGCTGTGATGTCACACACACAGCAATGTGTCTCTAGAACCAGCCGTGATGTCACACACACAGCTACGTGTCTGTAGAGCCAGCCGTGAGGTCACACACACAGCTACGTGTCTCTAGAACCAGCTGTGATGTCACACACACAGCTACGTGTCTGTAGAACCAGCCGTGATGTCACACACACAGCAATGTGTCTCTAGAACCATCCGTGATGTCACACACACAGCAATGTGTCTCTAGAACCAGCCGTGATGTCACACACACAGCAATGTGTCTCTAGAACCAGCCGTGATGACACACACACCGCTACGTGACTCTAGAACCAGCCGTGATGTCACACAAACAGCTACGTGTCTCTAGAACCAGCCGTGATGTCACACACACAGCTACGTGTCTCTAGAACCAGCCGTGATGTCACACACACAGCTACGTGTCTCTAGAACCAGCCGTGATGACAAACACAGCTACGTGTCTCTAGAACCAGACGTGATGTCACACACAGCTACGTGCCTGTAGAACCAGCCGTGATGTCACACACACAACTACGTGTCTCTAGAACCAGCCGTGATGTCACACACACAGCTACGTGTCTCTAGAGCCAGCCGTGATGTCATACACACAGAAATGTGTCTGTAGAACCAGCCGTGAGGTCACACACACATCTACGTGTCTGTTGAACCAGCCGTGATGTCATACACACAGAAATGTGTCTGTAGAACCAGCCGTGAGGTTACACACACAGCTACGTGTCTGTAGAACCAGCCGTGATGTCATACACACAGCTACCTGTCTCTAAAACGAGCCGTGATGTCACACACACAGCAATGTGTCTCTAGAACCAGCAGTGATGTCACACACACAGCTACGTGTCTCTAGAGCCAGCCGTGATGTCACACACACAGCAATGTGTCTCTAGAACGAGCCGTGATGTCACACACACAGCAATGTGTCTCTAGAACCAGCCGTGATGACACACACACAGCTACGTGACTCTAGAACCAGCCGTGATGTCACACAAACAGCTACGTGTCTCTAGAACCAGCCGTGAGGTCACACACACAGCTACGTGTCTCTAGAACCAGCCGTGATGTCAAACACACCGCTACGTGTCTCTAGAACCAGCCGTGATGACACACACAGCTACGTGTCTCTAGAACCAGCAGTGATGTCACACACAGCTACGTGCCTGTAGAACCAGCCGTGATGTCACACACACAGCTACGTGTCTCTAGAACCAGCCGTCATGTCACACACACAGCTACGTGTCTGTAGAACCAGCCGTGATGTCACACACACAGCTACATGTCTGTAGAATCAGCCGTGATGTCACACACACAGCAATGTGTCTCTAGAACCAGCCGTGATGTCACACACACAGCTACGTGTCTGTAGAACCAGCCGTGATGTCACACACACAGCAATGTGTCTCTAGAACCAGCCGTGAAGTCACACACACAGCAATGTGTCTGTAGAACCAGCCGTGATGTCACACACAGCTACGTGTCTGTAGAACCAGCCGTGATGTCACACACACAGCAATGTGTCTCTAGAACCAGCCGTGATGTCACACACACAGCAATGTGTCTGTAGAACTGGCCGTGATGTCACACACACAGCTACATGTCTGTAGAATCAGCCGTGATGTCACACACACAGCAATGTGTCTCTAGAACCAGCCGTGATGTCACACACACAGCTACGTGTCTGTAGAACCAGCCGTGATGTCACACACACAGCAATGTGTCTCTAGAACCAGCCGTGAAGTCACACACACAGCAATGTGTCTGTAGAACCAGCCGTGATGTCACACACACAGCTACGTGTCTGTACAACCAGCCGTGATGTCACACACACAGCAATGTGTCTCTAGAACCAGCCGTGATGTCACACACACAGCAATGTGTCTGTAGAACTAGCCGTGATGTCACAAACACATCAATGTGTCTCTAGAACCAGCCGTGATGTCACACACACAGCAATGTGTCTCTAGAACCAGCCGTGATGTCACACACACAGCTACGTGTCTCTAGAACCAGCTGTGATGTCACACACACAGCTACGTGTCTGTAGAACTAGCCGTGATGTCACACACACAGCAATGTGTCTCTAGAACGAGCCGTGATGTCACACACACAGCTACGTGACTCTAGAACCAGCCGTGATGTCACACAAACAGCTACGTGTCTCTAGAACCAGCTGTGATGTCACACACACAGCTACGTGTCTCTAGAACCAGCTGTGATGTCACACACACAGCTACGTTTCTGTAGAACTAGCCGTGATGTCACACACACAGCAATGTGTCTCTAGAACCAGCCGTGAAGTCACACACACAGCAATGTGTCTGTAGAACCAGCCGTGATGTCACACACAGCTACGTGTCTGTAGAACCAGCCGTGATGTCACACACACAGCAATGTGTCTCTAGAACCAGCCGTGATGTCACACACACAGCAATGTGTCTGTAGAACTAGCCGTGATGTCACACACACAGCTACATGTCTGTAGAATCAGCCGTGATGTCACACACACAGCAATGTGTCTCTAGAACCAGCCGTGATGTCACACACACAGCTACGTGTCTGTAGAACCAGCCGTGATGTCACACACACAGCAATGTGTCTCTAGAACCAGCCGTGAAGTCACACACACAGCAATGTGTCTGTAGAACCAGCCGTGATGTCACACACACAGCTACGTGTCTGTACAACCAGCCGTGATGTCACACACACAGCAATGTGTCTCTAGAACCAGCCGTGATGTCACACACACAGCAATGTGTCTGTAGAACTAGCCGTGATGTCACAAACACATCAATGTGTCTCTAGAACCAGCCGTGATGTCACACACACAGCTACGTGACTCTAGAACCAGCGTGATGTCACACAAACAGCTACGTGTCTCTAGAACCAGCCGTGATGACAAACACAGCTACGTGTCTCTAGAACCAGCCGTGATGTCACACACAGCTACGTGCCTGTAGAACCAGCCGTGATGTCACACACACAGCTACGTGTCTCTAGAACAAGCCGTGATGTCACACACACAGCTACGTGTCTCTAGAACCAGCCGTGATGTCACACACACAGCTACGTGTCTCTAGAGCCAGCCGTGATGTCACACACACAGCTACGTGTCTGTAGAACCAGCCATGATGTCACACACAGCAATGTGTCTCTAGAACCAGCCGTGATGTCACACACACAGCAATGTGTCTCTAGAACAAGCCGTGATGTCACACACACAGCTACGTGTCTGTAGAACCAGCCGTGATGTCACACACACAGCAATGTGTCTCTAGAACCAGCCGTGATGTCACACCCACAGCTACGTGTCTGTAGAACCAGCCGTGATGTCACACACACAGCTCCGTGTCTCTAGAACCAGCCGTGATGTCACACACACAGCTACGTGTCTGTAGAACCAGCCGTGATGTCATACACACAGAAATGTGTCTGTAGAACCAGCCGTGAGGTTACACACACAGCTACGTGTCTGTAGAACCAGCCGTGATGTCATACACACAGCTACGTGTCTCTAAAACGAGCCGTGATGTCACACACACAGCAATGTGTCTCTAGAACCAGCCGTGATGTCACACACACAGCAATGTGTCTCTAGAACCAGCCGTGAAGTCACACACACAGCAATGTGTCTGTAGAACCAGCCGTGATGTCACACACACAGCTACGTGTCTCTAGAACCAGCCGTGATGTCACACACACAGCAATGTGTCTGTAGAACCAGCCGTGATGTCATACACACAGCTACGTGTCTGTAGAACCAGCCGTGATGTCACACACACAGCAATGTGTCTCTAGAACCAGCCGTGATGTCACACACACAGCAATGTGTCTCTAGAACCAGCCGTGATGTCACACACACAGCTACGTGTCTGTAGAATCAGCCGTGATGTCACACACACAGCTACGTGTCTCTCGAACCAGCCGTGATGTCACACACACAACTACGTGTTTGTAGAACCAGCCGTGATGTCATACACACAGCAATGTGTCTGTAGAACCAGCCGTGAGGTCACACACACAGCTACGTGTCTGTAGAACCAGCCGTGAGGTCACACACACAGCTACGTGTCTCTAGAACCAGCCGTGATGACACACACAGCAATGTGTCTCTTGAACCATCCGTGATGTCACACACACAGCAATGTGTCTGTAGAACCAGCCGTGATGTCACACACACACCTACGTGTCTCTAGAACCAGCCGTGATGTCACACACAGCTACGTGTCTCTAGAACCAGCCGTGATGTCACACACACAGCTACGTGTCTCTAGAACCAGCCGTGATGTCACACACACAGCAATGTGTCTCTAGAACCAGCCGTGAGGTCACACACACAGCGATGTGAACAGGGACGGGGCGGGTTCTTCACCGATGATGCAGAAGGGCTTGCGGGCGAAGCGGAGGCGCCCCTGCCAGCCGCGGTAGCGGCAGCAGCACCCGGCCGCCCAGATCCTCACGAAATACTCGAGGCCGAACAGAACCATCATGATGCCCTCCTGCGGAGACACGAAGACAAACATCCCCCGTGTAGCCTACATAGCCTGTCGGGGCAAGGGCTGCTGGCGAGCGCCTATGAATGGCAGACGCGGCGTTCGAGGTGGTGTAGCCAGCACCGTGCCCGGTCGCCGTTGTCTTTCCGGCGCTGATGTTTAGCCAGCACACACCAGGGAAGGTCCAGGACCCGGTTCGAGTTTATTGGTCACCGACGTTCGAGGTGGCTGGGAATCGGACTCGGGTCGCCGAGCTTTGTAGCACACAACGCTAACCACTGCACTCGTGCTCCTGCTGTTTCCATATACGCGGCACTGCGTCTGAGAACCCCGCCTCGCTATCCACCCTCACACCCGGCCCTGGTGCGCTCTCAGCTCGGATCGCTTCTAACTCCAGAGCATTGTTGCTAAACACAGGAGCATTTGATCATCTTCAGCAATGACGACTCCACTCTCGGCAACGACAACTCCACACACGGTGTCTCGGGGCTGTTATTGATCCATACTCGTTTTCCCTCTGCCTGTCCTTGCTCTCTGTCTCTTGCTCTCTCTTTAATAAATATTCAAGCTATTTCTGTGCAGCGCCTTCAGATGTCGTGACGTTAGCTACCACAAATGAAGTCAAAACGAATTGTATTACATGATGGGGACCACTTTATATAAAGGCTCATCGTTTGAAGAGGCAAGTACTGTTAGCGAGATGGTGGTGTGGCGAGCACTAATGTGTACACACACGATGCACTTTCTTACATTGCATAAGCACACAATATCCACACATGCTATGCTTATCTTTACGCATTAGCACACGCGCTGTACAAAGACAAACATCCCCCCAGGCAGTGGCGGCTCCTGCAAAATCTCTCAGGGGGGGGCAAATGTCTGGATGATTGATAAGGATAAGGTCCACCCATGCAATGGATAAATTAACAGCTTAAGCATGTGTAATGCGGGCGTAAGCGACCTTCCGGATGTGACGTCACGAGGAGGCGGAGCCAGGTGACGTGGGTGAAAGGTTGGGGTCCTTAAGCGGGGAAACCGGAAGGAGAAGGCAGTCGGGGTGTGAATGGAAAGGTGTGGGGCCACGCGGGCGTACGAGCCGAGGGGGCACCGTCAGAAGCGGGAGCCAACCCTGGGAACAGTAGGGAGCTACTGGGAGGTGTAAAGCTGCAGATAGAGATAGGCAGTAAGGCTGTGTGTGAGGGGCAGCGGGGTGGCTGCCAAGAGTCGCAGGAGCGACGAGAAGGCGAGACAGCACGAGGCTGTCAGAGCTGCAGCAGGAACAGCCAAGGGAGCTGTGTGAGAGTACAGCAGCGGAGCTGCTGTGGGGCTGCAAGAGCGACAAGAACAGCAGCGGGGCTGCTGATGTGGACTGGAGTGACATCGGAACCAGCACAGAGAGAATAAGAGAGACAGCCGTGTGGGAACGCAGTACGGACCGAATAAAGGACACTGAGCCAGAGATCGTGGTCAAGTCTTTTATTACACTGGGGTCAGAAGTGAAACGGCATGTCTAAGCAAGTAAGGAAGAAAATTCCCCCGGCGCCAGCATCGGCTTCTTCGTCCGACGACGACGAATTCCCTCCGACCACGGATTCTGCTGGGGTGGTGGAGGAGAGCCCTGCTGAGGCGAGCACGGGGACGGGCGTGGAAGATGTCGGCGCGATGGCGGGTCCGTCAACAACATCGGACGCTGAGCAAAGATGGCAACAGGTGGCAGAACAACTGGAGACACTCAAGGACGTCCTGGCGCATCTATGTCACCTCGTTACGCCAAGGAAGACGATGGAACGAGAAGGTGCTCCACGGGCCGCCACGTTGCCTGCCCTGCCGCCGCCATTGGCCACGCGGCAAGAAGACGCCATCTTGCGCGCTCCGCGGCGCCAAACCGCCATCTTGGCCACGCCGCGGGCCGACGCCATTTTGAATTTGCCTCCAGAACAACCATCATTGGAAGACGGCGTAAAGAGGAGTCGGAGTCGCCACCTTACTACAGTTAAGGAATTCTCTATCGGGGGCGATTGGAGCGCTTTCGCCTGCCGATTTTTGGCGGCGGTTCGTTCAGCAAGATGGACCGATGCGGAGGCCTTGGAAGTGTTGCCGACTCTACTGGACGACGAATCTGTTCGATTTTTCCGTTCCATAACGGCCGATAAGAAGAAGACTTTATGTGGAGTTTTTGAGGAAATGGCCGACGCCTATGAGCCACCTGACGACGCGCATCGGCGATTCGCTCAACGACAACGAGCACCCGAAGAATCGCCCGTGGCGTTCAGGGGTGCGGTGTTGGAGCTGGCCATGGCAGCATATCCTGACACGCCACAGGATCTGCTCGAGCCTCTCATATTGGGAAAAATGCTGGAGCTGTCTCGGGATCTGGGGATCCCCATGCCTGTGTGTGGGCATGAGAAGCTCACGTCCCGGGCGGCAGCAAAGTGTCTGGATGCGCAGTTTAATCTCCGTCGCTGGAAGCAAGTGGCGGCATGGACGGGTGGGCCCGTCAAGGAAGGAGGCGCGATGGGGTGGGACCCCACAAGGGCGATCTATGTGCCGGATGAGCGGGGTCCACAGGAGCTGACGGCCGCCTCCTCTCCATGGTCGGGACGCGGAAGGCCGGGGCCGCGCGCTACGCCATCGGGACGGGGCCGCCGGGATGCAAGACCTGCGCTTCGGCGCAACGAGGCCGATTGCTTCCGCTGCGGCCGTAGGGGCCATTACGCCAAAGATTGCTGGGCCCGCTTCCCGGGTCCGCCGCAGCAGGAGCCCACAACACCGGACAAGCCGACCAAGGAACCTCCGAAACAGGCATGTCGGCACGCACCAGACACTCGGCAAGGCTTTACACCTCACCCACCACCTTTGTTGCGCGATCCTATTGTTGTTGTTAAAGAAAGGCCATCGACGGGGCCTTGTCATTCAGTTACGCAGTGGCGCAAATTGGCACGGAGAGTTGTCGCGGCCGCTACGGGTTCGTCCACTGTACCGGGGTCTATACAAGGTGTGGACGTGCGCATTTTGGTCGACTCGGGAGCGTCTGCGACTATTATATCGGATGTCATTTTCCATCTGTTGGGCATTCTGCCGGGGGCTGTGCGTCCGGTTTATGGGTCTTGCGTCGCTGCGAACGGGGGTAGTATGGGTATCGTGGGCCAGGTGGATGCTAAGATATCTATAGGGGATGTGTCGGCTTCGGGCGTTGTGTTAATATCGAGATCTTTGGCGGTTCCTTGCTTACTAGGCACGGATTTTTTGGCTAAGATGCCCATTTTGATTAAAATCAATGAGAATTGTATTGAATTGCCGGGGGGCCGTCGAATCTCGTTTCTGCCGTCGCCCTGGGGGCGACCTGCTTCGGCCGTACAGGTGCAGGCGCTGTCCGTCGCATCTGTGGACATCCCACCTGGTTCACAGATGCTTATACCCTTGCGGTATCGGAAGCCCCTGCCCAATCGGCTAGGAGCATTAGGGGTCTTGTTGTCACCATCCGCCACGATAACAACGGGATTGGCGTTAGTTGGGGCACATACCATCGTCCGGCCGGATCAATTACCGGTTTTACAGGTGCTTAATGCGGGGGTGGAAAACATCCGTGTTCCGGCCGGTACGGTTGTGGCACATGCCACTACGGCGTTTGCGACGCACGATTGTCCGCATCGCCGGGGAGTGGTCGCTGGTGTTTCCGAGCCAAGGGGTTCGGATAATCGTTGGATCGCTACCTTATGTGACGAAAATTCTTCCCTGTCCGTGGGGCAACGTGATGCGCTGCGTAAATTGTTGCTGACGTATTCGGATGTGTTCAGCTCCGACGATTTGGATTTGGGACGCACATCGTTGCTTTCCCATCACATTGAGACGGGTGACGCTGCCCCTATTCGGTTAAATTCGCATCGGATGAGTCCAGCGGAGCGAGAACACGTTCGGGGGGCGGTGGAAGACATGTTGGCTGCGGACATTATATCGCCATCTAACAGCCCATGGGGCGCTCCTGTGGTCTTGGTTAAGAAAAAGGATGGCAACTTGCGATTTTGTGTCGATTTCCGGAAATTGAATAAGATATCGGTGGCAGATGCGTACCCCCTGCCGCGTATGGACGACTCCCTTGACGCATTGTCGGGGGCTAAGTTCTTTTCCACACTGGACCTCTCTTCGGGATTTTGGCAGCTTCCCCTTGACGAGTCCTCACGGGAGAAAACCGCATTCCGTACGCCGCAGGGGTTATTTCAATTCAACTGCCTCCCGATGGGATTGAATGCGGCCCCTGCTACGTTTCAAAGGTTGATGGAGCTCGTTTTGACGGGGTTGCAGTGGGAGACGTGTCTTATATATTATTGTGTTCAGCCGCACATTCGAGGAACATTTAACGCGGCTGGAGACAGTGTTCACGAGGATGCGCTCTGCCAAAGAAATGCCACCTACTGCAACGGTCCGTCCGTTATTTGGGGCACATTGTGAGTCCACGGATCCGGAAAAGACGGCGTGCGTCCGGGATTGGCCGACTCCGGCCTCCGTGGGGGATGTTCGGCGGTTTTTGGGATTTGCCTCGTATTACCGAAGATTTGTGCCGGGGTTTGCGACGATTGCGAGGCCCTTGCATCTCCTTACGGGTAAAGGACGGAAATTTGTTTGGGGAGAGCCGGAAGAGGCGGCCTTTCGGAGTCTGCGTGATCTATTGGCTACGGCCCCGACATTGGATTATCCCGACTTTGATCGCCCTTTCATTCTTGATACGGACGCGAGTGACACAGGTATTGGGGCAGTATTATCACAGTCTAAAGGGGGCGTAGAGCGCGTCGTGGCGTATGGTAGCCGAGTCTTGTCGCCTGCGGAAACACGCTACTGTGTCACTCGTAGAGAACTTTTGGCGGTTGTTTTTTTCCTACGCCAATTTCGACCGTACCTTTACGGTCGTTCGTTTATTGTGCGTACGGATCATGCGGCCTTGCAATATGCACTCAAAATGGACCAGCCATCGGGACAGTGGGCACGTTGGTTGGACACGCTGCAGGAATTTTCCTTCCAAATTCAACATCGGAAGGGAGTGCGCCATGCGAACGCTGACGCACTTTCCAGATTACCAGGGCGCGCCCCTTGTAAATGTGCGTCGGGGACGCATAGGTGTTCGCCGATTCTAAACCCCCCTCAGCCGCTTACGTTGGCCGTCGAGAAGTTGGATACTCCGATGGAACCGGGACCGACTGACGGGGTTTTGAATCTGCCGCGGTCTGTCTGGATTCGGGAACAGATGATGGACGAGTCGTTGTTGTCCATGCGGAAGCGGTCTATGAGGGACAATGGGAGTCCGAGCTCGGCTGTGGGGCCGCGAACCGCTCTCCGAGATGGTCTGCTTATGTGGCAAGAAAGGTTCCAGGAAAGCTGGCGTGTGGTGGTACCAACGTCCTTGCGATTTGAGTTGATTAGATCTCTCCATTGTGACACACTATTGCATTTAGGGGTGCAGAAGACTCTGTTGACGTTACAACGTCATTATTTTTGGCACGGCATGGCGACAGATGTCGTAGGGCACGTGCGCGCGTGCCCTGAATGCGCCCGGCGTAAGCCGCCTAAACATCCTTACGTGCCGCCTCTCCAGTCGATTCAGGTGTCTCGAGTCAATGAATTGGTGGCACTGGACATATTGGGACCCTTCCCACCATCGGCGAGGGGAAATAAATATTTGCTGGTAGGGGTTGAGTATCTCTCCCGTTGGCCGATGGCCTGGCCGTTGCCCAATCAGTCGGCCGCGGCCATCACCGACGCCTTTTTGTTTGGGTACATTATGGACAAGGGGGCGCCTGAGAGACTCCTCACGGACCAGGGCCGAAATTTCTCTTCTAAATTATTGGCTGAAGTGTGCGCGGGCCTTGGGACTAAGAAAATACGGACATCTCCATACCATCTGCAGACGGATGGTATGGTTGAGCGGCTGAACAGGACATTGTCTGCCATGCTTTGCCATACTGTGAGTGAACAGCAATCAGATTGGGATCTGCACATCCCCGGAGTGCTTTCGGCGTACAGGATGACGCCCCATGCGGCTACAGGGTATTCGCCGTTTTACCTTATGTATGGTCGGGAAAACGTGCCTCCGGTGGATGTGCAATTGGGTACTGGGGTGAAGGGACCTCGTAAACCACTCCCTGAATACATTCAGGACACGGTTCGCCGGGTTACGGAGGCGCGGGAAAACGCCCGCGTGGCTACGGCCAAAGCCCAGGCCCGGAACGAGCGGTATGCTCGGCGGTCTGAGGGGGAGTGCCCCTGGAAGGTGGGAGACCTGGCCTGGCTCCATTGCCCGCAGGTGCGGCCGGGGACCTCTCCTAAATTGCACAAACCTTGGCATGGTCCTGTGCGCCTCATTGAGGTTCCCAATCCACAGTCGGCGCGCGTTCAGATTGGGTCTCGCCGTTGGTTTGTTCATACGTCGCGGTTGAAACCATATGTTGCTCCCCTACGTGATGCGTCATCTCCCAATGTTGCCTTGCCGGCGTCTGTTGCTGCTGACTCTGACTCTTCCCCGCCTGCGTCCATTGATCTTGCTAGAGCGCCTGTCGTACCTGTTCCAGACAGGCCGACCGTGACACCGCGGGGGAGGAGTGGGCCTGTTCGGAGGGCGCCTGCCAGGGCTGCGGGACCTTCGAGCCCTGCGACCCTTCCGACCCCGCTGCAGGCGCGTTCGCGGAACACGACCAAGACTGATTCGTCAGGGACACGAGACGTCGGTGGACTTCCAATCGCAGCAGGGGAATTACCCCCTGCCATTCCTCGTGTTCCATTGCGTCCCCGTTCTACAAGTGGGCCGCCGACCGTCCGGGACGGGCCGGCGACCCGCACTCGTTCCAAATCGCTTACGTTTCGTTGATTGTATGTTGTTATTGTTCTTGTTCTTGCCGTCGTATTTATCGCATGCTTTCGTACGTTCGTCGATGTTACTTGTGTTGTTGTTCTTGTTGTTATATTGCATGCTTAGTGTCCTTTAAGGGGGAAGGTCGGTTCACCGCATTACGCTTTGGTATTGTTCAGCCGAGGTCGGCTGGGTTTTTTCTATGGGGGAGGGTGGTGTAATGCGGGCGTAAGCGACCTTCCGGATGTGACGTCACGAGGAGGCGGAGCCAGGTGACGTGGGTGAAAGGTTGGGGTCCTTAAGCGGGGAAACCGGAAGGAGAAGGCAGTCGGGGTGTGAATGGAAAGGTGTGGGGCCACGCGGGCGTACGAGCCGAGGGGGCACCGTCAGAAGCGGGAGCCAACCCTGGGAACAGTAGGGAGCTACTGGGAGGTGTAAAGCTGCAGATAGAGATAGGCAGTAAGGCTGTGTGTGAGGGGCAGCGGGGTGGCTGCCAAGAGTCGCAGGAGCGACGAGAAGGCGAGACAGCACGATACTGTCAGAGCTGCAGCAGGAACAGCCAAGGGAGCTGTGTGAGAGTACAGCAGCGGAGCTGCTGTGGGGCTGCAAGAGCGACAAGAACAGCAGCGGGGCTGCTGATGTGGACTGGAGTGACATCGGAACCAGCACAGAGAGAATAAGAGAGACAGCCGTGTGGGAACGCAGTACGGACCGAATAAAGGACACTGAGCCAGAGATCGTGGTCAAGTCTTTTATTACACATGTAAAGGCAACTTCACTTCTTTAATATTAATGAAAAATAAAGTGACTCTTACAATACATCTTGTTTGTTTCTATACTCACTATTAATACAATCCACTCAAGTTTATTTTATTAAAGATTCCACTAGGTGGCGACAAATTATATTGTTGGATGAAACGTGCTAACGTATGATGACGTAAGCACGTTAGTGCGAGCCCTCCCGGAAGCCATAGAGAATGCATTGCAGCGCCCGCCCTTCGAAAAAAAAACATCTTTGAATGTAAGTCTATGGGGCCACTCGGGGCGATTCTCAGCCGGAGTGAAATCGCCCAAAAAGAGGCGGTACTCCACAGAACGTGACATGATGCTGATTGGACTATATCCAGATGCACAGTGACGGCTAGCGTGACTCTGTGGTTGAATGACATTGGTGGTGCGTCGCCCAATCGCCCTAATTAAGAAACAGCCCCTGCCACCAGGTATAGAGATTAATATACTGTTGGCAAGCACCTATTAAGGCCGGTTAAATACACAAATATAAACTATTTTATTTTAGCAGGTAAGGCCACATATTATAGCTCAACGACGTGGCTTATGTGGAAATGTATACCAGCCAAATACTCTAATACTCTAAATGTTGATCCTAAATGTGGAGGGAAAAACCAGAGACATGCAAACTCCAAATATATAGGCGTTAGGGTGGGAATTGAACCCATGACCTCCTGTATACCAGGCGAGGAAGTTAACATCTTGCCACCGTGTCACCCGGACGCATGCAGGCTGAGGGTGGCCACAAATCCGACGTGATAGAAAACTACGCGCCGTGGCTCCGAAACGTCTCGTGGTCACGGTCACTTCCAGACCGCATCAGCAACGCCAAAACCCGACACTGGGGAGCCATGCAGGCAAAATTGATAATTTAAGAAGGTATTTGTTTATTCATTATCAGCATTTCCTTAAGGCCGCCATACATTTCGAAGCTACTATAGCGGATAGAGAAATACAAATCGAGGTGTACATGCAGTGTCACACCTCCCCTGGGCTCTATCTATCGTTCTAAACAACTTGTCCAAACTCTCGAGTGAGGATGGCCATTTCTCTCTTTCCCTGCACCTGCTCCAGGTGCGGTAGCAGGCCGGTGGAAATGAGGTGATTTTGGCCAAACAAAATCCACAACACTGAACTGTACAAGAAGACCGGTTGCCCCAATATCACATAAAACCTCAAGAGATGGTGACTCAGTTGGCTTGGACATGTACTCAGAATGGACCAGGACCTTTTACCAAAAATTGCCCTAAGATGGACACCACCGGGCAAAAGGAAACCTGGGAGGACCCGAGACCACCTGGTGCAAGACCGTGAAGGACGAGCTGGTGGCAGCGATCAACCTCGCTTGAAGCGAGGCTCAACATGTGGCCAAGGACAGGAATAAGGGAAGGGAGCTCATTGCGGCCTTGTGTCCCATAGGGGATGAAGAGAATTCACTAACGGGGGGAGGGGTACACAGAGCCCACCTCAAACGTCTCACTTGGAACCACGTTCTGTGCCAATGGCCGAATTCACAATAGTCATGAACGAGCCGGTATGTAGCCACATCCTACACTTTTATTACCTTGATTTAATTAAGTTATACTTCTGTAAGCCCTGTCCTTCATCTGTAGGCCCCTGCCTTTCCTCTTTAGGCTGCACCTCTTTCCTCTGTGTGCCTCGCCCCCATACTTCTTAAGCCCCACCCCTTCCTGTTTAGGCCCCACTCCTTGTTGTTTAGGCCTCCAACCATTCCTGACTAGGCCCCCACCCCTTCCTGTTCAGGTCCCCACTCCTTCCTGTTTTGACTTTGCACTTTTCCATTTTAACCCCCCCCCCCCAACCACTTTTTTAGGCCCCACCTCTTTCTGTGCAGGCTGCTGCTCCTTTCTCAAGGGCACTGTGTTGGGCTGTTTTAGGTGATTGTGGGGGTTGTGGAGGCAAGGGAAGGGGGGCAGCAGTGGTCAAGGTCGGTGGGGACGGTAGGGGTAGGTGAGGGGTGGCTTCACAACAACATCAGCCACAATGCCTCTTAGAGCAGCGATTGAATAATAGATAATTACCAGTCGACGGCGATACCGATGATGATTCCAAAGAACACAGGATGAGATGTTACTATCCTTTGTGCAAGCACTTCCAAGAGTTCATGAACAGTGAGCCTGGTGAAATTTGGGGAGCGCATCGTCAGTAGTGAACCTTTGGTTCCTAGGGTGTTTCGACCTTTCATACTATACACCCTCCCCAAAGGCGGCCAGCGACAGGGTGATCAATCCTACGCTTGCGTCCCATTCCCAATTAGTCATAGGAGTTGCCTTGTTGTTGATAGCCAACATCCCATGGGACTATGCATGGCAGGGGCGTCCTCCTCCCTGAGTCAAGCATTGTTGACTGCATACCTCCTGGCCCTCTCACTTTGGGGCCCAGCTGGGGTCTTTCCTCTTCATCCAGAGCCACTGCCTGCTGCCTTCTGCCGCCTCCGATACAGCTCTGATTGCCGAACGCTGGCTCTGGCCCTTAATAAAAACTATACGTACATTGGCCAATGCTATGCACGCACAGACACGCTATATAAAGACAAAGATCCCCCGTATAGCCTGAACAGACTTTTGCGGAAAGTGCTGTTAGCGAGGGCGTAGGTGGCCAACACCACGCTCGGCCGCCTCTGTCTCCCTCGTGGCGATTATTCCACACACTGCACCAAGTAGTCATTTGAGGCTGAATCGACCTGGGCAAGGCCCAGGACCAGTTCAGATAATCATCACTGGTGTTAGCCATGAGGGGGAATTGAACTCGGGTCACAGGGTTCCTAGCGCAGCACGCTAACCACTACACTACTGCTTCCCACAATATATACACACACACAATCATGCATTATGCAGACACGCAGTCACATGATGTACACACATATGCTACACATCCAGTCACACATTACAAAAACACAGCAGGCTCTCGTGTTGGGTCAGAGGGGCTTTTTGAACATCTCCTTCCGTTGGCGTCATCTGTCACGGGCCGAGAGGTGACAGGATGGCGTGAGACGTCGGTGGCTCTGTAACTTTCATCTGAATATGGCTGCAGTCAACTTCAAAAAGCCGGATCTCTCTTTGTTTGTGCATGGGGGGAGGGGGGATCGCGCAGTCGAGGGGGAGGTCTAAGAGCGGATACTGGTGGGAGGCTGTGGGGGGTGGTCAGAGTCTCGGAGGTGGCTGCCCATCTTTCTCGGCAGCAAGCGGTGGAATCTGGCGGAGGGGAGAAGGCGCTGCCGAGGAGGTGCGGGGCGGCATAAACGCCCTTGGCCACGATCACATCGCTTGAGTCACTGTCGGCTGGGCAACCGTACGTGTCACTCCCTTTCGGGATCTTGGCTTATTTGTGGGGTGGCCGCAGCCTTGGATTAGAACCCACCATGTCTGCAAATGCCGACTCAAAGAGACTCTGTCATGGCCATTATGAGCCACCCCCTCTTTCCCCGAAATCATCTCGCAGAACTACGGCCAGCTCTCGATTTGCCTGGCCTAGTGGAGGGGTGTGGCCCATGTGAATCGAAATCAATGGACAATGGTGAACATTGTAAAAGTTAGGCGACACAAACGCGTCATCTGCCGTTAAGCTCCGTAGACCGGGGTGGGGGTGACGATGCAGACTGTGTCGTCACTATTTCGTGCTTCTCTCACGAGTCTCGAGTAGGAACAGTGGGCAGAAGTGGCAGCGCAGTGAGCGAAGGCGTCAACGAGCGGGGAACACCAGACGCTGAAGCCGCTGAATGGATTGCGAACCTCAACGTCAAACCATGACTGCTTCCCCAGCCATACGGAGCATGCTGAACCTGTTATCGAGATGATCAACCCACAAATAATCAAGAGACAACTTCACGTCAATAATTCAGTTTCTGAGATTTATAGCTAATAGCTAACGCTCTTTCTATCTTTCTCTCTCTATCTTTCTCTCTCCATCTCTCTTTTCTTTGTACGACTCTTTTGCTCTCTATAGCTCGCTCTGCCTCCTGCATCTCTCTCTCTCGCCCTCTTGCTCTGTCACAATCGCTCTTTCTCTCTCGTATGTTTTGTACATTTTTTAACTAAACAATATTTGCACAGTAACAATATGGATTCGTGATGCGTCTGTGAGCAATGGAATGGGTTTTCAAGGCGAGGGCCTCTCCCTGTTCTCTCCTCATCTCTCTCGCGATTACTCGCGCTCTCTCCCTCGCTGCAGCAGCTCAGCGTCTCTGTATCTCTCTCACGTTACCAGGATGAGCAGCACCTGGTTGGCCAGGATCTGAAAGTCGGGGATGGTGGAGAACACGGAGAGCACCAGGCAGGAGAACACCATGATGAACCTGCACAGGCACACAACGACAAAGAGAAAGATCCCCCATGTAGCCTTAACAGACGTTTTTGGGCGAGTGCTGTTTGCGACCACCGACTTAAGGTCACCACTGTGGCACAACGAGGCGAGCTGGGCCACCTTTTTCCGTCCGAGTGGGGATGTCCCGACATTGCACCGACTAAATCTAGATTTTAAGTTATCGTGACTGTAGGAATCCATACTCTTTGGTTCTTTCGGTAAAGTCACGTAGGTATAAAATAAAATAAATTAAATCACGACGTTTCGATTGCAACACAAGCAATCATCATCAGGTGGGAAAACCACAGAAATATTTTTTTTCTCTCCCACTTCACTGTGCTCGGCCTTGCAATGGCTGAAGACCTGATGGGGGATTTGGAGTGCCTGAACACCTCCCTGCATCTTAGGAAACGGACTGTTTCAGGCATACTCTTTGGTTTCAGGCATGTTGGAGGCTGTGAACCATGTCAAAACAAGCATGCAGGACAAGCGAACGGAGGATCACTTTGATGTCTTGTTCACAAAAGCAACTGCAATAGCAACAAAGTTGGACCTACAACCTATTCAGATGCCTCATATCCGCAAACCTAACAAGCGTTACACCAGTCAGGCTGCAGC
This sequence comes from Lampetra planeri, assembly GCF_965212315.1. Classification (NCBI taxonomy): domain Eukaryota; kingdom Metazoa; phylum Chordata; class Hyperoartia; order Petromyzontiformes; family Petromyzontidae; genus Lampetra; species Lampetra planeri. The sequence continues at coordinate 18,891,989 of NC_136110.1, forward strand.
ACATATCCATCCGGATGCCCAGTGTTTGTACAGAGCCAAATTCTACAACGCCTTGGACACAGTGAATACTCAATTCATAGAGAGGTTTGATCAAGCTGGATTCCACAAGCTTGAAAATGTGCTGCTACGCGGAGACATGGACAAGGTGGTAGACGAGTCTCTTGAATTTAATTCAAGATTACTGCAGGTACAGCTGGCCATGTTTGGGGCTAATTACACATATCAAACGAGCTCAGATGTTGCTAGCATTATTAGGGAAATGGTGCCATAGGTGAGAGGTATCTTCAGTCATAGAATTAAACAAGAAAAGGTAAAAAAGAAAACAGAGCAATGTAATACAATATACTATTAGACATTATTGTAAAACATAAAAAAAGTTCATATCATGTGTTTGTAAATTTTTTTTATATTTCAGGCAGGCAATGAGTTTTTACATTTAGATTTTTTCTGAGGGAGACCCCCAGACCCCCGGGAAGATTTGGTCCCCCCCAATGTTGACTCCATGGCTACGGTCTTGCCACACACACACGCTTTTGACTCCACACGCACACACACGCGCATGCTTTGATTCCAAATTGAGTGACTGTCACCAAATGAGTTCAAATTGCAGTGGCCGTGGACACAGGCGGCTAATTTGTATTTTTTGTTGTAGTTGGCCGACTCCACGGTTCCTCACACAGTGACGGCATTTTTTCAAAGGTCGAAGGTCGAACAACCAATTCCGCGCACGTGTCACTGCTCAATTTTGCACAGATAAGCTCGCCGCGGAAAGACGCGCGCTCCTGAAACGCGGGGGGAGCGAGAACGGGGGGGGGCGAGGCGCGGAACCATCGGCGCGCTCCGCGATTTCCAAAAGAAAAATGAATGAATCTATTCTTTTGTTGATCGGGGATCGAGCTCGGGTCGCTGGGCTCGCAGCGCAGTGCGCTAACCGCCAGTTCTACGGCTGCACCCAGACAATGAAAGACACAGATCGCCCTATAGCCTTTAACAGACTGTTGGGGCAAGTGCTGTTAGCGAGCACCTATGAAGGCCGGAACGGCACACGAGGGGGTGGCTGGCCAGTACCACGCACGTCCCCCTTTGTCTCCCTCATGGCGATGTTTACACAACTTACCAGGTATTCATTTCAGACCGAGTCGACCTTGGGGAGGCCCAGAACCGGGTCAGATAATCGCCAATAGTGTTGGCTGTGAGCGGGAGTCGAACTCGGGTCGCCGTGTTCGTCGCGCAGCGCGCTAACCCGCGACACTACTGCTCCCCACAATCGCACACGCACGCGCCACATCACGTAAAAATGCAAGAAAGTACTCACGCTCACAAAGATGTTTGTTTTCGTTCAAGTTTAGTCTGCACGGAGGGTTGTGGCGTGAGCCCCAGAGGGATGCCTACAGGAGGGAACGGTCTGGCTGCCATCACGCACTGCCCTCCGTACGTCTGGTCGGGGGTGGCCCAAAATCAGTTCGGATTCCACTCGCCACTGTTGTACGCTTTAGTCGGGAATCAAACTCAGATCGCCGGGGTTTACGGTGTACTACACTAACCACTGCACCATAACACCCACCCCCATACACAGACATACAAGAGACAAACTTCACCATCCCTTGGAGCCGACACGTTCACAGGCGGTTGGGGCAAGCGGTGTTCGCGCTGCTCGCGCAGTGCTAACCCGGCGATGTCAACTACACACCGTACTAGGTACTCATTTGGGGCTAAGTCGACCTAGGGGAGGCCCAGAACCGGATCGGATAATCGTCACTTGTGTTGGCCGTGAGTGGGAATTAAATAAAGGCAAAGATCCCCCCAGCGAGCAGCTATGAAGGCCGGAACGGCACACGAGAAGGTGGGCCGCCAGCACCACGACTGGCCGCCTTTGTCTCCCTAGTGGCGATGTTTACACACCTCACCAGGTACTCATATGATGCTGAGTCGACCTTGGGGAGGCCCAGGACCGGTTCTGATAATCGTCACTGCTGTTGGCCGTGAGTAGGAATCAAACACACACACACGACAACACAACAATCGCCGTTCACCACTACACACACGCACACTAAACTTTTTAAACTAAACTTTTAAAAACTAAATACAACTTTTTATTTTACCAGGTAAGGTCCACTGTGTTGTATAGCTCTTTTTCAGAAGCGACCTCGCGACAAATGATAGCTCAACGAAGTGGCCTTATCACGTGGAAATGTATAGCAGCCAAATACTCTTAACGCATGATGGCGATTCTAAATGCGGAGGGAAAAGTGGAGGACCCCTGCGACCAAGGATAGAGAGAAAGAGAGGGAGAGACACGCAAACTCCAAAAATACTGGCGTCAGGGTCGGGATCGAACCCACAACCCCGTGTATACCAGGCAAGGGAGTTGACATCTCGCCACCGTGGCACCCGCTATGACGAGGCAGTCGGCGTGAGAGAGCCAAGCGAGCGCGCGGGGGAGCCCAGGTCGCGTGGTCAGCGGAGAGTGTCGAGAGGGCAACGTCCATACGGCGGCCACTGGCGACAAATCACAGGTCAGCTCTCAAGCGGGCCCCGTGAGCGAGCGAGCGAGCCAGCGACAGCCCCGGCACACTTCACACCATTTCCTTTCCGTGCACCTTAATTATCTCTCGACGTTCGCCCCGCAAGCGAACGCGACGATCTCACCGGGCCACTCTTCCGCCCAATTGCTCCGCTGCGTCGGTCACTGCGGTGGTAGGAACAATACGCGCGGGGGGAGCGGAGGCGCGGTGGTTTGCGCACTGCGGAGTGAACTCCCTGACCCGAGTTCGGAGCGAGCGTCTCTCGCGATCGGAAAGGGTTTGAGTTGAAATTCAGGCTGGGGATTGGCTCAGCCATGCATTCCCCCCCCCCCCCATCAGGGTCGATACAATGGGTTTGTGGGGAAGTCAACAGTGATGGACTCACCCCTGCCATAGAGGCAACTATGAGACAGGATGTAACGGGCTAAGTGAGAATACATGAGACGGTGGAGAGACTTGGTAGACAGCTATGGGACTAAGCATCCAGCTGTTGCTACTCTATACCGTGTGGTCGGAACGACACCCAGCCACCTTTTGCCTCCCCAGCAATAATTTTGACAGGTGGAACCAGTTGACTTAGGTGAGGCCCAAAAGAGGAGGGAGGTGCCGCTGCGGGTGTAACGGTCAGCCCACCGACCGGACTTGCAATCCAAAGGTCGCCAGTGCGGTTCCGTCTCCTGGCATGGCAGCTCAAATTATGTTGCTTAACTCCTCCTGCCTCTGTCCACCAGGCAGTCAACAATGGGTACACCGCAGTTAGCCGATCGGAAATTCCATCGGCAGGTGGAGTAGAGTGTGGGTGGGCTCACACCTGCCAACGCTTCAAGGGAAGACCACATACCGTCGTAGAGATCGCAGCGGTGGAGCTCCTTCTGGCAGCAGTGGCGTGAACGAGCAATTGCAGGAGCTGCGCCTTTACTTCTTTCCTGGGACAGCTTCGGTCACGACTCCGCGCGCGCGATGTGACGCGGGGCGCGGCCGCGAGCGGACCGCGGGAGGCCATTGCCGCCGGAGGAGGAGCGAGAGGGACGAGATCGATCGCTGGTAAACGCCGGAGCGCAGCGCCGGGCTCTCTCGTTGCGACGAGCGCTTTGCCCGACGAGCCGTGTGGTGCCGCGCCATCGTCGGTTCTGGCTGCGGGATGACGCTTGGCAAGCCGTCGTAATCCGCCCCACCTCCCTCTCTCCTCGAAACATTTCGCTGATTGCGCGCGCGCCGCACGCTCGCGCAATTAGGCACCCATAAGCACGCGATGGCCGCATAAACACTCACGCGAGCTCGCCAAACAAAAGCACAGGTGCACGCGCGCACGCAGGCGCTCCGAGTCGGCGCTAATCAAAGGGTAAGCTGACGCGACACCATTCAGTCGTTTGCTAGTGTCCTTGAGAAGCCCTCGCTCGAGATGAAAAGTTGAGGCCTCCTTATCAAAGGAGGCGCGAGTTGCAGCAAGGCCGGCGAAATGAAGCCAAAGGGAATGGCATAAAGACAGCGGGCAGGAGAGTTTGAAATTTGTGCTGTTTCCCTCTCGGCCGTGATGTCGGGTCGAGCCGCGCGATGTTTGGCATGATGTCCGACGTTTCGCTCCACGTGCGTGCTTCGAGCGTCCGTTGCCATTCAGTTCCTGCAGAAGTTCCCAGCTCGAAAGATCGAATACTTTGTTCCGCAATATTTAATTCGCATTTGAAGCACAGCAAAGTACAAAAGATAGGACGATAAAAAATACCAAACCCGTTTGCATCGAACCGTTGAAATTGGACATCGTATTGCATCGTAAAAAATCGTAACGCGGAAAACGTCCCTACGATTCTCTGTATGTTGAACTTCTTTCGCACCGTACGTAGCCAACCGTGCTCATCTGAGGTGCGGGGGAATCGGAGGTGCCAGGGAATCGGGCGGTGAGGGAGATGAGGTCATCACTAGGGTCGGACGGCCTTGTCAATCGCAGCGACTCTGGGATGAAAATAAAACCCCGTTCGTTATTAAGGGGAAGCCTTTAAATATTTTGTTCCCACGTGATTATCGTACAATCGGGGGCGGGCCGGTTCAATGGAAGTGAAAACCCACTGATTGCGTATTCGATGGTCGCGGAATTATCTCCAGAAAAACGTGTTTTCGCATCACGGCGATATCGTGAGGTTCACAACGCCCAAGAAACCCGGCCTCACCACGAGTGGCTTCTCTGGGGTGACCGCTATCAATAGAGATTACCGTTCGTAGGCATATTTTAATAAACACAATAAACAGGAAGGACAAGTTCAAAGGGCTCGCATAATGCACATGTGCGTAATTACGTTGCCTCAGTAATCTCCCCGCCCCCCCCCCCACATTTTGCAAGAGCGCAGAAGCGTGGTCAACACTTCTACGCCTCTACAGTGAGGGAAAAAAGTATTTGATCCCCTGCTGATTTTGTACGTTTGCCCACTGACAAAGAAATGATCAGTCTATAATTTTAATGGTAGGTTTATTTGAACAGTGAGAGACAGAATAACAACAACAAAATCAAGAAAAACGCATGTCAAAAATGTTATAAATTGATTTGCATTTTAATGAGGGAAGTAAGTATTTGACCCCCTCTCAATCAGAAAGATTTCTGGCTCCCAGGTGTTTTATACAGGTGTAATGCGGGCGAAAGCGACCTTCCGGATGTGACGTCACGAGGAGGCGGAGCCGGGTGACGGGGGTGAAAGGTAGGGGGTCCTTAAGCGGGTAAACCGGAAGGAGAAGGCAGTCGGGGTGTGAATGGAAAGGTGTGGGGCCACGCGGGCGTACGAGCCGAGGGGGCACCGTCAGAAGCGGGAGCCAACCCTGGGAACAGTAGGGAGCTACTGGGAGGTGTAAAGCTGCAGATAGAGATAGGCAGGAAGGCTGTGTGTGAGGAGCAGCGGGGTGGCTGCCAGGAGTCGCAGGAGCGACGAGAAGGCGAGACAGCACGAGGCCGTCAGAGCTGCAGCAGGAACAGCCAAGGGAGCTGTGTGAGAGTACAGCAGCGGAGCTGCTGTGGGGCTGCAAGAGCGACAAGAACAGCAGCGGGGCTGCTGATGTGGACTGGAGTGACATCGGAACCAGCACAGAGAGAATAAGAGAGACAGCCGTGTGGGGACGCAGTACGGACCGAATAAAGGACACTGAGCCAGATATCGTGGTCAAGTCTTTTATTACACTGGTGTCAGAAGTGGGGTGCAGAAGACCTTGTTGACGTTGCAACGTCATTATTTTTGGCACGGCATGGCGACAGATGTCGTAGGGCACGTGCGCGCGTGCCCTGAATGCGCCCGGCGTAAGCCGCCTAAACATCCTTACGTGCCGCCTCTCCAGTCGATTCAGGTGTCTCGAGTCAATGAATTGGTGGCACTGGACATATTGGGACCCTTCCCACCATCGGCGAGGGGAAATAAATATTTGCTGGTAGGGGTCGAGTATCTCTCCCGTTGGCCGATGGCCTGGCCGTTGCCCGATCAGTCGGCCGCGGCCATCACCGACGCCTTTTTGTTTGGGTACATTATGGACAAGGGGGCGCCGGAGAGACTCCTCACGGACCAGGGCCGAAATTTCTCTTCTAAATTGTTGGCTGAAGTGTGCGCAGGCCTTGGGACTAAGAAGATACGGACATCTCCATACCATCCGCAGACGGATGGTATGGTTGAGCGGCTGAACAGGACATTGTCTGCCATGCTTTGCCATACTGTGAGTGAGCAGCAATCGGATTGGGATCTGCACATCCCCGGAGTGCTTTCGGCGTACAGGATGACGCCCCATGCGGCTACAGGATATTCGCCGTTTTACCTAATGTATGGTCGGGAAAACGTGCCTCCGGTGGATGTGCAATTGGGTACTGGGGTGAAGGGACCTCGTAAACCACTCCCTGAATACATTCAGGACACGGTTCGCCGGGTTACGGAGGCGCGGGAAAACGCCCGCGTGGCTACGGCCAAAGCCCAGGCCCGGAACGAGCGGTATGCTCGGCGGTCTGAGGGGGAGTGCCCCTGGAAGGTGGGAGACCTGGCCTGGCTCCATTGCCCGCAGGTGCGGCCGGGGACCTCTCCTAAATTGCACAAACCTTGGCAGGGTCCTGTGCGCCTCATTGAGGTTCCCAATCCACAGTCGGCGCGGGTTCAGTTTGGTTCTCGCCGTTGGTTTGTTCATACGTCGCGGTTGAAACCATATGTTGCTCCCCTACGTGATGCGTCATCTCCCAATGTTGCCTTGCCGGGGTCTGTTGCTGCCGACTCTCCCCTGCCTGCGTCCACTGATCTTGCTCGAGCGCCTGTCGTACCTGTTCCAGACAGGCCGACCGTGACACCGCGGGGGAGGAGTGGGCCTGTTCGGAGGGCGCCTGCCAGGGCTGCGGGACCTTCAAGCCCGGCGACCCTTCCGACCCCGCTGCAGGCGCATTCGCGGAATACGACCAAGACTGATTCGTCAGGGACACGAGATGTCGGTGGACTTCCAATCGCAGCAGGGGAATTACCCCCTGTCATTTCTCGTGTTCCATCGCGTCCCCGTTCTACAAGTGGGCCGCCGACCGTCCGGGACGGGCCGGCGACCCGCACTCGTTCCAAATCGCTTACGTTTCGTTAATTGTATGTTGTTATTGTTCTTGTTCTTGCCATCGTATTTATCGCATGCTTTCGTACGTTCGTCGATGTTACTTGTGTGTTGTTCTTGTTGTTATATTGCATGCTTAGTGTCCTTTAAGGGGGAAGGTCGGTTCACCGCATTACGCTTTGGTGTTGTTCAGCCGAGGTCGGCTGGGTTTTTTCTATGGGGGAGGGTGGTGTAATGCGGGCGAAAGCGACCTTCCGGATGTGACGTCACGAGGAGGCGGAGCCGGGTGACGGGGGTGAAAGGTAGGGGGTCCTTAAGCGGGTAAACCGGAAGGAGAAGGCAGTCGGGGTGTGAATGGAAAGGTGTGGGGCCACGCGGGCGTACGAGCCGAGGGGGCACCGTCAGAAGCGGGAGCCAACCCTGGGAACAGTAGGGAGCTACTGGGAGGTGTAAAGCTGCAGATAGAGATAGGCAGGAAGGCTGTGTGTGAGGAGCAGCGGGGTGGCTGCCAGGAGTCGCAGGAGCGACGAGAAGGCGAGACAGCACGAGGCCGTCAGAGCTGCAGCAGGAACAGCCAAGGGAGCTGTGTGAGAGTACAGCAGCGGAGCTGCTGTGGGGCTGCAAGAGCGACAAGAACAGCAGCGGGGCTGCTGATGTGGACTGGAGTGACATCGGAACCAGCACAGAGAGAATAAGAGAGACAGCCGTGTGGGGACGCAGTACGGACCGAATAAAGGACACTGAGCCAGATATCGTGGTCAAGTCTTTTATTACACAGGTAACGAGCTGAGATTAGGAGCACACTCTTAAGGGGAGTGTCCCTAATCTCAGCTTGTTACCTGTATAAAAGACACCTGTTCACAGAAGCAATCAATCAGATTCCAAACTCTCCACCATGGCCAAGACCAAAGGGCTATCCAAGGATGTCAGGGACAAGATTGTAGACCTACACAAGGCTGGAATGGGCTACAAGACCATCGCCAAGCAGCTTAGTGAGAAGGTGACAACAGTTGATGGGATTATTCGCAAATGGAAGAAACACAAAAGAACTGTCAATCTCCCTCGGCCTGGGGCTCCATGCAAGATCTCACCTTGTGGAGTTGCAATGATCATGAGAACGGTGAGGAATCAGCCCAGAACTACACGGGAGGATCTTGTCAATGATCTCAAGGCAGCTGGGACCATAGTCACCAAGAAAACAGTTGGTAACACACTACGCCGGGAAGGACTGAAATCCTGCAGTGCCCGCAAGGTCCCCCTGTTCAAGAAAGCACATATACATGCCCGTATGAAGTTTGCCAATGAACATCTGAATGATTCAGAGGACAACTGGGTGAAAGTGTTGTGGTCAGATGAGATCAAAATGGAGCTCTTTGGCATCAACTCAACTCGCCGTGTTTGGAGGAGGAGGAATGCTGTCTATGACCCCAAGAACACCATCCCCACTGTCAAACATGGAGGTGGAAACATTATGCTTTGGGGGTGTTTTTCTGCTAAGGGGACAGGACAAATTTCGATTTAAAGCTTTCGTGACTGCAGGGATTCATCTTCTTGGTTCTTTCGGTAAAGTAACGTAGAAGGGAAGTAATAAATAATAAAAATAAAACATAATAAAATAATTTTCACGACGTTTCGGCCACAACGGATGAAGATGAATCCCTGCAGTCACGAAAGCTTTAAATCGAAATTTAACCGCCACTACGGGGTGGGATTCCATAAAACTTTAAGATCCTTCAACAAGCTCCGTGATAAGAAGGCTCAGCTAATCGAGTCTCTCACCTTTCTGAAGAGATGCCGCGACTCTAAGGTAATACCAATCGCATTTACACTAACCTCTGCTACTGTAACCTATTCTAATGCTAAACGAATTCTGTCTAGAACCAGCTTAGCTCTTATCTCAGAGAAAATCAGACTTACGCGCACCGAACTAGATCAGTTAGACAAGACACTCTACGAATCACACTTATCTTTGACTGCAACAATGTCCACATCGGATTTGGAACATGTAGATAATATGACTGCCTCTTCAGCTGCCGCTATGTCGACCAAATGTAAGAACAACTTGATTTCCAAATTCAACCGCTTCTCAAATAAGAGACCGGACCCACACACTGAAAAGCTAGACGTTAACAAAGTCGTAATTAATCGCAGTAACAGTTCTATTTCTGATGGTCTGAAATCCGTGTTGGCTAAAGGACTAAACTTTGCAGTCACACCTAGACACATACCAGTTAATGATATCATTGCCCGAGTAGATGTGGCTCTCAAGGGCCTGGGTCACATCGCTGCAGATGTAGCAAGATCTGAAATCGCTGCAACCCTCAAAAACGCTAAGATGCCAGCTAGTAACATCAGCAAAGATGAGCGTTTTGAATTAGCTCAATTAAAAAAGAGGGATGACATTGTCATCCTCTCAGCCGACAAAGGCAATGCCACTGTCATCATGGACAAAATAGAATACAACAACAAAATTCAAGAACTACTCAACGATGGCAGCTATACAAAAATAAAAGAGACCCCACCAACAGTCTCATCATTAAAACCAACAAAATAATTTCTGATTCAACCGCATTAATTGATCAAACCAAACAGTTCTCGTTGAAACCTTCTGCAGCCAGGCCACCAAGATTATATGGCCTTCCAAAGATACATAAAGAAGATACACCTCTTCGTCCCATTGTCTCTACTATCAACTCCCCCACCTACAAATTGGCTCGTTTTTTGTCTGAAATCCTGCGGCCTTTCACTGGAAAAACCACCTCTGCGGTACTAGACTCTACGGACCTGGTATCGACAATCAAGGGAATGTCCCTGTCCCCAGACGACCTGCTTGTCAGTTTTGATGTGGTTTCCTTATTCACCAAAGTTCCTGTACCTGACACCATCGCAATCATTGAAGACTTGGTTCATCAAGGACTGAATACTGGGGTACCCCCCCTGATGAGACACTGCTTAACCAATACATACTTCACCTGGAATGGAACTTTCTACAAACAAACTGAGGGCACCCCAATGGGCTCCCCCCTATCTCCGGTTGTAGCTAACGTTTTCATGGAGAAATTTGAGACTGACGCCATCCAGACTGCCACTCTACGCCCGACCTTATGGAAGAGGTACGTAGATGACACTTTTGTCATCTGGCCACATGGCCGGCCTGCTCTAGACCAATTCCTCGACCACATCAATTCCATACACCCAGCCATCAGATTCACCATGGAAGTCGAAAAAGATGGCAAGCTACCCTTTTATGATGTCCTAATTAAAAGGAGACCTGATGGTTCAATGAGCCATTCTGCTTCCTCTTAGCATCTTTCACGCGACGGTCAATGGTATAGTGTATAGCAGATTGTATAATTAGTATAAAATTGTAATGTTTAATACAATGTATAAGGTAATATACAGTATCGTAATTGTATAGTGAATATACAGCACTGTGGTATACAGTAGGGTGGGTAGAATAATACTTAGGGTAATATTATAGTCGAAGGTATAGAGTGGTGTATAGTAATACAGTATATAATTTAATGTTGGTTTTGTCTATGGTAGTATATAGTACGGGGTAGACCCGTGTGATGTAAGAGAAAAACGTTTAGCTGGAAGCATATTATATTTTTTGCGACATAGAATTGTAATGTATTACTTACTGTTAGTAGCTCAGCTTATTGGAGAGTATATTTAGTATACTGATGATACTATGTAGTTTAGTTTTTTACGTGGTTGTTTAGTAACTGCAGCTACATACTATTAACATTCCTTCCCTTTGTTAATGCTACCCCCATCCCCTCCCTTTGATGCTGCTAATCCTGCATAATGCACGGGCATAATATGACTTTGAAACACCCCGCCCACCTCCTACGCATTTCCCATAAATATGCTAAATTCCTCTTGATATGCAAATTATTTTGTCAAGGCGCTCTTCTTCCCACCTCCCCCCTCCAACCCAGCTTAAATATACGCTCCAAGCTTGGTGGTGTTTCATTCTTCACCTGAGGACGGCTGCTTGCGTTGTGGCCGAAACGTCGTGAGAATTATTTTATTATGTTTAATTTTTATTATTTTATTACTTCCCTTCGACGTGACTTTACCGAAAGAACCAAAAAGGGACTGGACAACTTCACCGCATCAAAGGGACGATGGACGGGGCCATGTACCGTCAAATCTTGGGTGAGAACCTCCTTCCCTCAGCCAGGGTATTGAAAATGGGTCGTGGATGGGTATTCCAGCATGACAATGACCCAAAACATACGGCCAAGGCAACAAAGGAGTGGCTCAAGAAGAAGCACATTAAGGTCCTGGAGTGGCCTAGCCAGTCTCCAGACCTTAATCCCATAGAAAATCTGTGGAGGGAGCTGAAGGTTCGAGTTGCCAAACGTCAGCCTCGAAACCTTAATGACTTGGAGAAGATCTGCAAAGAGGAGTGGGACAAAATCCCTCCTGAGATGTGTGCAAACCTGGTGGCCAACTACAAGAAACGTCTGACCTCTGTGATCACCAACAAGGGTTTTGCCACAAAGTACTAAGTCATGTTTTGCAGAGGGGTCAAATACTTATTTCCCTCATTAAAATGCAAATCAATTTATAACATTTTGACATGCGTTTTTCTGGATTTTGTTGTTGTTATTCTGTCTCTCACTGTTCAAATAAACCTACCAGTAAAATTATAGACTGATCATTTTTTTGTCAGTGGGCAAACGTACAAAATCAGCAGGGGATCAAATACATTTTTCCCTCACTGTATATAAGGAATGAAACAGTTAGACTTCTCCACAAATCTGGCTGTCGCCTGATGAAACTAGTTGTAATTACTGGTGAAACGTCGTACTCAGGTTGTAAATGTTGTGGCTTGGCTCTCCAACACACCGGTGTGCTGTACTAGTGACGAATTGGCACGTTCTGTTTACGTGACAACCCTTACTAGTTGGCTGTGTCGGTTGGTGGCGGGTTTTAATGACAAATTGATGTGGTTGTCCCACCTGATGACGATTGCTTGTGTTGCGATCGAAACGTCGTGATCTATTATTTTTCTACCTACGTGACTTTACCGAAAGAAGCAAAGAGTATGATAAATTGATATATGTACGCGTTCTAACCCAAAAACCTATATTATGGATGCATTAGAGTATTTGTACATTTCCACGTGATAAGCCGCTTTGTTAAGCTATCATTTGTGGCCAGGTCGCTTCTGAAAAAAAGCAACATAGCTCAGTGGGCCTTACCTCATGAAATAAAAATGTAGAAATATGTTTTAACAGTTTATAAGAGGACAACGCGTACCTCATCAAACAATGCGTGCATCTTTTGCCACAAGCACGTGCGGTTGATGCAGACTTTGAGGAAGCCTCGCAATAGGCGCGTCTATTTGGTGTTTGAACATCGTGACACCTCCCGTGGTTTTTTTTTGTTTTGTCGGGAGAGGGCATAAAACCCCGTGCTTTTTTTCACCAGGCCGAGGTGACGTTCACGATCTCAGCAGGCGACTTCCACGCGGAGCGAGGAGCGCTCTGCCGAACGGAACGACGCCTTCCTTCTTTCTGATATTTCTCATTCAGTGGCTGTCCCCGCTGACCGGACACAGACAGAGAGAGAGAGAGCGGACGGTAAAGGGCTCCAAAAACGCACGCCGCCGCCACCGCCGTGCTCAATGGAGGCATGCGCCCCCACCCCACCCTCTCCCCCCATCCCCGCTCAAGCTGAATAAGTGCACGGTTTATGAAATTGTAATGCACTCCGACGACTTCCAAGAAGATGAAAACATTTCCATTACGGAAAGCCACGGGAAATCTAGCAAGATGCAGCGGCAGAAAGAAAAAATATGTTGCAATGTAAGGAAGTTAATTGGGTCATTTAGGGGACTCGCGTTATTGTAGTGTCAGAGCTCTGAGGCACCGTCATCATGAAAAGCCGTGATTCGCCTACTGCTGGATGATGAACTGCGATGCCGCAATCATTCTCACCGGGAGACGGGTTGTGGCATGGCTTCTGTCCTTTGGCTTCTATTCTGTCGTGGGCCTTATCCATCGGTCTTGGTTTTACCGTCTCATTCCGTCCGTCGCCTTCCTTCTTTCTCCCCCTATTCACGACGGTGAAGGGAACATCCCGGCGTCCCTTGAGTGTGTAATGACATCGGGGATGTCACTGTATGGTGCTGGCCTGGGAGAGCCGTGGCGTGCGATGTCCTTACATCGCGGGCAGCACCGGGTGGGTTGCTGTGTGATGCCGGCTCTAGCACAGCACGGCGCGCGATGCACTGTCATCGGGTACACCCCGTAGGCGGGTGTAGTACCAGCCCCAGCGGGGCTTGGTGTGCGCTGGGATAGCGCGGGCACCACGCATGGCGTGCAGTGCGGGCTCCCACAAGGGGGAGCGGGAGAGTGTCAGCTCAGGAGTAGGGTTGCCCCGGGCCATGGCACTCTGGTTGACCCCATAGACACGTTATCTGGAGTGTCCACAGAGAAGGCCCCAGGTGGGGGGGGGGGGGGGGGGGGCTAGGGGGTGATCACGTGTCCAGGGAGAGTTCTCGAGGGGGATCAAGAGGGAACTTGAACGCTCGAGAAGGCCGGCCGGCGGGGCCGAGGGCGGAGCGGCCCCAACCCGGGAGGATATCAGGTGGGTCCCTGAAAGGGACCGGGGTCGATGCATTCTACAAGCTGAAGCTCCTCGTCTACAAGCTGGAAGTTCTACGGCCTACGAGGCATCAACACGTGGTCGGGGACCTGAGTGAGAGTCCGACCCTTCGTAGCCATAACTCCTATGTATAGTGTAGTTAGCTGGGTGGTCACCACCCTAGGCTGTATCTGGTAAAGGGTCAGTTACCCCTTTGTGTTAACATGTTGATGTTAAATAAATGTGTTGCCTCCAAAGAATAACGTCTGCGACTCAGTTGGACGTGCATCGCGGTGGGGCGTCGTTGAGTTTCACAACGACAAATAAAACCCGCCCTGCGCCACTTAGCACCTGTGCCGAGGCGAGGGTAAACTCTGAGGCTTTCACGTGAAGCGTCGAAGGCTCGCTGCTGGCAGGAGGTCACGGGACAGACCCAGGTGGTGCCATGGGTCGACCAACTGAGATGACCGGCCGATGCACCCGTCAGCTGTTTGCCCCCTACTCGCACGCGCCATCCCACGCCACGCTTCGTAGCGATCCGGTTCACGGCCCGGGATGCCCAACCGCTCTGTGGTTGAGACTGGGGTGGTGGGGGGTCAGCCATAGTCACGCGCCTCACAGCGGACTTAAAGGTCCCGCGATGCCGGTCGCACAAATAGTCTATCAGCAGCTGGCCGCGTGCGCCCGAGACGCGGCCTGAATTTGCCAAATTTGTTCAATTACAGCGCAAATGACTCACTTGGGAAAACACGGAGCGCACGCCACCGCGAGTGAAACTCCTGCAGATGGAGGGTTTGAAACACCGCGCCTTTATGACAGCGCTCGTGCTGTAAACAATGCCCAGAACACCAAACGTCCTCGTGATTTGGTCGGATTGTATGATCCGACCCGTTGATTCTGGTTCGTGAATCCATGGCAGCGAATCAGCGAGCACGCATCACGGGAGCGGCACAGGAACGCACCGTCGGTTCTGTGGGCTAACATACAAGAAGGTCAGAGTGGCGAGATGTTAACTACCTCGCCTGGTATACAGGAGGTCGTGGGTTTGATCCCTACCATGACGATGCCTGTATATTTGTAGTTTGCATGTTCTCCCAATGGTCGTGTGGATTTTTATCTGGATCCTCCGGTTTTCCCCTCCACATTTAGAATCAACATCACGCGTTTGGAGTATTTGGCTGTTTTAAACTTCCGCCACTTAAACCACTTATTTGGGTTATAATTTGTGGCCAAGTCGCTTCTGAATAAGAGCTATATAGTTCAGTGGGCTTTAACCCGGTAAAATAAAAAAAGTTTACATCGCAGTTTAGTTTATAGGTCTGCTGAATGAGCATTTAGGGAGTGGCTTTTCTGCTGTCTACAGCCCTGAGCAGCCAGTGGTTAAGAAAAAACAATCCATAATCAAGGTTTTTTTTTTGTTAGATCGCATGAATATAAATGCGTCTTAAAACCCGCCACCACACGACACAGCAAATTAGTAAAGTGTCACGTATTAAGAAATCTGTCACGTAAACATTTCTGGCTGTCGCCTGATGATGCTCGTTGCAATTATTGGCGATACGTTGTACTCAGATTGTAAATGTCGTGGATTTATTCTCCAACACACCGGTGTGCTGTACTAGTGTAATGCGGGCGTGAGCGACCTTCCGGATGTGACGTCACGGGGAGGCGGAGCCAGGTGACGTGGGTGAAAGGTTCGGGGCTTTAAGCGGGTAAACCGGAAAGAGAAGTTAGTCCGGTGGTGAATGGAAAAGGGTGAGGCCACGAGGGCGAACGAGAGGAGGGAGGCACCGCCGGCGAGCGGGGGCCGACCCCAGAGTACAGCCAGGAAGGCTGTGTGTTAGAGGCAGCGGTGTGGCTGCAGAGAGTCGCAGGAGCGACGAAGAGAGAGAAGAGTACAGCCAGGAAGGCTGTGTGTTAGAGGCAGCAGTGTGGCTGCAGAGAGTCGCAGGAGCGACGAAGAGAGAGAGACAGCACGAGTCTGTCAGAGCGCTGCGGAGTAAGCAAGAGCGAGAAGAGCAGCAGCGATTACAGCCAAGGGGGCTGAGAGTGAGTAACAGCAGCGGAGCTGCTGTGGGGGCTACGAGAGCGACCGAGGCCAACAGAGGGGCTGCTGGAAGAGAAGAGAGAGACATCGGAGTCGGCACTGTGGGGACTGAGCAAAGAAGAGACAGCCGTGTGGGTGTACAGCACGGACCGAATAATAAAGGACACTGAGCCAGACATCGTGGTCCAGAGTCGTTTATTACACTGGTGTCAGAAGTGAAACGGCTTGTCAAGACGGCTCGGAAGAAAGAATATTCCTGTGCCATCATCTGCTACATCATCCGACTTACGATTGAGACAGATGGCGCAGCTGGAGACCTGGAAAATCGTGCTGGCGAAACCGTGTGAGCTCACCACGCCGACGACGGCAGTGGGGAGAGCCGATGGTGGTCTGCAGGCCGACGCCTTGCCTGCGCTGCCAGCGCCATCTGCCACGCGGCACGGAGACGCCATCTTGGGCGTGGCAGGGGAGAAACGGCGGGAAGCCGCCATCTTGTCTTCACCGCGGCGGGGAGACGCCGCCATCTTCAACATCGCGGCGGAGAGGCAGCCTTGCGCTGCCATCTGGAGGTGCCGCGGGGAGAGCAGCCTGCTGTGAGCTGCTGTTTTGCGAGGGGGAGCTGCGAGGAGAGGACGACGACGCTACAGCTGCTGGGGCGGGAGCTCTCCCGTCCTGGCTCGGGTGCGTGACAACGGAGCAGTCAAGTCGCCGAACGAGTTCTGCGAGACGACTCAAGTTGCCGCCCTGCCATCCTCTTCTTGCTGCAGCCCCGGGCGGGTCGTAACGATACGCAACCGGCCTTTACACACACCTCACCCATCTTTCGAGGGCCGGGTGGGGGCGATTTTGTTCTCTCATGACTCGATTGTGCGGAGCGCGGTTCGGAAAGTGTGTATGTGTGTGTAATAACGATGAACGCGCTATCTGCTTGTTGCTCGGTGTCAATTAAAGTGTGTACGTGTGTTGAGAATGGACGGAGAGTATGCTGTGCTTGCTGAGTGTTAAATTGTGTGTGTGCGCTGCGGTGTGGAGTTGTTATATTGATGGCGAAGTTAATTATTAACTCGGGAGCGTCGGGTATCTTGCGCTGTATCATCTCGTGGGTTACCTTGTGCGATGGGCTTAATTGAAAAATATATATATATTTTTTTTTGGTGTATTGTGCTGCGAGGTGCTATGTGCGATGTGGTTGTTGCAAGAGAGATAATATTTGTGTTGTTGCTGCAATGTTACGACTGGATTAATGGTGTGTTGGTTACCTGCAGATCGGCTTGCTATTGTGCTTAAATGTGCGCGTGTGATCGCGATATGCTGACTGTATGTTCTGTTACACCGTTCTGTACGGTTATGGGGTGCGATGCATTGATTGACTATTGGGGTTGGGATGTTATTAATTGTGCGTACCTGTTTGGAAATTGGTAACAAATTCGAGGGGGACCCTATTATTTGGTCGTATGGATGTTATGTACACGCGATTTTGTGTATATTATGGGTAACGGCGCTTTGTGAGAGAGAGAGCGCGCTTTGAGGGTGCGTGATGACGCCGTTGTGGGTGTCTCAAAGGTTAATGCTAATGGGACCGTAAATTGGCGCCAAGTTGCGTCGCGTATTCGGTTGATCGCATGCAGCCACGAGTTGCTTATTTTGTGACCCACAGCAAAGGGAAGCTGGGGTGCACGAATGGAGAAAACTGGCCACGTGTTCGCACGTTGGGCCGCCATTTTGCGCACACGCGGGGTATGGCGACGATGCGCTTTGCGGAAAGGGCCGCCATTTTGAGTGCGCGCGAGATATTGCGCGAACGCGCTGGGCGAAGGGGGCCGCCATTTTGAGCGCGCGGGAAAAACCTCGGTGGGGCAAATATTCCATCTGTTATGCCTGCCATTGTTGATTGGGTGATGCACGAGTGGTGGTCACGTCGGCCTATGGCTGATGGCTGACCTGACAGCCGGGAGGCGAAACCTCCGTGGTATGTCTTAAACTAATGGGCCGTGTGCTCATATGGCTCGGGGAGTCATGGTTCAGTTGTGCGGTGGCAGACTGAACCTGGTGTGCCGGGGGCTCACGGGATTTGGGTTAGGGCGTTATTGTCTCTATAAGAGAACATTACCCCATGGGGGGGGTCGTTGATATCTGGCCTTGCCGAGGGATTGATCTTCCCTTGGCTATAAAGCGTCAGACTATAAGAGGCTGGTGTGTGTCCATCGCTGATGGGATAGTAAGGGAGGAGCATGGCCGAGTGCTGCTCATCCCCGAAATGGCACTAGCCGAGAGTATGGTAAATGGATGTTGCTGTGGGTTGACGACCACGGTGAGGGTTACGGCGAGTTAAACGTTACCGCTGGGGAGCGTGGCTCTCCACGCGAGGGTGTGCGATTAGGGGTTGTTGGTTTGTTGAGAGTGACTGTGGGTACATGCTGTGTACGTCTGAGGTCTGTGCTGGTCCTCAAGGGAGGACTGCTGGTGGGTAAGAGCAGAAATTTTTTTGTTGTTGTTGTTTTCACGTGTAAATAATATTGCTGTTCAAATGTAAATACTGGGGCGTCCATCGCGGTTATTTGGGTAATTATTGGGGTTTTCTTAAGCGGCCCGGAATTACATCATCTCTATCCTGGGGCCGGGGGGCTGTCGTGTACGACATGCGGATGTGCGTTGTTGTGCTTTGTGCTGTTGTTGTTCTTGTTGTTATATTACATGCTTAGTGTCCTTTAAGGGGGAAGGTCGGTTCACCGCATTACGCTTTGGTATTGTTCAGCCGAGGTCGGCTGGGTTTTTTCTATGGGGGAGGGTGGTGTAATGCGGGCGTGAGCGACCTTCCGGATGTGACGTCACGGGGAGGCGGAGCCAGGTGACGTGGGTGAAAGGTTCGGGGCTTTAAGCGGGTAAACCGGAAAGAGAAGTTAGTCCGGTGGTGAATGGAAAAGGGTGAGGCCACGAGGGCGAACGAGAGGAGGGAGGCACCGCCGGCGAGCGGGGGCCGACCCCAGAGTACAGCCAGGAAGGCTGTGTGTTAGAGGCAGCGGTGTGGCTGCAGAGAGTCGCAGGAGCGACGAAGAGAGAGAAGAGTACAGCCAGGAAGGCTGTGTGTTAGAGGCAGCAGTGTGGCTGCAGAGAGTCGCAGGAGCGACGAAGAGAGAGAGACAGCACGAGTCTGTCAGAGCGCTGCGGAGTAAGCAAGAGCGAGAAGAGCAGCAGCGATTACAGCCAAGGGGGCTGAGAGTGAGTAACAGCAGCGGAGCTGCTGTGGGGGCTACGAGAGCGACCGAGGCCAACAGAGGGGCTGCTGGAAGAGAAGAGAGAGACATCGGAGTCGGCACTGTGGGGACTGAGCAAAGAAGAGACAGCCGTGTGGGTGTACAGCACGGACCGAATAATAAAGGACACTGAGCCAGACATCGTGGTCCAGAGTCGTTTATTACACTAGTAATAAATTGGCATATTATGTTTACGTGACAAACCTTACTAATTGGCTGTGCCGGGTGGTGACGGGTTTAACGACAGGTATATTTACTCGATCTAACCCCAAAAAACCCTCTATGATGAATATTGGTCACGAAAGCCTACATGTTAAGCTAAAAAAACAATCCACGTTTTCACCGTTGACTTCCACACTAATTGGAACTATTTTAGCGACCCCGGAGGGATGATGGGCCGAGGTCAACCCACAACCAGGAGTTCAACTCGCAACGTTCTGATTGCGAGCCGCTCGCTCCACCGCTGAGCCACCCGGATGGGGTGCTGTCATCCACGAGTGCAGTACATTAAGGGTAAACGTTTGCTCTGCGATGGTTAAGTAATGTAACGTGATTCCACACTGAGGAGAGACAGCAGCAATATGGAATTACCATAAATAACACACAATGACTCGTAAACCAATCACTATCGAAGAGAGAGAGAGAGAAAGAGCGACACTCAACCAAGAGGCAAGCAGCCAGGCGGTGAGCTGGCTCAAACCCCCCCCCCCAAGCTCTGCGGTCCTCTAGATATGAAGGTGTTATCGGTCAATCAGTGAGTGTTTAGACGTGGGAGGAAAACGCAACACCCGGTGAATACCCACCCGTGCGAGGGGGAAACACTCTATCCCGTACAGGTGATACTTTTACCGTTCCACATTCTGGCGAGCGAGGGTACGGCCTCCTCCTCGACGCCCACGTCAAGGGACTTGCGCAACATTTGTGCGGCGACCCACCAACCCTCGCCGCTGCCTCCACAGTGCTGGATTACAGGCCGCCACGGGGAGTGTAGCCGCCACCAGTCCATCTCTCTGGCGGAGCCCACTCCTGCGAACACTGCTAGCGCGTGGCTCCTGAAACCCGGCTCACAATTTTCCAGCCGGTGGCATTCCAAGCCATTGATTTAAATAAAAAAGTGTCTTGTTGTTGTTGTTGTTAATTTTTGAATTATAATTCATCAACACATGCTTATCAGAGGGAGATTTAGTCACAGCTGATTATCACGGCAGCTCATTCCGTAAATATTTGTGCAGCAAGATGAATGACTAAACAATGCAGGGTTTCTGGTGTTGTTTTGGATAGCACAAGCGGTGTCTGTGTTCCCATGCAAAGCTGGATCGCTGCCTTGTTTAATTACCAACACAACAGCTTGTGTATAATTTGTTTTTAATTTGGTGTGTTTTTTTTTACGCAAACGGGAACAAATAGATCACCGTAAAAGTATATTGCACTCCCAGGACACACGGGCGCAAGAGATTGCATTTCTTCTGCAGATTAATGGCCCAGCGATCAAAGGTCTCACCACTAAGCCGGTTTGCTTAGAGTCTACGATTGGATTCCCGCTGCAGACATCGGGAGATTCCTGCACTGACATGATCAAATCATACCATCCTGTGTACAGCGAACATCAAAGGCCCTTCGATGTTATTATTTGCGGGAAGAAGTATTCACTACCCAGTTGAGAGCATCATCTTTCTCGCTACGCTGGGGAACCCGGTTTAATCACGGAGCTGGCTGAAGCCTGGGACTCGAACCCAGGCTCTCATGAGTGCTGGCTCAGTGCTCAGGACTCTGGAGACAAAGTTAGATACGGGGCTTAGGAAGTGGGCTCAAACACGGGTGGTGGAAACCCGGCATTTACAAGCAGTCATCGAAGCTGTGCCAGCTAAGTTGGCTCCGACGTGGCCATTATGAACACCCTGAACCGTTGTGAACCCCACTTTCAAGTGGCGGGCACTTTCTGCCACTCGACGATGCCAGCTTTGGTATTACACGCCGAGTGCGTGGCACCGCGATGGAGCGCTTGACCCCCCCACCCCGCCGCCCCCGGGTGAGAAGGTGCTGAGTTCAAATCCAAGCCATTACTACCTTGGCTGTCCAAGGTAGTGACCGATTCTCGCCATGCGAATATCCGATTCCCTATTACTAGATTGCGACCTGCAGAGGAGGAGATGATCACAACCCAACATATGCGTTTATCGGAAGGCACTGCATTTGTTTTTCTCTTGTTCACTGCGCAAAGCGATAACTTGAACGCTTTGAAGGAAATTTTGACTTAAAACTTTCGTGACTGCAGGAATTCATATTCTTTGGATCTTTCGGTGAAGTCACGTAGATGTAAAAAGCTAATAAGAATAATAAAACAATTAATAAAAAAAGAAACAAAATTAAAACCACGACGTTTCGATCACAACACAAGCGACCGTCTTCAGGAGGAAAGAGGGTTTGAAGGACTTGAGTCAAACCCATCGGAGGGGACTCTGCCGCATCAGGAAGCCGACGTTCCGAGTGCTGAGACGCGATAATATTACAACTCCCCACCACGATCACGCGTGACGTTTCTACGCGACGTGTGCGTTCTCCTCATCGGCACATTTAGCTCATTACGGAAATGATTGGATCATCGCACGATGCTCATTTCATTCGCTGATCGGTGCCCTAACGAGCCCAGAAATTCGCATCGTTCCAGCAGTCGTACCCATAAAGCCGTAGCGCCTAGGGGAGAGTTTGGGTCTGGGTTTGGCTGCGTTACCGTAGCACACCTATCAACCTCTTATCAGTGCCTACCTTCTGACAGACCAATTCAGACAGTATTAGTCACCCCCGTGTCCTTATACACCTCAACGTTCATCCTACAAAGTCCCATCACAAGGGAGAAATATCAAGCCGCAATCATTTTTTGCCCGTATTGAAACGGCTGTACGCCGTATGGACCTGATAACTCAATTTCCCTGTACAAGAATACGGGGCAATCCGTATGGGTTGACAGGTACGCCGTAAGGTCTAACAACAGCCACGTCAGGCGTCACAGCAGTGATTCCCGACTTTTTATGGCTACTGTGCCGCCCTTTGTTGAATCTAGTTTCAACCGACCCCCTTGCCTGGCCCAGCATGGTTCTGAGAAATAAATGTATTAATAATCAACGTCAATATGTTAACCGATTGTCCGTTTTGTGAGGTATCCTAACTAGCTGCTTGGAACTGCAAGCGAATACAAATGTAATTCAACGGACGCTCTACACGCGTGATGTGATGTGTTCACGCTCGCTGGTTACTCTTGGAAACCCGCGTTGTTTACGATCAATGAGTTCGAAAGGTATTTGACATCGTTGTAGGTTGCCATATAGATTTAAAATTATATTATAGCTATTTTACATTGTCAGATACATACACGGTTATGCACCGATGACTCTCACGTGCGATATAATTTTCACACATTTTAAAATCATCTCACGTGCCTCCTGGGACATGACCACGTGACCCGCAGGGGTCAGCGTGCCGCCGCGTCAAAGCAATGGGGGGCCACCTCTGAGGCCCTGCGTTGGAGTCCGTCGTTTTGCAGCCGCCCGCGATTAAGGCGTCTTTTTTCCAGCGAGGCGAGCTGACGGCGCCTCAAGAAGCCCGGCAATTGTTGTCGAAACAGAAAGCATGGGCGCAAGCTGGCAACGTGCCAGAGCGCAGCCGCACGCAGTGGCACGGCTCGTCCGGGGATGGTCGGCATTACATGTCGAGGCCTCGGCTGCGAAGTTCAGCCAGATTGAGTAAAACAAGAAAAAAATAACACGTTTCACAATGTTTATTTTTTTTGCAGCCATTTGGTGACCAATTTGAGATCGTGAACATCACCTCGGCCTGATGAAAAAAAGCACAGGTTTTATACCCTCAAACACAAGTCTGCATTGACCACAGGTGCTTGTGGTAAAATATGCAAATATTATTTGATAATGTATGCATCGTCCTTGGAACTATGAACTATAAAAAATATATACTTTTTTTTCTCCAGGTAAGGCCCAATGAGCTATGTGGCTATTTTTCAGAAGCGACCTGGACACAAATGATATCTCAATGAAGCAGCTTATCAGGTGGAAATGTATGGCAGCTAAACACTCTAATGCATGTCTAGAATTGCGGATGGAAAAACCGGAGGACCCGGAGAATAATCCACGTAAACGCGGGGAGAACATGCAATCTCCAAATATACAGGCATCAGGATGAGGATCGAACCGACAGCCTCCTTGTATACCAGGCGAGGTAGTTAACATCTCACCACTGTGGCGCCCCTGATTGGCCTACGCCACCCGTGTTAAACCAGTGCACGCCAAAAGGCAAATAGCACAAAGGCAATGCAAATGTCAAAGCATTATTAGCTCGGGTTGAGCAATTATATCGGTATATTTGAGAAAGAACCCAGTTTCTAATAAAGGGTGGCTAAGATTTGGACTCAAATCCACGCTTCAGCCCTGCTGGCCGATTGAACACGGGCAGGGCAAGAGGCCCTGAAGGCACTGGCCAGGGTGGCAACGCTCATCAGTAACGTTCATCTCCACGAGAGTGTTCGGAGCGCTGGGAGCCAATCTCCCCGGCAGGCGCCGCGCGACGACCCTCGACCCCGCGACCCCTCCTGTTGCGGGGTCTCCCATCCGCGCGAGGCCTCGCCGCCGCTCAATCAGCATTGCCTCTCATCTCAACCTGCGGTCACTCCTTCTACTCACACTCCTCCCCACCGCTCATCACCTCACACACGGCTCGATAAGTTGCACGGGGAGACACGGCAGCTATGCATGTGTACGTATCTATGTTGGAGCTTATTTCGCGCCGTACGTAGGCCAACCGTGCTAATCCGAGGTGCGGGGGAAGGACAACAAAAAACAATCAAACATGTGCCTCTCGTCGAATAGATGAAGGCTTCCTCAGGGCCTTTTAGTTTACGAGGGGGTCTGTATGTTTGTATGTATGTTTGTATGTATGTTGAATTTCTTTAGCACCGTACGTAGCCAACCGTGCTCATCAGAGGTGCTGGCAACTTGCGGCCCTCGGGCCGTAGGCGCCCCGTGGGACCTCTCGTGGCGGGCCGGTCTCAGAGTCTCTCGGGGCGATGCGCGGGGTCGCGATGAGCGCACAGGCACGATGTCAAGCTTGCGGACCCCTGACGGGAAGGAGGGCCGCTCACATGGCCCACCGACTCATCTGGGTCGCCCATAACCGCACCCGTACCGTCGCCCGCACAGACGTGCAAAGCCGTGTTTTGCCAAGCGGGGCACAAGATGTGTGCGCGGCACTCGCGCAACGGGGGTCCCATTCGCCGAGATCTTTAAAGCGCAACGTAGTCGCGTTTCCGCGGCGCTCGCGGGGACTTCTCCGGCGATCCGTCGCCCACGAGGTCGCTTCAACGTTGCAAAAATAAAAAAAAAACAAGAGGGGCTGAAACGCTTTGGCTGCGCCGCCGCGTGTTGTGCCGCCGCCTGCCGTGACTGCTCACGTGCCGCCAATTAACCCCGGCTGTTGACTCCGATTAATCGCTTCTCAAAATGGCATTGAGAAAAAACATAATTATAATACATTTTAATCTTTAAAACGCATTTGACCGGTAAATGCTAAGCAGTGGTCATCTGAGCACACCTTGGTCACAGCCTGTTCGTGTGGTCATAACAGCGGGGTACAGTCAGCGAGATGAATGGCAACCCTCATTTGAACAAGGACACAATTTTGACTCGGTGACTTTATTGGTGACCGGACCGAGTCCCAGCCACTCGCTGCCGTTGAGAACCAGATTTTCAATCAGGGGTGGTCGAAACCCCGATTGCGATGCGGGATTCCATCCGCGGCCCTCTCATTGCTCCGACACGGAAACTACCCCCGGGAGCCACTCACCCGGCTGTCTTCATAGCACTGATTTTTTTGTTTGACGGGAGCCACCATGCACTCGACGACGCAGCTCCCACGCCGACAAGCAGCGCTCGCCATTGATTGCGCGCGTCGTTGTTTACAAATGGGACCGCCACGATCCCGACGGAGGGAGGGAGTGCGAGCCGACTCTGAATTCCTCACGCCTCGTCAAGGGTAGCGGCGTCGGTGTGGAAACTGTAGCCCTGCACGTAACCAACGTGACTGTCAATCAGATTACACGCAAACAACTCTGATCCCGCGCCAGTCATCCCCGCGTCGCCTTCCCACCAAACCCGCTGTGTCGGCAGCCTCGGTGTTGTCACCGCGCGCGCGTGGGGTGGTGGTGGTCGACCAACGTCAAGGAACCCTCGCTGGGCTCTGAAGCTTAGCAGGGCTTGAGCATGGATAGTGCCTGGATGGGCAAGCAGGTTGTTACAGGCTGCTGCGTGGGGCTACGTAGTGGGCAGCAGAGGGCGGTGCACGAAAGCCCATAGTTGGACTGTACGTCTATGCTCCCGCATGTATGCTCCCTGCATTCACCAACCCACACTAACCAGCGTGGTGAAGTATGGTGAAATAATCCGCACGAGTCTCACGGTGTGAGGAGGCCCTCCTCCAGCAGCGGATGGACAAAAGCGCTGTGCAAGCAGATTAGCGAAAGTCACCTCATGAATACAAACGATTGCACATAACAAAGACAAATATCCCCGGTATAGACTTAACATACTGTTGGGGCAAGTGTTGTCAGTGAGCACCTATGAAGGCCGGCATGGTACAGGAGAGGGTGGGTGGCAAGCATTACGCCCGACCGCCTTTGTCTCCCCAGTGGCGACGTTTACGCACCGCACCGCGTACTCATTTGACGCTGGGTCGATCTAGGGGAGGCCCAGGACCGGTTCAAATATCCGTCACTGGTGTTGGCCGTGAGCGGGAATCGAACTCGGGTAGCCGAGTTCGTAGCGCTACGCACTAACCGCTCCATCACCGCTCCCTCATACACACAAACACACTTTCACAAACACTGTCACACACACAGATACACCGGTGTGTTTACAAGATGCATATGAAATCACGGACATAGAAGGTCCCGTATCTGCGCAACGCGTTATTGCGTTTTGGAATTTCAAATGAGGACACGAATCCATTTGCTATACTCGTCATGACCGCGACAGACGACTTCGCTATTTAAATATAGATCATGGCATCCGACGTATCGCACGCGAGCACTGCGTGTGCCACAACATTGTGCGCACTGCTACCGCATTTTGCCTGCCAATCTGCGTTATTCTGTCCAAGCCGTGCGAGGCATTCACATCTTTTAATGGTCCCATAAACGCGATTGCATTTCTGGTCACGGAAACGAAGTCGCTCGTTGATCGCGAATCCCACATTTCGAAAAACGAGCACCACTATCATCATCATCGCCGTCTATTATTTAGACTGCGCCGCCCATGCAGGACATCTCGAGGCACCGGAACAAAAGGGGCGTTTGAGATAATGGCTCGGCAGGGAAGTGATTGCAGGCCACACGCGCTGTTCGCAATCAACCGCGGTGCGGACAATGTACACGGACACGCGAGTACAAGCGCAATTCGGAAAGCCACGTTGCATGTGAGACTTTCAATTCTGTCCACTGCATTTGAGTCATTCGCAAGCTATCTGAACACAACGGCTTTACGGGACTTTAGTCCTAAACTGATGAATTGCGGGTGCGTTAAAATACTTATCAGTTTAACACGTGCAGGCTCTAGCGACCAATAGCATACATAATAGAGTTTTTTTTTAATGGTTACATCGCATAGATACAAATTTGCAAATCCACATTCTAAATGTTATGGGGTTACTTCCAAACACACCGGGTGTGCTGTACTAGTAACGCATTGGCACGTTCTGTTTACGTGACAACCCTTACTCATTGGCTGTGTCGCGTGGTGGGGGGTTTAAGGGTACATTTATATTCACGTGATCTAACCCAAACATCTGTATCATGGATAAAATAATTACATTCCTGGATAAGCTGCCCCACTCGGTGGGAAGTCAATGGTGGGAGAGCTTTGGAGAGATAGGCTCATGGCGCGAGAATGTGGAGTTTTCACCACTCCCACCACTCTCCCGGCACACGTCCCCACCGCTCGCATGAGCGGGGAGGAAAGAGGTCAATGCTATTCCCGCACGCTTATTGGTTCTTGCGCCGACACCCCTGCAGTCACTGAGATCATCAACTCACTCAGAGTGGCTCAGGTGGCTCACAAAGGCCCCGTCAGAGCACTAAGCTGGCATCAATGATCCACCAACACCCACTTTCTTTGCCATCTCTGTGATCCACTAACCCCCTAATCGACTCAACACAGAAGATCCCTGGAGTTTGATCTTCCACGAAGCTCGTGGTCCACCTTAAATCACATCAACTGCACACACCATGGCAACAGCAGATGCGGACACCTGATACAAACATTGAAAATTAAAAACCCTCCAGTAGCGGTGTGCAACTGCGGTCATCCAGAACAAACCATGAACGTATAACGATCCACAAAAATACAAAGGAGACATCACAGCTATGATGATACACTACTCCGCTGCTCCTGACGCAATTATTTGGGCTTAACTAACTGAATGTGAAATTGTAGCTGTTGCGCTGCATCTACATCAGCCGTACGCAAGAAGAAGCTACGCGATCCACCAATCCTTGCCTCCGGAGTGATGGATTACAGGTGTGCACCAGCGCTGATGTGTGCAAGTCAAGCACCCATTAACTAATTTCTCTATAACTGTTTTTCGTCTTTAGTTTGTTGTCCTTCCCTCGCACTTCCGATGAGCACGGTTGGCTACGTATGAGAGGCTCAGAATAGGTGGCCAATGGCATCAGAACGAGGGTCGACTGTGCTCAGGTTATCAGGTTTGCAATAGCGGCGAGCAGACCATTGCGCACCGTTCGCTGCTGAAGGTCACGTGGCTGGGCGTGAGCGTTGCGGGGGAGCAGCGGTGCAATGGCCGGCGCTCTTCCTCGCCAACGAATCCAGTGTCCGCTAGGTTAATTCTCGGCCATGGTTTCAAATGAGTGGTCAAAATGTCTACCAAACTGGTCCTGGACCTTCCCTAGGCTGACTCAGCCTCAAATGAGTATCTGGCACGGTACTAGGGAGACAAAGCTGGCCGAGCATGGGGAAGGCCACATCACCCCATTCGCAGCTGGCCTTAATAGGTGTTCACTCAGGCTGCCACCTTTACTACTGGAGACCAAAGTGGGACATGTCTCTGTCTCAGCCAGCATATTTCTCCGTCCATCATCAGTACGTATTGTGCAGTCTACTACGGTAAAGTTCAACGGAGCAATACCGGTACCAGATCTCGTCACAAATCGATTCCTGCCACCCGAATGCAGACGCCAGTTCCCAGACTTTGGCAACCCTAGCGCGCTCTCACCGTACAGTCTCTTCTCCCATAACGCGTCGTGTCGTTTTCAGAACGCGAATTGGGTATCAAAAGCGACGAATGTATTCGGAAGCACATTGTTTCATAACGCTGGATGCGAATTGGATAACACGCTATCGAGTGAACGTACCTACGACGCGCGAGTAGAAATACGCAGTTGTGCGGCTGCCTCGGCGTAACATCGCACAAGGCATTGGGATACTGCTGGATGCTTCGAGATGCTACCCACACGACTCAGTCTTTGTTCGGCCTGCGTGCGCATCTCACGTGTTGTCGCGGACTCTGCCTTAGCCTACATTATTAATTATAATGCGATTTCTCCATCACGCGGCGTTCTTCAGGAACATAACTACCGTGTTATAAGAGAACAGACTGTACTTGCCTCAATAGCCTGTATGTCTATAAGGGGGATCTTTGTCTTTGTGTGCGTAATGTAGGTTAGCACGTGCAGTGTGTTAACATAGTGGGAGCGGTGGCGTAGCGGTTATCATGCTGCGCTACGAACGAGGCGGCTCGAGTTCGATTCCTGTTCAAGGCCAACACCAGTGACGATTATCTGAACTGGTCCTGGGCCTTCCCTAGGTTGACTCAGCCTCAAATGAGTACCTGGTACGGTGTGTAAACATCGCCCATGGGGAGATAATGGAGGTCGGGCGTGGTGCAGGCCTCCCACCCCCTCGCGTACCATTCCGGCCTTCAATGGTGCTCGCTAACAGCACTTGACCTCAACAATCTAGTAAGGCTATATGGGGGATCTTTGTGTAAACATCGCCACTTATGGAGACAAAGGCGGCCGTGCGTGGTACTAACCACCGCACTTGCCCCCAAAGCTATGTTAAGGCTATACGGGGGATCTTTGTATTTGTTTGTAACGTAGGGAGCAGAGTGGGGCATGCACTCTGCTATGAACCCAATGATAATGGCAGCGAGTTGGTTGGACTCGGTCTGATCGCCAAGAGTCACCGAGTCAAAGTTGTCTCCTTGTTCAAATGTAATCCGCTAGTATTACCGTATTAACAGGATGTGATCAAGGTGTGTTCAGATGACCACTGCTGAACACGCTCAGACATGTATCACAGTGTCCAGTGGTATCTGAACTTGCTGCGGAACTCCCCTATGTCAGCTCCGCACGAGATGGGTCCCTGGGAGGTGTGTTAATCGAATCCATCACTTAGGAGGTGCCAGTACGGCAAGTAGATTCGTGCAAGTTTGGAAGCTTAGAGATTATTCCCTCCACATGCCCCTGCATGAAAAACACATAAAAGCGTCTTAAGACTTTTTGAGGATTTTCTGTATGAATCGGATCATCATCATCATCTGTAACATGTCTGTATGTTAAACGTATTTGGCAATTTAAAAAGCCAACCGTTGCAGAAGCAACAGCACTACCGTCGTCATGATCATCATTTCATCGTCATCATGATCACGTTCTGTGTCCAAACCGCTCCAGTAGACACTATCATGGGAGCAAATGTTTCTCTACATTTCTCCAGGGAAAGAATTTCACCTAAAAAGTGCAGAGTTTCAGTGGACGAGCAGGACGAGTCACCAGCCCAGCGTCACCAGTTGATTGACGAGACCGTGCGGGAAATTCCCCAAACTCCCACAATCAACTCCGTCGGCGGCTGACTCCATCTTGCCGACGTCAACGAGACTCGCGGACGGGGGCCATTGGCGGAGGTCGCCGCGGATCAATGCGCCGTGCGCCGGCTGTCCAAGCGAATCGATGGCCACGACGATGACAGATGGCTCAACTCCTCCGCAACCCCCTCCCCCCCGCTCATGTCGAGCCCTTCGGCGTGCGCGGGATGAGCGGTAGCAGCGGACGGGCGGGCGCAGTCTGCTGGCCGTCGTGAAACCGGCCGCTCGGGAATCGCGAAATTGCGCAACGCGCGACCGATTTTCCGTCATCGTGCCGAAGGCGTGGCGGAACGATGGCCACCAACATTCTTCCGCGTTAATCGGGCGCACGAGGTCACGGGGTCAGGATTTGCATGTCCAGGGCGTTGGCTTCAGCACCATCACGGTCATTCCGACACCCTGCTCTAAGTCTACCCCCAGTGGTAGCTGTCCCTGTATTGTATGCAGCGCCGCCCGACATATGGGCATTAGTCTGATAGTAGGGAACGATGTTGCAGTGTGTTTTTTCCCAATTGAGTAATTTGCGGGTAATCTATTATAAAAGCCCGGAATTCCGTTTGTCCGTTTATTCGTTTGTCCATCAACTGAAATATGAGTGCCTTCTGAACCAGTATGATCAATATAATTATCGTTTCATAAATTACTGTTTCACCCATTATCCAGAAATACATCATTTTCCATTTATTGAGTATTTGTTTAGATTTCTGATGGTCGCGGTCATGGACGGAGGGTGCAATAAAAAAATATCTAATGAACTTTGATGTACGACCCAGTAGCATCTGGACACATTGTGGGGAGAGGGGGGGGAGAGAAATTCGGTGGGGCGACGGGCGAGACGCGAATCGCCGAGAAGCCCTCCACAGGAGCTAGAATTGTAGACTGAGGACAGGGCATCGGAATGACGGTGATGAGATGTACGGCGCTGGAAGATGCCGAGGCATTGAAGCCGCCGAAATTCTAGCGGTGAAAATGTTGACAAATTTGGGCCTTGACACTAACACATGGATTACATCCATAATGCAGGTTTTTTTTGGGGTTAGATCACGTAAATATACAAAATGCCGTTCAGCCCGCCACCACCCGGCACAGCCGATTAGTAAGGTTTGTCACATAAACAGAACATGCCAATTCATCACTAGTAAAGCACAACTTACTATTCGGCTGTGTTGGGTAGTGGCGGGTGTAACAACACACTTATATTTACGCGATCTAACCCAAAAACTCCTGTATTTTGGATGATATTGCTCGCGAAAGCCTTCGTGTTAAAATGTCTTCCACTTTAGTTTTTTTCTTCTTCAAAATCATGTCGCAGGTTATTTAACATCCACCGCGAAACAGGCGGGCCACACGTTTGTGGACGAGAGGCATCCGTCTTCTTGGTTCTTTCGGTAAAGTCACGTAGAAGGAGAGGCATCCGGTATTAACCAGCGTAGCCACTGGGCTCGAAACAGCCAACCTCCAGCGGCAACACGCTGCTGCCCGGCCGCGTCAATGAATTATCGAAGCGCAGACGTCGGTAATATGTTCGAGGCGTCTTCGTTTGGGGAAAAATAAAAATAATAACCAGTTCTTATTCACCCATCCTCCGCGGGAGATCGTTAATAGCGCGGTGACTATTATGGCCCAGCCGTTGCCATACTCGAGGGCTACATTAGGAATGTGTTATCGCGCTCAATTAAACATCACCACGCTGAGAATATTTAAATCGCAAGAACGCGGCGCGTGTTTTGCATGTGAAAAATGTGATTTTTTTTAATGCTCGCCCCAAAAAAAAGTGTTACTGGGGCAGTGCGTGCGTGCATGCCGCAACAAGTAATTGATGTTTTTTTTTTATTAGAAGCAACCGACGATAATGATGACGATGCGAGCCCATTGACGGAACGTTTTAATAAACCGACGCGGACCCATTCACTGAACATACGCGGCATCATAAATACCGCTTCTACTCACGAAATGTGCGGCGGAGGGGGGGGGGGGCAACCATTTCAAAGCAGAAGAGCCGTTAATTTTTTGTCTTTGACCAAAAATAGTTGGGGAGCCGCATCACGCCGCGGAGTTACTTGTGCACAAACACAGCAGCAGGTGTATGCATACCTGTTAGCCCATACGTTTCACCCGCATTCTTGTCAGCATCACGCGTTTGGAGTGTTTGGCTGCTGTACATTTCCACGAGACGATAAGCCACTTCGCTCAGCTGTACTTTGTGATGGCCAGGTCGCTTCTGAAAAAAACTTTAGAGCTCAGTGGGGCCTTTACCTGGTAAAATAAAAACAATTGTTTAGTTTTTAAGACGCCTTCTCCTGGCTCAAACTCTGCCTGTTCCATACGGTTTAACCCGTATTTGTGTACAGGGAAATTTAGTTTTCAGGTCCCTACGGCGTACAGCCGTTTCAATACGGGCAAAACTATGTTTTTGTCTATTTGTTTGCGTCTATCCCTTGTGATGGGACTTTGTAGGATGAACGTTGAAATTTATCAGGGCAAAAAGGTCTGAATTGGTCTGTAATAAGGTAAGTACTGATATCGGGTTGACAGGTGTGTATACGGCAAATGACAGACACACACATCACACACATCTGACGTAATTAAAATAATAGCTGATAGAATAAACTGCGTCTATTTAGTTGTTTTTCCTCCCCCCCCCCCCCGAGTTATTCTACAGTTTGACTACACGTTTTTGTTGTCACCACGACAGTGGCTTGGCGTCCGTGGGAGAGTAGGGCCCGGTTTTACGGCGATCCGATTTACCACAGGGTTTCCGGGGACGCATTGTGACGTCGTAAAAGCGGGGACCGCCCGTACGACTGCGCTTTAGAGCATAAATATGCGCGTAAAGTAACATCGAGTTGTCGTCTTCTTATCGTCCAAAAAGAACAGGCAGCCAAAGAGCAGCAGGATTTGCCGATCCCCGCCCCGGGCTAGATTTTGACCAATTGCCAAATTTCAAAAATGACATTGCGAGTGACTCGATTGTAATCGACACCGTAATCGTCGCCCCCCCCCCCTACCGTGAAATCTTGGCAGGGACCCTCCTGATAATGCATCTTGAGACTCGGCGAGGCTTTGCTGGGAAACCTGGAAACATGCGTTTAGACTATTTAGATTATTTTGCTGCTATAAATGTCCAAACGATAAGCCACTTTTTGAGCTATCATTTGTGACCAGGTCGCTTTTGCAAAATAAGTTAATACCTCAGTGGGTTTTGCCTGGTGGGATGGGGATGGTTTAGTTTAATGTGTATTTGTTTGGATTATTTGTTTATCTTTCTTGTACTTTGCACTCCAATCGCGTTTTTGTACTGTTTGTTGTTGTAACGTTCGTACCGGCCGCGACTGGATATCTGTGAAAAAGGGCTTTATAGCTCATCGGATTCCTCCCGTATATATTCTGATTCTTAATTCTGAAGATTAGATTGGAATGAGCTCGAATCCCTAGTCATGGCCAAAAGCAGGGGCAAGTGACATCTCAACCGGTCCTGAGCCCACACTGACCAGCGTGGTGAAGTATGGTCACAGCATTCCTGTGACTGGCACGGAATGGAGAGGCCTTCATCCAGCAGTGGATTCCCAGGGGGCTGTGAATGGTGGCTATGTTCATCTCTTGATCGTTCAAGGCTTTCGCTGTTGTCTACTAACTCATTGACTCTGTGATTTCAGTGGACAGTCTTGGAGCTGGTGCCAGTGTGACTGGCGTTCACAATCCGCATGTCTGGGTACTGACTGAACCTTCCCTCGCTGGGCCCATTGGTGTGCTGCGTCTTACTTAACACGGGCGAACGACGCACAGCAAGACGGAGTAATCCCCAGAGACGCCGGTACTGCGGTGTGGCTGGTGCTGATGTAAGTCGCGTGGTCTGTGTGCATGGTTTGCTGCTGCTGCCCTCATTAACCCGAGCTGCCAACGCCACCCATTACGTTTCTCTCCTAACTGCGCTCGGAAAAAAAACGAAAGTTATCATTGAAAAGTAATCACTCGATACACGCTGAGTAGCAATAATCTGCTTACACGTGGAGAAAAAGTGATAGTAGAAGACTACTATTGCCTACCTGCCTTTCGGTAATCCAATTACATATTAGCAGAGCAGCGTCATTTATTATGCATGTGCTTAGCACTGGGGATGCATTAGACGTGATTAAGAATGGCAATATCTTGCGCTTGATACAATTTAATTGCAATTACCGCCATGTGCGGAAATCATCAACAATTTACATTTTAATATCAATGCGCTGCTCATAAGGGGTCTCTCATTAGAGGAAAATTAGCGGTCTCGTAACTCGCTCGATAGCAGACGTTGGGGAGGAGTAGCACCCACAATCGTGAGCGACGCCACTATTAATGAGCAGAGTGTTACGTTTCCAATAAGCTTGCGCGCGCCGCGCATTCTGAATCCAAGTACTTCTCACATAGGAATCGGTTAATTTGAATGTTTAACGAACACACGGCCTCTGCACATGACAACGCATTGCGGAATTCGATAGTTTCAAATCAGATTACCCGATTCACATCCCAGATCGCCCTTGCAAATAAAGGCAACGCTGTTGCATGATGGGTCTCAACGGGTTCATCCATCTCCAGGTCAATGATGGAGACTGACCGACATCACCTTGTTGGGTTTAGTCACCGATCTTAGCCATGGCTGGGTTCAGAGAGCAAGTATCTCCACTCCACATGAGAAACGTGTGTAATTATTATCATGAAAACAAATAGGAGATGGCCGTCGAAGGGACACCGCTGGAATACGCCGCAGGATGTGAACCGAGGACACCAACTGAGAGCCGGCTCGGTGTTTGTCTTGCGGGACGAGCGGCGTCACGATCGTCACAAACGCCGCGATCGGCAAACGTCGCGATTTGCATCGCACCGTTGACAGTGGACATCGTGTGGCATCGTGAAAAATCGTAACGCGGAAAACGGCACCCCCTCCGCGTCCCTACGATTGTCTGTATGTTGAACTTCTTTTGCGTCGTACGTAGCCAACCGTGCTCATCGGAGGTGCCGGGGGGGAGGACAACAATCTAACACACAAAAAACAGTTCTAAAGAAATGAGTTTTCAATCTCGACGATTTAAAAGTGCACAGCTCCAGTGGCTTCCTAACATCGGAAGGAAGAGCGTTGGTGCATCTGAAGGCGCGCGATGCGGTGCCCGTCTTTGTTCGATGGCTATCCCAAAGCCGCCGCTGCTGCGAGGATGACCGGAAGTTTTGCGTGCTGGTTTATGCTCCGTGACGAGATGTAAGTACGTACGCTGAACTCCTTTCGCACCGCACGTAGCCAACCGTGCTCAGCGAGAGATCAGCAAGATATTGCAGTTAATGTGTGTGCAACGACTGTGCGTGTGACGAGTGCGACCTTGTAGCGTGTCCGGTGTCCCCTCCGCGGAGTAAGCGTCCCCGCGGGAGCACGCAAGGAGCGTGGGAAGCAGCGCGGCCTCCGGTAGACCGCTCGACTCCCGCCGCCGTGCGGGTGGCACCCCCAGCGGCCACGGCCGGGCCGAGTTGCGGCGACCCCTCTCACTCCTGTCGGCAACTCGTTGCACAAATCCCACGTGTGCTAAAATTCGGATTTTTTTATTCATTATTTGGTAACCGGTAATTATGTTTTGATTGCCTAGTTCAAGCATGATTTGCGTAATGCATGCGTTTTGTTTTATCTGGGCTATTTCTCCACACGTTTTCTTTTAACTCGTGTCTTTAGAACTGCTTTTTGTGTTTAGTTTGTTGTCCTTCCTCCGCACATCAGAGTAGCACGGTGGGCTACGTATGGTGCGAATGAAGTTTAACGTACATATCAATATCAATACCCGCCATTCGCCACGAAGTCACGGTGACGTCACTATGGCGCCTGTGCCAGGCCAGGTGCACGTTGAGACCACGTGAAGTGTCGAAGGCTCGCTGCCAGGAGGTCAGGGAGAGACCCAACAGGTGCAATGGGTTGGCCGACTGAGATAACTGGCACATGCACCAGCTATACCCCCAACTGTGCCAACTTGCTGCCTTTTAGCCGCTTGGCGCTCTGTTCGTTGATGTGAGCATCCTCCCGTACAGTATCAGTGCATCTCTTCTCCAGCCCGTGTCGTGCTTGTTTAGCCCCTTCTATGAGGCCAAACAGAAGCTGTTTGGCCATGCGGTGGCTGAGCATGCGGTGGCTGGGCATGTGGGTTACATGACCGAGCTAAACTAGCCTTGCCTGCCGGAGGAGCTCACTGATGGGAATGTGTCTAGATATTTCAAAAATTTGTGAGCTCCTCACACAATCCATCCTGGTTAAAACCAGGATGGATCATAGCCAGGCCAGCCTAAATGTTTCTAACCGGCGTAGATGTTCCATTAGGGGAGTCCACGTTTCACAAGCATAGATAAGGATTGTGGCCAAGAATACCCGAAGCTTTGTGTGGAGCGATAGACAGCATTGGGCACACAGCATTATGCAGCCAATGAAAATGGAATGCCGCCAGACTGATTCGGAGTTAAAACTCTGCTATCAAACCGGAGCTGGTCATAAGCACACTGCCCAGGTATGGGAAAATCTCCACTCTTTCCACAACTGCTCCAACAACAATGGGGTGGAGTGTTTTATGCCACAAAATACCCAGGCAGATGCTTAGTTTTGGTGGGGCTGATGGTAAGACCCCACCTCTTAGTGGCACCCTCCAGGTTCAGCAGCAGTACCTTCAACTCCTCCTCTGAGTGAGCAGCAATCACCAGATCATCAGCATACGTAACATGGTTGACCAATAGGGAGCCATCCATCGCCCGCACCCGGGCATCTATCAAGCCTCCTATCGTATTTGTAACAGATGGGAATTCCTCCGGTACAGCGATGGGAAGCTTCTTGAACTACGTGGTCAAAGATGACGTTAAATAATCCGGGAGCCAGAGGACATCCCTGTCGCACCCCAAGGTGAACAGGGAATGGCTCTGACTCATGGCCCCGTAGCTTTACCCGCGACTGCCCACCATCATAAAGGTCCTTAATGATTGTGAGCAGATAGTCTGGGACTCCGGAAGCATGTCGACAGGCCAGAGCCCAGGCCTGGCCTGTTGATGGTATCATAGGCCTTGACCAGGTCAACATACATACATACATACCTGCACTACACATTATCGCTAGTTGACTGTATATTTACAGTAGTTGTATATGCTACACGGTATAGATGTCTGGGAAAGCCTCACTGAACCTCAGAACTCCTTTTCAAGAGAGTCCTTCATGGGGATATTCGATACATTATTTAGTTTTAGATTTGCATGGGAACCTTAAAAATACGTGGTTGACTTATAACATGCTTCCAAATCGTACATATGTCAAGATAAGGTGACACTTGTAACCTGTAACAATAAAGTATTAATAACTCTGTCTGTTCAAGTAAAGGGCATAGGCTTTACCCTTTTCGGAAAGAATACAGGAGGCGTTAAGATGTCCAAACACCAAATGGACATTCTAGATTTGAAGCTTTCGTGACTGCAATAATTCATATTCTTAGGTTTTTTCGGTAAAGTCACGTAGGTAAAAACATTAAAAAGTAAAATAAAATAAAAATAAAAATCACGACGTTTCGGAGGCAACACAAGCTTCCGTCTTCAGGTGGTACCGTCACAGCCACGACAGCTGTATCAAGTAAATGAGAGATTGCAGGAGTTACCACTGCGTTTATATAATGGTTGGAGAAGGTGGTGGGGCAAGGGCCGCATACTTATTATTAATATGGTAAGGTGAGGTTTGAGACGTCGTGATTTTTATTTTTATTTTATTTTACTTTTTAATGTTTTTACCTACGTGACTTTACCGAAAAAACCTAAGAATACCAAATGGACACCCATCGCAAGGCATCGAGTCTGCATTAACCACACATGCTTGTGGTAAAACATGCAAATAAACATGTTTTCATAATAATAATCTATGCATTGTCCTTGAATCAGATTTTTCTCCACCAGAGCTGCAGCCTCAAGGCCACCAGTATCAGACCAGAGAACAACGCCTAAAGGCAAACATCTCAAAGGTAATGCAAATATCAAAGCATTAATAGCTTAGGTAGAGCAGTTAAATCCATAGGACCCTTTTTGCCGTATCAAGAATGATGGAAATTTAAAAAAAGAAGAGGTTTTTGCCCTTTTCCGGGAAGAACACGAGAGGTGTCAAGATGTTCAAACACGGCGCAGTACTTCAGGAGCTCGCTCCGCACGTGGCCTGCACGCGGGGACGCGTCACTGAGAGGGGGCCTCCAGGTCTGGACACCGTGCACTCGATCCCCCATGTGGCCTTGACAGACTGTTGGGGCAAGTGATATTAACGAGTAGCACATATGTAGACCGGCACGGCACGAGGGAGTGGGTGGCCAACACCACGCCTGGCCGCGTTTGTCTCCCCCGTGCTCATGTTTTACACACTGCAATAGGTACTGGTTTAAGGCTGAGTCGACCTAGGTGATGCCTAGGACCGGTTAAAATACCCGCCACTGGTGCTGACCGTGAGCGGGAATGGAACTCGCTTCACGGCTGTTCGTAGAGCAGTGCAGCGCTAACCACGGGGGCTCTCTACAGACAATACCTGATGATGCTCGTTGCAATTACTGGTGAAACGTCGTTCTCTAGATTGTACATGTTGTGGCTTTGCTCTCCAACACACCGGTGTGCTGTGGCAGTAACGAATTGCCATGTTCTGTTTACGTTACAAACCTTACTAATTGGCTGTGTCGGGTTTTGGCGGGCTTAACGACGCATTTATATATTTACGCGCTCTATCACCCAAAAAAAACCTCTATTATGGGTGATATTGGTCGCGAAAGCCTCCTCCGTGTTAAACAGACAATAGATTATACTTTTTTCAATAAAATATTCGTAAGAAAATGTCCACGTGATGGGTGAATTCATGAATAGAATGTCTCCATAGGAAATAAAAATAATAATAATTTCCGCCTCTAAAAATATCCAAAATGCAACCGTTGGGAGGTGACGACGAAACTTTTCTGCCAAAATGATCCCCGTCTCTAAATAATCCCCGTCTCCAAATGATCCCCGTTTCCCGGGCGTACGCGCGGGGCGCGTTCATCCTCGCGCGCTCCCGGCAAGGGGACGCGGCGGCATTCCCGGCGGCGTCACGCGATCGCAAGGCCCTCCAGTCTCAAGCCACTGCTGGATGAGGGTTTCCCCACGTCCTGTGGGTCGTGCAAGTGGCAAGGAAAATGACGATTTGACCGTCACACTTTGGATGTTGAAACGCGAGTGATAAGGCGGGTCGAGGTTGAGGGTGAGCCTCCGGTGGATGCAGTGATGAGTACAGTACATTATACTGATGTCACAATAAAAAATATGAGCCACCCTTGGTTAATGATCCAATCAAGCAGGTCACCAGTGTGACTGCACAAACCATATATATATACACTGGGAAATATTAACTCAAATGACTTGGAATTTCTGTGCAAACATCCCTTCTCTTGACAAGCCCAAACTGGGCATAAGTCAAAAAGAGCTTCATAGCTCATCGGATTCCTCCAGTCTAAAGAGATATTCTGATTCTGAATAATAAATTAGAATGCTCTCGAATCTCTAGCGATGGCGAACAACAGGAGCAAATGACATCTCAACTGGTCCTGCGTCCCCCAACAACACGAACCCGCACTGACCAGCGTGAAGTATGGTCGCAGCATTCCTGTGGACGGGCACGGCATGGGGAAACTTTCATCCAGCAGTGGATTCCCAGGGGGCTGTGAATGGTGGCTATGTTAATCTGTGAATGGTGGCTATGCTAATCTCTTGATCGTTCAAGGCTTTCGCTGTTGTCTACTCACCCATTAACTCTGTGAATTCAGGGGACAGCCTTGGAGCTGGTGCCAGTGTGACTGGCGTTCACAATCCGCATGTCTTGGGCACTGCCTAAAACTTTCCTCGCTGGGCCCATTGGTGTGCTGCGTCTTACTCAACACAGGCGAACGACGCACAGCAAGACGGAGTAATACCCAGAGACGTCAGTGCACTACACAGTTGCAAATCATTGGGAGGGAAAACGGCCACTGGTTACCGCCCCCCCCCCGACAATTACGACACAAGCGTGTGTACTGGTGTCGCTCCAACGAGACGCAGGGACATCTACGCTCGGAAGCTTCGCCACGGCAAGCGGAACATCGCCACGTGACAAGAGAACAGCCGCGGAAGATGACCTCACAGAGCTACTACTGATGTCCTGTCAGCAGGTCCCACAAAAGGCGGCACACCCGTTCATATTTTCCTGCGTAGGTGTTTGCGATTGTTGCTGCACATCCCTTCTGATGCATTTTCAGGTTGTGCCGCACGACGTCCGACGTTTCGCTCCACGTGCCGAGAGCTTCTTCAGGAGGTGCGCTGATCATGAATCGGAGCGAAAGGGATGTCGCAAGGAACAAACACGAGGCTCAACTCGCCAGCGCGTCGCAGAACATTTCCAACAACGCGTTTCTTTGCTGCACGGCGATCTAACCAATTTCTCTTTCATCCTCAGAGGTGGAATAATCAAAATGTGAAGTGACGGACCGCACGTAACGTGCCGTTTCCGTGCAGTTCTGTGATGCCCAAGACCGCCATGAAGTCGCCTCACTCGACAACCCGGTTTAATCACGAGCCGCTGAATCTCGGAGATTCAAAGCGGGGGTCTCAGCCCCGACTCCGCGTTCACGGTGCGCATATCTCGCCGTGTGACATCGAGCCTCAAACAGCGCCGTGCGATTCACTAATCCGTCACGAGTGCCTGCGCCAAATCCCGTCTCGCGGCGACAGTGACGGCGGCTCGCGGGCGAGGGCACGCGCTCCTGCCGAGCCACGATACTGGGATTTGCGCGGCTCGCGGCCCCACGCGCAAGCGACCGCCGCTGCGGAGTGGAGATGCGGCAACGCGCCAGGCCCGCGACCCCCGCAGGCTGTCCGACACGAGTCAGCCGTTCTGTTCCATTGAGAGTCGTCGTCCCGTGGACAGACAACGGGCCCCGCCATAGGAATGTGTGGACATTTACACCACTACCGGTGGTCTTGAGACGACGGCGACGGGGAGTGGTGACGCCGCGGTTAGCGTACTGAACTTTGAACGTGGCAGCGAACACCAGTTGCGAGTCGTATCAGAATGCTGACAGTGTGGTGCGGCATGGTGAAGTGACCTTTACGATGGACATTGTGTGTTGGGGAAGCTTTACATGGGCAGCATTTTATGATAAAAGGATTTCAAATTATTCAATAGGTACTTTTATTATTATTATTATTATATTGCGCTACTATATGGGGGACCAGTGTGTCCTGCACATGAGACAATCGCTGCTGAGCACTAACACGAAGTGGTGGTGCTCATGTTCTAGAATAGCTTGCACCAGGCCCGGCTCCAGCTCATCTCGGATTGGGGGAGGGGGGGTAGCGCAGCAGAGCTGTCGTGTGGGGGGCCACTATAACCATTATTCACCGCTAAAGAGAGGGCACTTGGGGGGGGGGAGTGGGCAAAGGGACATTCAGTCATGTAGGGCCCACCCTAGAGACGGGCTAGCCCCGGCCCTGCACTGTCGAGCAGGGACACAAGGCCACTGCATACCACAGTTACTTTTTGGAACTCCCAACGGTCGAGGCACAGGCCAAGTCAAGGGAAGGCGGTGGAATGGAGAAGTAGCTTTCCGGGAATCGCGCAGCGTGGGAAGGGCCCTCATCCAGCAGCGGGATGTGACGACGCGCGTCACGAGATGAAGTGGCGTCAAGAACGTAGCGACGCCGCACCTACGCACAGCCTCACGACATTCCAGGGAAAGGACCCCGGAACACAACCAACACAAAAGAAACAACGCCCGAAGTCACTTCCACGGCCTATCCCACCGCCACTCTGTAATGAGCGGTTTGCTGCACTTGAATCGTCTGACAATTCTCGTCCTCGAGAGCGGGAATATACCGAATTAAATGTTGCGAAGGTATTTTTATTGTGGATTATTGTGGAGTTATTGTTGACCTGGCTGTGACCATTAAGTTCTCCCGGGTGGCTGAAACATTGGTTCGTAGTCTGGCTCTCAGCAGTGCTCTTTCATTGCTGCGACATGGCCATTATGAACTCCTTCCCCCCCGCCCCTCCGAGGCAGCCAAAGGCGAAGTGAATTGTAGGAGAACGTTGGGTTCAGGGACACAATCGGCACTCCGAAGGGCACGCGATTGCCGATACAATCATCCGTTATTTGAGGTATGTCATGGCTCTGCCCAAGGTGCTATCGTTATCCCCATGAAAAGCACAACGATTTGTGTCAGAAAAAAACTTTTTTTCAGGCCAGGATTTCTGTTATTTCCTGCAGTGGACGGTGGCCAAGTCGCTCGGGGGAATCACGCTGGTCGCAAGAAGGGGGCTGATCCACTAAATTCCATATTCATGTGGCAGGTCACAATCTATCCGTGGGACAGCCAGAGCTTTCCCATCGTTTAAATGCAGCGGTCCAATTAACGTGACACATTCCAGCTCTGCAAGACTACGTTTTACGAATTTTAATTTAATCCCCAAGCAAAACCTTCAATTCTCCAATGTCGACACTCAGCATTGTAACCTGGCAAAATCTGCCCCTTAAACTGTCACCTTTGCAAGTCCAAACGCAAACATTCTCTCATCTACTGTCAGCCAGTAGATGAAAGAACCCCCCCCCCCCAAGGGCACGATTTTTCTGACCTTGCCTCAAATCTGGGCCCTCTCTTCCACTCCTGAGCGCCGGCGATTTCCACAGCCGTGTTGGGAATGCACCTAATCCCCTGGTCACCGGGTCTCGCAGTCACTCCGGGAATCCAGAGCCCATCTCAGCCGGCGCTCATCTCCCTCCCAACAGCGTCACACTTGACCCCGCGCTCGGAGTGCCTCGGCTCACGGTCCAAACATGCCACGGCTGCAATAATTCTGGCCGGGTTTCGACTCGGCGGTCGACGTTCTGCCGTCGATAAAATGAGTGGCTCTTGGTCGGACTTCATCGCCGCGGTTGCCCCCGCGGGCAGAGTGCTGCCCCTCGCAATACGCAGGAGGCGGCTTGACGCCGCGGCTTTGCGGGCTGCGGCCTTGGGCTGCGGATTTTGAGAGGCCGCCTAAAAGTATGAATACACAGACAGCTGTGTTATGGTTGAAGAGC
Organism: Lampetra planeri; assembly: GCF_965212315.1. Taxonomy (NCBI): domain Eukaryota; kingdom Metazoa; phylum Chordata; class Hyperoartia; order Petromyzontiformes; family Petromyzontidae; genus Lampetra; species Lampetra planeri. The sequence goes on from NC_136110.1 coordinate 18,934,995, forward strand.
AATACCGTAGCACTGTGATAAACCGTCCGGGTAGGTTGGTAATCAAGCCAAGAATACCGGGTAAACCTTATGGCTTGACATGTATGGGGCAGGCAGAGTTTGAACCAGGAAAAGGCGTCTTAAAAACTAAACATTTAAATTATTTTTTCACCAGGAAAAGGCCCCACTGAGCTATATAGTAGCTCTTTTTTCATAAGCGACCTGGCAATCACAAATTACAGCTCAACGAAGTGGCGTGATACTGTTGATTGTCATGCAACGCCGATGAGCACGGTTTGCTTATGTACGGTGCGAAAGAAAGTCTACGTACATTCTAAATGCGGAGGGAATAACCCGAAGGACCCGGAGGAAAAATCCACGCGACCACGGGTCGAGAGAGACACGCAAACTCCAAATATACACAACAGGCATCGTCAGGGTCGGAATCGAGCCCATGACCTCCTGCATACGAGGCGATGTAGGTATCAAGTGGTAATCAGACTGCTCGACTCACACTACAAGATGCCCATCATCCCCTGGGGATCGTTAAAATGAGTCAAACTTTGTGGGAAGTCAACAGTGGTGGTTTCATCGTGGGACCCCTCTTGGCAGTATCAAAAATACTGGCAAGAGAGGTCCAATGATGCAGCTGCTCACCCCGAGCTCTCAATGCCCTGATAGTGGCATTGCCTTTGTGCTGTTCGCCTTTTGGCGTCCTCTGGTCTAACACCGTTTGAAACTAGGCTCGAAAGAAAGCTGTCTCTGGTATGGACCACTCATTTTCAAAGACAATGCATCATCATATACTACCAGAACATGTTTTTGTGTTTGCATGTTCACCACAAGTATGTGTGGTTAATGCGGACATGCTTCCTTGCAAAAAGGTTTCAGTTTGGTGTTTTAACATCTTAACACCTGTTTTATTGCTAGAAAGGGTAAAACCTATTATTGTTGTAATGGTGGTTTTCCTTCTATGGGGATATTGGTTCCTGCCAAGGAAGTGTGGTGTTTGCACTACTGCTATTGGATAGAACACACGGATGAACACTGGCCCAATTAGCGGTTGAGTATGGAGACAATATGACCCTTTTACAGTGTTGTTAGCGCACACCTATTAGGGTGAGTAACATCGCCAAGTGTGTGACCCACATGTGCCACGGCTCCCCTCACACACAAATACAAATATTTGTGTATTTAAATGACGACGTAACTCGCGTTATAACGATCATAGGCTGTTCAGAGAAGTGCTGTTAGAATATATTCAGGCAGCACGGTACATGGGGTGAGTGGCCAGCACCACGTCCAGCTGCCTTTGTCTCCCTCCTCAAATGTTTACATTTGAGGCTGAGTCGACCTAAGAGAGGACCAGGGCTTGTTCAGATATCCGTAACCGATATTAGCCGTGAGCAGGAATTGACCAAAGACAACGATCCCCCAAAGAGTATGGATTCCTGCAGTCACGAAAGCTTCAAATCAAGAATGTAACAGACTGTTGGGGTACTATCCACGCCCCTACCGCTCCCCACACGCCCCACTCGATTCACGCAAGACGCACATACTGACACATGATCGGACACTATAGATTGAAAGAGTTTTAAAATAATCGTGCTAAGTTGTTTTCCTTTAATAGCTAATATCTGGAAAACACGGGAGCTGATTAATTGGTTTTGCTTCTTTCCATTATCCCGATCATCAGACCATCGCACGCATGTCAAACTGCACACCACGCTTCCAGTGACAATCTACGCTTTTCTGCTGAAATTGACTGCGCTCACCTTCACTGGGCCAAGATGCTGTTGATGATGATGATGATGATATTGTTGTTAATTTCAATGTCACCCTGCCCAAGTGGGCCAGGGCGTGGCGTTCATCTCCGATGACAGCCCAAAGTTGAAATTCCACTTTGCCGTGGCTGGGTAAAAATAAGTATTTCCGCAGAACTGTAAATGCTTATGTTCTATGAAGTGGTACTCCTATCACGGGGACATAAACTGTTTTGGAATGCCACAGATGACAGCCTCCCAATGGCATTTAGATACGGGGCTTATATTCTGGCCCAGCATAAACACTTCCTTCCCATAAATCTCAAATGCCCTGTGCTTAGCTTTCGTCGATGAAGGAAGTGATGCAGTCATTCAAGCATGTCACAAACCAAGCCCAATTAAAAATAAATATATACAGTGTGTATATGTAGAATGTTTAAAGATGGAACAGCTGCACTGATAATGCACAAAGAATCAACATATGACTCGAAAGAATCAGGAGACGAACACGACTATTCACAGGAACGTCACAAGATTACTTACTTTGATTTGAGAAATAGATTTGAGAAGTAACGCAGACGACATTGGCCATCTCCTGTTTGACGACGATGCACAGGAGGGAGTGATCGGACAACTTAACAGAGGGCGCTTCCCATCCACCAGGACCTCGATGACGTCCCTCGCCATCGCTTGAAGTCACGGCGCAAGCCCCTTTTGGACCCCACGAGCTTTGACCTTCAATCAATGCGAGTTCAGCCCCAGATGAGGCCTGGAGAGCGGAATGGAGTTCTCAAGAACTCACAAACAAACACCACCTTGTGAAAGAGCCGACGCAGAAGATCCTTGGGGTTTGATCTTCCACGAAGCTCGTGGTCCACCCTAAACCGCATCCGCTGCACACACCATGGCAGCAGTCGATGCGGGTAGATGAATGCTGCACAAATGGGAAATGAAAAACTTCCCAGCAGCAGTGTGCGACTGTGATCATCCAAAACATACCCTAAAGCGTGTAACGACGCAATGCCCCGATCCACAAATACGAAGGGAGACATCACAGCGATGATGATACACTATTGCGCTACTCCTGACACGTTTATCTGGCTGACCACCCGAATGTGACATTGTAGCCGTTGCTCAACATCAGCCGTACGAAATAAGAAGTAACGTTGGCTAAATATAATATTAGCATGTCAAGTTATGTACAATAAGTTGTAATGAAACTGACATCACCATTGAAATGGAACTTACATTTAAACACAACGTAAACGTGAATTTTGGCAAATAATCGCAATACGTAAATCTGTGTCTTGAGGCTCAGTTAGGCATTCTTTGATAAAGGCCATTTCCATTCAGTAAAAAACTGTGGGCTCGTGACAAAGGGATGCGTGCATATCCTGTAGAGTAAAGGCTGATATCAAAATGTGAAGGTTCAAAGGATTTCACGCTTACAATATTGGCACAGAATAGCAAATGTAGCATGATTAACGTCATCCCGTAGTTTAAGACCCTTCATAAGCGGTCGCTTCCAAACGAATGGTGACATAATCTCGATGATTAATCCTCCCGTATTTACTCAGGATTTTTTGTGCCAATGAAGATAAGTGCAAATTTATTTGGATTAAAAACGAAAATATTATAGCGGCGACAAGAATAGAACGCGAGCAGATAAAACTCTTTAATTTTCTGCATAACAACAACAACAACCGCCATTCGCCACTAAGTGGCGGTGACTTCTCCACGGCGCTTGTGCCAGGCTATGTGCACGTTAAGGCCACGTAAAGTGTCGAACGCCCGCTGGCAGGAAGTCACAGAACAGACTCAGCAGGTGCCATGGGTCGACTGTGTGAGATGACTGGCCGTTGCATCACCTGTGCCCCCTACTGTGGCCAACTTGCTGCGTTTTATCCACCCGGCGCTCCGCTCGTTGTTGTGAGCGTCGCTCCTCTTCCCTCCGTTGTTTCTGGAGGGCGACTGCCTCCAACTGCCCCAGCAGCAGCAGCGCCCTTCACGAGCCTCCTCCACTGTCGCACAGCAACCGAGAACTCATAAGTTACCGTTTGTAAGCAGAGTAAGAAGAACGAGACAAATTCACGATCCTTTGTTAGTCCGCTGATGGACGGAATCCCGGTCAGGCTTGGGGGGGGGGACGTGCTTTGTACGCATGTATATTTTTTGACCATACTTCACCGTGCTGGTCAGTGCAACAGAACGCCCGATGACAGCGCACCGCGGAGCATCGTTGGCTCCCTCCGCCACAAATACCCACTAGAGGGAATTTAGAGAAAGCCGAGTTGTGTCGCGGCCTCCTTTTGGTCTACTCTTCCACACTGGCCAGACATCTCGGAAGAGTCACGGGTACCCACGCTTTACCCCACCGCACGCGATTTCCCTATCGACCAACTGTAGCGGTGTAGCCATTTAAATGTTACGATACTGGACAGCATCGGGGGTGGGGGGGAGGGATAGATTGAACCGGTGGTGACCTCTGGACTGCAGGTCCAGTCAGCTTCGCCGTTACATCGCCGCAGATTGCACGATCCACGCGTTTTGCACCACCACAATCGTGGGGGGTGGGAAGAGGGGGAAAGGAAAAGACAAAGCTCTACCGTGTAGCCTGAGCAAGTGCTGTTAGCAAGCACCTATGAAGGCCGGAACGGCACACGAGGGGGTGGGTGGTCAACACCACGCCCGGCCGCCTTTGTCTCTCCAGTGGCGGTGTTCACACAGCACACCAGGTACTCATTTAAGGCTGAGTCGACCTAGGGGAGGTTCCAGGTCCGGTTCAGATAATCGTCACTGGTGTTGGCCGTGAGCGGGAATCGAACCCAGATCGCATGGTTCGTGGTGCTGCGTGCTGACCGCTACACTGCTGCGCAGCAGGTGGGGGGGGGGGCACGGTAGCCCCCGCCTGCATTGCGGCGCCCACTTTCACGAAAGGGCTGAGTTGTGTTGCGGCCTCCTCGGCCAAATTGGTTCAATTATTCAATCCCTGTTAATGCTGATCACCGCGATGTGGCCGCGCCGGAGACGGCCGAGGCACGCACGCACGGCGCTGCTGGCCCTCGATTCAAATCGGCGAAGTCAATTCTCCTGATTATACAATTACAGTGCTGTCCGCAAAAATTGGTGCTGGCAGGCCAGCAGACTGCCAAAAAGGGCAATTTGCGCGCGATAAGTGCACAGCCATTTGGGGGAGGGAATCGCCGGTGAGAGGGGAGAGACAGAGGGAGGGAGGAGGGTTGAGACCGCGGGCCACGCGAGGAAGTGAATGCTCATTCCGTTTTCACGCTTGGATCCCTCCCGACTCGGTCCCTCGCGAGGAAGGTGGTCGCTGCGATGGATTTCTTTTTTTTCTCGCCCGGGCCCGGATGTTCCGGTGTTATGGCACAACGGTGGCTAGGAGATGTTAACTACCTCGACTGGTACACAGGAGATCGTGGGTTCGATGCCGACCTTGACGTCTGCTGTACATTCGCAGTTTGCGTGTCTCTCTCCTCATGGTCGCGTGGGTTTTTCTCCGGGTCCCCGGGTTTTTCCCTCCACATTTAGAATGATCGTCACGCGTTCAGAGTCATTTGGCAGCGGATTTGACCGGCGACTGGGGATTTTTAGGTCCGCAACTTTGCGACCGTGAGCAGAGCTGCTCTGGGGCCACGGGAGACGTCGGGGCGCTCGGCGCGCCTCGCACACTCGCTGTCAACGGCGGGCGAGGAGGCGCCTTTTGTGCTCGCGCCGCCACGCCTGGAGACACGTGTGGAATTGTCTCTCGCAGCTTGAGGCCATCTTCATCTCCTTTTGGAGACGAGACGGGCGATGTATGCCGGCGAGCTGTGCATGAGAGGGGGGGGGGGGGCTCGTTAATTGCTGTGAGATTGCCTCTCCAGGTGAGAAAAACGCTCTTCGCTCGCGCACGCGCAGTCACGCGCGTACGCGCGCAGTCGCGCGTGACATCAGAGGCGCCTTGGCCCACTCATCCCGTAGTTTAAGGGACTCGCCCCCAACGTGAAGGGCAAAGGTGCGATGAGTAATAGATGCGCGAGGTGAGCGAGGGTGCGAAGTGATTATATCCGAGTGGCGGTGGCGGCGCGGCGGGGGCAGGTTCGCCCAGCGGGGGAGACGCAATCAACGGTCGGGTGTCATCAGTCAGTCCGACACGAGATTGGACGCGTCGTGATAACAGAAATAAATATCAAGACTCGCCCGTGTTGGTGGGCCCACGTCACTCCGGCGCCTCTGGTTGGTGACTTCACTCCCACAGCGAACGTGTGGCTACGTGACAACAATGCCCGCTTCCTTCATTTGTGTCATGTGTGAAGTTGTTTGAGGAACGACGACCGAGTGGACTAGCGCCCCCCCCCCCCCGTGCGAAGAGAGATGGAGCGATGAAATCAGCTCTCGTGCCGCAGGTGCTGGGGTCGGAGCTGTGATATGACCGGGGATTTTGGCAATTACTTGGAGAGGCCTGAGCATAGCTAATTGTCGTGTCGGACAGTCGGCGACACGCAGCCCAGACGTGTATCGTACAACATAACAGCCGTACCTGTTCAACACTGAATCGACCTGGGGGAGGGTCGGTGACCGGTTCAGATCACGCTTGCTGCTACCGTGAGACGGAGGCTTTGTAAATGTACGTTGAACTTCTTTCGCAACATACGTAGCCAACCGTGCTAATCGGAGGTTGTGGGGAAGGAAACAAGTAAACACACACGAGACAAACAGTTCTAAAGAAATTCGTTTTCAATATCGATGATTTCAAAGTGAATAGCTCCAGACGACCGCAGAAGCACACCTGAAAGTGGTGACCACCCTCTTTGTTTGATGGCCAGAAGCCAAAGGCCGAGGCTGTGAGGACACCTCAGCCTGCGGTGCCGACATATCGGCAACACCCCCCTACCCCCACATAGCCATTACATAAGTAATGGTTGTTTTTTTTGGGTTAGTTTGCGTAAATATAAATGTGTTGTTAAACCCACCACCACCCGACACAGACAATTAGTAAGGTTCGTAACATGAACAGAACATGCCAATTAGTTACTTGTACAGCACACCGGTGTGTTGGAGATTAAAGCCGCAACATTTACAATCTGAGTACGACGTTTCGTCAGTTATTACAAATGTTTGTGTGCTGTACTAGTAACGAATTGGCATATTCTGTTTACGTGACAAACCTTACTAATTGGCTGTCGCGGGTGGTGGTGGGTTTAACGACGCATTTCAATTATTTACGTGATCTTCCTCATAAAATCTCTAATATGAATGATATTGGTTCCGAAAGCCTACGTGTTAAATAGCCATTACAGACTACATTGTTGGGGCCAGCACTGTTAGCGAGCACATATTAAGGTCAGCACGGTACACGAAGGGAGTGGTGTGTCCAAATCCCTGGCGGGCAGCCCTTTTACTTCCGCGGTGCTGATGTTTTCCACTCGGCGAATGGAACTCATTTGGGCCGAGTCCAACCCGAGAAAAAAAAACCCAAAACATATTCAGAAAAGCCTCTCCACACAGCCACATACACAGGGCAAGTATTCTTCTGTACACCGGCTATTCATGTGCTTAAGCAGTAGCGCCCTGACCTTTATGTGCAATCTGTTGAAAAACAATACATATTGTTGCTGCCCTTATTATAGACCAGGACCTTCATGTCGGGAATACTTAGTCATCGGAAAAATGTCGGAGCACAGACACGGAGACGCACATGAACACGAGCTGGGGACACGCGCTGGTCACAGTGGCTGTACATTGCTGTGGCTCGCTGGGTGACCAGACATCTGTCTTTAAAGAGAGACCAACATGCCTCTAAGGCTAATGCCTAGAGACCCCATCAGAAACTGGTCTACCAGTCTATTGCCTAGAGACCCCACCACTCTGACAGTCCATTGCCTAAAGACCCCACCAGTCTGACAGCCAATTGCCTAGAGACCCCACCAGTCTGACAGCCTATTGCCTAGAGACCCCACCAGTGTGCCAGTCTATTACCAAGAGACCCCACCAGTCTGGCAGTCTATTGCCTAGAGACCCCACCAGTGTGCCAGTCTATTGCCAAGAGACCCCACCAGTCTGGCAGTCTATTGCCTAGAGACCCACCAGTGTGCCAGGCTATTGCCTAGAGACCCCACCAGTCTGCCAGTCTATTGCCAATAGACCCCACCAGTCTGGCAGTCTATTGCCTAGAGACCCATCAGTGTGCCAGTCTATTGCCAAGAGACCCCACCAGTCTGGCAGTCTATTGCCTAGAGACCCACCAGTGTGCCAGGCTATTGCCTAGAGACCCCACCAGTCTGCCAGTCTATTGCCAATAGACCCCACCAGTCTGCCAGTCTATTTCCAAGAGACCCCACCAGTCTGGCAGTCTATTGCCTACAGACCCCACCACTCTGCCAGTCTATTGCCTAGAGACCCCACCAGTCTGGCAGTCTATTGCCTACAGACCCCACCAGTCTGCCAGTCTATTGCCTACAGACCCCACCACTCTGCCAGTCTATTGCCTAGAGACCCCACCAGTGTGCCAGGCTATTGCCTGGAGACCCCATGGCACCGTTGGCCATGGGAACTCCCGTTTTCCTGGCCAGGTCCACCGTATTCGCACCCCTACCGTAAATGTCCAGCCACATATAAATCTGAATGCGATACTTTGCAAAATCAGAGTTGCCGAGCACAGATCTAAAGGCCCAAAATACTGACTGCCCAGCAACAATCAGCAATATTAAATGTATAATAGATAATACATCATATTTTTATTCGGTAAAAAGTGGATCCGTACGTGGGAGCTAGCAAAGAGAGAAGTGTTGTGACCTGTAGTGTGGTGAGTGAGTGGGTGAGTGAGTGGGTGGGTGAGTGGGTGAGTGGGTGGGTGAGTGAGTGACTGGGTAAGTGAGTGGGTCAGTAGGTAGGTCGGTAAGTGAGTGGCTGGGTGGGTGAATGGATGCGCATGTGTTGAGACCTGCGGTGTGGTGGTGGATGAGACGACACAGTGTCCGGCAGGAATCAAAGAGTGAAGCTCTCGTCGGCTGATTCTCACCGCTTTTGACCGTAAATGCAGGGTGGAAATCAGTCCTGGTATTATTCTAGGCCACGGCTAACATCAGTGGTGAGTGATATCTCAACCAGTCCTGTGCACTGTCCTTCACCAACCAGCACTGATCAGCATGGTGAAGTATGGTCAGACAAACCCGCCATAACGGACAGCGTAAGGGAGACCTTCACGTGGGAGTATGTTGGCAAAGGGCCGCACATTACACAAAGTTGAACCCTATCACAAATGGAAGATTTGCTGAATCGATTCCCAACTCGAACTTGCAACATTTCCCCTGTGAGCCTGGCACTGCCGTCAGCAACGCACGGCTGTTTGATGTCCGATTGGATTTCAATTAAAAGTTCGATGTCATCCCGAAACCCCAAATGCGCGGTCGTGATCGCGCTGTAACGCATCTATGCAATCGAGCAGCGATCGAGCTTTGGACCATTTTGCCGCAGGAAAATCTGGATCGTTTATGACGATTCCCGCTCCAGTGTTCCTTACTTTGTTGCAAGAATAACACAATTGGGCAAAGCCACCCCCCAATTCCTCCAACATATGCTCCTGAATTTTTTGTTTACATTATTTACCATTCATTCTCTGCCGCGGAATTCATTCTTTTGCTGTTGCAGCGCGTTGAGCATAGCTGCGGACTTGCCTGTGGGAGAGGACGGCTCACTCGCTTCTCATTCCACGCGGGAAGCGTTCCACGGCGTGTGTGACAGCCACACCGTTGGGGCCGCTCATATAATGAGTTTCTCCGGAGGCAAAATGAAGCTCTTGACCCCCGAGGCCACGATGCTGCGAGGACAGGTGCAGCGTCGCGGTAGTAATGCGGACAAAATTGCCGACACGTCCGAGGCACATCGTGCATTGTTGCCCACATTGCAGATTCTATTACGGGCGAGATGTGTGCAGAATTGGACGCGTTTGTGCGGTGTTTTTTTTTAACATCGCACGCACGTCCCTGACAAGGCGCGCATCACTGTGCACAGGAGCCACAATAGGCACGTGTGGTGGACACCTGGTAAGGCCGTCACGACAACCACGAGGCGGCCCAGCGGCAAGCGCCACTCGCCCAACTCACAATCGTGGACCGCGGTGTGCGCGCGTGGTAACGCCAGAGGTGGGACAAAGTCATTGTTATGCAAGTCCAAGTCGAGTCGCAAGTCATCAAATTCATGACTCGAGTCTGACTCGAGTCCAAGTCACATGACTCGAGTCCACATCTCATAGGTGGGACAAAGTCATTGTTATGCAAGTCCAAGTCGAGTCGCAAGTCATCAAATTCATGACTCGAGTCTGACTCGAGTCCAAGTCACATGACTCGAGTCCACACCTCTGGGTAACGCCACCCCAGCCGCTCACGTCCTTGCAGACATCCACTCTCGTCTCGAGGGTCGCAACAATAACAACAAGAGGAGCCACTGTTTTTTCGAATTCGGGACAAAAGCAACAACCCCCCCTCCCCCCAACCTCTCAGTATTTCAAGAGCCGCAACGCGCGTTACTACGAGACGGTGGTACTTAATCAATAACGAAATAGCCCTTCAAGTAGAGGGCGCGCGCGGCTCCGAAGCCCACAGGTTGCCGACCTCCTGCTGACCCATGCTGCCCCTGTGGCAAACTCGCCAATCTCGGGCAATGAGCGCAGAGGCGGTGTCGATGAACGCCCCAGACGTGGGCTGCGTCTGGGGCGGGCGGGGGGGGTCGCATTGTACCGGCCCAGTTTGGTGCCACCTAGGGGGTGTTGAGGCCACGGAGTCAATCGGAGCCTCGCTCGGAGGGCCCACCAATTGTGTTGCGTCAAGGCAGGGAGGAGAGCCGAAACGTCACATCCACCGATCGTCTCTCCGGTACCAAAACGAGGATCATTTTGAGGGGCGAGTCAAAAGTAGTCATGCAAAGGGTAACCTGGTCCCTGTAGCCATGTGTATTTGTCCCCACAACAACGGATGCGGGCTGCAGACACTGAACGCCGGAGCACTTGGACATTCTTGCCAATGGAATCTCCCTACCATGGTTCCATTTCACAAATACGATCGGTTATCATCGCGTTGTTTGTATGTTGAACTTCTTTCGCACCGTACGTAGGCCAGCCGTGCTAATCGGAGGTGCAGGAGGGGGAGAAGACAACACAAACCAATTAAAGGTGTGCCTCGAGTGAAATGGATGAAGATTCCTCAGGGCCTGTTAGTTTGCGAGTGGGTATGCATGTTTGTACGTATGACTTCTTTAGCACCGTACGTAGCCAACCGTGCTAATCGGAGGTGCGGCGGGAGGTGGAAGGACAGCAAACTAACACACAACAAAGCGTGTTTTTTACATTCTCTCGTCGTAAGGGAATAAATAAAAACAATGTGGAAAGTCCCAGTCTTGACAACGACGACAACGGCAGACCACGACAGAGGAAACAAGAAGATGCTCGGTGTAGTCGGCACTTTGCTTCGTTCATCATTTCGTTTTTTTTTTCAATGCTTTGCTTTATGTGCCCCCCCCCTTTTTAAATTAAAGATTTCACTAAAGATTTCACGCGTGTCTCTCTTACCCCTTCCCTCTTTCTCTACCCCCTCTCTCTACCCCCCCTCTCTCTCTCTACCCCCTCTCTATGTCTATGTTCCCCCTGTTTTATACGTAATATTTGTATTTTTTACTACGACAAGTGCTGCATCTGCACCCCGCCCTTCTCGCAGTCCTACGGGCTCTGACGGGTAGCTCACATCTGCATGCAGAGCTCTCCGTCTTCTGTCACCGAGCACACGGCCTCCTCCAGCGCCCACTGCTCCTTGAAGGCCGGCACGGCGTGGGTCAGCCGCGCATGGCGGAACTCCAGCCACACCCTGGCTCCGACCAGAGCGCGGAAGATGCCCAGGCTGCTGGCCAGAGGTTTCCCCTCCAGGGCCACCTTCCTCGCCCTGTATATGGCGAGCTTGGCGTAGCCGACGAGCACGTTGACCAGCCCCTGAAGGTGTTCGGATCCGTCGCCCTTCGGGTATCCAAAGATGAGGACCGTCGGGGAGAAGTGGAGGTTGAACCTTAGGAGGATGTTTCTCAGGACCTTGAACAGCGAGTCCAGGCTCTTGCACTCCACATATTGGTGCGCCACCGTCTCCACTTTACCGTGTCGGTGAAGCGCACCAGGGAGGCGTTGGTGGTGACGGTGCCGTTGTTGTTGTTGCTGGTGCTATTGATGCTGTTGTTGCTACTGTAGTTGTTGTTGCTGTGATGGCGTGTCTTGCTTGCGATGGGGTCCGTGCAAGCACCGGAGGCATTTCAACTCCCCCCCCTCCCCCCAGAATTGACACCAAGGCCGAGACGAGAGAGGGAGCGAGGGAGGGAGGGAGCGAGGGAGGGAGTGAGGCGAGGGAGCGAGGGAGGGAGCGAGGCTAGGGAGCGAGGGAGGGAGCGAGGCGACCAACAGGACACCCTGAGGAGCCACAAGGACCATGCCTGGAGGAAAGCCCTGCCCTGCATCTCTCCGGAGAGGCCTCGCTGGAGGCAACTCTACTCCAGCCCGACGTATAACTGCATCGGTGACCTCAGCTGGAGCATCGCCCACGGCACCGTCACCGCCAACGCCTCCCTGGCGCGCTTCACCGACACGTCCCGGGAGTGCCGGTTCTGCGGTAAAGTGGAGACGGTGGCGCACCAATACGTGGAGTGCAAGAGCCTGGACTTGTTCAAGGTCCTGAGAAACATCCTCCTAAGGTTCAGCCTCCACTTATCCCCGACGGTCCTCATCTTTGGATACCAAAAGGGCGACGGACCCCAACATCTTCAGGGGCTGGCCAACGTGCTCGTCGATTACGCCAAGCTCGCCATATACAGGGCGAGGAAGGTGGCCCTGGAGGGGAAACGTCCGGCCAGCAGCCTGGGCATCTTCCGCGCTTTCGTCGGAGCCAGGGTGTGTAGGCCGGAGTTCCTTCAAGGTGCAGTGGGCGCTGGAGGAGGCCGTGTGCTCGGTGGCAGAAGACGGGGAGCTCTGCATGCAGATATGAGCTACCCATCGGAGGCCATTGGACTGCGAGAAGGGCTGCGTGCAGATGCAGCACTTGTCGTAGTTAAAAAAAAGTGGGAGGGAAAGCGAGAAAGTGAGCGAGAGATGGAGCGAGAGAGTGAGCGAGAGATGGAGCGAGAGAGTGAGCGAGAGATGGAGCGAGAGAGTGAGCGAGAGATGGAGCGAGAGAGTGAGCGAGAGATGGAGCGAGAGAGTGAGCGAGAGATGGAGCGAGAGAGTGAGCGAGAGATGGAGCGAGAGAGTGAGCGAGAGATGGAGCGAGAGAGTGAGCGAGAGAGTGAGCGAGAGATGGAGCGAGAGAGTGAGCGAGAGATGGAGCGAGAGAGTGAGCGAGAGATGGAGCGAGAGAGTGAGCGAGAGATGGAGCGAGAGAGTGAGCGAGAGATGGAGCGAGAGAGTGAGCGAGAGATGGAGCGAGAGAGTGAGCGAGAGATGGAGCGAGAGAGTGAGCGAGAGATGGAGCGAGAGAGTGAGCGAGAGATGGAGCGAGAGAGTGAGCGAGAGATGGAGCGAGAGAGTGAGCGAGAGATGGAGCGAGAGAGTGAGCGAGAGATGGAGCGAGAGAGTGAGCGAGAGATGGAGCGAGAGAGTGAGCGAGAGATGGAGCGAGAGAGTGAGCGAGAGATGGAGCGAGAGAGTGAGCGAGAGATGGAGCGAGAGAGCGAGAGATGGAGCGAGAGAGCGAGAGATGGAGCGAGAGAGCGAGCGATGGAGCGAGAGAGCGAGCGAGCGAGCGAGAGAGCGAGCGAGCGAGCGAGAGAGCGAGCGAGCGAGCGAGCGAGCGAGCGAGCGAGCGAGAGAGCGAGCGAGCGAGCGAGCGAGCGAGAGAGCGAGCGAGAGAGCGAGCGAGCGAGCGAGAGAGCGAGCGAGCGAGCGAGAGAGCGAGCGAGCGAGCGAGAGAGCGAGCGAGCGAGCGAGAGAGCGAGCGAGCGAGCGAGAGAGCGAGCGAGCGAGCGAGAGAGCGAGCGAGCGAGCGAGAGAGCGAGCGAGCGAGCGAGAGAGCGAGCGAGCGAGCGAGAGAGCGAGCGAGCGAGCGAGAGAGCGAGCGAGCGAGCGAGAGAGCGAGCGAGCGAGCGAGAGAGCGAGCGAGCGAGCGAGAGAGCGAGCGAGCGAGCGAGAGAGCGAGCGAGCGAGCGAGAGAGCGAGCGAGCGAGCGAGAGAGCGAGCGAGCGAGCGAGAGAGCGAGCGAGCGAGCGAGAGAGCGAGCGAGCGAGCGAGAGAGCGAGCGAGCGAGCGAGAGAGCGAGCGAGCGAGCGAGAGAGCGAGCGAGCGAGCGAGAGAGCGAGCGAGCGAGCGAGAGAGCGAGCGAGCGAGCGAGCGAGAGAGCGAGCGAGCGAGCGAGAGAGCGAGCGAGAGGGGGGGGGGTACATAAAGCAAATCATTAAAAAAAACGAAATGATCAACAAAGCAAAGTGCCGACTACACCGAGCATCTTCTTGTTTCCTCTGATCGTAAAAAAAAGAATAAAAAGAAAAATGCAAGAAAAAAAAGAGACGGAGCGAGGGAGGGAGGGAGGCGAGAGAGGGAAGGAGCGAGGCGAGGGAGGGAGGGAGACGCGTTCACCCAGGGCTCCTGCCTTTACCTCTAAAAACTTTATTTTTCTCACCCTTTTTTGGGGATTTCTTTTCACCAACAGTAAGTGTCTTGCTTTATACACATCTGTGATCAGTTTGTTTGTTAATTTAGACGTCCTTTCTCTTTCTTTCTTTGTTCTTTTGTGTTGTTTTCACTGTTCAGTGCGTGGCTGCGCTCACTGCAGTGGAAAGGTGTGTTTGTTTGTTTTTTTCCGCACAATCCTCTACTTTTATTTTGATAGTTGATTTCATAATCACACTTTTCTTTGCTTTTTTTTCGATCTTGAGTTCCTTTAGCAATCTTTGAGTTTTGTGATTCTTTTTCGTGTCTTTTTTCGTTCCTTTGTCTGGTGTGCTCCCACGTGTTTCACACCCGTGTTCGCACTGTACCACACCGGCCGGTGTGGGTGCAGGGCAGACATCCCCTTTAGAATCCCCTCTTGTTTATTGCTGCGAGCGTGTTTACATTATTTTATTTTTATTGGTGTGCTTTTTTCCTACGTTTTCGGTTTTTTTCCCTCCTCTTGTAAAAAAAACAAAAACCAAGGACTTAAAATAATTGTACTCTCTCCAGGGGAGCTTTGGGTGGACAGCAGTAACAATAATTAGCAGAAGGTGGTCATAACACAGATTTGACCATCTTTATATAAATTTTTTGTTACGTTTCTTGGTTTTTTTGGTAATTTTTTCCTGACTTTAGAAAGTAGAGAGGTTTGTTTTCGTAGTTGTGTGTGACATCTCACACACGTGAAGATGTCCACCCGACCCGCAACAACGTACGCGAAAGCTACCGCACCTACGCAAGGCCCGTCTCTGGGGTCTGCAAGGTGCCTGCAGCAACAACAGCACCCGGAGCCTCCACGGGAGGCTGGGATCCGCTGCCCGGCTTCTCACGATGTTCCGATTGAAGTTTACGTGGATGCGCTGCGCGCCATCGTGCCAGGGGGCTCGATAAGGTACGCCTCCAAGGTGAGCGGAAGAGTGGTTTTCTTCATGGAGTCTGAAAAGGTGGCAAATGCCGCCATGGATAAGGGGCTGACGGTTGGCGATTGGCACCTTACCTTGGAGCCAATGTCATCACCATCGGTACGCGTGATCGTATCCAACGTCCCCCCCTACATTCCCGATAAAGACATCCAAGATCACCTGGCTAAGTTGGACACGCTGACTTCCAACCTTCAGCGTGTGCCTCTGGGCCTCAAAAATCCTGCCTTGAGGCATGTCTTGTCTTTTAGAAGGCAGGTCTACATGCTGGTGCCCAATGGGCAGCTTGAAGAGGGCTCCTTTGTGGTCATGAATGGAGGAAGGGCCCATAGGCTGTTTTACTGCAAGGACGTGCTAAGATGCAACCTTTGCAAAGCTGAGGGGCATGTTAAAAAACACTGCCCGATGACAGCAAATGCCCAATCTAACAGCGAGACAACGGTGGAAAAGGGTGATAAGGAAGCACACCCAACAAGTGACTCAGGAGAGGGTCCCTCATCACAGAGATCACACGAGTTGGCGGTAGACCCTGCTCCAACCCCAGCTACTGACATGGAGACCGAGGCTCAGCAAGCCACCTAGCAGTCATTGACAGCCGGACCTCTGAAGAGGAAATTTTTCGGAAGACTCGGCTTCATTATCTCCAGAGACCAGTGGGGATGAGGTCAGTCCCTTTAAAGATCTCCCAGAGTTGGAGTCGGACATCGCACCGACGCCTGGGGGAGATGCGGAGAGCACTGGTGGCAAGGACGGGGTCTTCGCCATCCCAGATGCCCCTAGAAGTGGGACACGCAGAGGGAAGAAGCCCCGTGCAAGAACCAAGCTGAAGCGCAAGACGCCTGAAGAAAATCTGGAGAATGAGATGGAAGCGGGGGAAACCGCAATCTGCGAAGTGGCGAAGGACACAAGTGAAGAGGGTCGCATGTCAGACCTCGACGACGCGCCCAGCGAGGGGGCCGAGGGCTCCCAGGAAACGCGAGCAGCCAAGAGCACGGAGGAGCCCACACAGGACCCCACTGACCAAACAGTGGGTGACCGAGACAAGGACGAAGGAAGGCCGTCAATTGAGGGGCAAGCGACATCGCCCGATAACACATTGACGGAGGATACCACGGCGACTGAAAATCCTCAAAGCCTGGGGGCTGAAGGGGGAAGCCAAGAAGAGGAGTTGGAAGAAACCCTCAGCACAGGAAGTGGGGTGAGCCTGACATCGGCAGAGCTGACCGAAGGGGCACCAATATTTTCGCAGTCAGAGCTATGGGACTTTCTAGATGAAGTACGTGGCACAGACGAAAGGGTGGCTGCAGCGCTATCAATGTGGCGAAATGTGCAGGCAATAATAACATCCCTACTCCATGTCGATCGGGGCTTCAAAAGACAGGGAAAACTGTCAGATGGAAAGGAAAGGAAAAGGATCAGGTATTTCCTGGGCCAAATAAATACGTGGAGACAAAACACACTTGACGACAACTCCACTAACATGTAATGCTGCGGATAGCGGAACATTGTAACCATAAATGCCTTAATAGTGGAGTATTTTGTATCACAGTGGCCAATAGAATCTGAGTAGACCTAATGTACAACAACCAGATCCTATGTAATTTGTGTGTATATGCGCCGAATTTTGAGAATGTTTGTTGATTTGAATTTTATGCTGTGTACCTGCTTGTGGAAAGGAGAGAGCAGTACTTTCCGCAGGATTTTTTGTAAGAGGTTTTTTTTGCCTGTTTGGCCATCCTTAGCAGTCTGGTGTATCTTACTGGGCGTTGGGTTGGCTCCCCATGAGGATGTGCTCACTGCCATTGCTTACCTAGGTACTGCATGTTTTGGGTACCAACCATCCCCGTGTGCTGGTTGTTCACTCAGTGCTGTGTTTGGTCACCTGATATGCCAAGGTCTGCAGTAAGTAGTTACTGTGTATTGCAGCTGATGTTCTTTTTAATTACTGTAATGTTCAGGCTTACTTAGGGATTTAGAAGAAATTTAATAAAAGAATGGTAAAAAAGGGGAGGGAGGGGAGGGGAGGGAGGTCAGGCAGGTGCCTTCGCCGCTATGGTGCTGGTAGCGCAGCAGCAGGGGATCTGGCGATGGGTATTTTGAGGTTGATTTGTTTTTCTTATTGGTGTCTATGAACACCGGTAACACACAATGGGACTAATGTTACACAGGAAACTCGCGTTAAATCTTTGATAAAAAAAAAATACAAACAAACGACATGATGAACGAAGTAAAGTGCCGAAAGACTGAGCATCTTTCTCGTCTGATCGTTTAAAAAAAAAGGAGGGAGGCGAGAGAGGGAAGGAGCGAGGCGAGGGAGGGAGCGAGGGGAGGGAGCGAGGCGAGGGGAGGGAGCGAGGCGCGGGAGGGAGCGAGGCGCGTGATTCTTCCCTCTCCGTGGCCGTTTGCGAACCTGGCGCCTCTTTGTCCGCCTCATTAACTCGCTCAAGTCAGGGCTGAAGAAACCATCACTTGTACACCGGCTACTTGTACACCGACTGCCCCAACGACAACAAAACCAATCTCTCTCTCATCGCTGCCCACTTTCACGCTTGTATATAAATAGATAGTTTTTTCCCTCGCCACAGATTTGTGTAGTTGTGTGTGTGTGTTTATTTTCTGTCTCCCTCTTCGAAAAAGCGTCGCAATTTCTCGAGCGACATTTTTTTTCTATACAAACAATTTTAAAGCAATTCTAGATTTGAAGTTTTCGTGACTGCAAGGATCCATACTCTTTGTTTTTTCGGTAAAGTCGCGTAGGTAAAAAATAAATGAAAAATAAAAAAAATGAAAACAACACATTTTTATTTTATTTTTTTACCTACGTGACTTTACCAAATTTTAAAGCAACCCCCCGCCCCGCCGCATTGATTTTCCGTAGCGTGCCACCAACAGTCCCGTTGGTGATGCATTTGCTGCTGCCGTTATTTTGTTTTCACCTCAAGAATCTAAAATATATATATAACAACAACCGTACAGCCTATGCGAAAGATTAAAAACACAGCGCGTGTCCCCGTCTGTGGATAAAAGGCGCCCTGCTGGACATTTCGGATTGTTAGCGGTTCTTCGTCCGTCCCCAGCAAGATGGACGTCTGTATCGGACGCACGCGGTCGCCGGGTAGAGAGACGCTCTGTGAAGACGTTCAGAACGGGGTTGGGGTAACAAAGAAACCCCCAGGTGTAGACTCTCGCCTGATGATGCTGGTTGCTGTTGTAATTACTGGCGAAACGTCACGGTAATCACATTGTAAATACTGCAGTGGGTTTAATCTCCGACGCACAAGCGGTGTGTGCTGTACTCGTCACAAATTGGTATGCTTTGTGTACGTGACAAAGCCACACCAATTGGCTGTGCCGGGTGATGGCGGGTTCAACGACACATGTATGTTCACGCGATGTAACCCAAAAACAAACCCCTGGATTGTAAACAAAAAAACACCCCTTCACTCAATGAGGACGTCGCTCATTCTCTTCCACTGCCCCCCCGCCCCCCACAGTCTGGAATTTATTTCCCCAGCTGCCCGTGCTGTCGACTCACCCTGTCCAGTGTTCAAGTCCAGGTGCGAGATCTCCCACGTCTGCTCTTACCCATGACTACTGCCTTTCTCACTCGATATATATATACACACACACAAATGAAATAAAAATGTCCGTCGTTTATTTATTTTATTTATCCAGCGTCATGAGACGTGGTCGCATTTAGACAAAAGCGTGGATCCCAATTGTGTCGTGTTGCGCAATCGAGGCCAAGAGTGTTGATGTCACCACTAGACACGCCATCAACGCTACCCTTCCTTCCGCCAGATGCCACGGCCGCTATAAAGTCACAACCCGGCCTCACGGTCTCATCGCCGTGAGGCGCTTCGGGAATTCTCCAAGATTACTGCTCTCTCTAAGCGTCACTGCAACTCCCTTCTCGGCCATCTGCGATCCTCCCCCGCTGATCGCAACCGCCTCATGCTGATGACATACACTGTGCATGTTGTATTATTATTATTAGTCTGTAAAAACTGCTCATTCTCTCCCCTTTCTAAAACAAAGGGCTCATTGCTGCTTGGGGTCAGCCGCTTGGAGGTTCCTCCTCGAAGCAAAATGCATTCTCAGCTGGAGCCTATTAATTGTGTTATTTATGTTCTCCACAACGACGCTGGTGATGACAGTGATTATGTTGAGTCCATTGTACGAGCCTCTTGTCAAGCCAATACTGGTTGAAGGCTTCCCCCTTTGGGCGTCGCGGTGGCGAGATGTTAATTCCCTCGCCTGGTATGGAAGAGGTTGTGGGTTCAATCCCGATCCCGACCCTGACGCCTGATGTATATATGGAGTTTACGTGTCTCTCTCTCTCGCCGTGGAGATGTTAACTACCTCGTCTGGTATACAGGAGGTCGTGGGTTCCATCGCGACCCTGACGCCTGCTGTATATTTGGAGTTTGCGTGTCTCTCTCCTAGTGGTCGCGTGGATTTTTCTCCGGATCCTCCGGGTTTTCCCTCCACATTTAGAATCAACATGCGTATTTCCAGAATTTTCCTGATATACATTTCCACGTGATAAGCCACTTCGTTGAGAAATAATTTGTACCCAGGTTGATTGTGAAAAAGATCTACGTAGCTTGGTGGGCCGTACCTGGTAAAATAAATAGTCAAGTTGAAGACGAGTTGTTTGGCCATACTTCACCGTGTTGGTCAGTGCGGGTTGGTGAGCGGAGGCCCTGGACTGGTTCAGATGTCACAAAACGGAACCACCCGCGGGGAGAGGAGAAATGCCTCACCACGCAGACGGGGAGAGCACGACCCGCAAACGCGTTGCCTTGGGCGATTATCATCAGCACGCTGTCTCGACAAGAGGACGTCCCAGAGAAAACCAGGACAGGTGGCAACAGTGCTCACCACTGTGGTCAGGGAATCAACCCCGAGGTTGCCGGCTTCATAGTGCACCACCGCTCCTCGCCAAACAATACCTCCCTGCGTATATTACATATTATATTTCCACCTACGTGACTGTTCGCTCACTTATCGGCCACGCATTATACATCACCTTTCGTCCATTTGTATAACAACAAAAAACGTACTCGATTTAAATATGAATTGAAAATGAAGGACACTTTTCTTTTAAAAAGGTCACATTTCCCATCAATGAATTCGCGCGTGCGTTGGGTTGCGTGCGCGTCTTCACTAATGGCGAGGGGGTAGCTCAGGACCCACGCAAATGCGCCCTCTTAGAGGAGCATCAACGCTCGAAAATATAAAATACACGGGTCACGCGTTCTCTCTCCCGGCGTTAACAAAGGAGGATGGTGATGATGATGAAAAGACAACAAGATGCTCTTCATATTTACGTGGAATGCATTACTCGTCGTGGCTGTGGTAACACCCACTTAGCAGCCTTCTTAATTATCGTAGCGTCTGCAGCCAACGCTGCACAGAGCACACCTCGGCTCAGCACTCGTAATGGAAGGGGTGGCGGGAGGGGCGGGAGGGGCGGGAGGGGCGGGAGGGGCGGGAGGGGCGGGAGGGGCGGGAGGGGCGGTGGGAGCCTGTCACAACAACAACAAGGCAGACACAGAGATCCCAAGTTCAAATCCTGGCCAGGGCTTTGCCACAATAATTATTTGCACCCCAAACATTATCAATCATCATAATTAATCATCATCATCACCATGATCATCATCAGCAGCAGCAGGAGGATCATAGTTATCATCAGCAGCACTATGATCATCTATCAACTTCATCCTTAGCAGCAGGGACTTTATCAGTTTCCGCACCTCCGATTAGCACGGTTGGCTACGTACGGTGCGAAAGAGGTTGGACATACATACAACATCAACAGCAGTATAATCCTTCTTCTTCTTCATAATCATCAGCAGCAGCAATGGTATTGTTCCCTTCAGCAGCAACAGCAGTATCATTGTCATCATCTTCATAATAACCCCTATTCCCATCATCATCATCAGCACCACCCTTATCATCATCACCACCACCCCCATCATCATCACTACCACCCCCATCATCATCACCACCACCCCCATCATTATCAGCAGCACCACGATCATCATCACCACCAACCCCATCATCATCACCACCCCCATCATCATCAGCGCCACCCTCATCATCATCAGCAGCAGCACCACCATCACCACCACGCCCATCATCAGCAGCAGCACCACCCTCATCATCATCATCATGACCACCACCACCACCACCACATCATCATAGTTATTTCTCCAGTGTGGGTACAACGAGCACCACCTGCTGATGCTGCGCGGTGTGTGTTTAATTAAGGGTAGCCTGGTTCTCGTCATAGAAACGCGGAATTGCCAACGCAGGCTCAAAAGTACGCAATGAAGATGAGATCGACCCTGCTGCTCGTTGCCCTTGGATGACATCTGCTCCCGAAGGCGACAGAGGAGAGCGGCTGGGCGATGGGTTAAAGACAAAGATCCCCCGTACAACCTTAACAGACTGTTGGGGTTAGTTCTGTTTGCGAGCGACTATGAAGGCCGTAACGGCACGCCGCCTTTGTCATCCTCGTGGCGATGTTTAGACATCGCAGCAGACACTCATTTGAGACTGAGCCGACCTAGGAGAGGCCCAGGACCGGTTCAGATAATCGTCACCGGTGTTGGCCGGGTTCGTAGCGCAGCGCGCTAACCGCTACACGACCCCACACCCTGGGTGGCTGTTGGGGTGAGTGATGTTAGTGAGCACCTATTAAGGCCGGCACGGCACACGAGGGGTGGGTGGCCAACACCACGCACGCTTGCCTTTTTCTACCTCGTGGCGATGTTTACACATCGCACCAGGTTACTAATTTGAGGCTGAGTCGACCTAGGAGAGGCCCAGGACCGATTCAGAAAATCGTTGCTGGTGTTGGCCGCGGCGGGCATCGAACCACGTCCGTAGCGCAGCACGCTAACCGCTACACTACCGCTTCCCGCTGGGCCTGGGTCAGACACACACACACACACATTCAGTCACCCCAGGGTGGCCTGGGTGACTCGCGGCGTCGACTGGGCCCTGAGGTTATTTGCCGGCAATGAGACGAAACCCCCGACGCGAGCGAGGCGTCGGGCGCAAGGGAAAGAGCGTTCGCGGAAGAAAGTTTTCACGACGGGGACGATGAACTGACGCTCAATTTCCCTCTGCAGAGTCGAAAGTGGCGCTCACGGAAATGGCAAATTTTTGCGAACCCACTTCACTTATCTACGTGACCACCCCTCCCCCACGAATACGTTTTACCATTTATGGCAATAAAACAGGAGTTAAGATGTTCAAGCTGCTTATAACGCGAGCTATAAATGCTCTAATGATTGCATTGTATGTGTTACTGTATGCCAATTGGCGTTGTTCTCTGCTCTGACACTGGTGGTGAGAACAAGACCACGAGGCTGCAGCTCTGGTAGAGGCAAATCTGATTCAAGGAGAATGCACACATTATTGTTATTATTCAAACATGTGTATTTGCATGTTTTACCACACGCACGTGTGGCTGTCTCTGGTGTAGGCCAATCCTTTGCAAAGACAATGCAGCAGTGCCGGATTATGCGAGTGCAGGCCCTGCAGCATATGTTATAAAGGGGCCCTAAAAAACCCATCAATATTAAAATACACATTTTTACTTGCATTTTTAAATTGTATTTTTTCATTGTTATACAGTCAGATAATTAATACGACAAATCGCTAACCTTAAACACCCAGTCGTTCATAAAAGTTCAAGGCAGTATAGTACTATAGTAATAGAGCAAGTGCAGAATCACTGAACCGGAATTGATAGCTTGAAAGCATTTAGCGCGGGGCCCTTGAAAGTGCGGGGCCCGTAGCATTATGTAGCTACTTTTGCTACTGGGATCATCCGGCACTGAACACATTCCTGCGGAGGGAGCTGGTAGGAACGTTGGGTTGCTCGGTCAATGGCCAGGGTCAACGGCGGCGTGGTGTATTCCGCAAATATGCCCGACTGTGAGGGCGGGCACAAGCCGGCGTGAGTAGTTTAAACATTGAGTTTTATAAGGGCACCACGGGTGACCAGTCCCTCCCCACCCAGCCCCACCCTCCCCACCCAGCCCCTCCCCACCCTCCCCACCCAGCCCCTCCCCACCCTCTACTCCCCACCCAGCCCTACCCTGCCCCTCCCCACCCTCCCGTCCCCACCCAGCCCCTCCCTCCCCACCCAGCCCCTCCCTGCACGACGAACGGACACAATAATCCCCTGTGGGCTGGTGTAACCAGGAGGTTCCTACCAGTAATATCAGAGCATGTTTTTTTCATGTTCACCATACGTACTGTGTGTGTGGTTCACGCAAACTGTATCCCTTGCAAAAAGTATAATCTATTTGGTGCTTGAACATCTTAACACCTTCTGTTTTATTGCCAGAAAGGGTGAAACCTCATCTTATTTTCCACTCAACTTCACACCCACTCAACTTTCCCGCACCTCCGATTGGCACGGTCGGCTCCGTACGGTGCGAAAGAAGTTCAACACACACAACAGTCGTGTGCAACCAGGAGCTCTCTACCGAGTCTACGGCCATGCAAGGTCCCGGTTTCCTCGTCCACCCCATATTGATGTGGACTTTCCACGACTGCCCCTGAGCCGTCATTCGAGAGGAGCACCGCTCCCTATTTTGTTGAGTAGAGAGGCTTTGGCGCCTTCCTGTGCCCTCTGCGCTGTTTTCGGGTTGTTCGGCGCGGTGTCCGATGTTTCGCCGCCACGCGCCCGATACAGTGAACTGATATATTTTCCCGAGGGAATGCCCCAGGAGCAACGCGCAGGCGGCTCTCCACGAAACGCAGCCTCCGGCCCACCAGAGCGTGCGTGGAAGGTGGCGACGCGGCGAAAGAGCGTCATAGCTCATCAGATTCCTCCAGCGTGAACAAATATTCCGATTCTGACTCCGGGAATCGACGAGCCCAGCGCCTCCGACGCGAGCTCTGGGGCGTGGCCGCGTCCACCCTGGGCCGAGTGACGTCAACGTCACAAACCTCTGACGCCTCGCGCCGCCACGTGCCCGGGATGATGTCAGCTTCATCGACAAGTGAACGGCCACGTTTATGAGACAACCCCGTTCTTGATTAAAGCTCGCGGAGGGGGGGTAGAGAGAAGGGGGGGGGGGGGCGAAACGTCGGACACCAAGTCAGCACAACGATCGTCGCGAGGCGCCCGCGCGAGCTGTAGGGGGAGTGTTGTATACTAACCCCTTCTTCCAAAATTGATATTAATAATATTTGATGATATTTTTTATATATTATCTTTTTACTTGTTTTTATAATGAATGAAAACACACCAAAGCGCAGCAAACTGCAAAACACCAGGGGTTGTTAAGTAATGAACTGGAGGAGGGCTAGGATGGCAGAATTTGCAACCTTGCTTCAAGGAAAGATAAGGCCTGATGAACGGGCACATGTCACCCGTGCAGGCGGCAGAGACAGTGGGAGAGTCAGCCAGACATAGTTAAGGCAAAAAGCCCAACCATCCTGCATGGTTTTAAAGTAACGTCAAAATTCGAAATTCAACAACAGAGTAGGCTAAATTATCGATCCTCGCGCTCGCTCAAATTGGAGACCAGGCTGCGAGCTACATCAATGAACCATTGCCCATTTGCTAATCCAATACTGAATGTTAATATTACTGAAGTCAAAACGAATTCTATGACCTCAGCACATGGGCGAATAATAGGGCAGTGTCAACTCAACGGCAATGGAAGGAAGCAGAGGCGCCTTTGTCTAAATCACAACCACAGAAAGCCAGGAATCATCACTGATTGTGTGTTTAGGGATTCCGAGCTAGTTGGAACACGTGCACACAGGGAGGAGGTAGAAATACGCCTTGTCCTCCTGCAGCTGAGGGAGCAAAGATAAACCCAAAAAGGCCAAGGAAGTGGGTCAGCTCAAGGCTGTGTGCACAGGGGAGGGGAGCTGATTAAGAATAACACTCCCAGAGCAGAAGGTTGGATGGCCACAGTGAGACGAGAATAAGAGTGTTGTGTATCTCTCAAGGATGCAGACTCAGCTGAACAACAAGGCTGCGGGGGTCACCAGAAGTTCGCGTTCGCCTAGTTAAGACAAAAAGCTCAATTATTCTGTATTGCTATTAAAGTAACGTTAAAGTCGGAATTTAACAACAGGGTAGGCTAAAGTTATTGATATGAAATGTTATTTCCATACTTTAATACTTTCTATACAACTCGACCCGAAGCATATGCGGGATGAATCACCACCAGGTCGAATATAAAATACATAATAAAAGAGCGATGTTAGACCCAGGGTCGGAGAGAAAGGGAGATCCCGGCCGTCTTTGTATCCCCGCAGCGCGGGATAGGCGTGTGTATACGCTCGGGGAAACACCTCCACTTGAGTCAAGCACCACGATGGGAAACGACAGACCTTAGGTTACATACAGAATCATAACTGTGAAATGGTAAGGGACAAATGTTAAAACTTTTTAACCATTTCTTTGTGCGTCGGTGAGGGTCGGAGGGAGTGTTGCCCCTCCCTCCAGGTCGTGCAACACGGACAAAGACGCCTATGAGACGATTTGTAACGTCTGTGTTTTGGTTCATGAAGAAGGCCAGACAAGAGATAATATCGCACCCAGACAGAGAGACGACTTCGAGGCAATTTGTAACATCTGATTGTTTGCTCGTGGATTTTATGGAGGGAGTATGACAACGGAATATACCGTGGGTGATGCACACAAGGACATACGGACGTACGGACACACACATGGACACACCTACCTACGGACAGATCCTGACACAGCAAAAATCGAAAGAAACCCCGCCTTGTGGGCAGGATCCAAAGGGATTTTTCGGCATAAAAGAGAGGACCCTGAGCATTGGAAACCAGCTCGACCGGGAGGGTCGACTCAGGAGCGAGCTGCGACCAGCGGGTCGGCTCGACTCTTCAGCTCGTCTGGGACTCAGCCGAGTTCGATCGGCTCACCGGAGCCGGCTCTCGGGGCTCGACTCAAGCGGCTCCCCATCTCCTCTGCAGGCGGGCAAGACCCGCTTGACAGCTCAACTCGGCCTGCGTGGGTCAACCTCTACCGAGTCGGAGGTCTCTGCTGCCGCCCGAGTGGTGAGGGTCGCGGTTTGGCGATGAGGCTCCGTGCTCACCCTGGTCGACGACCCAACACTGCACGCTGCGAGCGAGCTGTGGGCGCCACCTACCGACCGGGTTCCGAACTGCGACAGCGTATCAACGGGCATCCGAACCAGTTCACCACGGTGACAGGGGAGCGACTGATACGTATGACGCGCACCGCCCCCTCACCACACGACCACCAGGCGTCTGTTTGACATAAAGAACCGACTCCGAACACTGACTATTCAAGACAACTCTTACCACTCAAACACACTCGAACCCATAAGCCATCCGTGGCTGTGAAGGCATCACAACGAGACCGAGTGATGGCCATCCGTCGTTTATAAGTGTATTCGTAATTTTTATCTTTAATATTTAGTGGGCTGTACTCTTAATCGCATAAATTCCCAACAGATCCATCAATACGAATTGATTCTTGGCACCTCCTTCCGCCGAGCCACGCTCACGTGGGGAGTGGTGGCCCACCAGATCCTTATCAGGTGATCTGGTCCCCAATTAGTAAACTTGGTATAAGATAACGATCTTCGGAAAAGGAGCACCGTCGCAGGCCCTTACTCCGAGCCATTCTGTTGTCAGATAACCTGCCGATGTATCTGTTGAGATTGGTGCCTTTAAGAATAATAACTGTTTTTGATTGTGTTTTTTTTTTATCGCCGTATAATCTTTCAAGTATCTTTCAGTCATAATCGCCGCACGTACTCGCATCCTCTACAGAATATTCAACTGTCCCGTGACCCAAGGTGCTAACAACGTGATAAGGGTTGCGTATGATCAATAAGGAGTGCGGTACTGCGTGAACAATATTGAGTATAATCATTCATTAACGTTAAGGTTTTTCTTAGCATAGTATTTGCATATTTTAACGACTCTCTCTCTCACTAACAACCATCGCGTTATGCGGGATCCATGTGCCGTTGTCAAAGTGAAATCAGACAATCGTTGATGATACTGTATTGATGCCGTGTTGACGTTCCGGGATTGAGAGTTCGCATACTATATCATAGTTGAGGTTGAATTAGTAATAAATTGATTAATACAGAAGTGGTTGTGTGATTCTTTCCTGAAATCTATGCATAAGGTCTGCTTCTGCGTTGAGATCTGAACTTGGTGACCTTAATAAACACACTAATACATACTCAGTAAATGTTAAAGCGATAACGGGGTGAACCGGGGACCCAAAATATAACCACGAATACCCACTCTGGGAATGTTAAAGCGAGAATGAGACGAACCTAGACAACGATGCCGAGTTAATCTAAGTTAATCTTGCATACTTACACCACACCTGCATAACTGCATACGATTAATTGCCTTATTCCGATCGATAACCCACCCTCGTCACCGAGGCGGGGTCTGGTTATCATAACGACTTGCATTATCATAATTACACCCACTCGCATAATTACTACGATTACCTCTCGAATTGGCATAATTAAATGTGCATAATTACATAAATTAACATATTTCCGGATAATTACACATTTGCCAAATTTCATTTGATTATTATTATTTTCCCTGAATATTCATAACCCACATATACAACATAATAATTTCACCCACGCACGCATACAACATAACAAATTTTGATAACCAACATATACAACAAAATGGGGGCTCGTCCGGGATCTCTCGCAGACAGTTTATGCATGAATTCAGGAACGAATCACTGTTGTGTTAATCAAAGTGTTGTGAACTAACGTTGCCTTGTGATTGTAAACGGGGGTATACAAACAAAACGCGCTCTGAAGGGAAATACCAGAGTAGCAGAGTATAACAAAGACAGCTGGGCTGAGATTATTTTCTCGAGTTGAACTGACGCATCCTGTGATACAATTGTTTATATGTGCTCTGAAGGGGAATTCTAGAGAAACTTACGCCGCACATGAGATGTTAGAATTAAGATACACTCTTAAGTCTATTAACCACACTACGTAATAGAGATGGCACAGGATCCACAACATTCTGAGTTTGACACACCAACGCATAACACTGATACAGAGTGGACCTCTGAGGAGGAGATGGAATCTATGGAAAAACAATATCGGGAATTTGTGTTAAAACGTACTGGACGGACTGCTAGCCAGCAGACGGAGCAGAGAGATATATGGGAGGGGAGCCATACAGAAGATGTTAAGGCCCATAGAAGGAAACTACTTAAGGACGTGATGAAATGTGGCAAAGCCAAACGTGACGTAAAAATTGCAGAAATAGCGAGGGTAGACTCGTATCTCCTCGCACAGACAGACAGAGAAAGATTATGGAATGAGGAAAA
Source organism: Lampetra planeri (assembly GCF_965212315.1). Lineage (NCBI taxonomy): Eukaryota > Metazoa > Chordata > Hyperoartia > Petromyzontiformes > Petromyzontidae > Lampetra > Lampetra planeri. Next base: position 18,963,699 of record NC_136110.1, read on the forward strand.
ATTTGAAAGGGAAAGACAAGAGAAACTGTCCTTAATGGAGCAGGTAGAGCGTCTGCACGCCCTCGTGAGAGAGAAAGAATCCGCACTAAATGCACCAGTGAAACACCCAGACGTTGATACACAGAACACATACGGGAGTAACAATTTACCACACTCCGAGCCGCGTGGACGTAGCCCAGGGCCAGATCCCACAATGAGTATGGCTACTGTGCAAAGCAATTTTGATAAAGTAACACCCTCGCAAATCGAGGAGAGAGAAGAGGAAATAATAATACAAACGGGAAAACATGAGGCCGACCACCCCAACGTTAGAGAGAGACAAATAATTAACCCTAAGTCATCAGGATACACTGTAATGATAGGGCGGAAAAGGGCGGAGCTGGTGCAAGACGGGAAACATTACATAAACAGCACACCAGGCAGACGCACGCTACGCAAGTATGACCGACATGATGCAGATGACAGAGACAGCTCACCAGAGAAACGCACCTCGCACAAACACGACCAACACGACACGGGTAACAGGAGCTCACCAGAGAGACGCACATCACACAAGCATGAGCCATGGGATAAGCAGAAATCACCGAGCCAAGTTGACCCACGTTACAGGTGCAAAAGGCACTACAAAAGTTATGTTAAGCAGAGCCACCGTGATGGTGACGGCTCATCTGACACTGACTCCTCTGACAATGACCAACACGACACGGGTAACAGAGAGAGCTCACCAGAGGAACACACCTCACGCAAACATTACCGACATGATGCAGATGACAGACACAGCTCACCAGAGAGACGCACCTCACGTAAACATTATCAACACGACATGGGTAACAGAGAGAGCTCACCAGAGGGACGCATGACCCGTAAAAATCACCCACGCAAAACCACCCGCACCACAGATGACAGAGACAGGAATCCCGATAACCATGAAGCACGAGACAAACATAAATACAACACCTCACCTAGCAGGCACCACACACGTAGTAGGCAGCATGAAGGTCAAGGACAAAAACACTCACCACATAGACACCGCTCAAGGAGATCACGCACACCAACCCACAAGCACGAATCACAAGACCCACGTAAGGAAAACAAGAGACACAAGCAACGGGACAGACACGAATCCTCGGACAGAGGGAGATCACGACACAGACACGGGAAACATGACAACAGTGATAGTGGAGACAAGGGTAGCTCAAGTGAGCACTCCTCAGGAACCGACACCACTGATGACGAACAACACACTTTTAACAGTAAGACACTAAAACTAATGGACAAAGCACTCGTGAGAATTCCCTATTTCGATCCACATAACAAGAACAGGGATATACACACTCACATAGCTACAGTAGAACAGGAGGCTAAGATCCGGGGTCTGGGTAAATCAGCAGAAAAGGCATGTTTATTATCAAGGAGCCTACATGAACCCGCCAGACCATGGGTAGCCTCCCTGCCAAATAGGGTGAAGAGTGACTTTAAACAATTGAGCCGAGCAGTAGTTAAGAGATTTGGGGAATACTCCACACTATCCGAAGGATTGAACGCGGCAAAGTTGATGACCCAGCGTGCAGACGAAGACCCACGAGATTATCTCCTACGCCTTAAGAAAGCATATTACGCAGGGGACGTGGACAATGCCCAGGGAGATAAGACAGTCTTAAAAGTGATGTTCTTCCAATCATTGAGACCTGAAATAGTGAGAATAGTAGGAATGATGTTGGACCCCGAGACTGCCTCCCTACGCCAGATTGAAAGCAAGGCCCACACGGCCTGGGTGAACGGACGGAAAACCACTAGCATAGCCAAAACCCACATCGTCACCAGAGATAAAGAATGCCTCGATCTGGAGGGAAGCGAATCTCCAAGGAATAATATTAGAGCCACACGGGGTGGACATGAATTCCCCCAGGAGAGGGCGCCTAACCCAATAGAATCAACACCCGTCCACAACACGCTGAATAACGTTCCACGTGGGGGGAGAAACGAGGCCAGAGGAACCTGGCACCCACAGCCGCCACCACCATGGAATGCAGAAGAGGGCGGAGGCTGGAATTATGGAGGAGGAAAAGCGAGTGACGGGCCATACCTACCCCGCGGAGGCCGACGCCCACCAAACCAGTCACCATATCGTCCCCCACTGCCGCCTCCACTAGCAATAGAGCATAGACCACCGTTAGCTAACAGGAATCGATATGCTCACCACATTAGGATGGAAAAAGAGCTCCTAGGGAGTATGAAGACTCCCATGCAAATAGCGAAGGGAAGAATACCAACTATACCCACACAGGAGGAGGACACACCCAGCGCAAAGGTAGCCCAAGTGAACGTAGGGAAGACAAGAAGCCCCGAAGCGATCACCGAAGTGGTACCAGAGGGAAAAGGGTACCATCTGGGGGAATTGATTCCCGTAGGACCAGTCGGACGAGTCCACGTGGAAGTAATACTGCAAGACACCCTGACCAGCCAGGGCCTTTGTGATACTGGAGCAGAAATATCCATGATATCCAGAGAATTATTTGACGAACTCCAGACTGCCCTCCAGAGGAAGAATGAAACACTACAGATGATGCCAAGTAAAATTACCTACTCAGGATGTGAAGGGACCCACATGCGACCATTGGGCAAAGTTATGACGAAGTTGACGTTCAACAAAATCAACATGAACCATCCCCTATATGTCGTACGGAACCCCGGAAAAGAGCTGATCATTGGGATAGAACTACTGAATCGCCTGAAACCCATTACCCATTATGAACCTTGAATCCCGACAAATTTGGGCACAGTCAATGCCGGAGCAACAAAGGGACTCAGAAGATGAAGACGTTATGAGAGACTCCACGGGAATCCAAGTGATAACACAAGAGCTCAACGACCTATCAACGACAATCAGGAACGAAGACGAGCTCCCAGCAGGAATTCGAATCACTCAGCTAATGACTAACAGACTGAGAGAAGACCGAAAGGAAGCCGACTTAGAGTCAGTATCACCAAGTGACCGTCCCCTCATGGAGTATATACCGCCCCCTGGAGGCCAAACCGACGAACTGCAAACCGATGAAGGAGAACACAAGGGCAAGAGCGTATTACCCTCGGATGAAGCCAAGGCAACTCAACCGATAGTAACGCAAAAGGAACTTTCAACCGAGCCGCCCGAAACCACGAAGGCCTTGGACCCAGACCCAGGACAAGGAGTCTCCATAATAGAAGAACAAATCGAACAACAAATTGAAGCAGCAGACGCCCTCGAGAACGACACTCAACGAAATGAGCTTCGTCAACTGCTCCACAAATACCACTTCCTGTTCTCAGAAGACCCCTATGATTGCGGCAAAACCGACCTACACGTGGTATCTATTCCCACACTGGAAGGAGCGCCAGCGGTATATGTGAAACAATACAAGATTCCACTGGCTGCCTACGAATCAATCCAAGAAACCTTGGAGAACCTACTCAAGAAGAATATAATTCGAGAATGCAACTCAACCTACAACTCCCCGATTTGGCCTGTATTGAAACCCACAGGCAAGTGGCGACTCACCATCGACTATAGGCAACTCAACAAAACGGTTCCCCTATCTCGATGGCCAATCGCAGAGATCGACCAGAATCTCAACCAAATAAAAGGCGCAAAAATTCTCACCACCATGGATCTATCAAATGGCTTCTGGACCATGCCCGTGAAAGAAGCGGATCAATACAAGTTGGCATTTACATTCAATGGAATACAGTATACTTGGAACCGATGTCCATTTGGATACTCAAATTCACCTGCGGACTTTAACATATTCCTACACAAGGCAATGGACGACGCAAAAGAGCGAGGTACCATCGTCTATGTCGACGATATACTGGTCAAGGACTCCTCATGGGAAGAACACCTCGAGAGCCTCCAGCATACCCTCGAGCAGTTAAAGGAAGCAGGCGCAAAGATTTCAATACAAAAAGGACAGTGGGCACGCAAGAGGGTGGACTACCTCGGGCTCCAGGTCGGCACTGAGGGAATGTTACCCCAAACCAAAAGACTTGGAGCCCTCCTCGCACTCAAATCGCCCACCACAGTCACGACCCTTCGGAGCTTCTTAGGGATTTGCAACTACCTTCGACAGTTCGTGGACGACTACGCAGGAATCGTTCGACCCTTAGTCAAACTACTGCAAAAAGACGAACCATGGGAGTGGGGACAGGAACAGGAAGCCGCAGAAAAAGAATTAAAACGACAGATCACAGAGGCATCCTGCCTAGCATACCCAGAGAAAGGGAAAGAATACTACCTGGAGACCGCATACTCAGATCATAGTATCAGCTCGGTACTGTGCCAGAGACAGGAAGCAGAGAAACGAGTTATTGCCTATGCCAGCAAAGCCCTCCGGGGAGTGGAGATGAAGTTCTCCGAGTGTGAGAAGGCGATATTTGGAAACATCTGGGCCATACAACATTTTCGGAACTTGTTGAACGGAGAGAAGATCATCCTGGAAACGAATCATGAATCCTTGGCATACCTCAACAGTAAGAAGATTCGAGAGGGCCGCGTAACCAGCAGCCGAATAGCCAGCTGGGCACTGACACTCCAAGGCCTACCAATCACAGTGAAATACGCAAAAAACAAGAAAAGTCCAATGGCCCAAGGTCTTGCCGATTTACATGATTGTACCTTTGACAGCGTAGAAGCAGAGGACGAAAAGATACCTCCGGAGGACAACAGGTACCTGCCCTTCAGGAAGGAGACATGTGCCGACCTACCAGTGGTATACATCGATGGATGCTCCCAGATGAGGGAGAACAAGCTTCACGCTGGGTCAGGAGTCATTTGGGAAACTGGCCCACTCACAGGGATTCAAGAGGGATTTCAGCTGGGACCAAAGTCAAACCAGTATGCAGAGTTGGTCGGGGTACACATCGCTGTCCAAATGGCATCCGATAACCAAATACGGACCATGGTGGTGTGCACTGATTCCAACTACGTACAGCACAGCTTCCTGCACCACCTACCCATATGGAAAAAAAACGAGATGAAGAACCATAGGAATAAACCAATTCACCATCGAGAACTATTCGAGGCCATAGATAAGATGGTTCAGAACAAGGATATGAAGATATTTTGGAAGAAAGTCAAAGGGCACTCCAAGATACCTGGTCAAGAGAAAACTGGGAACGACCAAGCAGATGCCATAGCAAAAGTGGGAAGCCTGGAAGGCACCCCGTGGAAGCTAGAAGACCAAACCGAAAGAGACGGACAACAAGAGTCGACGAACCAAGACATCGCCGTGATAAGACTGGTCACAAGAAGTGGGAAGAACCCGGCAGAAGCTGGAACCAGAGCCCAATTGAACAGTGCCCAGCCTTCCGAAGACCTGATCAGAATGCAACAAGAGGACGAAACACTAAAGACACTCGCCGATCATATCCAAGATCCAGCAGGAAAACCAATCACTACTGACAACTTGAATGACAACAAAGAGCTCGAGATCATGCATAGCCAAATCAAAAGGTTCTCAATGCGGAAAGGGCTACTGGTATACACAAACGAAAAAGACGGTCGACCTAGATGGGTAGTCCCCTCTCAATATCGGGAAATAATGTTACAACACGCCCACAATGAACCGTGCAGCGGCCACCGATGCGAGGTGAATACGGGACAGATGCTGCGACAGGTGGCCTACTGGCCAAAAATGGGGGAAGACATACACAAACATGTGTCCAACTGTCTCGTGTGTTGTAAGTACCAGCCAACGACCTCACAGCATAGGGCACCCCTACAGAGGAGGGGAACAGATTATCCTTGGTCCAACCTACAAATCGACTGGATAGGACCTGTCAACCGATCAACCAAAGGGAACAAGTACATGCTAACTGTGACCTGTGCATTCTCTAAATGGACAGAGTGTTTACCAGCACCCAACAACACCGCGGAAACGACCGCTATCCTACTGATCAACCAAATATTCAGTAGATGGGGCCTACCGTCAACGATCGATTCAGACAAAGGAAGCCACTTCACAGCCGAGGTCATCACAGAAGTGTGGAAGATGTTGGGAGTAAAAAGACAATTACATGTCGCATACCATCCACAATCCTCAGGACAGGTGGAAAGAGCCAACAGGACCATCGTGAGCCTCCTAAAGAAATATGTGTCTACCACGGGCCGCGACTGGGATACGAAACTACCCCTAGTCTTGATGGCCATGCGAGCCACACCCAACCGAGCTATAGGCAGGACACCCTTCGAGATCATGACAGGGAGGCTAATGACCCTCCCAGTACACCTGTTATATGTCCCAGCGGAGGACGAGACCCCGACGGCAATGACGCCAACTGAATACCTGACGGGACTCAATAGTCACCTACAGAGCACATTCGCTATGGTCAGGGACCAGTTGCAAGTAGAGGCTCAGGGGAGCAAAGCATACTATTGTAATAAACGACTGGACCACGATGTCTGGCTCAGTGTCCTTTATTCGGTTCGTGCTGTACACCCACACGGCTGTCTTTACTCTGTAGCTTCTCCACGGTGCTGACCCCAATGTCGGCCCGATCCACAACAGCAGCTCCGCTGCTGTTTCTCTCACACAGCCCCCCTTGGCTGTACTCGCTGCAACTCCTCTCCCTCCGCAGCTCTGACAGCCTCTTGCTGTCTCTCTCTCTCTCCGCAGCTCCTCCTGGCAGCCACACCGCTGCCTCTAACATGCAGCCCTCTCTCTCTCTCTCTCCGCAGCTCCTCCTGGCAGCCGCACCGCTGCCTCTAACACGCAGCCCTTCTGGCTGTCTCCTCTGCAGCTGCACACCACTCCGCAGCTTCCTCTTATCTTCGGGGTTGGCTCCCGATGGCCGTCGGCGCCCCCCCTCTCCACACTCGCCCGCGTGGCCTCACTCTTTTCCGCTCACACCCCGACTGCCTTCCCCTTCCGGTTTACCCGCTTAAGGACCCGAACCTTCCCCCCACGTCACATGACTCCACCCGCCGTGACGTCACATCCGGAAGGTCGCTTACGCCCGCATTACACCACCCTCCCCCGTAGAAAAATCCCAGCCGACCTCGGCTGACCAATAGCAAATCGTAATGCGGCGAACCGAGCTTCCCCCCCTAAAGGACACTAAGCATACAATGTAACAGCAAGAACAACAACAACAACGCAATTAACATCAACGAACGTACAAAAAGCATGCAATAAATGCAACTGTAAGAAAAAAATAACAAGACAACAACAATCAACGAAACGTAAGCGATTTGGAACGTGTGCGGGTCGCCGGCCCGTCCCGGACGGTCGGCGGCCCACTCGCGGAACGGGAACGCGATGAAAGTCGAGGAATGACAGGGGGTAATCCCCCTGTCGCAGCTGGAAGTCCACCGCCGTCCCGTGTCTCTAAAGAGTTAGTCTTGGGCTTGTCCTGTGACCGTGCCCGCAGCTGGGTCGGAAGGGCTGCAGGGGTCGAAGGTCCCGCAGACCTGGCAGGCGTCCTCCGAGCAGGGCCCCTCATCCCCCGCAATGTCACGGCCGGCCTGTTTCGGAGGATCTTTAGCCGACTTGACCGGTGCCGAGGCCTCCTGCTGCGGCGGAGCCGGGAAGCGGGCCCAGCAGTCTCTGGCGTAGTGGCCCCTACGCCCGCAGCGGAAACATTCGGCCTCGTTGCGCCGAAGCGCAGGCCTCGCCTCCTGACGGCCCCGTTCTGGTAGCGCCGCGCGCGGTCTCGGCCCGCCGCGTCCCGTCCATGGAGCGGAGGCGGCCGTCAGTTGTTGAGGGCCCCGGTCATCCGGAACATAGACAGCCTGCGCAGGGTTCCACCCCAGCGCATCCCCTTCTTTGACGGGCCCCCCCCGTCCACGCCGTCACTTGTTTCCAGCGACGGAGGTTGAACTGCGCATCGAGACACTTAGCAGCCGTCCGGGAAGTTAGCTTCTCATGCCCACACACAGGCATGGGGATCCCTAGATCCCGAGACAGCTCCAACATTTTCCCTAATATGAGAGGCTCGAGCAGGTCCTGTGGCGTCTCAGGATAAGCTGCCATGGCCAGCTCCAGCACCGCACCCCTGAACGCCACGGGCGACTCCTCTGGTGCTCGTTGTCGTTGAGCGAATCGCCGATGCGCATCATCTGGTGGCTCATAAGCATCGGCCATTTCTTGAAAAACACCACATAAAGTTGCCTTTTTATCGGTCGTTATGGAACGGAAGAATCGGACAGATTCGTCGTCCAGGAGAGTCGGCAACACCTCCAAAGCCTCCGCATCGGTCCATCTTGCTGTGCGTACCGCCGCCAAGAAGCGGCAGGCGAACGCGCTCCAGTCCCCACCGACGGAAAATTCTTTAACCGTTGTAAGGTGGCGACTCCGACTCCTCTTCCCGCCGTCTTCCAATGGTGGTGGTTGTGATGGCAAATTCAAAATGGCGTCGGCCCGCGGCGTGGCCAAGATGGCGGTTTGGCGCCACGGAGCGCGCAAAATGGCGGCCTCTTGCCGCGTGGGCAATGGCGGCGGCAGGACAGGCAACGTGGCGGCCCGCGGAGCACCACTTGCATCATCCATCGTCCCTGGCGCGACGAGATGGCATAGATGCGCCAGGACGTCCTTAAGTGCCTCCAGTTGTACCGCCATCGCTTGCCATCGTTGATCCGCGTCTGATGATGTCGACGGACCCGCCACCGCGCCAACATCCTCCACTCCCGTTCCCGTGGTCGCCTCAGCCGGGCTCTCCTCCACCACCCCAACAGGATCCGTGGTTGGAGGGAGTTCGTCGTCGTCGGACGAAGAAGCCGATGCAGGCGCCGGATTAACTTTCTTCCTCACTTGTTTCGACATCCCGTTGCACTTCCGACACCAGTGTAATAAACGACTGGACCACGATGTCTGGCTCAGTGTCCTTTATTATTCGGTTCGTGCTGTACACCCACACGGCTGTCTTTACTCTGTAGCTTCTCCACGGTGCTGACTCCAATGTCGGCCCGATCCACAACAGCAGCTCCGCTGCTGTTTCTCTCACACAGCCCCCCTTGGCTGTACTCGCTGCAACTCCTCTCCCTCCGCAGCTCTGACAGCCTCTTGCTGTCTCTCTCTCTCTCCGCAGCTCCTCCTGGCAGCCACACCGCTGCCTCTAACATGCAGCCCTCTCTCTCTCTCTCTCCGCAGCTCCTCCTGGCAGCCGCACCGCTGCCTCTAACACGCAGCCCTTCTGGCTGTCTCCTCTGCAGCTGCACACCACTCCGCAGCTTCCTCTTATCTTCGGGGTTGGCTCCCGATGGCCGTCGGCGCCCCCCCTCTCCACACTCGCCCGCGTGGCCTCACTCTTTTCCGCTCACACCCCGACTGCCTTCCCCTTCCGGTTTACCCGCTTAAGGACCCGAACCTTCCCCCCCACGTCACATGACTCCACCCCCCGTGACGTCACATCCGGAAGGTCGCTTACGCCCGCATTACACTATGACCAAAAAGCCAGCCACGCAGAATACCAGCTAGGAGACCAGGTGTGGTACCTCAATTACGAGAAAAGAAAACAGAAGTGCAGGAAATTCCTGCCTTCCTGGACAGGACCACACGAGGTTGTTGACAAAATGTCCCCAGTCGTATATCAGCTAAAAATCACAAAGACAGGAAGAGAGCAGCAATACAAGTGGGTGCACGTCAACCAAATCAAACCGTACCCTGTGCTGGTGGAGCAAGATGAGGAATAAAGGTGGAAAAAGGGGGGGGGGGGAACTAAACTAATGGGCATATCACACTACAATAATATGTAACATGTTTTCCAGGAAATGGCAGCCCTCCTGCTCACGCTCCTGCTAACGTACCTTGCCAAGCTAGAAGGGAGCCAAGAGCTGATCAAGCCAGGACCAGAATCCGGGGTGATGCTGAGAGACTCCTCCAGCTTCCTAGTAACCGAAACGAAAATAGTAACCCAACAAGTCTATGTCTCCTTGGAACCTGCCTTGGTGGTAAAGAAGCACTTCGGGAAGTTACCACCCCAAGCTACCAAAGCAACCCGAATATGGTATTATGACTTCCTAAGATACAGTGAACAGAATGTCGGAACGATCCTGAAGCAATTACAAAGAACCATGATACTTCCCCCCACCACTGTCAACCTAACACGTTCCAAGAGGTCTATCGGCCTGGGAGGGGTCTTTGGAATACTATCCGGTTTTAGCTCCTTAATCACACTAGGAGTATCCATATCCAACGCCGTAAAGATTGGACACCTCACGCAAGGTATCGAGAATTTACAACTCGATATGCATCAGATCCATCAGCAAATACAACACCAACAAAAGAATCTGGTCGAAATGGGATCCACCCTCCGAGACACCGTGGTTCTCGTAAACCTACATTCTATCATGATTAACTTAACATTCCAAGAATTGAGTTCTGCAATCCGAGATCTATACGAAGAAGAGAGTATTCGAGAGCCAATTCAGTGGGTGATCCAAGACTTGTTGCGTAGCACCAGCGGCAGCATCAGTGATCTTATACAAGGACAAATTCCGTCATATCTGGTAACTCCAACACTGATAAAAGATGTGCTACAAGCAGCATCCCCGGAAACAATCAGTCCAACTCAAGTACAAATTGCCTTCAACATGGGTACAGCCACACCCATACATGTGGACCCCCAAACTAGACAGCTGGCATTTTTGCTAAATTTACCCCTGGTCAAACCCGGAAATGTATTTCGATTGCGGACAGTATTGAACGTGGGTACATGGAATAACGACATTTACTCCAAGATGGAAACTCCCTTAGTGGTGGCCTACCAGGAAGAAGGCCCCCTTAAGTACCTGGTGCCTGACCTAAACCTGTGTCAAATAACGAAAGAGGTTCATTGGCTCTGCCCAGGGGAACCATTTCTGACCAATACAGCAGAAATAATGTGTGGTCTGTCAAACCTAAGCTCTAAGGAAACTTGCAAGTTTAAGCTAAGTAAACCCAAAGAAAGAACCGGAACAGTGGCCATGATAGCTAATGCCCAGTGGTTGATTAGCACCCCTCTAGATACGGCAATTGTTTCCACCGATCAACACTCCATAACCATGGAAGTTCCGATTCCAAGCCACGTCGCACTGGTCACAATACCAAGAGGAACATTCGTACGCATAGGGGACAAGGTATTATATAACCTAGACAAAAGCCTACACCAAGCGGAGGTAGAAATAGTAGACACATTCCGAGGCCACAAGTTTGAGATAAGCAGCACTCTGTCCAACTTGTTGAACAGTAAAGAATTCCATATGGTGAAATTATCCCTCAGCGAATCAGAGATTAACATAACAGATCTTACTTGGGCGACCGAAGAGGCTGGATATCAGCGAAATCAACAGATGGGGATGGGAATCACAGGGGCAACAGGGATGATCATACTAGTCCTGGCTATTCTAACCTTAACATACCATGTGGCCAAAATGAATACCGAACTTAAAAGACTAATCGCAGGCACAAGCCACCTACCATTCAAGCCCAGGAACAGGGATAGAGCCAAGGCCTGATGATGCCACCCAAGAATAACCGTAGAAACTATCTTTTTAACGATATCTCCTATAACACGTAGTCAATAGAATAATGTCTCCCTCCCTTATCGTTTTACCTTCCTTTAGAATATATTTTTTTCCTCTCTCTTGTCACATATAACCATGTTAAGTTGTGACACGTACGCGCGCGTTGTAAGGAAATAGCAGCAAAACTTGAGGACAATCGATGGTTCATGATGGAAAAAGGGTATACATATTTTTTTTAAAAATAACCCGTGGCCATTTGACCACTGGTCATTTTTAAAAGGGCGGAATGTTGTATACTAACCCCTTCTTCCAAAATTGATATTAATAATATTTGATGATATTTTTATATATTATCTTTTTACTTGTTTTTATAATGAATGAAAACACACCAAAGCGCAGCAAACTGCAAAACACCAGGGGTTGTTAAGTAATGAACTGGAGGAGGGCTAGGATGGCAGAATTTGCAACCTTGCTTCAAGGAAAGATAAGGCCTGATGAACGGGCACATGTCACCCGTGCAGGCGGCAGAGACAGTGGGAGAGTCAGCCAGACATAGTTAAGGCAAAAAGCCCAACCATCCTGCATGGTTTTAAAGTAACGTCAAAATTCGAAATTCAACAACAGAGTAGGCTAAATTATCGATCCTCGCGCTCGCTCAAATTGGAGACCAGGCTGCGAGCTACATCAATGAACCATTGCCCATTTGCTAATCCAATACTGAATGTTAATATTACTGAAGTCAAAACGAATTCTATGACCTCAGCACATGGGCGAATAATAGGGCAGTGTCAACTCAAAGGCAATGGAAGGAAGCAGAGGCGCCTTTGTCTAAATCACAACCACAGAAAGCCAGGAATCATCACTGATTGTGTGTTTAGGGATTCCGAGCTAGTTGGAACACGTGCACACAGGGAGGAGGTAGAAATACGCCTTGTCCTCCTGCAGCTGAGGGAGCAAAGATAAACCCAAAAAGGCCAAGGAAGTGGGTCAGCTCAAGGCTGTGTGCACAGGGGAGGGGAGCTGATTAAGAATAACACTCCCAGAGCAGAAGGTTGGATGGCCACAGTGAGACGAGAATAAGAGTGTTGTGTATCTCTCAAGGATGCAGACTCAGCTGAACAACAAGGCTGCGGGGGTCACCAGAAGTTCGCGTTCGCCTAGTTAAGACAAAAAGCTCAATTATTCTGTATTGCTATTAAAGTAACGTTAAAGTCGGAATTTAACAACAGGGTAGGCTAAAGTTATTGATATGAAATGTTATTTCCATACTTTAATACTTTCTATACAACTCGACCCGAAGCATATGCGGGATGAATCACCACCAGGTCGAATATAAAATACATAATAAAAGAGCGATGTTAAACCCAGGGTCGGAGAGAAAGGGAGATCCCGGCCGTCTTTGTATCCCCGCAGCGCGGGATAGGAGTGTGTATACGCTCGGGGAAACACCTCCACTTGAGTCAAGCACCACGATGGGAAACGACAGACCTTAGGTTACATACAGAATCATAACTGTGAAATGGTAAGGGACAAATGTTAAAACTTTTAAACCATTTCTTTGTGCGTCGGTGAGGGTCGGAGGGAGTGTTGCCCCTCCCTCCAGGTCGTGCAACACGGACAAAGACGCCTATGAGACGATTTGTAACGTCTGTGTTTTGGTTCATGAAGAAGGCCAGACAAGAGATAATATCGCACCCAGACAGAAAGACGACTTCGAGGCAATTTGTAACATCTGATTGTTTGCTCGTGGATTTTATGGAGGGAGTATGACAACGGAATATACCGTGGGTGATGCACACAAGGACATACGGACGTACGGACACACACATGGACACACCTACCTACGGACAGATCCTGACACAGCAAAAATCGAAAGAAACCCCGACTTGTGGGCAGGATCCAAAAGAGAGGACCCTGAGCATTGGAAACCAGCTCGACCGGGAGGGTCGACTCAGGAGCGAGCTGCGACCAGCGGGTCGGCTCGACTCTTCAGCTCGTCTGGGACTCAGCCGAGTTCGATCGGCTCACCGGAGCCGGCTCTCGGGGCTCGACTCAAGCGGCTCCCCATCTCCTCTGCAGGCGGGCAAGACCCGCTTGACAGCTCAACTCGGCCTGCGTGGGTCAACCTCTGCCGAGTCGGAGGTCTCTGCTGCCGCCGGAGTGGTGAGGGTCGCGGTTTGGCGACGAGGCTCCGTGCTCACCCTGGTCGACGACCCAACACTGCACGCTGCGAGCGAGCTGTGGGCGCCACCTACCGACCGGGTTCCGAACTGCGACAGCGTATCAACGGGCATCCGAACCAGTTCACCACGGTGACAGGGGAGCGACTGATACGTATGACGCGCACCGCCCCCTCACCACACGACCACCAGGCGTCTGTTTGACATAAAGAACCGACTCCGAACACTGACTATTCAAGACAACTCTTACCACTCAAACACACTCGAACCCATAAGCCATCCGTGGCTGTGAAGGCATCACAACGAGACCGAGTGATGGCCATCCGTCGTTTATAAGTGTATTCGTAATTTTTATCTTTAATATTTAGTGGGCTCTACTCTTAATCGCATAAATTCCCAACAGATCCATCAATACGAATTGATTCTTGGCACCTCCTTCCGCCGAGCCACGCTCACGTGGGGAGTGGTGGCCCACCAGATCCTTATCAGGTGATCTGGTCCCCAATTAGTAAACTTGGTATAAGATAACGATCTTCGGAAAAGGAGCACCGTCGCAGGCCCTTACTCCGAGCCATTCTGTTGTCAGATAACCTGCCGATGTATCTGTTGAGATTGGTGCCTTTAAGAATAATAACTGTTTTTGATTGTGTTTTTTTTTTATCGCCGTATAATCTTTCAAGTATCTTTCAGTCATAATCGCCGCACGTACTCGCATCCTCTACAGAATATTCAACTGTCCCGTGACCCAAGGTGCTAACAACGTGATAAGGGTTGCGTATGATCAATAAGGAGTGCGGTACTGCGTGAACAATATTGAGTATAATCATTCATTAACGTTAAGGTTTTTCTTAGCATAGTATTTGCATATTTTAACGACTCTCTCTCTCACTAACAACCATCGCGTTATGCGGGATCCATGTGCCGTTGTCAAAGTGAAATCAGACAATCGTTGATGATACTGTATTGATGCCGTGTTGACGTTCCGGGATTGAGAGTTCGCATACTATATCATAGTTGAGGTTGAATTAGTAATAAATTGATTAATACAGAAGTGGTTGTGTGATTCTTTCCTGAAATCTATGCATAAGGTCTGCTTCTGCGTTGAGATCTGAACTTGGTGACCTTAATAAACACACTAATACATACTCAGTAAATGTTAAAGCGATAACGGGGTGAACCGGGGACCTAAAATATAACCACGAATACCCACTCTGGGAATGTTAAAGCGAGAATGAGACGAACCTAGACAACGATGCCGAGTTAATCTAAGTTAATCTTGCATACTTACACCACACCTGCATAACTGCATACGATTAATTGCCTTATTCCGATCGATAACCCACCCTCGTCACCGAGGCGGGGTCTGGGTATCATAACGACTCGCATAATTACTACGATTACCTCTCGAATTGGCATAATTAAATGTGCATAATTACATAAATTAACATATTTCCGGATAATTACACATTTGGCCAAATTTCATTTGATTATTATTATTTTCCCTGAATATTCATAACCCACATATACAACATAATAATTTCACCCACGCACGCATACAACATAACAAATGTTGATAACCAACATATACAACAGGAGCAAGGCGCGCAGCCACGGCGACTCTGAGATTCCCGAGCGCTTTCGTTGAACGAGACGCGGCCGCTCGTGTTTTGATCGCCAAATGAACGCCACTTTTCATTTTCACTTCCCCATGACGACGATGATGATGATGAGGTGACCCAGCGTCGCCGCCGCCGCAGCCACATTAACGTTGTCAACTTAATGGGCTCTTGGCACTCGCCTGCACATTCCTCGTCCTGCCAAATCGGAATGTTTATTGTAACTCCGAGCGAGCGAGGCGGAGAGCGCGTTCGGGAGTGGGGAGCTTGGGGGGTGACAGAGGGAAAAAATACTCGAATTCAATCAAATCAAATAAATATAAACGATAAACTCAGCGCGGCACTCGGTCCGCGGACGCTGCTCTGCGCTTGCGGTAATGGGGGTGGGTGGGCGGGAGGTGGTCGCACAGGCGATTTGGCTCGAGAGCCACGCGGAGACAATGTGGAGCGAGGAGGAGCAGGAGGAGGAGGTGGTGGTGGTGGAGTAACGGAGCCCTCGGCGATCCTCTCCGGCGCTGAGACCTTTTGGTGAAATGGGGAGATGCAAAGAGCGCTGACCTTCTTACATTGAACGTTTGCGTGGCAGATGGGCTTTGTAAAATATATCCGTGTTAGAAATGTGTATGTGTGTGTGCAGAGGGGTATATATGTGATGGAGGAGTTATTATGATTACTACCTATAATGGTAGGTTTTTACCCTTTTAACTGGTACAAAACTGACACCTTTATTCAAGGCATCATGTTTGCAATGACCACAACACAAGTAGTCAATAAAGCAAACAAAAAGAAGCAACTCTGATAAGGATAATAATATGCATTGGTGTAGGGCCAAATGACACCAGAAGGCGTACAACTCAAAAACAGTGCAATATCAGAGTATTGAGAGTTCGGGGTAAACATTTACACTATGAGATCTCTTTTACCAGTGGCAAAATATAATGGTAGGTTTTTACCCTTTTAACTGGTACAAAACTGACACCTTTATTCAAGGCATCATGTTTGCAATGACCACAACACAAGTAGTCAATAAAGCAAACAAAAAGAAGCAACTCTGATAAGGATAATAATATGCACTGTCCTTGAAGTTGATTGGCCCACACCCGAGACGGCTTTCTTTAGAGCCTAGTCCCCATTGGTGTAGGGCCAGATGACACCAGAAGGCGTACAACTCAAAAACAGTGCAATATCAGAGTATTGAGAGTTCGGGGTAAACATTTACACTATGAGATCTCTTTTACCAGTGGCAAAATATAATGGTAGGTTTTTACCCTTTTAACTGGTACAAAACTGACACCTTTATTCAAGGCATCATGTTTGCAATGACCACAACACAAGTAGTCAATAAAGCAAACAAAAAGAAGCAACTCTGATAAGGATAATAATATGCACTGTCCTTGAAGTTGATTGGCCCACACCCGAGACGGCTTTCTTTAGAGCCTAGTCCCCATTGGTGTAGGGCCAGATGACACCAGAAGGCGTACAACTCAAAAACAGTGCAATATCAGAGTATTGAGAGTTCGGGGTAAACACTTACACTGAGATCTCTTTTACCAGTGGCAAAATATAATGGTTGGTTTTTACCCCTTTAACTGGTACAAAACTGACACCTTTATTCAAGGCATCATGTTTGCAATGACCACAACACAAGTAATCAATAAAGCAAATCAACTTCAAGGACAGTGCATATTATTATCCTTATCAGAGTTGCTTCTTTTTGTTTGCTTTATTGACTACTTGTGTTGTGGTCATTGCAAACATGATGCCTTGAATAAAGGTGTCAGTTTTGTACCAGTTAAAAGGGTAAAAACCTACCATTATATTTTGCCACTGGTAAAAGAGATCTCATAGTGTAAATGTTTACCCCGAACTCTCAATACTCTGATATTGCACTGTTTTTGAGTTGTACGCCTTCTGGTGTCATCTGGCCCTACACCAATGGGGACTAGGCTCTAAAGAAAGCCGTCTCGGGTGTGGGCCAATCAACTTCAAGGACAGTGCATATTATTATCCTTATCAGAGTTGCTTCTTTTTGTTTGCTTTATTGACTACTTGTGTTGTGGTCATTGCAAACATGATGCCTTGAATAAAGGTGTCAGTTTTGTACCAGTTAAAAGGGTAAAAACCTACCATTATATTTTGCCACTGGTATAAGAGATCTCATAGTGTAAATGTTTACCCCGAACTCTCAATACTCTGATATTGCACTGTTTTTGAGTTGTACGCCTTCTGGTGTCATCTGGCCCTACACTAATGGGGACTAGGCTCTAAAGAAAGCCGTCTCGGGTGTGGGCCAATCAACTTCAAGGACAGTGCATATTATTATCCTTATCAGAGTTGCTTCTTTTTGTTTGCTTTATTGACTACTTGTGTTGTGGTCATTGCAAACATGATGCCTTGAATAAAGGTGTCAGTTTTGTACCAGTTAAAAGGGTAAAAACCTACCATTATATTTTGCCACTGGTAAAAGAGATCTCATAGTGTAAATGTTTACCCCGAACTTTCAATACTCTGATATTGCAATGTTTTTGAGTTGTACGCCTTCCGGTGTCATCTGGCCCTACACCAATGGGGACTAGGCTCTAAAGAAAGCCGTCTCGGGTGTGGGCCAATCAACTTCAAGGACAGTGCATATTATTATCCTTATCAGAGTTGCTTCTTTTTGTTTGCTTTATTGACTACTTGTGTTGTGGTCATTGCAAACATGATGCCTTGAATAAAGGTGTCAGTTTTGTACCAGTTAAAAGGGTCAAAACCTACCATTATATTTTGCCACTGGTAAAAGAGATCTCATAATGATTACTACCTATTTGCTTATCGATGGTGTTACTTGTTTGATATGTACGCGTTTAGTTTGTAGGGATATGTTGAGCTGCGCAGGGGAATGTGCATATTTATGAGCATGCAATTGTGACTGCTTGTGTGTGTGTGTGTGATTGTGCGTGCGTCCATGTTTGCATATACGTGTTCGCGAATATAGTCAGTGTGTATTAGCGTGGCAGGGAGTGGTGGCTCAGCGGTTAGCGCGGTGCGTTCCGAACCTGGCGTCCCGAGTTCCATTCTCGTCCACGGCCAACACCAGTGGCGAATTATCTGAAACCAGTCCTGGGCCTCCGCCTAGATCGACTCGGCCTCAAATGAGTACCTGGTTGCGGTGTGTATTAAACATCGACACTGGGGAGACAAAGGCGGTCGGGCGTGGCGCTGGCCACCCACGCACCCACTCGTGTGCCGCGCACGGCCTTAATACGTGCTCGCAAACAGCACTATCCCCAAACGTCTGTTGAGGCCTTTGTCTTTCTTACGCATGTGTGTTTGCTCACAATTTCATTTGTATTGATTTCCGCTTTTCAATTTACATCGAGCCACATTTCCTGTGCGCCCACTTTGGGGGGGGGGGAGTCGATAAACCCTTTTGTGGCGGGGGGGGCCTCGCCCGTCGACTCTGTGGACTCAAGCCCGGCCGCCAATCAACTCTCTCTCTCGCTCTCCATTCGAGAGAAATAAATCATTGTCGCTTAATCTTTAATAAGAAGCAGACAACCCGCCACCACCCCCGCCACCCCCCCTCCTTCTCAACCTCCACTGCCCCGTTTAAATCCCCCGTCGCCGGGTCGCAGACATCCCCAGCGAGCCGAGGCCCTCGTCAGATTCAATTCTGGTCTCGCGTGCTGATGGCAGCAGCAGCAGCAGCGATGTGGTTCGGGAGCGAGATGCCAATGTCAAGGTCTGCTGATGCTGCTGGTAGCCACGACGATGGCTTCAGCAGAGAGGCAGAGAGAGACAGAGAGCCCGTGTCGTGTTGCGGTTCCTCGTCCACCGTTGAAGTGGTCCATACTTTGGGCTGCACGGATACCACAGTGGCAGCCCCTGTGGCTTTTGTCTTTCATTTTCAATGTCAGATGACCGAGTCGGCCAGTTGCTCAGCGGTTCAAGGGCCCCCACAATGGCCGTGTCAGGGTTGCGGGTAGGAGTAGGGGTGTACGGGCAGCACCGTTGGAATTCTTCAAACGATACTAAAAGCTATTTTTTTACTTGACCAAGTAAGGCCCACTGGGCTATGGTTTCTTTTGAATTACCCTGTGAGCCAATAAGCTGCTTAATCGGGTTTTATCAACAAAAAACAACACCGCTTCCCTGACATATGCAACAAGTTACATTAAAAAAAATAACGAATAAACAATAACAGATAAGCGAAATTAGAAATATATAGCAAATCATAAACGCAATATAAATATTATATATTTTTTATGAAAATGAATATGGATATTTTGCATAAGCCACCCGGCCACAAATGACAGCTCAACGAAGTGGCTTATCATGTGGAAATGTATAGCAGCCAAATACTCTAAACACGTGTTTCTAAAAATCCACGCGACCACCGCGAAAAAGAGACGCACATTCCAAATACACAGCAGTTCGCCTGGGTTCCGGATCGAACCCACGCAGCCTGCACACCAGGCGAGACAGTTAACATCTCGCCACCGCGTCGCCCTGGGAATTGTTGACCGCAAGCCGGACAGACACTGGCTGCACGTGAACCACGTGGGTTCGACGCCCTTCGGTCGAGAGCCTTCGGCTCTTCGGGACCATCCGTGAGTGTGTGCAGTTTTACCGATGTACGTCACGTGGCTGGCACGTTGGAGCGATGTTTACGCAGCGTGGATAGTCACTGACTGCCGAGGGCTGGGCCAGAGAGGCTACTCACGTGAAGCCACGGCTGTTTGTGAACAACAACAATAACAAATACAAAGATCCCCCCGTGTAGCCTTTAACAGACTGTTGGGGCAAGAGCTGTTAGCAAACACCTATGAAGGCCGCCACGGCACACGAGGGGGTGAGTGGTCAGCTCCACGCCCGGCCGCCTTTTTTCTCGCCAGTGCTGATGTTAAATGCACACTGCGCCAGGTACACATTTGAGGCTGATTCGACTTAGCGGAGGCCCCAGGATCGATTCAAATAATCGCCAGTGGTGGTGTTGGCCGTGAGCGGGTATCAAACCCGGGTCGCCGGCTTCGTGGCGCAGCGCGCTAACCGCTGCGCGACCACTCCCCCCCGCCGCCCCACACAAATGAACGCTCTCACGCTCGCAAGGCGTTGGATATCGGCACCGTGACGCCCCAAAATATCAAGCGCGGACGGCTTATCGTCATTCCACAGCCGCTCGCGAGGCACGACTCCGGCAATTCGTAAAACGTCAACGGCGTTGACAGCAGAAGCGTTATCCAAACACCGCCGAGCATGGGAACATTGATTAACCCAAAGCATATTACCGGAGACTTAATTACATATAGCAAGCCGAACCTTAAGCAATCTCATGGTGTGATCATGAATGCCTTGCCGTTTACCGGCACACTCACACACATACAAAATTAACCTAATTACCAACGGATTGATATATTTGTGTTGTTATTATCATCACTATGAGTGGAATTACCGTGGACAGTTGAAAACAAATTCAGTCAAACACTCCAAATAAATGTCTTCCCCACTGATGCGGTGCCCATCACCTGTTTTACAGCCCTGAGCCAGTGGTGGAAGTTCCACATTCCCATGGCGGGGCTGGGTCTCTCCACAGGACAACCACTGTTCACTTCCCCACAACCTCTGGTATTAATTTTATCGACCCGCCTCCTACTGGGCATGTGTGAAAAAGAGCTCTATAGCTCATCGGATTCCTCCGGTATAAATACACATTCTCGTTCTAATCTGGTGGGCTGAGCCAACGCCCCCAACGAAAAATGAAAAACTCACAACCCTCCAGGTTGCAGGTGCCTTGCTCGCAATCCCTCGCTCGCTCCAGCACCGCGCCGCTCGGCTGACGTCGCGGCGTCTGACTCCTCGTGCGCGCCGACGGCCGTCACCACGGGCGGGGCGCAGCGCACGGCGGGCCACGTGCGCCGAGTCGCGGCGTCTCGGCGAGAGCGCGCGTCTCGGAATGCCGCTCTATCCGGCGGGCAGAGACGTATTGGCGTTGACGGCGTGGATGACGCCGTTGCGGCATCGCGATTCTGTTCCCCGCCGCCCACGATTATCCAGAAGGACGTGAAGCACGTCTGTAAAATATCTGCTTGTTCACTGCTATGTGGATGGCTAGGTGGGTGGATAGGTATGTGGGTAGGTAGACGGGTATGTGGGTGGGTAGGTAGGTAGGCAGGTAGGTGCGTAGAGGGTGGGTAGATAGGTGGATTGGTAGGTGGGTGGGTAAGTGGGTTAGGTAGGTAGGTGGGTAGGTAGATGGATAGGTAGGTGGGTGGCTAGGCAGGTGGGTATGTAGGTGGGTAGAAATGTGGATAGGTAGGTGGGTTGGTGTGTAGTTAGGTGGGTAGGTAGGTGGTTAGGTGGGTAGGTAGGTGGGTAGGTGGGTAGGTCGGTGGTTAGATGAGAAGGTGGGTAGGTAGGTAGGTGGTTAAGTCAGTAGGTAGGTGGGTAGGTAAGCAGGTATCGGACTGGGAGACTGCTGTGATCAAATTCTCCTGCTGGCCATGGATTCTAATCAACCTCCAGCCAGCCCGGTGTACACCACGGCCCGACATGTGGCACTTTAGGGCACAGTTGCGCTAAAACTTTGACTCCGAGTCCACTCCACAGATGTCGCTGACTTCTCTTGTTTGCAATATCGCCCACCTCCTCACCTGGCATGCAGCTCGTCTTCAACCGGGCGTTCCAGCCCGCCGATTGATCGCATAACTCGGATGAAAATTCGAAAGCGTCGGCCCGCATTTATGGTTTTGCGGCTACTGGGACGGAACAACACGCGGCTGATTTATTGATTCGATCGGTCATCCCCACGCAGACTGGAACCCGGCCAAAAGTAGCGAAGCTGTAACATAAATTACAATTGGTAATGAAGGTTGAGGCTTTGGCGATTTTTTTCACCCATCGATTTCAGAGTTTCAAGTTTATTTGTTTTACCAGATAAGAACTCAAAAGACCAGAATACAGTCTCACATTAAACTGTGAAACGAATTAAAATTTTACCAGGTAACGCCCAATGAGCTTCATAGCTATTTTTCAGAAGCGACCTGGCAATAAATGATAGCCCAACGAAGTGGCTTATCACGTGGAAGTGTATAGCAGACAAATACTCTAAACTCGTGATGTTGATTCTAAATGTGGAAGGAAAAACTGGAGGACTCTGAAAAAAATCCACACAACCACAGGGAGAGATACAGTGAGGGAAAAAAGTATTTGATCCCCTGCTGATTTTGTACGTTTGCCCACTGACAAAGAAATAATCAGTCTATCATTTTAATGGTAGGTTTATTTGAACAATGAGAGACAGAAAAACAACAACAAAATCCAGAAAACACATGTCAAAAATGTCATAAATTGATTTGCATTTTAATGAGGAAAATAAGTATTTGACCCCTCTGCAAAACATGACTTAGTACTTGGTGGCAAAACCCTTGTTGGTAATAACAGAGGTCAGACGTTTCTTGTAGTTGGCCACCAGGTTTGCACACATCTCAGGAGGGATCTTGTCCCACTCCTCTTTGCAGATATTCTCCAAGTCATTAAGGTTCAGAGGCTGACGTTTGGCAACTCTAACCTCCAGCTCCCTCCACAGATTTTCTATGGGATTAAGGTCTGGAGACTGGCTATGCCACTCCAGAACCTTAATGTGCTTCTTCTTGAGCCACTCCTTTGTTGCCTTGGCCGTGTGTTTTGGGTCATTGTCATGCTGGAATACCCATCCACGACCCATTTTCAATGCCCTGGCTAAGGGGAGGAGGTTCTCACCCAAGATTTGACGGTACATGGCCCCGTCCATCATCCCTTTGATGCGGTGAAGTTGTCCTGTTCCCTTAGCAGAAAAACACCCCCAAAGCATAATGTTTCCACCTCCATGTTTGACGGTGGGGATGGTATTCTTGGGGTCATAGGCAGCATTCCTCCTCCTCCAAACACGGCGAGTTGAGTTGATGCCAAAGAGCTCCATTTTGGTCTCATATGACCACAACACTTTCACCCAGTTGTCCTCTGAATCATTCAGATGTTCATTGGCAAACTTCAGACGGGCATGTATATGTGCTTTCATGACCTTGTGGGCGCTGCAGGATTTCAGTCCTTCACGGCGTAGTGTGTTACCAATTGTTTTTTTGGTTACTATGGTCCCAGCTGCCTTGAGATCATTGACAAGATCCTCCCGTGTAGTTCTGGGCTGATTCCTCACCGTTCTCATGATCATTGCAACTCCACGAGGTGAGATCTTGCATGGAGCCCCAAGCCGAGGGAGATTGACAGTTCTTTTGTGTTCCTTCCATTTGCGAATAATCGCACCAACTGTTGTCACCTCTCACCAAGCTGCTTGGCGATGGTCTTGTAGCCTATTCCAGCCTTGTGTAAGTCTACAATCTTGTCCCTGACATCCTTGGATAGCTCTTTGGTCTTGGCCATGGTGGAGAGTTTGGAATCTGATTGATTGATTTCTTCTGTGAACAGGTGTCTTTTATACAGGTAACAAGCTGAGATTAGGAGCACTCCTTTTAAGAGTGTGCTCCTAATCTCAGCTCGTTACCTGTATAAAAGACACATGGGAGCCAGAAATCTTTCTGATTGAGAGGGGGTCAAATACTTATTTCCCTCATTAAAATGCAAATCAATTTATAACATTTTTGACATGCGTTTTCCTTGATTTTGTTGTTGTTATTCTGTCTCTCACTGTTCAAATAAACTTATCATTAAAATTATAGACTGATCTTTTTTTTTTGTCAGTGGGCAAACGTACAGAATCAGCAGGGGATCAAATACTTTTTTCCCTCACTTTACATGCAAACTCCAAATATACATCAGGCGTCAGGGTTGGGATCAAATCCACGAACCTCCTGCATACCAAGCGATGCATTTAGCATCTAATCCCGCCACGGGAATGTTAAATTTCCACCACTTGTTCAGCGCAACCTACGAAGACGAGCACAACCAGCAATGGCCCCGCGCGAGTGTGGGCGCGGCTCGGATCAAGGCAACAGCGATCTTGTTCATGCGCGGGGGTTCCAGCAACAGCAGCGTTCCTACAGAGATCGATGATATTCTGGGCGTGGATATTCAGTGCCACAAGGACTCTTCAGGAAGAACGCAGAGGGACATCAGCGACGGGCCAGCACAGGGTCGATACAGCAGTGGTATAAGCAGCAGCAGAGAGTTCAGCCTCGAAATAAAATTCGAGAGGAACCCTCCGTGTGAAGAGTGTCCTCGGTACGGGAGCGCGTTTGGTTTTTGCACTTTGAAGGAATCGCTGAACATCAGAGCGCAGGGGTTGAAAGCGGCTGTGGGGGGGGGGGGGGATGGGGGAGTGTTGTGAACGGGGCACAACACCCTCTATGCTTTGCAGACGTAACAAAGGAAGCATAATTTTAGTAAAATAGGCTCCCACACAGAGAGGTACAAACTGCAAAGGTCCCCCGTGTTGTTGTGCTGGCCTTCACAGGTGGGTGTTCGCTTAGAGAGCCTGCACCAGGACTCTGTATGGCTGCACAAAGATAGACAAAGACCTCCCATATAGCAGCACCGTTGAAGGCCGGCAGGGCAGACAAAGGGGTGGGTGGCCAACACCACACCCGGCCCCCTTTGTCTCCCCAGTGGCGATGTTTCCTCACCACACCAAGTACTCATTTGAGGCTGAGTCTACGTAGGGGAGGCCCAGGATCGGTTCAGATAATCGTCACTGGTGTTGGCCGTGAGCGGGAATTGAACTTGGATCGCAGGGTTCATAGCGTGCTAACTGCTACACTATAATTCCCCCCCTCCCCCCCCCTATACAAAGACATCCATACACACACATCCAAAAACACACAAACACTCACGTGGAGTTCAACCTATGTCACTGGGTTGAGATTGCAGTGCCTGAATCAGTAACACCACTCGTATCACACACACACAGAGCAGTTTTATCTTTGAGCTTAGCCTTAAGCCAAATGCACTATAAACTTCCAATAAATCAATGTTTACTTTCGCCGAGATCAGAACCCTTTGTTAGTGGCGAGCGGGTATGGCTACATCACAGAATCTGAAACCTCAGCACCCGACGAATCCAAATAATCCCACCGGAGGAGACTACATCTGGGGACAGTGTTTCTGCTGAGAATGCCAATCGGTGCAGTCGCTGCGATTTATCGTTATTATCACGACTACCGTTGTGATTCCGCTTGTTCGTACGTTTGTGGTGAACGTTCAACTTCTGTCGCACCGTGCGCAGCCAACCGCGCTAATCGGAGTGTGCGGGGACGACGACGACAAAACTGTTCACCCGGCGGAGCCTAAACGAGTCTCAAGGATATTTTTCAGGAGGGTTCAGGCCAAGTTCTCGCAGTAAGGGGGGCGGAGGGGGGGGGGGGCGTTGATTGCTGCGCATATTCCGATTGAGTCATTTGCGATGTAATATTTGAAATTCGGTAAAAATTTGGAGCATGACGTTGGAACGCTGGATCTTTAACGTCCGCTGTGAGTGAAGCAGACGATGCGTAGTTTAGTTATTAGCCCTCTCCCGTTCCGAGACGTCTGCAAGTTGGAAGGTGGGTGGGATCTCGTTCACCGTGGAATTTCGGAACGCACGAGCGGTTAGTCTTCATTTTATTCAGAGAGGCGTAACGCCGTTATTTTAGAGACATTGTACTCACCGCAGATAACTGTAGCGACACGACCGCACTCTATGATAGCCAGCCCCAAACGGTGCCACACACATCGGTACAGACAAAGTTTTCGTGTACGTCTTCAGAACGGGAAAGAGTTCATTTTTTCACACCAATGCAGTATTAACCAGATTGTCAGCTGGATTCAAACCTGTGGAAACCTCTGCAACAACAAGAGGCGAACCGTGCTGCCATCACCGCTGGTCCACCGAGTCACCACCCAGGGGTCACTCGACGCGGATCTCAGGTACGAGGGATCGCGATGCTGCACATACAGCAACGTCCGGTTGCACACCGAGCAGCGGATCTCAGAAGCGAGGGCGGTGTGTGCAGCAGCACCGGGCTGTACACCAGAGGTCGCAATCGGGTACCCGATACCCGTACCCTACCCGATACTCGGCCGGGTACGGGTAGCCGGGTATCGGGTAGGGTGCGGGTATCGGGTACCTGTTTGCGACCCTGGTGCGGCCGGGTACGGGTACGGATAAGGAGTCAAAACCCGTTTGCGACCTCTGCCGTACACCAAGCACCGCCGACCCCAACCCACAGACTGCGGAGCGACAGGGAGAAATCGTCAAAAAATGGGATGAGTTCAAAATGCTGACCTGGGGTCACTTCAAGGCACAAAGGTAAAAAAATGTTGAAGTGATTCCTCCGGCTCACAAGAGCATTGAGGCATCGGTGCTCATCTCCTACATACAGTCCTAATCCAGTAGTGGTATGTTCAGTGCTGGTATTTCCACATTCCCACTGTGAGTCCATCCAGAAGACAACTACTGATGAATTATTGACATCAGAAGGATGATGGGCGGAGTGAAACCCAGATAGGATTTGAACTCGCAACCTTCTGCTCGCGGGCCTTTCACTCTCCCACTGCGCTGCCCGTTACTTGAACCCTCCCCGACCAAAGCAGAATCAAAACCACGCCGCGTCTCGCTCTGCGGACCACGTTGGGAGGTTCTTGCCGTTTGTAAGCAGCCATATGGGTGAGGAGTGGGACATTCCATATTGCTATGTTAGTGTCGAAAGAGCCAAAGAGTATGTTAGTGTCAGTTCGAGAAATAGACAACCACCACAATAAAAATAATTTCACTTTTCCTTAAAGGGGATGATGAACATGAGCTGAGTTAACCCAAGCAGATTTTGACTTTGGGACCTTATCATTATGTTTATATTAACAAACCGGTCTCTGATGGGGTCTCTAGGCAATGGCCTGACAGACCGGTTTCTGATGGGGACTCTAGAAAATGGCCTGATGGACCGGACTCTGATGGGATCAAAGGCAATGGCCTGACAAACTGGTCTTTGATGGGGCTCTAGGCAATGGATTGACGGACTGGTCTATGATAGGGTCTCAAGGCAATGGCCTGCCAGAACTATCTCTGATGGGGTCTCTATGATGGTTCTCTATGCAATTGCCTAACAGACAGGACTCGGATGGGGACTCTAGCCAACGGCCTGGTGAACCGGCCTCTGATGGGGACTCTAGAAAATGGCCCGACAAACTGGTCTTTGATGGGTCTCTAGGCAACGGCCGGACAGACCAGTCTGAGTCACGGTTTTGTCTCCCGCAGCACTGTTTTCCTAAACAATGTATGAGACCCACAAGATGGAACAGTGAGGAGCGATGGTGGGAGAGAGGTCACGCTATAACTGTACGAGCGCGCGGAGAAGTCAACAGCACGGATATTAAATACTCTTTGTAAATATTGAAGCCACGATTCGAAAAAAGATACCCCATATAGCCTTCACGTACTTTTGTCGAAAGTGCTGTTCGAGAGCACCTATGAAGGTTGACACGTCACACGAGGAGGGTTGGGTAGTCAGCACCACGCCTTGGGCTGCCTTTGTATCCCCAGTGTGTGATTTTTACACACCACACCAGGTACTCATTTGGGGCTGAGTCGACGTAGGTGAGGCTCATCGCCGGTTCAGATAATCGTCACCGGTGTTGGCCGTGAGTGGGAATCGAATTCGGGACGCCGTGTTTGGAGCGCAGCCTACTAACCGATACATTACCACTCCCCACCGCATATGTAAAACACACACTCACGCACACGTGCACTAATAAAACTAGAATTCCTACAATGGCACCGTCAACACCTTGGGCAAGTGATGTTAGCGAGCACCTATAAAGCCGCTCGTTAACATCACTGCGTGTCCACTATGAGTGACAGGCGGACGTGCGTGGGAGCGTGGTCGACAGCAGCAGGGGAGTTAAGCAAAATCCGTTGTTGCGCTGCCCTTCTACCGCTCCCACATCTCCCACGTCCCACCGCTCTGGACGCGCGCAGACCGGCGTGGTGACGCGCGGGGTCGAGGAACCCCCGCGGCCCGCACGGTGCGGGGGGCGGCCCTCATACAGCAATGGATTTTGCAACGCGTGCGCACACGGGCATGCGTGCATACGCGCGCGAGCGCGCACACACAAACGCCTCATCCATTTTGCGTCACGAACCGAACAACCGACAGATGCAATCATCGCAAAACTTCCGCAATAGTCGTCTCTCACGTTCTGAGGCGCGGATAATATTTGCCCCGCTGTGTTCACTCAGCTGGTGAATCAACGATAAGAAGTAAATATTGTGTTGTTTTTACGAACGGAACATTGTGAAACGTAGTCGCTCTACTGATGTTCGAGAACTTTCCCCGTGTGCAGAGGAACGCTGCATCCGATTGCCGCTGTGCCACGGCGATATTCTTGTCACGGTGGCTAGGAGATGCAAACTCCCTCGACTCAAAGGCACTGCACAGACAGAACTTACTGGGATATCATCTGTGAAATTCTGGACATCTGTGAACAGAGCGTCACAGCTCATCAGATTCCTCCAGGATAAAAAAAAAATCGGATTATGATAGAAGAAGATATTTAAGTCGGTGCCGCTCATCGGGGTGAATATTTCACGACTCACAGCCCCTTTGTTAAACACGCAGTGCGGCGTGAATAGCGCCGGCCGCTCTTAAATCCCTTCGCAAGCGTTCGCTTCCAAACGAATGGCGACATAACCTCAGCGAGTTTAACACGTGGCAGGCTTTCGCGACCAATATCATCCATAATAGAGTTTTTTTTGGGTTAGATCGCGCAAAACGCGTAGAGACCATTAGCTCTCTACGCTTGAGACCCAGGATATCAGTCGTGCTGTCTCTGCGCTCTGGCACGGCCATTATGAGCCCCCCCCCAGAGTGCTCTTGCCAGATCTCCCACCGGCACAGGGAGCGCCACCTTTGAGGGATGAGTCATTTCAGTCCTGGGTCATTCTGAAATGGTGAAGTGTGCCTGAGCTGTCAGCATAAGAGGATAGCGAGAATGGAGTAAAACTATATATTGGAATATGTTACAAATTGCTAAACAACTTTTTTTATTTGACCAGGGAAGGCCCACTGAGCTATATATCTTTTTTCAGAAGTAACTGGGCTATCACAAATGAGAGCTCAACCGGAGGACGCACAGAAACATCCACGTGACCATGGAGAGAGATACATGT
Organism: Lampetra planeri; assembly: GCF_965212315.1. NCBI lineage: Eukaryota > Metazoa > Chordata > Hyperoartia > Petromyzontiformes > Petromyzontidae > Lampetra > Lampetra planeri. The sequence continues at coordinate 18,993,084 of NC_136110.1, forward strand.
AAACTTTAAATATAAAGCAGGCGTCAAGGTTGGGATCGAACCCACGACCTTCTGCATACCAGGTGAGGTAGTTAACATCTCACCACCGCTTCGCCACTTGATCAACAAGACTGGCGGGAGTGGCTGCCATGGAGCGTAACGCCTTCCGCCGGTGAGATGGAACGATGAAATCAACTCGCGTGCAGGGTGCTGGATGGATTATCAAATCGCTGTATCGCGAGAGGTGGCAGTGGCTCGGAGGAACTTCATCCAGCAGTGGATTGTATGGGAATTATACTGTTTGTCCGCTCACACAAGTGGCAGGCGATTCCCATCTGCACTGACCCTGCACCAGTGGTGGACATTCCACATTCATATGGCAGAGTTGACCAATTTATTCACATCACCTCAGAGGAATGATGATGTTCATGACTACAATGATGAAAATAATGCTGCTGCTGCTGCTGCTGATGATGATGCCGGAATCTATGGGGTGAGTGGCACGGACGTGAGACAGAAGGTGACGGATGTTCTGACAAAGATGTGTGGCGGACAGGATGAGTGAAGGCTAAGGGAATCAACGCGGGATTTTATATATTTACATGTACAATAAAAATCAGATATATGATTAGGAATGCATGAACTGTGAACAAAAAACTCTTCTCGAGTGGACTGATTGACACGAAATGCAATTCCATAATGAAATGCATCAAGCCCCTGGGACATCGCTGTAAGGTCAAATGATATCCCATCACACTTATTTACATCTCAAAGGGCCACATCATCATTATTCAGATTACCCACCGTAATTTGACGATAAACGTTCCCTGTCGCAGCGGTTCCGCGGGCTACGGGGTAGCGTCGTGGTCGGATCTCACTCTCGCGCCGCGCTCGCGAGCTCTCGGGAGCCCGGTCAGATCGTATCCGCTCTCGGCCTATTTCCCCATCAGGGTCAATATTAAACTATTAAACAGTTTTTTTTTATTCACCAGGTTAAGGCCCACTGAACTATGTGGCTTTTTTTCAGAAGCGACCTGGCCACAAACGAAACTATTTTTTATTGTACCAGGTCAGGCCCAATTAGCTATGTAGCTCGTTATCAGAAGCTACCAGATTACAAACTAAACCATTAAACTAAACTTGATTATTTTAACAGATAAGGCCCACTGAACTATGTGGATTTTGTTCAGAAGCGACCTGGCTATCACAAATGATAGCTCAACAAAGTGGCTTTTCGCGTAGAAATGTATAGCAGCCAAATACTCTAAAAGCGGAGGGGAAAAATGGAAGTAATTCCGGACAAAAAGTCCCCGCAACCACGGGGAGAAACAGACATGCAAACTCCAAATATAAAGCAGCAGGCGTCAGGGTAGGGATATAACCCATCACCTCCTTTACACCGGGCGAGGTAGTTAACATTTCCTAGCCACCGTGGCGCCCCTTAATGTTCGTCTTAATCCAGCCACGAGCGTCGTCGCGACCACGGGATTGTGCTGCTTGTGGAGCATTGAGATCCCACCCCCAGTCAGCACTGCCTGGCCAAAGCAAGAGAGGAGGAACTCCCGGCGCGAAGCAGCGCGGCCCAGACACCCCACGGGCGTAAAGGTATTCCACCTCGTCGCTTACGATCTCCTCTTCACGAGGTCACGTTCCTTTATCAACCGCGCTAACCTCCGATTAGCACGGTTGGCTACGTGCGGTTCCAAAGAAGGTCAACGCACGGCACATACATGCATACAAGTGGCGTTACTTGAGCGCTGCGAATCGACGGAGCTTTTGCAAACAAGTTAATAAAACATCTTTAGAATGTATGGCTCACCGACGTATTTTGTATTGTACCACCAGCCACGGACGATGTCTGACGTTTCGCTCTGCGTGCCTGGGAGCTTCTTCAGGAAACGACCGGAGGAGCAGCTCATGCGCTCTCTCAATTAACGCGCGTTGCCAGCTGCTGCTGCTGGTGCCGCTGCTGCTGCTGGTACTCGATGTATTCCAGCCGATGTTGTAGCCCAGATTAGCATACGGTGCGAAACGTCAGGCCTCATTGGCGAACAACACGCTGCACGGCCTGGACTCACGCCAGAGAACTGCATAGCGGCACGAGTGAGCAGACCCACCCAGCCGAGTCTGACTCGGTACCACCACGATGTGAATTGTATTAATGTTGAAAAGAGTTCGCTCTGTTTCAAGATCTTGAAATGTATGACCCCCCTCCCGCCGCCATGCGCCCCCCCCCCACTCCCAGCACCCTTATGAGACGTTTCAATATTGACCTCTGCGTCCGAGCGATGCCAATGTCCGTGACACGGACACGGTGAGCCCACCGATACACCCTGGCTACTTGCAAATGCATCCGCGCGTCTGTCACTTCAGTACAGATCGCGCACAACACAACAGCAGCAGCAGCAACAACAACAACAACAAAACACTCTCCGCTCGCCCGAGCCGTCCGCGAATAACCGCAATCGCCGTGTCAATCACAAACATTTCGTCGCTTATCGACGGCGGCGATCGTCGGGCTTCGCTATTTCGGGTTATTAAAACTCCGCGCGTCTCCGAAGGCCCCGAGGCGCTCCCTGATCGCTGATCGCTAATCTCGCCGCCGCCGCCACCACGGCAAAGCCTCCAACGGGAGCGCAGTGGAGCTCGCGAACGCGCCGGGGTTTTGCGCGCGTGGGGCTCGCGAGAGCCCCCCCCTGCTCGCGAGCCCCCCTCCCCTGCCCCCTGCTCGCGAGGGCCCCCCCTGTTCGCGAACGTCGCTCGCACGGCGCGCACGTGACACGGTGGCACCGCGATAGCGCGCCGCCCTACGAAGCCGGCGACCCGAGTTCGATCCCCTAGCTCGCGGCGAACACCAAGGGACGATTATCTGAACGGGTCCTGGTCGACTCGGCCTCAAGTGAGTGCCTGGTGCGGTGTTTAAACATCGCCACTTAGGGAGATAAAGGCGGCCGTCCATAAATGACGTCACGCGATTTTGGACGATTTTTGACCCCCCCCCCCCTTCGTCACACGGCGTCACAAAAAGTCAGACCCCCCCTACAATATGACGTCATAAAGCTCTAAAACATGCTTCAAAACGCTTTAAACTATTGTCATTGTAGTGCGTATTTAATGCGGCGCTGCACTCTGATGTTGTAGGAGAAAACATGTATTAAAAAGTATATTTAATTAATTAGAACGTGTTGTCTATATTTATTTAAAGTTGCGCATTTTGATGTGACGTCACATTTCTCAACCCCCTCCTCCCTCGTCACACATCGTCACAAATGTCTGACCCCCCCCCCAGGTGCGTGACGTCATTTATGGACGGCCCAAAGGCGGCCGGGCGTGGTGTGCCCCCCCCCCTCCTGTGCCGTGCAGGCCTTCATAGGTGCTCATCGCTAGCGGCGCTTGTCCCTGCAGTCTCGTGAGGCTATTCGGGGCATCTTTGTCTTTGTTTAGCGGCCTTAGGCAGTATACACTTTTTTTATTTATCCCCCCCCTGGGCGTGATGATGGGTTGCGTCAGCCCCAGACCAGGGTTCGAACTTGCCAGTTTCTGGTTCCCTATTTAACCGCTCCGACCGCAGCGCCATTCAGCGATATTCAAAATCGTCTCAAACACGGCGAACATCAATTCCTGGTCGGGGGTTCGATCAGCCCATCACAAACTGCAATAAAATAGATACCAGTTAGTGGGCAAGTAAACAGCAAGGCTGAGTTGTTGCTTGTCAAGTCCCCAATGCATAATTACAGCAGTAGTGTAGCTGGGCTATGCCGTGCTGATGATGATTCTTGATAAACGCGAGAACAGATTGCGAAGATAATTCAATCGCATTTAAGAGATAAATATGACTGTGACAACTGACGGCGGCATTGGACGAAGCGAGCTGTGACGGATTCAGCATAGCGAGTCCGTGTGGCAGCGCTGCGGCGAGATGTTAACTATTTCGCCCGGAATACATGAGGTCGTGGATTCAATCCCGACCTTGATGCCTGCTGTTTGCATGTTCTCTCTCCCCGTGGTTGAGTGAATTTTTCTCAACATTTAAAGTGAATGTGCGTTTAGAGTAGTTGGCTGCTGTGAATGTCCACGCGATAATCCAATTCGTTGAGCTATCATTTGTGATGGCCAGATCGCTTCTGAAAAAGAGCGAAACATCAAAATAGTTTATAAGCATAGGCTTTACCATTCATGGCAATGATCCAGGTGTAGATATGTTCCAACACGAAATAGATACCTTTTGAAAGGCATCTCGTCTGCATTGGCCGCACGAGGCCACATAGAAGGCTGTCTCTGGTGTGAGCCAATCAGTTTCAAAGATAATGCCCATATATTATCAGAGCGTGTGTGTTTGCATGTTCAACACAAGTACCGTGTTTGGTTAATGCAGACAGGATTCCTTGCAAAAAGGTTTCTTATTGGTGTTTGAATATCTTAACACCTCCTGTTTTATTGCCAGAAAGTGCAAAACCTATTCTTATTTTTTTTACATCCAAAGAGGTTGGTGGAGAGTTTAGTGCGGTGGTCTTCATTGCAAGGCCCGCGGGCCACTGGCAGCCCTTGGTGGCCTTTAGTGCGGCCCTTCCGTTGGCTGCCACACCGCGGCCCCGCAGAGGAGTTGAGCCAAAGCGACGGCCATCGATCCCACCTGCCGTGCCAACGCCCTCATCACCGCGAACGCTCGACTGCCTCGCCGTGTTCACCCAAATTAGCACACAGGTTGGTGAGCAGCCCACTTGATGTGCTGCCACTCGCAGGTGGCCTCGCGTGAGCGCTGATAACCGTGGTGCCCGGCTACAGGAGCGAGTTCGCGTATTGTCTGGATTCTAAAACGCCCTTCCTCTCCCTGCATTTTAAGGCAAAGCTTGGGGGTGCGTCTGATAATCCATCAGGTGCGTGTCTGTCTGGGAGCGGTAGCGCAGCAGTTAGCGCTACGGTGCGCTATGACCCCGGCGACCCGGGTTCGATTCCCGCTCACGGCCAACGCCAGTTACGAATATCTGAACCGGTCCTGGGCCTCCTTAGATCGACTCTCCCTCAAATGAGTCCCTAGTGCGGTGTGTAAACATCGGCATTGGGAAGACAAAGGCGGCCGGGCGTTGTACTGGCCACTCACACCCTCGTGTGATGATTATCTGAACTGGTCCTGGGCCTTGCCCAGGTCGATTCAGCCTCAAATGACTACTTGGTGCAGTGTGTGGAATAATCGCCACGAGGGAGACAGAGGCGGCCGAGCGTGGTGTTGGCCACCTACGCCCTCGTGTGCTGTTCCGGCCTTCATAGGTGCTCGCTAACAGCACTTGCCCCTGTAGTCTGTTAAGGCTATACGTCTGTGTGTGGCTGTGTGTCAAAGTGTAGCGGTTAGCGCTGCGCTACGAACCCGGCTTTGTATTTTGCATAACTGCATTGAGACTGGGCACAGGTCTGGGGACCGCCTCACGATGCGGAGATCGGGGCGCGTAGCGCGGCGTGGGGCGGCATGGTGTGGTGTGTCACAGCGTGGCATAGTGTGGCACGGCGTAACGCGGTGTAGGACAGCGTGGCATGGTGTGGGACAGCGTGGCATGGTGTGGGACAGCGTAGCGAGGTGTGGCACGGCGTAACGCGGTGTCGGACAGCGTGGCATGGTGTGGGACTGCGTGGCGAGGTGTGGCGCGGCGCGCTGTGGTGCCGGCACGGCGTGGCGGTAATGAAAATGCCCCCTTTCTCATCAGAAGCCATTTTCATCAATTACAATTATTCCAGGGCAATTAACACCTCTGGACGATGAGCCGCTCCGAGGGAAACAACAATGCCATCGCGGGAATTGACGAGACCCGTGCGCTAATGCGCTCGATAACGCGCGCCATACATCAGCGCCCAGCGCTCGCGGCATTTCCCTCGACTCGCCGGGCGCGATTTAAATCGAGCGCGAGGGCCAGAGTCGTCGAGTCAACGACGACTGCAGCAAGGCGGTGCAATCCTCCACTCAAGCATACTTGGGGCTAAACCAGGGCTCGGCAAACAAAAATAACAAGAAGAGACCAAAAAATAAATTGAATTCTGTATATAATACAGGGTGCTTAAAAAAATGTTAACACTTCTGATAAATTTGCAACAATACCACGGGAAATGTGCCTCCTCCGGGCTCTGGAGACCACCTGGAGAAGGTTCCAGGCACGTGTTGACAACGATGGCAAGCAAGTGGAGACTCTTTCACTTTTTTATGCTATTGACATAGATTTGTTATCACGTTACAGTGTACTATCTGTTTTTTTCCATAAAAAAAGTTTTTTAAGCACCCTGCATATATATTAAAAAATCTTAGTACATGAAGAGCCGAAGTGTCGTCATTAAAGAGCCGCATGCGGCTCTGGAGCCGCAAGGTGCCGATCCCTGAGCTCAACCAATCTCCGCTGGCAGCCTCTGAGCCAGTGATGCGAATTCCACGTTTTTCTCTTTTTTACGTGGTGAGAGTCGGAAGAAGCCTCACACTTTCCACTTGGGGGGTACTCATTTCATTTACGCCGATGGCCTTAGTTGCAACTCGGCTGGGACTCGAATCGACAACATTGTGGTCGTGAGTTCCGAATAGCGGAGCGGCAGCCAAGGGACGGGAAAGCGCCCTGGGGAGATGGAGCGATGGCATCAGTTCGTGTGCAGCAGGTGCTGGGCGGATGATTTACATCAACATTTTGTGGGCGACTGTGGGGCTACTTGGGGAGGCCTTCATCCAGCAGTGGATTGACCATGGCTGATGATGATGCTCTTCTGGATAAATATTATCCAGCATCGATACACCCGTGCCACAATGGGGAGAATCGACTCGAATGGAAACCAAAAGCAGAACGAATCAAGGAAATAATCCCCTGGCGAAATCAAGGTTGAAATGTCAGCGCCACGAAGTGAAATCGTCTCGGAAGTTGGCTGAATTCAGGGCGGCTTAATTCTGGCCTGGGACCAGGATGAATATTTTATCCGCAGCCTGCACACCGCACATCCAGTATACCTCTCACTATGGATGTGGCTACTGCCAGTCGCGTGCCACCTGCTCCAGCCTACCAGCGAGCAGGAAGATACCTGGTGAGACATTGAAGCCCAGGTTAACGCCACGCACCTGCCCATATATTGCAAGCGTCATTAAGAAGTCTCCTCGGCGAAAAACACTGCAAAACGGATGTTGGACTTCTTTCGCACCGTACGGAGCCAACCGTGCTAATCGGAGGTGCAATGGACATGCAGGTGTTGTTAATGTTGTTGTTGTGTGTGTGCTTGTGTGTGTATGGAGAGACGGGAGTGGGGAGCGGTAGTGTAGCAGGAGTTAGCGCGCTGCGCTACAAACGTGGCGACCCAAGTTCGATTCCCGCTCACGACCAACACCAGTGACAATTATCTGAACTGGTCCTGGGCCTCCCCTAGGTCGACTCAGCCTCAAGAGAGCACCTAGTGTGCTATGCAAACATCGCCACTAGGTAGACAAAGGCGGCCGAGCGTGGTGCTGGCCCCCCCACCCCCTCGTGTTCCGTGCCGGTCTTCATAGGTGCTCGCTAAAAGTCTGTTAAGGCGATACAGGGAATCTTTATGGAGATACGGTACAAAGACAAAGATCCCCTGTATCAGCTTAATATACTGTTGGGGAAAGTGCTGTTAGTGAGCACCTATGAAGGCCGGCACGGCACACGAAGAGGTTGGTGGCCAGCACCACGCCCGACCGCCTTTGTCTCCCTAGTGGCAATTTTTTTTACACAATGCACCAGGTACTCATTTGAGGCTGAGTCGACCTAGGGGAGACCCAGGACCGGCTCAAATAATTGTCACTGGTGTTGGCCGAAAATCGAATCCGGGTCGCCGGGTTCGTAGCGCAGCGCGCTTACCGCCACACTACTACTCCCCGTAGGAGATACGGTACAAGATAAATACAAAGATCCCCCGTATGCCTTGACAGACTCTTGGGGCAAGTGTTGTTAGCGTGCACCTATGTAGGCCAGAAAGGCACACGAGGGGGTGGGTGGCCAGCACCACGCTCGGCCGCCTTTGTCTCCCCAGTGGCGATGTTTTCATGCACCGCACCAGGTACTCAATTTGAGGTTGAGTCGACCTAGGGGAGGCCCAGGACCGGTTCAGATAATCGTCCCTGATGTTGGCCGTGAGCGGGAATCGTACTCGGATCGCCAGGTTCGTAGCGAAACAGCGCTAACTGCTACATCACCACTCCCCACAATACAGGCAGCGGATACGGTACACACACACGCATCGCGCAACATGCATAGGGACACGCGTTATCCGTTCAGCTACAATCAATTACGGAGCGAGAATAGCGCAGGGCCATTAATAGGCGGTGACTCAATCCATAATAAGCACAGGAGAGATCTCGCAGGGAGCGGGCAAATCAGTCCAGTTATTTATCCCACGCTCACTGGGAGCCCTATTTATGTACAACAAGATTACAGCTGGCTTCCAGAACCCGCCATTCTCTCTCACTGATTATGTCAACCGTTGTAACTTCGTAGGCACATTCCGCCTTTTTAATTTGCGCGATTTTTCATCGTCCCCTCTGCGTGGATTTTCTGCGGGTACCGCGGTTCCCTCGCACACGAATGAACACTCCGTGTGAATGGAGTTGGCCAAACGCCTCAGCGTAGGAGCGCAAAGCTTGGGCAATTAGTTGGCGCCGCTTTCTGGTTTGCCTTCCCTCTGGGCCAGTGGGGGTTCCGCAGCGACTCCGGGCGAAATCTGGGCACGTCACAAACCCTTATGAGATGCGATGTCGAACCGAATTAAAGTATATATTTGTTTTATCTTACCAGGTAAGGTCATCTGAGCAGTACATCTCTTTTTTTTCAGAAGCGACCTGGCTACAAATGATAGCTCAACGAAGTGGCTTATCAGGTGGACATTTATATCAGCCAAATACTCTAAACGCGTGATGTTGATTCTACATGTGGAGGGAGAAACCGGAAGACCCAGATAAAATTCCACGCGACAATGGGGAGAGAGAGAGACATGCAAAATACAAATTTCCAGCAGGCCTCAGGGGTCGGGATTGAACCCACGTCCTTCTGTATACCAGGCGAGGTAGTTAACATTTCCACGGGGAGAGAGAGGGAGACATGCAAACTCCAAATTTACAGCAGGCGTCAGGGTCAGGATCGAACCCACGACCTCTTTGTATACGAGGCGAGGTAGTAAACATCTCCTAGCCATCGCGACGCCCCCGTGGGCCCTCTAACCCTCGCACTCCTCATTGGGGAATTGAGACGGTGCAAATTGCAAGGCCGCTCAAGCTATGAAAGTAAAATGTATTAATCGTGTGAAAAATGACATTTCCCACTATTGTCAAGTTAATGGCGGCAGTCACCTTGAAGATGATCAAATCGGCTGGGCATTTCTAAAACTTCATTCGTCAATGCACGCTGCGGTCTTACTAAAAGGGACAAAGATATAAAATCGGGCATATTTCGCGAGGCTGTCCGCGGCGTTTGAACTGCTGTCCACCGCCGCGCGTGTCTACGGATTTCCCGTGGGGGGCGTCGTGCAACAGCGCTCAACGCTGCCTCGCGAGTCGAAAAACGTAGAGACGACTTTCAGTTTCGCGTGCCACCGGGGCTGCTGTCAAACCTCCGCCGATAGCCTTGCCCGCGAAATGCGAGTGGCTCGCAAATCCTCGTCCTGTTCACATGGCAGGGGGGACTCGAGAGCACGCTGCGTGAAATGGCGCACGGTAGTATCCATCATCGCCGCGCTCGAATCCACTGCCGAGCGACGGCCTCCTCGAGCAGTCGTCATCTCTCTCCAGCGAATCGACACCTTGCCTGGCTCATGCACGCGAGTCAATTCCATCGCTCCATCTCCCCGCGGCCACGTCCCCCATCCATTGGCCGCCATGCCAAGCAACGCCACGGATCTATCTGAGGCAGTGGTTCTTCTTCACCTGGGGTGTATCTCGCACCTCCTGCGGGTGCGAGATGCATGGGCACATTTTTTTAGAAGGTAAATCATCGAAAACACAAATTAAGCACGGGCACGTAAGTTACAACAACTACTTTGTTTCATCAAACCCTTTGTATTTATTAACATTGTAAAAATGTTTTAAAGATGTGCAACCAAAGGGGTGCAAGGCTCCAGTAAAGGGTGTCAGCGAGGCTGGATGCAAAGACAAGGCGCCAGCAAGTCTGGAGGGTCTTGGTTGGGAAATTCCCCAAAGTGTCCAAAAGAGACAGCTGGGGACATTCCCCCAGAGAATCAACGAGGATAAAAGCAGGACAAGAAGGGATGTTCGGGGCTGCGGACAGGGACTTGGGCCGTCGAAGCTGTCTTCACGTCGTCGCTGTCTTCACGACGTCCCTATCTGCTCGGTCATACGATCTCCACGTCGGCGTTATCTCATGACGACGTGGTCCTAAGCTACATTACGTGCAATGAAAAAACCCTCTAAAGTTAGAATCCGGAGTCGTTACAAAGGTAAGGCACCCACTGCTCTAAGAGGACTTCCAACCGCGCCGTCGTCTCGAAACTGCGAGCACGCGGTGCCTCTCACGCGCGAGCCCCCTCTCACCCGTTCTGTTCAAGCATCCATCTCCCCCACGCATCTTCTTCTTCCGCTTTATGTTTCGTCTTCTTAATCGTCTTCTGATTTATTTTCCTTCTTCTTATTATTTTGTTGAGACTCAATTTTGCCAACGTCCATTGTCTCTGCTCGGCGCGGCGTCACGGCGGGTCACGCGCCTCATTACAAGCGCGCTTCTGCTGCCTTTTCTTCTGGCTCGTCGCTAAGGGAGCTTTGCGTTACTACTGTAGTAACGCTTATGACTCGTTGACACCGGAGTTGGAGGCACACTTGTTTATTTGAATACCAACTTTGTGACATACACAATTGAGGGGGTATCGGCCCCCTCACCCGTCTATCTGAGGACACACCTCTAGGCTAACCTTAGCCTGCCTCTGAGTCCTCCACTAAAGGGGCTAGGGGAGGCTATCTTGGCCCGACACTGGTCAGTCGGGCCCGGTACCCAGAGTCCAGACCAGCACTGGCTCTGGCTCTGGTACCACGCCACTGGCTCGAGCCTGCGCGGTCCTGATAAGGACGGCGTACCAGGGGGAGTCCAGGGCTCTATCTCAGACGTCTTCCGCCTCCTCTTCTTTAGCTAAACATCGCTCCCGAGCCCCCCGATACATTCCCTTTTTATACACCCCCCTCCCTGAGGGGTGGGGCCCCGGGGGATCGTAACGTCCGAAGCGCGGACGTCGTAGAGGGCACCTGCCCGTGCACTGACGTAGCCCCGCCCACTGTGCTTGTTTACCATAGGCTGCCATGCATAACGGGCTCTCTGTAACAGCCCTACATCACTCCCCCCCACATAGCATGCAGCCGTCCCGGCTGCCAACATACAAAAATTTGACAATAAAGGTGCCTTCACCCCCTGACGTGTGCCTCACTATTTTTGAACCATAACAGGAACCAGAACAAGACACAACAACAAGATGAGAAACAACCCGTCGCACCCCCCCGAATAAATACGAATTCCGTAAAAAAAACAGCTTATATACAACCAGCAGGGAACCCACCCCGCACACACAACAAACGGTGAACCCAACATATGTACATCCGAGGAGCGGGAAACACACCATCCACACAACAGCCAATAAACACAACAGCTATGTACACATTTTCCGGCCTCACAACAGTTTGCGCATTTTAGCGCGCGTCCTTGCAGCGGGCCCCTCACACGGGGTAACCCCGCGTGGCGGACCATCAGGTGGCGACTGTCCGTCTTGAGGTGAGCATTCCTCTGACTCCGCGTGACCCTCGGTATCCGCAGGAGGGGTGATCGGGCGTGAGCCCGTCACTCCTGATGCTCCTGAAGGTGGCACAGCCGGCAAGGCATTAGGTGAGAGCGACGGAGACGGACCCAGCAAGTCGGCCGACCCCCCACATGTTTGGCCACGCGCGTGTGAAGTGGGGTTGTGTACCGCAGCGAAGGGTTTTAATCTGGAGGGGTGCACGAACCATCGCCGGCTCCCCCACTTGATGCGCACGCACTGCGGACGTAACACCTCCACCACTTCCACAGGGCCCCGCCACGGCCGCACCAGTTTAGAGGAGGTTGCCAGTGGCACCTGGGGGCAGTGCAACCATGCCTTGTCCCCCGGCTTCCACTGCAGCATGTGCGCTCGACTCAATCTGAGGCGCTCATTTGCCTTCTGACGGAGGTTAGAGTTTTGCATTGCAGCATCCCGTGCCTCGGTCAATTTGTCCAGATTAAATTTAACGTGGTCAGCCAGATTAGTTTTTCCCTGCGGCACGGGGATCCGCAACTGGGCACGAACAGGCGGGTCTGGTTCTCGGCCGTACATGAGGTAAAAGGGAGAAAACCCCGTAGCCGCATGGGGTGCCATCCGGTACGCCGCCAAGACCCCCTGAATTTGTAGGTCCCAATCCGTTTGCGAGTCCGAAACTTGTTGTGATAACATGGACGAGATGGTGCGATGCAAACGTTCGACCATCCCGTCAGTTTGTGGGTGATATGGGGAGGTCCGAATTTTCTTTGTGCCCAGGAGATCGCAGACTTGTCTGAGTAGTTTACCGGAAAAATTTCTGCCCTGGTCGGTCAGCAGCCTCTCCGGAGCACCTTTGTCCAGGACATAACCCTGAACAAAGGCATCCACGATGGCTGCTGCCGACTGGTTGGCCAAAGGCCAGGCCATAGGCCAGCGTGTAAAATACTCGACACCCGTCAACAAATATCTATTCCCTCTGGGGGTGGCGGGGAATGGTCCCAAAATGTCCAGAGCGACCAGCTCGTTTATCCTGGACACTTTGATCGATTGCAAGGGCGGGTTAGACTCCCGTGCCGGCGGTTTGCGTTGTGCACATTGAGGGCACGATCCCAACAAATCCCCCACATCCCTCGTCATGCCAGGCCAGTAAAAATCAAGTTGCAGCAAGGCGAGAGTCTTTTGGGTCCCCAGGTGTAGGAGGCGCTCATGAGCGGCCCATACCACCCTACCCCGCAACCCAGTAGGGACAACCAGCCGATGTCGACGTGACTTCCCGTCCCAATGCATTAGCAGACCTTGGCACATTTCCCATGCGTCGGAACCACCTCTTTTTCCCCCCGCCGCACCGCCAACGCGACGTCGCCACCCGAGGAGGGAGACATCCTCCATCTGGAGGCGCCCCCATTCAATGACGGGCAACCCCAACAGGGAATCTTTGCCCTGTTGTTCGATCGAATTAGGAACCATTGCATCGTCGTCATTGGCGGCCGCCAAGACAGGTACCGATGTGTCCCCTGGAGGCCTGCAACGTCCAGACCCCAGGAGGCATGCACACTCGGAGGTGGTTGGCAAGCGTGACAGAGCGTCCGCGTTGGTGTGGCGAACGCCCTTACGGTATGTGGTTTGGAAATCGTAATCCTGGAGGACCTCCAACCATCGGGACAATTGTCCCGATGGCTGTTGAACCCTCAGGGCGTACTGCAGTGCCGCATGATCTGTGCGGACGGTGAAATGCCGACCGTACAGATATGGGCGATACTGTTGGACGAAATGGACAATTGCCAACAGTTCCCTACGGGTGACACAATACCGTTGCTCCGCTGGAGACAACACCCGACTGCCGTACGCAACCACACGTTCCACGCCGTCAACCACCTGGGAGAGCACGCCCCCAATACCCGTGTTGCTCGCATCGGTGTCGAGCAAGAACGGTTTTGAAAAATCAGGGTAAATCAGGGGAGGAGCGTTTACCAAAGCGTCCCGAAGGGAGCAAAAAGCAGCTTCCTCCTCCTGACCCCAGCAGAACCGAACCCCTTTAGATGTCAAAGCATGTAGGGGTTTGGCGATAGTCGCAAAATTAGCGACGAAGCGTCTATAATACGATGCAAACCCAATAAAACTCCTAACCTCTCCCACTGAGGTGGGAGTCGGCCAGGAGCTTACACACTGCATTTTGGCGGGATCGGTAGAAATACCTGAGCGCCCCACGATGTGCCCCAAATAACGCACCGACTCGCGTAACAAATGGCATTTTTGGGGCTTAAATTTCAAATTAGCAGCCCGCATCTTTAGGAAAACCGCCCGCAACCTCTGGAGATGTTCATCAAAAGTTTTGCCAAAGACAATGACGTCATCCAAATAAATCAGGCACGACTCCCATTGCAAACCAGCCAAAACCAATTCCATCAACCGCTGGAAAGTTGCCGGCGCTGAGTGTAAGCCCATCGGCAACCGGTTGAATTGAAACAGGCCGTGCGGAGTACGGAAAGCAGTTTTAGGCTTTGAATCATCGTCCAGAGGAAGCTGCCAGAATCCCGAAAGTAAGTCCAATGTGGAGAAGAATCGCGCTCCCGCCAAGGCGTCAAGCGATTCGTCCATCCGTGGGAGCGGGTATGCGTCGGCAACCGTAATTTTATTAAGGCGCCGAAAGTCAACGCAAAACCGCAACGAACCGTCCTGCTTCTTAACCAGGACGATCGGCGCTCCCCAAGGGCTGTTGGAGGGAGAAATGATGTCGGCGGCTAGCATGTCATCAACAGCCGATTTGACATGGTCCTTTTCGGCGGGACTCAACCGAAAAGGATTCTGGCGTATTGGCGCGCTGTCACCCGTATCAATGTGGTGACGCAGCAGATGAGTGCAGCCCAAATCGTATTTATCCCGACTGAAAACGTCGGAAAATTCTCGCAGTAGTGTCTTAAGACGTTGGCGCTCTAAATGTGAGAGGTCCGTCGATCCCGCGCAAAGCGCCTCGAGCCACCCTTCATCGCTGTCCGAATGTGGCCGCGGTGCAGGGACAGCGCCGACATGACTCGCGACGGGTTCCTCACAGGGCACCGGCGTTGCGTGAGCAAGCACGGTCCCCTGTGGGACCACCACCGTCTGCGAGCCCACATTGAGGACCGCGATGAAGGGTTCTCCTTCCCCTCTCACTATGGTCTGGGCCGGGAGTAAATTAGGTCCACTGACCCCGGCCCTAGTCGGTCCCAACAGAACCCCTTGAGCCCCAATGCCCTTAGCGAAGGGCCGCCGAAGTTTCAAGGGGATCAACATTTGCGCCCCCGGAGGAACGCGCACCGTTCTATCTACGAACGCCGGCACCATCGCGCACGCCGTCCGGCTCGTAGCGGAGGATGGCAGAAACGCCATGCGTCGGCCCGATGGGAGCTCAATGCATCCCTGGTCGATTAATATCCTAATCAGCATTTTGGCCAGGAAGTCCGTCCCCAGCAGGCACGGAACCGCCAGCGAGGAGGAAACAAAAATCGGCCCAGATAATTTAATATCCCCGACACAAATCTGGGCTCGAATTTGTCCGATGATGCCAAGTGAACCCCCGTTAGCAGCAAAGAATGGTACATTAACAGGCATCAAAGGACGGCTCTGGGCAGGGAGAATGTTATAAATCAACTCCGAAATAATGGTCGCTGATGCCCCTGTATCGACCAGGATGCGCACCTCGACCCCATCGATGTGACCCACAACGGCCGACGACCCCGACGACGCGGCTACAACCCGATGGGCCAACACGGACCACTGGCTGGGTTCAATGTGAGTACCCAGAGCGGTGCGTGATGGTGCCATGGTACGCGATATTGGCCCCCCCTTCGCTGCGGTGTTCGAGTGTGTGACGGGCGTGTGCGTGGGCCAACCATGAAGGGTGCCGCGACTCGCCGGATTATGATGGTGGAGCTTGTGACGAGGGCCGGCGTCCCGTTGAGGTGTCGTCCCGCGCTGCCGAGGAGAGCGGCACCCCGAGGCGACGTGGCCCCGGATGCCGCAGTTATAACAGCGTGGAAGCGCTGGTGGCGACGATGGATGTTGTAGACGGCTTGAACCGGCCCGGTCCTCCCGCGCTCCCGCTCCGTGCTGCCGTCGATGGTTGATGGCGCAAACCTCTTCCGCCGGGAGGGTGGCCGCAGCGACGGCGCGCCCGCTCGCCGCCTTGCTGGCCTTCCGTCGTTGAGAGGACAGGTTTGCGTGGAGGAGACGGGCCGCTTGGAGGGAGCACATTTCTGCATCGTCCTGTGCGACAATGACGATGTCTAAGTCGTCCGCCAGCAAAAGTATCTTTTCTGTCACCATGGCGTCGATCCCCTCGTCGTCCATTCGTGGAAAGGCTTCCTTTGCCAGCGCCAGGAGGCTTGTACGGTACGCCAGGGGCGACTCCTTCGTCCCCCGCTGGCGATCGTAAAAGAGTTGACGACAGTCCGATGGTGGCCCATACACAGCGGACAGCACTTGCATCGCCTTCCGCAGCGTGGAACGCCTCTCCTTCGTTGCCGATGTTAGTGTGGCGAGGGCGTCGCTGTCGAGGAGTGCTGGCAGTGCTTGGAGAGCCTCGGCGTCTGTCCACTGTGCCATCTCCTGGTGAGCGAGGAAGCGCCGCTGGAAGCCGCCCCAGTCGCCCTCCTCGCCCACAAATTCTTTGAGCGGCGGCAGTCGCTGATGTAAGGCAGCGGCTGCAGAGGACGATCGTGCTCCCTCGTCTCCCTCACTCGACTCAGCGTCGGCCCGAAGCAGCGATGGCATCGCCGGTCGCACCCGTGGTGACGCGGCAGGTACTGTACTCCCGCCGTTGGACGCGATGCTTAGAGCGGCCACGCCCTCAACAGCAGCTGCGGCGATGGCGGGAGTTTCAAAATGTTGCTCCGTTGAAATGGCGGGAAGGCGCTGTGGTCGTTGGCTGCTGTCGCCTCGTGGCGGTCCCGCAGCCCCCAGCCGTGTGATGTTATCGAGCATGGCGGCTGCGGCGTACAGCAGCTCGGCCAGCTTCGCGTGCGCCTGCCTCAGCCCCTCCGTCGACGGCTCCCCTTCCTCCAGCTGCTGTGGCGTGGATGCACCCAGCCCCGGCTGCTCGATGGCATCTTCAGCCGTCTCGGGCTCTCCAACTGCAGCGGTGTCCTTCGCCCCTGGTACTCCGACTCGATTCGTCCGGCGTGTATCCATGTTCGTACTTTGTTTCACTTCTGACGCCAGATGTAGTAACGCTTATGACTCGTTGACACCGGAGTTGGAGGCACACTTGTTTATTTGAATACCAACTTTGTGACATACACAATTGAGGGGGTATCGGCCCCCTCACCCGTCTATCTGAGGACACACCTCTAGGCTAACCTTAGCCTGCCTCTGAGTCCTCCACTAAAGGGGCTAGGGGAGGCTATCTTGGCCCGACACTGGTCAGTCGGGCCCGGTACCCAGAGTCCAGACCAGCACTGGCTCTGGCTCTGGTACCACGCCACTGGCTAGAGCCTGCGCGGTCCTGATAAGGACGGCGTACCAGGGGGAGTCCAGGGCTCTATCTCAGACGTCTTCCGCCTCCTCTTCTTTAGCTAAACATCACTCCCGAGCCCCCCGATACATTCCCCTTTTATACACCCCCCTCCCTGAGGGGTGGGGCCCCGGGGGATCGTAACGTCCGAAGCGCGGACGTCGTAGAGGGCACCTGCCCGTGCACTGACGTAGCCCCGCCCACTGTGCTTGTTTACCATAGGCTGCCATGCATAACGGGCTCTCTGTAACAGCCCTACACTACGTTCAGATGTCCAAATGCCATCTGACCCGCTCTCGACTGCCTCTGCACTTCATCGTGTCGACCCCCCGTTAGGTCCCCGATAGCGTGCTCACAACGCAGACGGGCGACACCTTCACCAGTGTCGAGATATTGGACAACCACAAATGTTAATGCGGGCGTCTAGATGTTCAAACGGACAATGTGATGCCTTGTAGGTATGCATATACGTACGCTGAACTTCTTTCGCACCGTATGTCAGCCAACAGTGCGCATCGAAGGAGCTATTATTTTGCGTCGTTTGAACATCTGAACGCCTCCGGCGAGGGTCAAGCCTCCGTATTATTATGATTCGTTCTGTTCTCATCACGCAGCAAACAGAAGCGCTCGCTCGCTCGCCCTCTCTCTTTCTCTCTGGACTGCGTGTCCGTGAGAGCCCGCAGGCGAAGGCAAAGCGAGTTCAGAGTCTCGCCTGAACCCTCGGCACGGCCCTGGATACTCCGTAAGTGGTGGTGGTAGCGGCGGCGGGGAGCGGTGGTGTAGCAGTTAGCGCTACGCTGCGCTACGGACCCGACTACCCGAGTTCGATTCCCGCTCACGGCCAACATCAGTGACGATTATCTGAACTGATTCTGGGCCTCCCGTAGGTCGTCTCAGCCTCAAACGAGTAGCTGTCGGGGTGTGTAAACATCGCCACTAAGGGAGACAAAGGCGGCCGGCCGTGGTGTTGGCCACCCACCCCCTAGAATGCCGTGCCAGCCTTCATAGGTGCTCGCTAACAGCACTTGCTCCAACAGTCTATTGCAGGCTATACGGGGGATCTTTGTCGTTGGTTGAAACCAGGCGTTGTTGGTTTGGAATTGAACTCATTGCAGGTAATATGTAGTGCATTCACATGGTCACACGCAGGGTTTAGTTCATCTCGCATTAGAATACGAGGTGTCTGTACGATCACATTATTGTTACTTAGTATGCACCGGTTGATTTCGTCTTCATAATTAGTCTCACGTTATGTATTTTTTTTTACGATTTAAAAAACAATTACGAGATTCAATTTACGGAGGCTGCAGCTGGGGTTAGCGTGAGGACAGCGGCGGCAGCAGTCAGCGCACACCACGCAGCGCACAGGCACAGCACAGACACAGCCCACAGGAACATCACAGACACAGCCCACAGGAATATCACAGACACACCCCACAGGCACAGCACAGACACAGTCCACAGGAACATCACAGACACAGCCCACAGGAATATCACAGACACACCCCACAGGCACAGCACAGACACAGCCCACAGGAACATCACAGACGCAGCCCACAGACATAGCACAGACACAGTCCACAGGAACATCACAGACACAGCCCACAGGAACAGCACAGACACAGCCCACAGGAATATCACAGACACACCCCACAGGCACAGCACAGACAAAGCCCACAGGAACATCACAGACGCAGCCCACAGACATAGCACAGACACAGTCCGCAGGAACATCACAGACACAGCCCACAGGAACAGCACAGACACAGCCCATAGGAACATCACAGACGTAGCCCACAGGAACATCACAGACAGTCCACAGGGACAGCACAGACACAGCCCACAGGAACAGAACAGACACAGCCCACAGGAACATCACAGACGACTACGAGACACAGCACAGGTCAAGAAGAATAACGGAGTGGCAAGTGGCGGATCCAAGTCTTTGAGAGGTCTTGTTATTATTCACGTGGAGGGGGGGGGGGTGGTAATCCGCGACCCCCCCCCCACCACGGAGTCGCCTCTTGAAGAGTGGCAGCCGAGGAATGGCACGCGCCTGGGGGGGACTTCGAACCGACGGGGACGGAGCGAGGACATCAACGTCCCTGTGTGCAGCGAGCCGCTGGGCGGATTGCTGCGTGGCAGGATCGCTAGAGGTGGTGGCGACTTGGGGAGGCCTGCATCCAGCAGTGGTTTGAAGTTGATGATGATTAAGAAATATGAAATAAGTTGCATGCAACTTTTTTTAATGCAAATCGAAATAGTTTAGTTTTATTTGTATACATATTTTAATATGGGGCCTTTCTTGCCAGGATCAAAATTTAAGAATAGGTTTTACCCTTTCTGGCAATAAATCAGGTATTAAGGTGTTAAAACACCAAACAGAAACTTTTTGCAAGGAATCATGTCTGTATTAACCACAGAAACTTCTGGTGAACATACAAACAAAACACATGCACTGGTAGTATATGCATTGTCTTTAAAAGTGATTGGTCCACACCATAGACAGCTTTCTTTAGAGCCTATTCTCAACGTGTTAGACCAGAGGACGCTAAAAGGCAAACATCACAAAGACCAAGCACTATCAGACATTTGTAGCTGCTCACCCCGAGCTCTCAATGTCCTGATTGTCTTTGTGGTGTTCGCCTTTTGGCGTTCTCCGGTCTAACACTGTTTGAGACTAAGCTCTAAAGAAAGTTGTCTCTGGTGTGGACCAATCACTTTCAAAGAAAATGCATTGTATACTACCGGAGCATGTTTTTGTTTGCATGTTCACCACACGTATATGTTAAAGTTTCAAGTTTCATTTATTAGGCATAGCCCTGTGAGCCCTTCGGCTCTTGAATCGGGTGCAACCGTGGTTAATGCAGTTGCAAGATTCCATGCAAAAGGTTTTTGTTTGGTGTTTTAACATCTGTTTTATTGCCAGAAAGGGTGAAACCTATTCTTATATACAACGCGTCGCATGAAGTTTTAGTTCATTTCGATCTCTCACACTGATGGTGGTTCCCGTTTCGCCAGCCGCGTGGCTATTTCATGCGAGCAGATCCGCGGTGCTGCGTAAGCACAGCACCGACAACATCAACAACAACAACATTGCACAGAATCATCATATGTATTCACACTGGAGGAATCCGACGAGCTATCAAGTTTTTTTATTTCACAGACGTCCATTCCTCCTTCTCTCCCCCCTCCTCCGTTCCGAGCATACAATGAGGGAAACAAGAATTTGATCCCCTGCTGATTTTGTACGTTTTCCCACTGACAAAGAAATTATCAGTCTATAATTTTAATGGTAGGTTTATTTGAACAGTGAGAGACAGAATAACAACAACAAAAATCCAGAAAAACGAATGTCAAAAATTTTATAAATTGATTTGTATTTTAATGAGGCAAATAAGTATTTGACCCCCTCTCAATCAGAAAGATTTCTGGCTCCCAGGTGTCTTTTATACAGGTAACGAGCTGAGATTAGGAGCACACTCTTAAAGGGAGTGCTCCTAAGCTCAGCTTGTTACCTGTATAAAAGACACCTGTTCACAGAATAAATCAATCAATCAGATTCCAAACTCTCCACCATGGCCCAGACCAAAGAGCTCTCCAAGGATGTCAGGGACAAGATTGTAGACCTACACAAGGCTGGAATGGGCTACAAGACCATCGCCAAGCAGCTTGGTGAGAAGGTGACAACAGTTATTCGCAAATGGAAGAAACACAAAAAAACTGTCAATTTCCCTCGGCCTGGGGCTCCATGCAA
The DNA here is from genome assembly GCF_965212315.1 of Lampetra planeri. NCBI lineage: Eukaryota > Metazoa > Chordata > Hyperoartia > Petromyzontiformes > Petromyzontidae > Lampetra > Lampetra planeri. The sequence continues at coordinate 19,014,053 of NC_136110.1, forward strand.
GATCTCACCTCGTGGAATTGCAATGATCATGAGAACGGTGAGGAATCAGCCCAGAACTACACGGGAAGATCTTGTCAATGATCTCAAGGAAGCTGGGACCATAGTCACCAAGAAAACAGTTGGTAACACACTACGCCGTGAAGGACTGAAATCCTGCAGCGCCCGCAAGGTCCCCCTGCTCAAGAAAGCACATATACATGCCCGTCTGAAGTTTGCCAATGAACATCTGAATGATTCAGAGGACAACTGGGTGAAAGTGTTGTGGTCAGATGAGATCAAAATGGAGCTCTTTGGCATCAACTCAACTCGCCGTGTTTGGAGGAGGAGGAATGCTGCCCATGACCCCAAGAACACCATCCCCACCGTCAAACATGGAGGTGGAAACATTATGTTTTGGGGGTGTTTTTCTGCTAAGGGGACAGGACAACTTCACCGCATCAAAGGGACGATGGACGGGGCCATGTACCGTCAAATCTTGGGTGAGAACCTCCTTCCCTCAGCCAGGGCATTAAAATGGGTCGTGGGTGGGTATTCCAGCATGACAATGACCCAAAACACACGGCCAAGGCAACAAAGGAGTGGCTCAAGAAGAAGCACATTAAGGTCCTGGAGTGGCCTAGCCAGTCTCCAGAACTTAATCCCATAGAAAATCTGTGGAAGGAGCTGAAGGTTCGAGTTGCCAAACGTCAGCCTCGAAACCTTAATGGCTTGGAGAAGATCTGCAAAGAGAAGTGGGACAAATCCTTCCTGATATGTGTGCGAACCTGGTGGCCAACTACAATAAATGTCTGACCTCTGTGATTGCCAACAAGGGTTTTGCCACCAAGTACTAAGTCATGTTTTGCAGAGGCGTCAAATACTTATTTCCCTCATTAAAATGCAAATCAATTTATAACATTTTTGACATGCGTTTTTGTGGATTTTTGTTGTTATTCTGTCTCTCACTGTTCAAATAAACCTATCATTAAAATTATAGACTGATCATTTCTTTGTCAGTGGGCAAACGTACAAAATCAGCAGGGGATCAAATACTTTTTTCCCTCACTGTAGATGGACTCGTCGGTCGGAACAACCGCCAGTCGCTGTCCGTGGTGCTGAATTTAAGAAAAAACCGCCACTTTTTTCAAAATGTTCTTACTGTGGTTTTCACACCTGATGATGATTGCTTGTGTTGCAATCGAAACGTCGTGAGAATTGTATTGTTTTATTTTGTATTCTTTTATTATTTTCCTTGTACGTGACTTTACCGAAAGAACCAAGAATATGAATAGAGACGTCCAGTTGCTTCACGGACGTCCAGTCGAGAACGCGTGCACGCCGCGCGTGGTCCTTAGGGGAGCAACGCACAGCCAATGTGCTCAGAGGAGTTGCCTCCCGTGGCAAAAAAATAAAAATATCCGTCGGGGAGGGGGGGGTAACGAGATGCGACGGGGCGGGAGGTAACGAGGCGTGGGAGGTGGGTGGGGGTCGACTGTGGAGAGGCCGACGTCAGCTCAACCGTTGCGGGGGGATGAGCCAACCCAGCCCATCCCGGGCCACGGGGATTGATCCCGGGACGGGGCGCGGGGGTTGGGGTCGCAGGAGCGGGAGGAGCGATGGGGAGAGGTCGCCACTGCCGAGGGGTGAAATGAAGCAGCCCTCTGCTCCGCCTTCGATGCATCGCTCCTCAGTCGACTTGCCCCGGGCAAGGTCTCATCACTGCGCTCTCCTCTTTGCTGACTTCCCCTCACTCATCCTGCCTCCTCCTCACACCTCCCCTCTCCTCCTCACTCCTCACCGCATGTCCATCTTGTCCCCTGTTCTCCCCCGTCCAGGGACCGCTCGGGCGACTGGCGTCGTCCGCCACACGGAATGGACGATGGAACCCGCCGGCTCCTCTGGCTTCTGTGTTGTTGTTGTTGTTGTTGTTGTTTTTGGTGGTGGTGATGGTGGTGGTGAAATATGAACAACAACATTCAAAGAAACCAAGACCCGCAACAGTGGAGATGTGTCGGGCACCTTGTAAGGATGCCCCCCGATAGACTCCCCATGCAACTTCGCTGGGCAGCAACGATCCACTCACTGGGTGAAGGCCGGCCCAGGACACGCTGGCGGGGCCGTGTGTAGTAGTGTATAGTGTAGGGTATAGTAGTGTATAGTGTAGTATATAGTAGTGTATAGTTGTGCATAGTGTAGTATATAATAGTGTATAGTGTAGTATATAGTAGTGTATAGTAGTGTATAGTGTGCAGTAGTGTATAGTGTAGGGTATAGTAGTGTATAGTGTAGTATATAGTTGTGCATAGTGTAGTATATAGTAGTATATAGTAGTGTATAGTTGTGTATAGTGTAGTATATAGTAGTGTATAGTAGTGTATAGTGTGTAGTAGTGTATCGTGTAGGGTATAGTAGTGTATAGTGTTGAAGTGCTGGAGTCTGTCGCCAGGGAAAGGGAGGTGTGGACCGCCAAAACTCAACACGCTGCCGCCACCGCCACCCTCACCAGGGCAAGCGGGCTGAGAAACGAACGCACGAAGAAACAACGTGCCTCGATGTGATTTCATGACCACAGTGAGATATAATCATAATTATCATCGTCAACACGGCGGGTTACTGCGGTAGACATTGTAGTGGGTTCCACGGAGACGCACACTGTAATCTGGAGGCACCACGTTTATTATACGGCCCAACGGGGCTACTACTTTAACATTACAACGGTTTAACCAGGCCCCAACTGGGTCACTACGTAACTGGGTCAGGACAGTAACTCTTCCTGACCCACGGAACCTGAAATACAATTGAAATCGACAACCGACGACCGAAGAGCGGAGAGACGTAACACGGTGAGTCCACTCTTCCAGACAACCACGATCGCTCCGCCCCCATCCTTCTTATCCTCTCGAGCGTGGCCTCTCCGCCTCTGGCCACGCCCCCTACTCGATCTCTCCCGAAGGAACCGGGGCCAGCAGCACGTGTCCCTCAAGCGCCCTTTTCGGGCCCCTTGCTACCCCGTGTCGTTCACGTGACCTCTCTCCCTTCGATGGGACTATGTCCTCTAGGGCCCGCTTCCCTGCCATATCTCCGCCAGTGCCAGGGAGAGGTACGTGCAGAGGTGTGGACTCGAGTCATGTGACTTGGACTCGAGTCAGACTCGAGTCATGAATTTGATGACTTGCGACTCGACTTGGACTTGCATAACAATGACTTTGTCCCACCTATGAGATGTGGACTCGAGTCATGTGACTTGGACTCGAGTCAGACTCGAGTCATGAATTTGATGACTTGTGACTCGACTTGGACTTGCATAACAATGACTTTGTCCCACCTCTGGGTACGTGACCTCTCTACATCATGATGAACTCGCACTCGTTACACACACAAAGTGCTTACCACAAATGAACCACAATACCTCGCTGATCTCATGAAGGAGCATAAACCATCATCACGCAAACTCCGGTCATCTTCGCGGTAGCGACTTTCGGCTCACCGTCGATTAAAGATGGTGGTCAACGCATCGCGCACTTTTCAAATGCGCTTCTGTGGCCGTCTGGAACGCTCTTCCGATATTTAAAAGCCAACGGAGCGATGCACTTTTAAATCATCTTACTTATTTACAACTGTTTTTTGTATTTAAGGTTATTGTCCTTCCCCCGCACGGTGCGAACGAAGTTCAACAATACATACGTACGTATCGTTACAATTACGAGCTCAGCACAGAAGCTCCCGGCTCCAGCGCAAAGTAGCGCCATCATGGGGTTCACATCCCCTTAACGCCCCCATCACGTCACATTCCCGCCCCCTTAAAGCCCCCTTCACATCCCCTTCAAACGCCCCCGCAGACGAACGCGACTCCAACTCTGTGCCCCTCCGTTACGCTGCGAAGAAGGAGCATTGACCGAAACGTCACCTGTCATATACATCCTCCTGTTAGGGCCGCGGCGACAGTGACGAATACAGCCGAGTTTGCTCGCTGTTGCTTGCGTACCACTGCCGACGCAGCACTGTCGCCATCCAAATTGTCCCAATGACCTGGATTCGACTCCCCTCCGTGGAGGTCAACCCAGCCCACAGCGGAGCAGCAGCACTGGTGCAGCACTCGTTACTGAACAAGCCGTGGCATAGGCAGCCACGGAGCGGCTCCCACACGGCCCTTGTGTGTGCACGCGTGTGTGCGCTGTCGTGCCAGTGGGGAGCGGTGGTGTAGCGGTTAGCGCGCTGCGCTATGAACCCGGCGACCCGGGTTCGATTCCCACTCACAGCTAACACCAGTGACGATTATCTGAACCGGTCCTGGGCCTCCCCTAGGTCGACTCAGCCTCGAATGAGTACCTGGTGCGGTGGGTAAACATCGCCACTGGGGAGACAAAGGCGGTCGGGCGTGGTGCTGGCCACCCACCGCCTCGTGTGCCTGTAGGTGCTCGCTAACAGCACTTGCCCCTACAGTCTGTTAAGGCTATACGGGGGATCTTTGTTGCTGTCGTGCCAGACGGAGACTCCGGCGTGGCTGAGGTGTCCACTCGAGCAGAGAGCGCCTGACAGCCGGGGAGGGGTGTGCAGTGACCACGAGTGGTGCTGCGGCAAGCAGTGTCTGACAGCCGTCACGCAAGCCTATACAGCTCAACACATCCAACGCAACACACCACGGATCCACGGTTATCGTTCAAAAACTGTGCAACGGCGAAAAGCTGTTTTAAAATGTAATTATCGTCAGGCCTCCAGAGTTTAAACAAGTGCAGTCACTAACTCGCGTCATCCACTCTGTCTCTCTGCCCGAGCGGCCTGGTTCTCTGTGTGCTGTGGTGAAGGGCCATTGCGCGAAACGTCGCTTGTTATATCATTCTTTTAATTTTTTCTTCATACTTTGATACTGGAAAAAATTTCACATTTTGTAGCTGCTCACCCCGAGCTATAAATGCCCTGATGGTGCATTGTCTTTGTTACTGTTCGCCTTCTGGCGTTGTTCTCTGGTCTAACACTGGTGAGACGAGGCCCTAAAGAAGGCTGTCTCTAGTGTAGACCAATCAGTTTCAAAGACAATGCCATATATTACCGGACCATTTTTGTTCGTATGTTCACCACAAGTACGTGCGGTTAATGCGAATTTGATTCCTTGCAAAATGATTCTATTTGGTGTTTGAACATCTTAACACCTGTTTTATTCCCAGAAATGGTAAAAGCTATTCTTATTTTTTTCATATTGATTCTTTGTTGTTGTTGTCGTTGTAACTTTCTGACCCACCCCTACTGGACAACTGTAAAAAAGGGCTCTACAGCTCATCGGATTCCTTCGGTATAAATCAAGATTCTGCTTCTGTAGGCCACGGTGTTGTTGCGGAACGCATTGAGTGTATTTGTCGAAATGCGTTTTTCTTGTGCACTACCCGCCTGTACAGTACATCACCAAATAGTAATACAAATAAGGTGTCCACAATCTGATAGCTCACTGAAAATGGAATGAATAGTTGGCAGCATCCGCAAATCTTTCGCGCCCACCAATCGCTGGCGGCGATCTCTTTCAGAGCGGGCAAAGTTCGCGCCTCGGTGCAGCGCGCGCCACGCCACCACTACCACCACGGCCACCACCACCACTACCACCACGGCTACCACCGCCACAACCACCACTACCACCACGGCCACCACCACCACGCCACCACTACCACCACGGCCACCACCGCCACAACCACCACTACCACCACGGCCACCACCGCTACCGCCACCACCGCCACAACCACCACTACCACCATCGCTACCACCACCGCCACCGCCACACCACCAACACCGCCACCACCGCCGCTGCCCATCTGCTAAGATGTTTAATTATAACTTCGGAGGATGAGAGAATCTTGGCTGGGGTGATAAAGAAGGTCCTTTTCCGCGTCTCATATTCTGCCAGCTTAGCTCGACGCTGCTGTTTACAGATCGCAGATTTGCGCAAACAGCTGTCGGGAGTCACTGCCCCCCACCGCCCCCCGGTGCACGGAGGAGGCGCACGGCGCTGCGGCAGCGACTCGGCGTGCCCGCGAGGTGCCCACCCGCCGCCCGCCCGCCCTATCGCCCACCCACCCGTCCGCCCTATCGCCCACCCACCCGCCCGCCCGCCTGCTTCCCTCGCCTGGTGCCCGCCGTGTCAGCGGCGCGGTTCTCGTTGTTGGCGGAAAGCCGATGTTGGTTGGTGGTGGGGTTGGGGGTGACGGGAAAGATTTCCATCGAATATAAAAAAAACAATAAACCACCGTTCCTCCCGCGTGGCGCTGGTTGGGTTCACGGGGGCGCGTGGGGCGTGCGCTGAATCCCGCGCGGGGCGACGGAGCAGAGGTCGAGAAGTTCCGCGGTGGACGGGAGCCAATGGGAAGAGGGGAAGGCAGGGGATAGAGGATGGGATGGGGTGGGGGATGTGGGCACAGGAGAACTTGGAGATGAGTGGACTTGACACGGGCTGCTACTGAGCAGCGTGTGGTAGGCAGCTAGACATCGAAGAGTGCGCTGATTAATCAGTGAAGGATCAAAACAAGCGCATCTGATTGCAACTGTTCCAGTCAATGTTATTTCACTTTATATAACACATTCCTGCGGAGGGAGCTGGTAGGAACGTTGGGTTGCTCGATCAATGGCCATGGTCAACGGCGGCGTGGTGTATTCCGCAAATATGCCGGACTGTGAGGGCGGGCATAAACCGGCGTGAGTAGGTTAAACGTTGAGTTTTATAAGGGCACCACGGGGTGAGCAGCCCCTCCCCACCCAGCCCCACTTCTCCCACCCCCCACCCAGCCCCTCCCCACCCTCCCCACCCAGCCCCTCCCTACCCTCCTCAACCAGCTCCACCTTCCCCACCCAGCCCCTCCCCACCCGCCCCTCCCCACCCAGCCCCTCCCTCCCCACCCAGCCCCTCCCTGCACGACGGACGCAATAATCCCCTGTGGGCTGGTGTAACCAGGAGGTTCCTACCAGTACAACATATGTATGCTCATTATATTCTAATGCTACATTTAAGCAGATGGGTAGGAGACAATTGTACAAGCGACAGAGAGAGAACATTGTTTAGAAACAACACCAAGGAGACGAGAGAGCGAGAGAATCGAATCTTCATCCTTGTTATTTACACTTGTTACTCGGGGTTCCGACCAAGGTCTTGAGCCGACTGCAGCTGGTCCAGAATGTGGCCGCTCAGATGGTCAAGCGAACCTCATCCCGTGAGCACATTGCCACCACCCTAGTATAAAATATCTGCCATTGGCTTCCTATTAGAATTTCGGGTACAATTTAAAGTATTGCTGCTCCACGTACAAGTCCCTTAAATAGCCTTGGAGCAATTTACATTCAACAGCTGATCCTTCTGCACGTTCCGTCGCAGCCTTTTCGATCCGCTGATTTACGTCTGCTCCACGTGCCGAGAACTCGGCTCTGCACCTGGGGTCACCGAGCCTGTGCGTGCGCTGAGCCAACACCATGGAATGCCCTCCCCAGCGGTGGTCGGACAGGCGAGACCACTCGCCCTGTTGAGGCCTGCTCTGAAGGACTCACGATATCGCCTGCAGGTCGACACTTCCCACGTGTGATCAGCGGACTCTGGACTCTGTAGTATTTTGTATTTCCTAATTTCGTGCATCATGGCGCACTCAGATCCCTGGATGAACTGCGCCTTAATAAATGTGAATGATAATTGTTTTTTTTATTAAATTACAAAAGATAATGAAAACGACGGGAGACATTCATTGTCACCCCCCCCCCATCCCTCTCGTAGCCGATTCCCAGCATTGGTAACAGAGGGTGGAGCGCTGTCTCATAGTCAGTAGCGCGGTTGGAGCCGCGCTGGCTCCGCGAGAAGGAAGAGGAGCCCCCTCCTCTTCATCCGGACCACCCGGATGCTGCTGCGCAATTCCCTGCCACTTTAATTTTCACCACTCCGCATGGACTCAATGTTCGCACCTAGACTAGCACGAGGGCCTTAATGCCTCTCGCTGTCACATGCTACTTTGCACTGATTTTCTTGTACTCCCGCCGCGGTCACCATTCACGGCCGTCAAATACCTCGCGTGTTGGTTGCGCGATGTTCCTTCGGGACTCTTGCCACAATATTTGATGAGTTTGTCTCTATTGTTGTTGTTGCTGCTGCTGTGCTCACGCAGCACCACGGGTCTGCGTGTAAAATAGCCAGGCGACCGGCTATTTTACACGGGACCATCGGCAGCGTGACTGATGCAATCAAATTTAACTCTTGATGACACCGCCACGTCCGAACGTCGAATGGTGGCTTTTTTCACGGATCTGTTGTTGTTGTTATGTACGCGTGCGTGCTGTTGCCCATGGGGAGCGGTGGCGTAGTGGTTAGCGCTACGCTGCGCTACAAACCCACCGACCCGAGCTCGATTTCCACCCACGGCTAACAACACCAGTGACGATTATCTGAACAGGTCCTGAGCCTATCCCTCGGTCGGCTCAGCCTCAAATGAGTACCTTGCGGGCTGACAGCACTGGGCCCGAAAAATGCTAATGTGGGATATTTCATACCTGTACGCGAGTGTGTGTGTGTTCAAGAAAGAATGGTCCCTGCCACAGATTTGTGGAATTTCTACCACGGGCGTAGAACTGCCAAATTGAGATCTCCTTCCTTTCGGACTATCAGACGCACCGAAATACAGGAGAGGGGGAAGCACGCGCATCTTATAATCCGATAAATCTGTCAAGTAGCTTGGCGTCCTCATTCAGTCACATGAACTCCGGCTCTCATTATTACACAGTTCAACACGTAGGCTTTCGCGACCAATTGTGTTCATGAAATAGTTTTTTTGGGGGGTTAGATCGCGTCAATATTTAAGACCGAAGCAGGGGGGTTTCTCCACAAATCTGGCTGTCGCCTGATGATGCTGGTTGTAATTACTGTATTTGGTGAAACGTCACGGTACTCGATTTACAAACGTTGTGGGTTTACTCTCGAACACACCGGTGTGCTGCAGGAGTAACTAATTGGCACGTTTTGTTTACGTGACAAACCCTCTCGGTTGGTGGGCGGGTTTAACGACACATTTATATTTAAGCGATCTAACCAAAAAAAACCCCCCTCTATTATGCATTATTACCCAGCGTGTAACACGTATATATTTTCATATACATCAAACAAAATAGTTTAAAATTACATTTCAAACGCTGGATTATACCACCAAGTACCAATGGCAGTGTTGGCGTTATTATCGGTAACATGTAACATGACCATAAGTAAATGAGTCAAATTATTAATTAATACCATATTTTTATTCAGGAATTCCCCTAATCATCACATATTGAGGGGGGGGGGACTCTTTATAAATTAATCTCTAGATCCTTGCCACGCAAGATCCTTGCAATTAGTCCTGGTGAAAGCAATTAGTCCTGGTGAAAGCATCTGTGTTGGTCGGCCAACCTACCAACGCCACGGTGGCTAGGAGATGTTAACTACCTCGCCTGGTATGCAGGAAGTCGTGTGTTCGATCCCGACCCCTGACGCCTGCTGTGTATTTGGAGTTTGCGTGTCTCTCTCTCTCTCCCCGTGGTCATCCGGTTTTTTTCGCTCCACATTTAGAAATCAGCGTCACGTGTTTAGAGTGATTTGGCTGCTGCTAGACATTTCCACACGATGACGACGACGACGATGATGTTGTTAAGCCGCCACTTCGTTGAGCTGCCAAAATTCGTGATCGCCAGGTCTCTTCGGAGAAAAAAGAGCTACACAGCGCAGTGGGGCCTTACCTGCTAAAAGAAAAATAGTTTAATTCATAGTTTTATTTCATTTCGATTTAAAGCTTTCGTGACTGCAGGGATTCATCTTCTTGGTTCTTTCGGTAAAGTCACATAGAAGGGAAATAATAAAATAATAAAAATAAAACATAATAAAATGTAAAATTTTCACGACGTTTCGGCCACAACACAAGCAGCCGTCCTCAGGTGAAGAAACAGAGCTGTAGGAAAGACAGCGTCCCAATGAACACTGCCAAGCTTGGCAGCGTATATTTAAGCTTTGTCAAGGCGCTCTCCTCCTCCGACACAGCTTAAATATACGCTGCCAAGCTTGGCGGTGTTCATTGGGACGCTGTCTTTCTGACAGCTCTGTTTCTTCACCTGAGGACGGCTGCTTATGTTGTGGCCGAAACGTCGTGAGAATTTCTATTTTATTATGTTGATTTTTTGTTATTTTATTATTTCCCTTCTACGTGACTTTACCGAAAGAACCAAGAAGATCATATTTTCGTGTTATGATATTTCGGCTGGGGGTAGTGATGGGCGGTCGAGAGAGGGGCCAGGGGGGGGACGAGGGGGCTGCGCACCCATCAGGCACGGGACCCGCGGAGGAATTCTGGGAGCGACCGCGAGGCTCTGGAGCGGCGCGGCTCAACCCCCGCGCCCGGCCCCGTCAGCAACGCCTCCTCGGGGGCTCGCGCGGCGCGTAACGAGGGGCGCCCTCCCCCCTTCCCCCGTTACCCCCTCCTCCTCAGATCACGATGTGCGGGCGGGGGGTGGGTGTCTTTGTGTTGAGCGGCTTCCTCACCCGAGGCTCTGCCGCGATCCAAATTGCGCGGCGACGCTTTGGCAATGATATTTCAGTGCCCACCCACGCCCTTTGGCTGTGCGCTGGAGCGGTGGCGCAGCGCAATTAACATTTTTTAAAATTTGTTTTTATTTCACCGGGTAAGGCCCCACTGAGTTGTGTAGCTCCTTTTCAAAAACGACCCTGGCCATCACGAATGACAGCTCAACGGCGTCGCTTATCGTCATCACGTGGCAATGTACCGCGGACAAATACCCCTGAACGCGCGACGTTCATTGTAAACGCGGAGGGAAATAACCCGGCGGAAAAAAATCCACGCGACCACGGGGAGAGAGGGACACCGCAACACTTCAAATCACTAGGCCCGAATGTCAACCATCCCTGGCGACGCGGGTACAACTTCCCGCCGAAGGCTGAATGAAGTCAGCAATGCGTGAACTTGTCCTCGACCCTCACTTCAGCGGCCCAGGCTGAGGTGGTGGGCAACCAACGCCCTGCCTGACAACGCATGGATGAGGACTTCATCCAGAAGTGGATCGAACGCGCGGGCCTGACGGAAAGAGAATAACTCATCTTGCCTGTGCCAGCGGCGGGCAGGCAGCGTTTGGGCATTACTGAGGGTGTGCTCCGGAGAAGGGCGTCTCTCGTCTCGCTCGAGTGTCGTCCAATTGCTGCTTGTCATCCCTGTTGGTGCGCCAGACCCTGGTGATGGGAATTCTCGATTGCTATGGTCATAGAAATAATAACTGCGTTGATATTGCGCTTGCCATCAATAATCTCAAAGCGCTGCTTGAGGCCAGAGTCCGTCCGTAGGTCCTGTTGACAATACACACTGTGGGACTCGTTTAGTCAACCTCCATGGGTTGATGATGACGATGATAATTGTGATGATGATGATGACAGTGGTGATGGTGGTAATGTTGGTTGAGGATAACGGCGGTGGTGACGATGACGATTTCGACAGTGATTGTGATGGTGGGGATGGTGATGGTCGTGATGGTGATGATGACTGTCGATGACGAGGGATGGTGATGGTCGTGATGGTGATGATGGCTGTTGGGATGGTGTGCGACCTTCCACCTGCGAGCTTTGCTCCCCGACCCCAGTATCGCGGTAATAAAACAACATGCGCGGTGGCGACAAAGGCGCTCGATGAGGATTTATAGGCGCGTCATCGCGCGACCGAGTTCACGGAAAATTCAATAACAGCAGAGGATCAGAATTAATAGAGGAAGCTGCTGCTGCTGCAGCACTGCCTCCTATCTCCCGAAGACCCAGTAACTCCAACAGCACTCACTCCGCTCACCCACCCCTCACTCCGCTCAGCCATCACTCACTCCGCTCACCTATCACTCACCCCAACCATCCCTCACCCCGCTCACCCATCCCTCACTCCGCTCACCTATCACTTACCCCACCCATCCCTCACCCCACTCACCCACCCCTCACCCCGCTCACCCACCCCTCAAACCGCTCACCCACCCCTCACACCGCTCACCCACCCCTCACTCCACTCAGCCATCAATCACTCCGCTACATATCACTCACCCTAACCACCCCTCACTCCGCTCACCCATCCCTCACTCCGCTCACCTATCACTCACCCCATCCATCCCTCACACCGCTCACCTATCACTCACCCCAACCATCCCTCATCTCGCTCACCCAACCCTCACTCTGCTTACCCACCCCTCACACCGCTCATCCACCCCTCACACCGCTCACCCATCCCTCACTTCGCTCACCCATACCTCACTCCGCTCACCTATCAATCACCCCATCCATCCCTCACACCGCTAACCCACCCCTCACTCTGCTCACCTATCACTCACCCCAACCATCCCTCACCCCGCTCACCCAACCCTCACTCTGCTTACCCACCCCTCACTCCGCTCACCCATCCCTCACTCCGCTCACCTATCACTCACCCCATCCATCCCTCACACCGCTCACCCATCCCTCACTCCGTTCACCTATCACTCACCACACCCATCCCTCACTCCGCTCACCCATCTCTCACTCCGCTCACCTATCCTCTCCTCCTCGATGCCTGCCTCATCTCTCTCGCTAGACAATAACACCGTTCCCACTGTGCCTGTCCAGCATCTTAAACGAGTCCCTGCTGCTGTGTGTAAACATCAGCACTGGGGATCCAATGGCGCTGGCACAATGACAAAGCGTTGACCATTTACGATTCTGTTGCAGAATTCTGTGAATGTAGCTGCCGCAGCCCCGTGAGACGAGGCCGTTCCCTCCAATCACGTTCAGAACAGCTGCACGCCGAGAGCTCAGTTGTAGGTGAGGGGAGCGGGGGGTCCTGGGGGGTGGGGGGGCCTGGGAGGTGGTGGGGGCTGGGGGGTGGTGGCGGCTGGGGGGTTGGGGGCGCCTTTCAGTAACAAAAAAGTAACGCGACGAAAAAATCGCTACGGTTGTCGAGATCAGTCGCCCTTGACGACCACCACCACCACCACGACGATGATGGCGGTGGTGGTGGCGGTGGTGGTGGTGGCGGTGGTGGCGTTGTTGTTGTTGATGCTTACGCTTGTGCGCGGGATGCGTGCGAGAGTTGGACTTGGGCCCCATGGCAGAGTGTGCGGATGTCGACTGCCAGAATGTCACCGCTGCAGACAATCGGGGAAATTCTGAGCTGAAGAGGGAAACAAATTAAAAGCCACGGGGGGGGAGAGGGGGTGGGATGGGGGGGATTGGAGGGGGGGGGTTATCGTCAAACAGAGGCAGGCGGATGCCTGGCGGAGATAATGGTGTTTGCCTGAAGCTTAATTCCACCTGAGCGAAAATCAAATCGAGGCCACCTTGCGCTCGAGCCTTGGCTGGCGCCGTCTCCCCCGCCTGCTCTGACCAAGCGTGGCGAATTCCACATTTCCCCCGATTTGGGGCAGACGATTCGTTCTGACAACTTAAGTTGATGCCTAACGCAGGGTGGGTTGCTCGTTTTGTGGGCCCCAGCTCTTCTGGGTCGACCCCCGACAGGATTTCTCGCCCGGCCCCCACCTGGACATCTGCGCGACACAAAGAGCTTCATAGCTCATCGGATTCCTTCGGTCTAAATAAAGATTCTGATTCTGACTTGGATAGTGGCCGGGTGACCTACAAGGGACCATGTCGGTAGGGACAATGTAGTTAGAAACCAGGTAGGTAACAAGGAACCAGGTAGGTACAAGGACCAGGTAGGTGCAGGCAGCTCACGTCATGATTCACGTTGCCTGCAGAAATAGCCCTGGGTTCCGGTGACGCGATTGTTGTGACTTCCTGGACGTTGTCCTGAACATGCTTGACGCAGTGTCAAGCGAAACGTCGTTCATCCAACCGCTGGGGGGGGGGGTAGCGGGGGGGGCAATTGAGGAATTTTCAGGGAAGGTTTCAGCTTGGAAGGGGTCTGCCACAATCTCCCGTCGACTATTCCTTTCCTCAACCCCCCCCCCACCACCATGGGAGGATAACTCGATCGCCCAGAGACAACACCCCAGGCGTGTAAAGAGGGGACAACGACGATTTCACGATCCACACAGGTAGACCCTCCCACCCCCTCCACAGTGTCCGTGCTGCACTCCTCCGCGGTGATGGAGAAGGAAGAGGGGAATGCTCCCGATGGACGAGCCGCGCGGGCGCGTGGTGTATCGAGCGCTCTATATTTAGCCGGGAAACTACAGACGACGATTAAAAACGCGACCCCCCACCCACCCTCCACCAGACTCCGCCGACTCGCGGTAAAAACGGAGAGGTCGGGTGGCTCCTTGCCGTGGGTCGCTGCCACGGACCCCCGTGGGCTCTCCAACGCGGGCATTGCCCCTGCCTCTACCCCGGCGCGCCACTCTGCAAGCTCCCCCCCCCACCATCACTTCACGTGCGCCGCTGCCCTCCAGGCAACTCCGTGCGCCGCTGCCCTCCGGGCATTTTAACCTATCGCGGTACTACACCGGTGGATGCGCGGTATAAAATAAAAACATTTTCACAACAATTATTTGTCTTACTTCTTTCCCCGCGATTCGTAAACCACCGCTCAGAAAACTTTGCGGGGTGGTTGTGGTGCAGAGAGAAACCTGTAACATCGTTTTTTTCCTCCCACGCCAGGAGATGGAATTAAGCCGCACTGACCATTAACCCAGCCACTGTGGTAGCATCAGCACCTCCCTCCCCACCCCCCTTTCAGCTGCGCGAGGCGCGATATCGCGTACCACCGCGACAACGAGTGTGATGACGACGGTGGTCAGTGACGGACTGTGGACTAAAAATCGGCTCGGGCATTTGTGAACACACCGGACCCGAAACGGAGTTATGGGAGCAGCTGCGAGACGTTGCGATGTGATGTGCCGTGGTGCGAGCGTGGATTTACTTTCATTTTTATTTGCCGTGCCATCTCATTGCCCCATTTTGGGCTGGGTCCAAAAATCACAAATGGGTGGCCCTGCGAGGAGGAATGTCTGGAGCAGCCGAATATTTGGGGAGGTTTAATGTCAACAGAGAGTGCAAATAAAGCAATTAGGCGTGATACATTAGAGATAATACATCGATGGAAATATTTATTTTTTTAAACTCTCATCACAGTTGAAATTTCCCCACCGGACCGGCCCCAGCGGAGTATTTGCCCCAAGGACTGCTGCCCTATGGCCAGTCCGGGCCAGGTGGTGGTGGTGGTGGGGACGACCCTCGTGGGCATGGAGGCCACCCCTAAACCCCTGGACCACGCACGCACCTTGCTTGGCAGTCCCCTCGGGGTTACGAGATGAGGCGTGTGCCAGCCAGCACCCCGGGGGGGGGGGATGCCAAAAACCGAGAGGCGCAGATTGATTTCGTCTGCGGCGCCTGCACGCCCCCCGATGCCATCATTCCGGGTCCAAAGTGGCAGATTGATAGAACAGATAAGGGCACCGCAGCCCTGGCAGGCCCAGCCACCTGTTGACCACTAGCACACAGAGAGCCAGAGTGGCACCGTGAGCAAAGGAGGGAGAAAGTGTTGTTGTTGTTTGGTTGTTTAAATCGCGGTTCGCTGAGCACAGGAAACCCGAAGGCCCAGAAACAAACAGCACGACTGTACGCATTGTTACAGTGGAACGAACTTCTTTTGCACCGTGCGCTGCCAACCATGCTAATCGGAGGGCAACGGGCTGAAGAGAGAAGGAATGAGGTGCTCATCAGATACGCATCGCAGATCGTCACCCCAACCACGCAGCCAAGGTCTGGTGATGTCAATTTACAGGAACAGCCGCCCAGGTGTAGTGCAGGTATAGTGCAGGGTCTTCGCAGAGACTTATAAGAGACCTACGGAGATGTATTAAAGACACGAGCCACAGTAGCGCGGCCCAAGCATCGCACCTCCTGGCGTTGACGCTCCACCTCGAAGACGCCGTGGTGGAACCATCAACCGAATCATGAACAGCACCAGGCCGCTGCCAAATGCGTCGCCTTCGTGAATGTAAAATGAAAGGCACAAGCCACAGGGAGCGCGATTGTGGCCATGCAACCCAAACCATGGACCGCTGCAGGAGGGGGTGACGGTTAAAGCGACACGGCATGAACTCTCTCGCTCTGCTGAAGCCCTCTCGTCGTGCCCAGCAGCAGCAGCAGACCTCGACGTAGACATTTGGCCCCTGAACATTTTTGTCACACGCAAGAATAGAATAGTTTGGGTGTGGTGCACGGTGTAGTGTGGGGCTCGTGTGGGAGTAGTGTGGGTGGAGTGCTGATGTAGTGCAAGTGTAGTGTAGTGGTGTGGATGTAGTGCAGGGTGTTGACAAGGGGTACTGCTGCAGGCCGTGTTGAGGTGTTTGTCGCGATGAGTGACATAATTGTGCCCACAGGTGCCATTCTCACCGCTCTCGTAATCGTGTTTTGCTATCCTGCCCCCACCTTCAATAAAAAACACAATAAGCTGAATAAAAGGAATCCGGGAAGCACAATTGCCACATGTCAAGATGATGTGCGTTTAAAAGGCCCCATACACACCCGGACGGCTTGAGTGCGTACAAGATGCGAATATTTGAATGGGCACCATCAGCTGTTGAGTACAAGGATGGTGGCGAGTTATAGACATATTGCATGATGTGTCGCACAGCGCCTATACCGCACACAAACACACAGATAAAACACACAGATACCACACACACACACACACAGATACCACACACACGCAGATACCACACACACACACAGATACCACACACACACACAGATACCACACACACGCAGATACCACACACACACAGATACCGCACACACACACACAGATACCACACACACACACAGATACCACACACACACACACAGATATCACACACACACAGATACCACACACACAGATACCACACACACACACACAGATACCACACACACACAGATACCACACACACACAAACACCACACACAGACAAACACCACACACACAGATACCACATACACAGATTCCACAAACACACAAACACACACAAATACCACACACACACACACAGATACCACACACACACACACAGATACCACACACACACAGATACCACACACACAGATACCACACACACACAAACACCACACACACAGATACCACACATACACAGATACCACACACATACATATACCACACACACACACAGATAACACACACATATACCACACAGATACCACACACACAGATACCACACACACAGATACCACACACACACAGATACCACACACACAGATACCACACACACACACACAGATACCACACAGATACCACACACACAGATACCACACAGATACCACACACAGATACCACACACAGATACCACACACACACACAGATACCACACACACACAGACACCACACACACACAGATACCACACGGATACCACACACACAGATACCACACACACACACATATACCACACACACACACAGATACCACACACACACACAGATACCACACACACACAGATACCACACACACACACACAGATACCACACACACACACACACAGATACACACACACAGATACCACACACACAGATACCACACACACACACAGATACCACACACACACACACACAGATACACACACACAGATATCAACACACACAGATACACACACACACACAGATACCACACACACACACAGATACACACACACACAGATACCACACACACACACAGATACACACACACACAGATACCACACACACACACAGATACCACACACACACAGATACCACACACACATATACCACACACACAGATACCACACACACATATACCACACACACAGATACCAAACAGATACCACACACACACACAGATACCACACACACACAGATACACACACACACAGATACCACACACACACACACAGATACCACACACACACAGATACCACACACACACAGATACCACACACACAGATACCACACACACACACAGATACCACACACACAGATACCACACACACACACAGATACCACACACACACAGATACCACACACACACACAGATACCACACACACACAGATACCACACACACACAGATACCACACACACAGATACCACACACACACACAGATACCACACACACACAGATACCACACAGATACCACACACACACACAGATACCACACACACACAGATACACACACACACAGATACGACACACACACACAGATACCACACACACAGATACACACACACACACAGATACACACACACAGATACCACACACACACACAGATACCACACACACAGATACCACACACACACAGATACCACACACACAGATACCACACACACACAGATACCACACACACAGATACCACACACACACAGACACCGCACACACAGATACCACACATACACAGATACCACACACATACATATACCACACACACACACAGATAACACACACAGATACCACACAGATACCACACACACAGATACCACACACACAGATACCACACACACACAGATACCACACACACAGATACCACACACACACACACATATACCACACAGATACCACACACACAGATACCACACAGATACCACACACAGATACCACACACAGATTCCACACACAGATACCACACACACACACAGATACCACACACACACAGACACCACACACACACAGATACCACACGGACACCACACACACAGATACCACACACACACACATATACCACACACACACAGATACCACACACACACACAGATACCACACACACACAGATACCACACACACACACACACAGATACCACACACACACACACAGATACACACACACAGATACCACACACACAGATACCACACACACACACAGATACCACACACACACAGATACACACACACAGATATCAACACACACAGATACACACACACACACAGATACCACACACACACACACAGATACACACACACACAGATACCACACACACACACACAGATACACACACAGATACCACACACACACACAGATACCACACACACACAGATACCACACACACAGATACCACACACACAGATACCACACAGATACCACACAGACACAGATACCACACACACACAGATACACACACACACACAGATACCACACACACACAGATACCACACACACACACACAGATACTACACACACACAGATACCACACACACACAGATACCACACACACACAGATACCACACACACACACACACAGATACCACACACACACAGATACCACACACACACACAGATACCACACACACACACAGATACCACACACACACAGATACCACACACACAGATACCACACACACAGATACCACACACACACAGATACCACACACACACACAGATACCACACACACACAGATACCACACACACACAGATACCACACACACAGATACCACACACACATACCACACACACACAGATACCACACAGATACCACACACACACACAGATACCACACACACACACAGATACACACACACAGATACCACACACACACACACATGTAATAAAAGACTTGACCACGATCTCTGGCTCAGTGTCCTTTATTCGGTCCGTACTGCGTTCCCACACGGCTGTCTCTCTTATTCTCTCTGTGCTGGTTCCGATGTCACTCCAGTCCACATCAGCAGCCCCGCTGCTGTTCTTGTCGCTCTTGCAGCCCCACAGCAGCTCCGCTGCTGTACTCTCACACAGCTCCCTTGGCTGTTCCTGCTGCAGCTCTGACAGCCTCGTGCTGTCTCGCCTTCTCGTCGCTCCTGCGACTCTTGGCAGCCACCCCGCTGCCCCTCACACACAGCCTTACTGCCTATCTCTATCTGCAGCTTTACACCTCCCAGTAGCTCCCTACTGTTCCCAGGGTTGGCTCCCGCTTCTGACGGTGCCCCCTCGGCTCGTACGCCCGCGTGGCCCCACACCTTTCCATTCACACCCCGACTGACTTCTCCTTCCGGTTTACCCGCTTAAGGACCCCAACCTTTCACCCACGTCACCTGGCTCCGCCTCCTCGTGACGTCACATCCGGAAGGTCGCTTTCGCCCGCATTACACCACCCTCCCCCATAGAAAAAACCCAGCCGACCTCGGCTGAACAATACCAAAGCGTAATGCGGTGAACCGACCTTCCCCCTTAAAGGACACTAAGCATGCAATATAACAACAAGAACAACAACACAAGTAACATCGACGAACGTACGAAAGCATGCGATAAATACGACGGCAAGAACAAGAACAATAACAACATACAATCAACGAAACGTAAGCTATTTGGAACGAGTGCGGGTCGCCGGCCCGTCCCGGACGGTCGGCGGCCCACTTGTAGAACGGGGACGCGATGGAACACGAGGAATGACAGGGGGCAATTCCCCTGCTGCAATTGGAAGTCCACCGACGTCTCGTGTCCCTGACGAATCAGTCTTGGTCGTATTCCGCGAATGCGCCTGCAGCGGGGTCGGAAGGGTCGCCGGGCCTGAAGGTCCCGCAGCCCTGGCAGGCGCCCTCCGAACAGGCCCACTCCTCCCCCGCGGTGTCACGGTCGGCCTGTCTGGAACAGGCACGACAGGCGCTCCAGCAAGATCAATGGACGCAGGCGGGGAAGAGTCAGAGTCAGCAGCAACAGACCCCGGCAAGGCAACATTGGGAGATGACGCATCACGTAGGGGAGCAACATATGGTTTCAACCGCGACGTATGAACAAACCAACGGCGAGAACCAATCTGAACGCGCGCCGACTGTGGATTGGGAACCTCAATGAGGCGCACAGGACCATGCCAAGGTTTGTGCAATTTAGGAGAGGTCCCCGGCCGCACCTGCGGGCAATGGAGCCAGGCCAGGTCTCCCACCTTCCAGGGGCACTCCCCCTCAGACCGCCGAGCATACCGCTCGTTCCGGGCCTGGGCTTTGGCCGTAGCCACGCGGGCGTTTTCCCGCGCCTCCGTAACCCGGCGAACCGTGTCCTGAATGTATTCAGGGAGTGGTTTACGAGGTCCCTTCACCCCAGTACCCAATTGCACATCCACCGGAGGCACGTTTTCCCGACCATACATAAGGTAAAACGGCGAATACCCTGTAGCCGCATGGGGCGTCATCCTGTACGCCGAAAGCACTCCGGGGATGTGCAGATCCCAATCTGATTGCTGTTCACTCACAGTATGGCAAAGCATGGCAGACAATGTCCTGTTCAGCCGCTCAACCATACCATCCGTCTGCGGATGGTATGGAGATGTCCGTATCTTCTTAGTCCCAAGGCCTGCGCACACTTCAGCCAATAATTTAGAAGAGAAATTTCGGCCCTGGTCCGTGAGGAGTCTCTCAGGCGCCCCCTTGTCCATAATGTACCCAAACAAAAAGGCGTCAGTGATGGCCGCGGCCGACTGATTGGGCAACGGCCAGGCCATCGGCCAACGGGAGAGATACTCAACCCCTACCAGCAAATATTTATTTCCCCTCGCCGATGGTGGGAAGGGTCCCAATATGTCCAGTGCCACCAATTCATTGACTCGAGACACCTGAATCGACTGGAGAGGCGGCACGTAAGGATGTTTAGGCGGCTTACGCCGGGCGCATTCAGGGCACGCGCGCACGTGCCCTACGACATCTGTCGCCATGCCGTGCCAAAAATAATGACGTTGTAACGTCAACAGAGTCTTCTGCACCCCTAAATGCAATAGTGTGTCACAATGGAGAGTTCTAATCAACTCAAATCGCAAGGACGTTGGTACCACCACACGCCAGCTTTCCTGGAACCTTTCTTGCCACATAAGCAGACCATCTCGGAGAGCGGTTCGCGGCCCCACAGCCGAACTCGGACTCCCATTGTCCCTCATAGACCGCTTCCGCATGGACAACAACGACTCGTCCATCATCTGTTCCCGAATCCAGACAGACCGCGGCAGATTCAAAACCCCGTCAGTCGGTCCCGGTTCCATCGGAGTATCCGACTTCTCGACGGCCAACGTAAGCGGCTGAGGGGGGTTTAGAATCGGCGAACACCTATGCGTCCCCGACGCACATTTACAAGGGGCGCGCCCTGGTAATCTGGAAAGTGCGTCAGCGTTCGCATGGCGCACTCCCTTCCGATGTTGAATTTGGAAGGAAAATTCCTGCAGCGTGTCCAACCAACGTGCCCACTGTCCCGATGGCTGCATATTGCAAGGCCGCATGATCCGTACGCACAATAAACGAACGACCGTAAAGGTACGGTCGAAATTGGCGTAGGAAAAAAACAACCGCCAAAAGTTCTCTACGAGTGACACAGTAGCGTGTTTCCGCAGGCGACAAGACTCGGCTACCATACGCCACGACGCGCTCTACGCCCCCTTTAGACTGTGATAATACTGCCCCAATACCTGTGTCACTCGCGTCCGTATCAAGAATGAAAGGGCGATCAAAATCGGGATAATCCAATGTCGGGGCCGTAGCCAATAGATCACGCAGACTCCGAAAGGCCGCCTCTTCCGGCTCTCCCCAAACAAATTTCCGTCCTTTACCCGTAAGGAGATGCAAGGGCCTCGCAATCGTCGCAAACCCCGGCACAAATCTTCGGTAATACGAGGCAAATCCCAAAAACCGCCGAACATCCCCCACGGAGGCCGGAGTCGGCCAATCCCGGACGCACGCCGTCTTTTCCGGATCCGTGGACACCCCCTCTGCACTCACAATGTGCCCCAAATAACGGACGGACCGTTGCAGTAGGTGGCATTTCTTTGGTTTGAATTTCAAATTGGCAGAGCGCATCCTCGTGAACACTGTCTCCAGCCGCGTTAAATGTTCCTCGAATGTGCGGCTGAACACAATAATATCGTCCAAATATATAAGACACGTCTCCCACTGCAACCCCGTCAAAACGAGCTCCATCAACCTTTGGAACGTAGCAGGGGCCGCATTCAATCCCATCGGGAGGCAGTTGAATTGAAATAACCCCTGCGGCGTACGGAATGCGGTTTTCTCCCGTGAGGACACGTCAAGGGGAAGCTGCCAAAATCCCGAAGAGAGGTCCAGTGTGGAAAAGAACTTAGCCCCCGACAATGCGTCAAGGGAGTCGTCCATACGCGGCAGGGGGTACGCATCTGCCACCGATATCTTATTCAATTTCCGGAAATCGACACAAAATCGCAAGTTGCCATCCTTTTTCTTAACCAAGACCACAGGAGCGCCCCATGGGCTGTTAGATGGCGATATAATGTCCGCAGCCAACATGTCGTCCACCGCCCCCCGAACGTGTTCTCGCTCCGCTGGACTCATCCGATGCGAATTTAACCGAATAGGGGCAGCGTCGCCCGTCTCAATGTGATGGGAAAGCAACGATGTGCGTCCCAAATCCAAATCGTCGGAGCTGAACACATCCGAATACGTCAGCAACAATTTACGCAGCGCATCACGTTGCCCCACGGACAGGGACGAATTTTCGTCACATAAGGTAGCGATCCAACGATTATCCGAACCCCTTGGCTCGGAAACACCAGCGACCACTCCCCGGCGATGCGGACAATCGTGCGTCGCAAACGCCGTAGTGGCATGTGCCACAACCGTACCGGCCGGAACACGGATGTTTTCCACCCCCGCATTAAGCACCTGTAAAACCGGTAATTGATCCGGCCGGACGATGGTCTGTGCCCCAACTAACGCCAATCCCGTTGTTATCGTGGCGGATGGCGACAACAAGACCCCTAATGCTCCTAGCCGATTGGGCAGGGGCTTCCGATACCGCAAGGGTATAAGCATCTGTGAACCAGGTGGGATGTCCACAGATGCGACGGACAGCGCCTGCACCTGTACGGCCGAAGCTGGTCGCCCCCAGGGCGACGGCAGAAACGAGATTCGACGGCCCCCCGGCAATTCAATACAATTCTCATTGATTTTAATCAAAATGGGCATCTTAGCCAAAAAATCCGTGCATAGTAAGCAAGGAACCGCCAAAGATCTCGATATTAACACAACGCCCGAAGCCGACACATCCCCTATAGATATCTTAGCATCCACCTGGCCCACGATACCCATACTACCCCCGTTCGCAGCGACGCAAGACCCATAAACCGGACGCACAGCCCCCGGCGGAATGCCCAACAGATGGAAAATGACATCCGATATAATAGTCGCAGACGCTCCCGAGTCGACCAAAATGCGCACGTCCACACCTTGTATAGACCCCGGCACAGTGGACGAACCCGTAGCGGCCGCGACAACTCTCCGTGCCAATTTGCGCCACTGCGTAACTGAATGACAAGGCCCCGTCGATGGCCTTTCTTTAACAACAACAATAGGATCGCGCAACAAAGGTGGTGGGTGAGGTGTAAAGCCTTGCCGAGTGTCTGGTGCGTGCCGACATGCCTGTTTCGGAGGTTCCTTGGTCGGCTTGTCCGGTGTTGTGGGCTCCTGCTGCGGCGGACCCGGGAAGCGGGCCCAGCAATCTTTGGCGTAATGGCCCCTACGGCCGCAGCGGAAGCAATCGGCCTCGTTGCGCCGAAGCGCAGGTCTTGCATCCCGGCGGCCCCGTCCCGATGGCGTAGCGCGCGGCCCCGGCCTTCCGCGTCCCGACCATGGAGAGGAGGCTGCCGTCAGCTCCTGTGGACCCCGCTCATCCGGCACATAGATCGCCCCTGTGGGGTCCCACCCCATCGCGCCTCCTTCCTTGACGGGCCCACCCGTCCATGCCGCCACTTGCTTCCAGCGACGGAGATTAAACTGCGCATCCAGACACTTTGCTGCCGCCCGGGACGTGAGCTTCTCATGGCCACACACAGGCATGGGGATCCCCAGATCCCGAGACAGCTCCAGCATTTTTCCCAATATGAGAGGCTCGAGCAGATCCTGTGGCGTGTCAGGATATGCTGCCATGGCCAGCTCCAACACGGCACCCCTGAACGCCACGGGCGATTCTTCGGGTGCTCGTTGTCGTTGAGCGAATCGCCGATGCGCGTCGTCAGGTGGCTCATAGGCGTCGGCCATTTCCTCAAAAACTCCACATAAAGTCTTCTTCTTATCGGCCGTTATGGAACGGAAAAATCGAACAGATTCGTCGTCCAGTAGAGTCGGCAACACTTCCAAGGCCTCCGCATCGGTCCATCTTGCTGAACGAACCGCCGCCAAAAATCGGCAGGCGAAAGCGCTCCAATCGCCCCCGATAGAGAATTCCTTAACTGTAGTAAGGTGGCGACTCCGACTCCTCTTTACGCCGTCTTCCAATGATGGTTGTTCAGGAGGCAAATTCAAAATGGCGTCGGCCCGCGGCGTGGCCAAGATGGCGGTTTGGCGCCGCGGAGCGCGCAAGATGGCGTCTTCTTGCCGCGTGGCCAATGGCGGCGGCAGGGCAGGCAACGTGGCGGCCCGTGGAGCACCTTCTCGTTCCATCGTCGTCCTTGGCGTAACGAGGTGACATAGATGCGCCAGGACGTCCTTGAGTGTCTCCAGTTGTTCTGCCACCTGTTGCCATCTTTGCTCAGCGTCCGATGTTGTTGACGGACCCGCCATCGCGCCGACATCTTCCACGCCCGTCCCCGTGCTCGCCTCAGCAGGGCTCTCCTCCACCACCCCAGCAGAATCCGTGGTCGGAGGGAATTCGTCGTCGTCGGACGAAGAAGCCGATGCTGGCGCCGGGGGAATTTTCTTCCTTACTTGCTTAGACATGCCGTTTCACTTCTGACCCCAGTGTAATAAAAGACTTGACCACGATCTCTGGCTCAGTGTCCTTTATTCGGTCCGTACTGCGTTCCCACACGGCTGTCTCTCTTATTCTCTCTGTGCTGGTTCCGATGTCACTCCAGTCCACATCAGCAGCCCCGCTGCTGTTCTTGTCGCTCTTGCAGCCCCACAGCAGCTCCGCTGCTGTACTCTCACACAGCTCCCTTGGCTGTTCCTGCTGCAGCTCTGACAGCCTCGTGCTGTCTCGCCTTCTCGTCGCTCCTGCGACTCTTGGCAGCCACCCCGCTGCCCCTCACACACAGCCTTACTGCCTATCTCTATCTGCAGCTTTACACCTCCCAGTAGCTCCCTACTGTTCCCAGGGTTGGCTCCCGCTTCTGACGGTGCCCCCTCGGCTCGTACGCCCGCGTGGCCCCACACCTTTCCATTCACACCCCGACTGACTTCTCCTTCCGGTTTACCCGCTTAAGGACCCCAACCTTTCACCCACGTCACCTGGCTCCGCCTCCTCGTGACGTCACATCCGGAAGGTCGCTTTCGCCCGCATTACACACAGATACCACACACACAGATACACACACACACAGATACACACACACACAGATACCACACACACACACAGATACCACACACACAGATACCACACACACACAGATACCACACACACAGATACCACACACACACAGATACCACACAACAACAACAACAACAACCGTCATTCGCCACTAAGTGGCGGTGACGTCACCACGACGCTTGTGCCAGGCCATGTGCACCCTGAGGCCACGTGAAGTGTCGAACGCCCGCTGGCAGGAGGTCACGGGGCAGACCCAGGTGCCACGGGTCGACTGACCGAGATGACCGAGATGACTGGCTGATCCACCACCTGTGCCCCCTACTGTGCCAACTTGCTGTGCTTTAGCCACCCGGCGCTCCGCTCGTTGTTGTGAGCGTCGCTCCTCCGCCCTCCGTTGTTGTTGGAGGGCGACTGCCTCCAACTGCCCAGTAGCGTCCTTCACGAGCCTCCTCCACTGAGGCCGATCTTGACACCGCTGGTACCAGTCATCGGCAAGTCCACTCAGCTCCACGTCCTCCTGTACCACATCACTCCATCTCTTCTCTAGCCCGTGCCGCGCCCGTTTAGCCCCCTCGATCCGGCCGAACAAAAGCTGTTTAGGCATGCGGTGGCTGGGCATGCGGGCTACATGACCCAGCCAACGCAGCCTTGCCTGCCGGAGGAGCTCACTGATGGGACTTTGCCCAGATCTTTCAAGGACTTGTGAGCTCCTCACACAATCCAGCCTGGTTAAACCCAGGATGGATCGTAGGCAGGCCAGCCTAAATGTTTCCAACCGGCGAAGATGCTCCACTAGGGGGGTCCACGTTTCGCAAGCGTAGAGAAGGGAGGGAATGACCGTGGCCGAGAAGACCTGAAGCTTCGTGCGGAGCGACAGACCAGGTAGCTTCCACACAGCGTTACGCAACCGATGAAAAGATATTGCCGCTCGACTGATTCGGAGTGAGACCTCTGCTGATAAACTGGAGCCGGTCATAAGCACACTGCCCAGGTATGGGAAACTCTCCACTCTCTCCACAACTGCCCCATCACCGATTGGGAGTTGTGGGGGTGGAGTGCCCGATGGTACAAAATACCCAGGCAGGTGCTTAGTTTTGGTGGGGCTGATGGTAAGGCCCCACCTCTTGGTGGCACACTCCAGTCTCAGCAGCAGCGTCTCCAACTCCTCTTCTGAATGAGCAGCTATTACCAAATCATCGGCATACATAACGTGGTTGACCAATAGGGAGCCATCCCTTGATCGCACCCGGGCGTCGATCAGCCTCCCATTATATCTGTACCAAATGGTAATTCCCCCGGTACAGCTTTTGAAGGCTTCACGAACTACGCAGTCGAAATAGATGTTAAATAATGTGGGAGCCAGAGGACATCCCTGTCGCACCCCAAGGTGTACAGGGAAAGGCTCCGACTCCCGGCCACGTAGTTTTACCCGGGCCCGCTCACCATCATGAAGGTCCTTAATGATCGTGAGCAGAGGGTCAGGGACTCCGAAAGCACGAAGAACAACCCAGAGCCCAGTCCTACTGATGGTATCATAGGCCTTGACCAGGTCAATAAAGCAGAGATGTAGGTCTTTTTGAAATTCCCTACACCTCTGCTGGAGCAGACGGACAGAAAATATGGCATCTGTGCAGGACCGCCCTTTCCTGAAACCGCATTGGGGCTCCGCAAGCCTCTCCTCAGCGTGCCTAGCAAGGCGATGTTGAATAATCCTTGCCAGGACCTTACCCGGCACACTGAGGAGTGAGATGCGCCTGTAGTTGTTACAGTCGGTACGGTCCCCCTTCTTAAAGAGGGGGAACACCAGGGCATCCTTCCAGTCCTGCGGAACCCGTCCAGTGGTCCAGACTGTTGTTATGATGTCATATAGGGCAGTCTGTGCACAAACGCCACCCTCCCTCAGCATTTCGCTTGGGAGATCATCTCTGCCCGGTGCCTTCCCTGGTCTCAGACTCCGGATCGCCCTCAGTACTTCCTCAACAGCTGGCACCTCAGCCAGCCACTCACAGGGGGTGACCTCTTCCAATATTTGAGGCACCGCAGCCTCAGCAGGGTTATCCCCACTTTGTGCCATGATGTTTTCCTGGCTGAGAGATTTTCCCTCCCCCAGGACCTCGCAGAAATGCTCAGCAAATCTGCAAACCTGTTCCTGGGGGTCGGAGATTGGATCACCGTTTTTTCCTCTAATGATGGTAATAGGTGTGGTAATACCATCATTACCAGATACCACACACACACAGATACACACACACACAGATACCACACACACACACAGATACCACACACACAGATACCACACACACACACAGATACCACACACACAGATACCACACACACAGATACCACACACACACAGATACCACACACACACAGATACCACACACACAGATACCACACACACACACAGATACCACACACACAGATACCACACAGATACCACACACACATACAGATACCACACACACACAGATACACACACACAGATACCACACACACACACAGACACCACACACACAGATACACACACACACACAGATACACACACACACAGATACCACACACACACACACAGATACCACACACACAGATACCACACACACACAGATACCACACACACACAGATACACACACACACACAGATACCACACACACAGATACCACACACACACAGATACCACACACACACACAGATTCCACACACACAGATACCACACACACACACACAGATACCACACACACACACAGATTCCACACACACACACACAGATTCCACATATACAGATACCACACACACACACAGATACCACACACACACAGACACCACACACACACAGATACCACACACACAGATACCACACACACACAGAGATACCACACATACAGATACCACACACACACACACAGATACCACACACACACAGATTCCACACACACACACAGATACCACACACACACAGATACCACACAGATACCACACACACACACAGATACCACACACACAGATACACACACACACAGATACCACACACACACACACAGATACCACACACACAGACACCACACACACACAGATACACACACACACACAGATACACACACACACAGATACCACACACACACACAGATACCACACACACAGATACCACACACACACAGATACCACACACACAGATACCACACACACACAGATACCACACACACACAGATACACACACACACACACACAGATACCACACACACACACAGATACCACACACACAGATACCACACACACAGATACCACACACACACAGATACCACACACACAGATACCACACACACACAGATACACACACACACAGATACACACACACACACAGATACCACACACACACACAGATACCACACACACAGATACCACACACACACAGATACCACACACACAGATACCACACACACACAGTTACCACACACACACAGATACTACACACACAGATACCACACACACAGATACCACACACACACACAGATACCACACAGATACCACACACACAGATACCACACACACACAGATACCACACACACACATATTCCACACACACACACAGATACCACACACACACACACAGATACCACACACACACAGATACCACACACACACACAGATTCCACACACACACACAGATACCACACACACACACAGATACCACACACACACACAGATACCACACACACACATATACCACACACACACACAGTTACCACACACACAGATACACACACACACACAGTTACCACACACACACAGATACCACACACACAGATACCACACACACACACAGTTACCACACACACACACAGATACCACACACACACACAGATACACACACACAGATACCACACACACACAGATTCCACACACACACACAGATACCACACAGACACACAGATACCACACACACACAGATACCACACACACACAGATACCACACACACACAGATACCACACACACACACAGATACCACACACACAGATACCACACACACACAGATACCACACACACACACAGATACCACACACACACACACAGATACCACACACACACACAGATTCCACACACACAGATACCACACACACACACACAGATACCACACACACACACAGATTCCACACACACACACAGATTCCACACACACAGATACCACACACACACACACAGATACCACACACACAGTTACGACACACACACACATTCCACACACACACACATATACCACACACACACAGATTCCACACACACAGATACCACACACACACACACAGATACCACACACACACACAGATTCCACACACACAGATACCACACACACACAGATACACACACACACACAGATACACACACACACACAGAGATACCACACACACACACAGATACCACACACACAGATACCACATACACACAGATTCCACACACACAGATACCACACACACACAGTTACCACACACACACACAGATACCACACACACAGATACCACACACACAGATACCACACACACACACAGATACCACACAGATACCACACACACAGATACCACACACACACAGATACCACACACACACAGATTCCACACACACAAACAGATACCACACACACACACACAGATACCACACACACACACAGATACCACACACACACAGACACCACTCACACACAGATACCACACACACAAATACCACACACACACACAGATTCCACACATCAACATCACCATCGTCACCGTTACCATCGTCAACATCATCATTACGATTGGCACCATTACCATCACCATCGTCACCAACATCGTCACCATCGGCACCATCACGAAGGCTGCAATGCCCACCCACAGTAACTGTTCCATCTCTCTCCTCAATGCCGTTATTTCCTCGCTTCATCGCCACTCGTAAACCCGTCTCTTCGGGATTGATCCTTTAAAGGAGTTATCCTTTAAAGGGTTGATCCTTTAAAGGAGTGGTTCTTGACCTCTATTGCAGCCTTGCGTCCCTTTGATTCCCAATCGTTACAAATATGTCTAATGTTAATACATACATGGGTTTGATGAAACAAAGTGGTTGTAACTTACGTGCCCATGCTTAATTTATTTTTGATTATTTAGCTTCTACAAAAATCTGCCATGTCTCGCACCCCCAGAAAGGGCATCTCACACTCCAGGTTAAGAACCACTGGTTGAAAGGATTGATTTTTTTTAACACTAGAGGCACTTAGAGTCAGCTACAATGATTTTGTTTAGATTTTCTTCATATTAAAATCCAGATTTTATTTTTCAGATGTTTCGTGGTTCACGCGCACGCACGCACGCACACGTGATCATATCACACACCGGTGGATACGAATGCATTCATATCTGCAGAGAGTCTGACATAGAACACGCGGCACCGAGGAGAGCATGGACATTCAGCTCCATCGCGCGTTACACTGGGGCTGCCCAGTCCCCACGTCCACGGTTGCGCCGTGGACCAGCGATGTCATTACCACGCGCGGCGCATCCC
The DNA here is from genome assembly GCF_965212315.1 of Lampetra planeri. Lineage (NCBI taxonomy): Eukaryota > Metazoa > Chordata > Hyperoartia > Petromyzontiformes > Petromyzontidae > Lampetra > Lampetra planeri. The sequence goes on from NC_136110.1 coordinate 19,045,765, forward strand.
ATGGACACTCGGCAACACTGGCAACCCGTCGCTGTGCGTAGAGCAGCAGCCGCACTTTGACATCGAGGTGTGTTGATCGCGTCAGGAGTCGGCGGAGTGGGGTGTATCGCTGTGACGGTGGCCCCTTCTTATGAAGATCTCTGTTTGAGTCAGATTGTCTCTGTGTGAGTCAGAGGGTCTCCGTGTGAGTCGAAGGGACTCGGTGTCAGTCTATGGGTCTCGGTGTGAGTCGATAGGTCTCTATGCCAGTCTATGGGTCTCGGTGTGAATCTATGGGTCTCTGTGTGAGTCTATGGGTCTCTATGTGAGTCGATAGGTCTCTATGCCAGTCAATGGGCCTCGGTGTGAGTCTATAGGTCTTGGTGTGAATCTATGGGTCTCGGTGTGAGTCTAGATAACCCTCTATTGTTCTTCGTGTGGCTGATTTAGACGTGAAGCCACAGCTGTGTGATGCTGCATTGCCGTGGTTGATGAGCCACGGTGATTGCGTCAGGAGTAGCGGAGTTGTGCATCACTGCTGTGATGATGACGATGGTTATTACAATGACGATGCCACCTCGTCAGGGTTCGTGAATAGGGCATTCAGTCCACGCTGCATGCTCCACGGTTCTGTTCTGGGCAGGGACCATAGTCCCCGCACACTGCCCGGTGAGAGTTGCCGACGCGTCCACCTGTGGCACAGACACACTGACGCGACCCAGCTTCCAGTGCCTTCCTCGTGTCCGTGCGTATGCGTTGAACTGATTTCGGTTTAACGCGTAGTTGGCCTTCGCGACCAATATCATCCATAATACCGTTTTTTGGGTTGGATCGCGTAAATATATAATTGTGTCGTTCAACTCGCCACCACTCGAAACAGCCAACTAGTAAGGGTTGTCACGTAAACAGAACGTGCAGATAGATACGTCACGAGTACAGCACACCGGTGCGTTGGAGAGCCAAGCCACAACATTCACAAACTGAGTACGACGTTTCGCCAGCAATTACAACTTGCTTCATCAGTGCGACAGCCAGATGTGTGGAGAAAGCCTCCTGTTCCGTTCCGTACGTAGCCAACCGTGCTAATCGGAGGTGCCGGGGTGAAGGACTGCATACTCGACGCGTGAGAGGTCAGCCACGCGCTGGCAGCGAGCGCTCTCGCGACGATCACAAATGGAGCGATGTCCCGGCGCGATTTAAAGGCGTGGGCCATCGATGGGGGCACAAGGTGCACACTTTGCTCTTCGAGGGGCGAGGCTGAAGGGAAGCAATGCGACTCATTGGTCGGTGTCAGGGCGAAATCTGTCGGGTTGTTTGTTGTAGCGGGCAACGGTAAATGAGTCAGTTTGACACGTCTGAATTTGCTTTGTTGGGTTAGATGGCGTTAAATATAAATGGGTCTTTGACGCCGCCACCAATGCTGTGTGTTGATCTCTGCAACACACAACCGGTTTAGTCCTGAACTAGTAACTAATTGGAACGTTTTGTTTACGTGACAAGCTATACTAATTGGCTGCGTAGGGTGGTGGCGGGTTTAACGACACATTTACATTCACGCGACACACGCACGCACGTACGCAGGCACGTATGTTGAACTTCTTTTGCACCGTACGTAGCCAATCGCGCCAATTGGGAAGTGCGCACGTGGGAAGGTTACCGACACGGACTGCGTGGACGGTTAAAGGCGCAGCTCTGAAACACTTTGCGTGTGCCACTGCTGCAGACGTTATGCACACACAGCCCACCCGCATCCAAGGTACGTGGCCACGGGAGCGATGGGATAGTGTTTCGCGACCTACCACTGGGGTTCCATTCCCTGGCCATGGTGAAACGTCAGTGGCGAGTGACGTCTGAACGAGTCGACCCACCCCCCCAATCTACACCCTACCACCAAGCCGTTCTGACCACCGTGGTGAAGTATGATCATAACTGAGCGCTGCTGTATTCGCAGCGGACGCTTTGCTGGGCCATAGCGCGCACAGCGCCGTGCTGTGCATGCCACCTGTCCACACACGATACAAAGATCCCCGGATAGCCTTAACAGACTGTTGGGGCGAGAGCTGTTAGTGAGTAGCACCTACGGCACGGCACGCGAGGGTGGCAAGCACAACGGCCGGCCGCATTTTACTGCACACCGCACCAGATACTCATTTGAGGAGGCTGAGTCGACCTAGGGGAGGCAGGACCGGTTCAGATAATCGTCACGGATGGTGGTGACCGTGAGCGGGAGTTGAACTAAAGTTGCCGGGTTCGCAGCGCAGCGCGCTAACCGCGACGCCATCGCTCCCCACACACATCCACATGTGGCACACAATCGTATAAACATATATCCACACACACACACTGACTATCCAGCCACGAGTCTTAACAGACTGTTGGGGGCAAGTGCTGTTAGCGAGCAGCACCTATGAAGGTCGGTGCGGCACACGACGGGGTGGGTGGCCAGCACCACGCCCGGCCGCCTTTGTCTCCCCAGTGGTGATGTTTAGACACCGCAACAGGTACTCATTTGAGGCTGAGTCGACCTAAGGGAGGCCCATGATCGGTTCAGGCAATCATCGCTGCTGATGGCCGTGAGCCACTCACCCACACACCAAAACACACACCCACCAACAGCACCGACTCACCCACACCCACCCACCAACAGCACCGACTCACCCACACACACACACGCGCGCGCGGTTCGGTTACTCACACGAACACGTGGTAGACGAACGCGAGTCCCCGGGGCCGCTCGAGCAGGTTGTAGAGGAGGTTCTGTATCCTCCTGTAGCGCGCGTTCTTCCTGCCCACGTTACTCGCCACCCTCGCCCCGTTCAGCACCAGCGGCTTGCCCAGCAGGCTCAGGCGAGGCCCCGAGCCCACGGGCAGCGCACCACCCCGGGGCGCCACCTGCCCGGGAGACACCACCACCACCTGCTGCTGCTGCTGGTGGTGGTGGTGCTCGTGCTGGTGATGCACCATCCCGGGGCTCAGCGGGGGACTCTGCAGCTGCATGAAGCCGTGAGCGTTTGGAACCGAAGTGCGGCATTGTCTCCCTTCCTCTGGGTAGTCCCCGCTCATCGTTTCGCCAGGAGGTGTCCGCCTCTTGGTGGTGACCTCCGAAGAGCCATCGGTGGTGGCTGCTGCTGCTGCTGCTACTACTTCTGAACCTCTTCGCTGATGAAGCTGATTGCGACAGTCCCTCTCGTTATCTCCGCCGTCGTAGTGATTGTGCTGCTGATATTGTTCATCATCACCATCGCGAGTCGGCTGTTGATACTGTAAGGGCTGCAGCTGTAGAATCACGTGCTGTGGTTTGTTGTGAGGTTGTTCCAGGCTACAGGTGCTGTTGAGTTGGTGGTGGTAGTGGTGGTTGTTGTGCTGCTGCTGCTGCTGGTGAAGGGCGGCTCGCTTTGCGGAGCTTGGAGACTGTGTTCTTACCATAGCAAGGGTGTCGAGCGCACTGGGCACAGACCACAGAGAGGGAGGAGGAGGGGGGGGAGCGAGAGTGGGGGGGGGGGAGTCTGCCTCTGTGCGCGTGCGGGAGGGAGCCGGCATCTCGCTCCCCTACTCCATCAGACGAGGCTCAACAGATAGCAAACACAGAGGCAAAGATTCCCCGCATAGCCTTTAAACAGACCGTTGGGGCATGTGCTGTTCGCGAGCACCTATGAAGGGCCGGCACGGCGCACGAGGGCGGGTGGGGTCGTTGGCCAGCACTACGCCCGGCCGCCTTTGTCTCCCTAAGTGGCGATGTTCACACATCGCAGCGCGTACTCATTTGGTACTAATTTGAGGCAGAGTCGACCTAAGAGAGGCCCAGGACCGGTTCAGATATCCGTCACTGGCGTTGGCCGTGAGCGGGAATCGACCTCGGGGTCGCTGGGTTCGCAGCGCGGCGCTCACCACTGCGTCACCGCTCCCCGCAACGCACGAGACGGGCGCCCTTCGTCAGTGGGAAGCGAGCGGGCGGGCGGGTGTCTCCCCCCCCCCCCCCATCATCAAACCATAACAACAAGATTCAGAATCTTCATTCAATCCCCCCCCCCTTCCTGGAGGAATCCGATGAGCTATGAAGTTCTTGTTGACAGATGTCCATCGCCGCGTCCGCCGCCGCCGCTGATGCCGCTGCCCATTGCCCTGACAACCCGAGGCGACGCTGGGGGAGGCTCCTCCGTGGGAATTCGCGCATTCCGCATTTCGCCGTGTGCTTCACGACGCCCCAAAGAGACCCCACACCAACACCACCACCCCCACCACCACCCCCTCACCACCACCACCACCCCACCACCACCACCCTCCCACCTCCTCCGTTGCGGCCATTGGGAGCGGGCCCTCTCCAGTCCGCGCGCGTGGCGCAGGCAGAAGCCACCACCGCCACTTCACTGTTGGATGATGAGGGCCCCGTGCGCCCCCACGCAGCGGGTGACTGACTCGCACGAAGCGGCGTGGGGAGTGAGCGCGCCCGCGGCAGCGCAGACGCGGGGAAATAGAGGAGTGCAGTACAACACGACGATCAATTTCTCTGCACTGCCCTCTGCTGCCCAGCACGGAGCCCCCGCAGCTCGTTGCTCACTTAACTCCGCCACCCCCTCTATGTTAAAAGCCAACGATGTGGGGGGGGGGGGTGAATGGGGTGCAGCGCGCTAACCACTGCGCCCACCGCTCCATCTCGCCGCCGCTGGGGTTGTTACCGTGTTCTCTGGATTATAAGGCGCACTTGCTTCCTCCCTCTGTCATTTTAGGCGCGCGTCGTATCCGGTAGCCATGCGTATGAGATACCGTAATGTGTGCAACCCATACCTATGTAGTGTCTTTTAAAATTACTCACACCGACACGTTGTAACAAGTCACCTGCTTACACTTTATTCACCTATTTTTGCACCAATTTTAGGCACTCCTATAACTATCTATAGTTACGCAGAGTCTCCGTACACAGCGTCTCCCCACACAGCATCTTCGCACACAGCGACTCCGCACACAGCGACTCCGCACACAGCGTCTCCCCACACAGCGTCTCCCCACACAGCGACTCCGCACACAGCGCTCCCCACACAGCGTCTCCGCACTCAGCATCTCCCCACACAGCGTCTCCGCACTCAGCGTCTCCGCACACAGCGTCTCCCCACACAGCGTCTCCCTCTGCCAATTATCCGAGACCTCTCGTGCGTCTCTTTAAACTCTGGCCAGGCCGGCGCCTGTTGGCCCATAAATCAACCCTCATCTCCCGTCTCCCTGGCAACACCTCCGGTCTCAACGTGCACAACCGGTCGTCCCCGTTTCCACCTACTTCGCCCCATAACAACTGGTGGTTTGTCCATTCAACCTCATATTGCACACGCGCACCTGTTTGCCCTCGGATAACTGTGTGCACCGCGTATTTCACTCCTCTACACCTGTCAACCTCTTATCACAGACGAACTTATTACAGACGAACTCAGAAATTATTGGTCACCCCGTGCCCCTTACAAATCTCAACGTTAATCCTACAAAGTTCCATCACGAGGGAGAAACCTAAACAAATATTTTTTTTTTATTTTTTGCCCGGACCGAAACGGCTGTACGCCGCCGTATGGACCTGAAAACTAAGTTTCTCTCCAGTATAAGAATACTGGGTGAACCTTACGGGTTGACCCGGTATGACGACCGTATTGACACAAACGGGGCGCACAAGTTTGAGGCGCGTCTTACTTCCCCACGCTGTGACGACGTTGACCATCGGACCGTGGCCACCCAAGCGGGGGCTGCCACGGCGGCTCTGAGTTTGGGATCCGTCTGGGAGGGGGTTGTCGGTCAGGACCCATCACAACGGCTGCTAGCCACCTCATGAGCGAGCCGCATTTGGAACGCCACGTCGCTCCGTCTCGCGGCGGGACCCCAAAGAGACGGAGACACTCTTTGTGACACTCTCTGTGACGCTCTTTCTGTGACTCTCTCTGTGACTGTGACTTTCTCCGTGACACTCGCTGTGACACTGTGACACTCTGTAGCACTGTGGCACTCTCTGTGACACTGTGACACTCTCTGTGACACTCTTCGTGACGCCTTTCCGTTTGGGACCCATCGCAGTTCACGATGGGATTGCTCTCGGATTCACACCAATGTAGATGTTGTCGTTGTACGTTCATTCCAACCACCACATCAATGTCCTTCGAGGATTCGCAGAGGCCTTACGTGCATTGAACGTGTCTCTTACCGACAAAAGCCAACGGCTTTTTCAAGCCACTGCTGGATGAACGCCTCGCCAGGCCACACTCTGTGGCCATGCTTCACCACGCTGGTCAGTGCGGATTGGTTGATGACATGGGAGACCCAGCAGGGACTGGCTCAGACATCACTCGCCAACTTCAGTTCGCTGGATTCGCGTAGAGCGACGCATGCTCAACTCTTCGCCACCGCCCCACCCACAGCCCTAACCCGTTACATATGATTCACTCAAAACACTTCAGCTTATAAACCCGAAATAAATCGTCGAACGAGACTCACAAAATCTGTCCGGTGTGCCGCGGTGATTTAAACACTCAACTCCCAATCGTAAACAAAATTAGTTCATCAACACCCCTGCTGAATAAAACGAGTACCACCTTTATGGAAATTGAACCACAATTGTCCTATGATCCACCCGTCCGTTCCACACGAATGTGGAATCTCCAGCACTCTCCACCACCCGGAGATAAACTCCCCACGCACCTTTAATCCAGGAGACGCCTCTGCAACGTCAATGGTTATGGCGAACAAACGTGTCCGTATGTCCAGTTGCCTGGCGTCTACATCTGCAAAACGTGAAGAACCAGCGGCATCTACATCTGCAGAAGGTGAAGAACCAGTGACATCAACACCTGCAGAACATGAAGAACTAGTGGCATACAGTACATATATATGCAGAACATGAAGAACCAGTGGCATCTACATCTGCAGAACGTGAAGAACCAGTGACATCTACATCTACAGAACGTGAAGAACCAGTGACATCTACATCTGCAGAACATGAAAAGCTAGTGGCATCTACATCTGCAGAAAGTGAAGAACCAGTGACATCATACATCTGCAGAACATGAAAAGCTTGTGGTATCTACATCTGCAGAATGTGAAGAACTAGTGACATCTACATCTGCAGAACGTGAAGAACCAGTGACATCACACATCTGCAGAACGTGAAGAACCAGTGGCATCTACAGTGAGGGAAAAAAGTATTTGATCCCCTGCTGATTTTGTACATTTGCCCAACTGACAAAGAAATGATCAGTCTATAATTTTAATGGTAGGTTTATTTGAACAGTGAGAGACAGAATAACAACAACAAAATCCAGAAAAACGCATGTCAAAAATGTTATAAATTGATTTGCATTTTAATCAGGGAAATAAGTATTTGACCCCTCTGCAAAACATGACTTAGTACTTGGTGGCAAAACCCTTGTTGGCAATCACAGAGGTCAGACGTTTCTTGTAGTTGGCCACCAGGTTTGCACACATCTCAGGAGGGATTTTGTCCCACTCCTCTTTGCAGATCTTCTCCAAGTCATTAAGGTTTCGAGGCTGACGTTTGGCAACTCGAACCTTCAGCTCCCTCCACAGATTTTCTATGGGATTAAGGTCTGGAGACTGGCTAGGCCACTCCAGGACCTTAATGTGCTTCTTCTTAAGCCACTAATTTGTTGCCTTGGCCGTGTGTTTTGGGTCATTGTCATGCTGGAATACCTATCCACGACCCATTTTAATGCCCTGGCTGAGGGAAGGAGGTTCTCACCCAAGATTTGACGGTACATGGCCCCGTCCATCGTCCCTTTGATGCGGTGAAGTTGTCCTGTCCCCTTAGCAGAAAAACACCCCCAAAGCATAATGTTTCCACCTCCATGTTTGACGGTGGGGATGGTGTTCTTGGGGTCATAGGCAGCATTCCTCCTCCTCCAAACACGGCGAGTTGAGTTGATGCCAAAAAGCTCCATTTTGGTCTAATTTGACCACAACACTTTCACGCAGTTGTCATCTGAATCATTCAGATGTTCATTGGCAAACTTCAGACGGGCATGTATATGTGCTTTCTTGAGCAGAGGGACCTTGCAGGCGCTGCAGGATTTAAGTCCTTCACGGTGTAGTGTGTTACCAACTGTTTTCTTGGTGACTATGGTCCCAGCTGCCTCGGGATCATTGACAAGATCCTCCCGTGTAGTTCTGGGCTGATTCCTCACCGTGCTCATGATCATTGCAACTCCACGAGGTGAGATCTTCCATAGAGCCCCAGGCCGAGGGAGATTGACAGTTCTTTTGTGTTTCTTCCATTGGCGAATAATCGCACCAACTGTTGTCACCTTCTCACCAAGCTGCTTGGCGATGGTTTTGTAGCCCATTCCAGCCTTGTGTAGGTCTACAATCTTGTCCCTGACATCCTTGGAGAGCTCTTTGGTCTTGGCCATAGTGGAGAGTTTGGAATCTGATTGATTGATTGCTTCTGTGAACAGGTGTCTTTTATACAGGTGTAATAAACGACTGGACCACGATGTCTGGCTCAGTGTCCTTTATTATTCGGTTCGTGCAGTACACCCACACGGCTGTCTTTACTCTGTAGCTTCTCCACGGTGCTGACTCCAATGTCGGCCCGATCCACAACAGCAGCTCCGCTGCTGTTTCTCTCACACAGCCCCCCTTGGCTGTACTCTCTGCTGCTCTTCTCCCTCCGCAGCTCTCACAGCTTCTTGCTCTCTCTCTCTCTCCGCAGCTCCTCCTGGCAGCCACACCGCTGCCTCTAACAAGCAGCCCCCTCTCTCTCTCTCTCCGCAGCTCCTCCTGGCAGCCACACCGCTGCCTCTAACACGCAGCCCTCCTGGCTGTCTCCTCCCCAGCTGCACACCACTCCGCAGCTTCCTCTTATCTTCGGGGTTGGCTCCCGATGGCCGTCGGCGCCCCCCCCTCTCCACACTTGCCCGCGTGGCCTCACTCTTTTCCGCTCACACCCCGACTACCTTCCCCTTCCGGTTTACCCGCTTAAAGCCCCGAACCTTCCCCCCACGTCACATGACTCCACCCCCCGTGACGTCACCTCCGGAAGGTCGCTTACGCCCGCATTACACCACCCTCCCCCGTAGAAAAATCCCAGCCGACCTCGGCTGACTAATAGCAAATCGTAATGCGGCGAACCGAGCTTCCCCCCCTAAAGGACACTAAGCATATAATGTAACAACAAGAACAACAACAACGCAATTAACATCAACGAACGTACAAAAGCATGCAATAAATACAACTGTAAGAAAAAAATAACAAGACAGCAACAATCAACGAAACGTAAGCGATTTGGAACGTGTGCGGGTCGCCGGCCCGTCCCGGACGGTCGGCGGCCCACTCGCAGAACGGGAACGCGATGAAAGTCGAGGAATGACAGGGGGTAATCCCCCTGTCGTAGCCGGAAGTCCACCGACGTCCCGTGTCCCTAAAGAGTTAGTCTTGGGCTTGTCCTGTGACCGTGCCCGCAGCTGGGTCGGAAGAGCTGCAGGGCTCGAAGGTCCCGCAGACCTGGCAGGCGTCCTCCGAGCAGGGCCCCTCGTCCCCCGCAATGTCACGGCCGGCCTGTCTGTTTCGGAGGATCTTTAGCCGACTTGACCGGTGCCGAGGCCTCCTGCTGCGGCGGAGCCGGGAAGCGGGCCCAGCAGTCTCTGGCGTAGTGGCCCCTACGCCCGCAGCTGAAACATACGGCCTCGTTGCGCCGAAGCGCAGGCCTCGCCTCCTGACGGCCCCGTTCTGGTAGCACCGCGCGCGGTCTCGGCCCGCCGCGTCCCGTCCATGGAGCGGAGGCGGCCGTCAGTTGTTGAGGGCCCCGGTCATCCGGAACATAGACGGCCTGCGCAGGGTTCCACCCCAACGCCTCCCCTTCTTTGACGGGCCCCCCCGTCCACGCCGTCACTTGTTTCCAGCGACGGAGGTTGAATTGCGCATCGAGACACTTAGCAGCCATCCGGGAAGTTAGCTTCTCATGCCCACACACAGGCATGGGGATCCCTAGATCCCGAGACAGCTCCAACATTTTCCCTAATATGAGAGGCTCAAGCAGGTCCTGTGGCGTCTCAGGATAAGCTGCCATGGCCAGCTCCAGCACCGCACCCCTGAACGCCACGGGCGACTCCTCTGGTGCTCGTTGTCGTTGAGCGAATCGCCGATGCGCATCATCTGGTGGCTCATAAGCATCGGGCATTTCTTGAAAAACACCACTTAAAGTTGCCTTCTTATCGGTCGCTATGGAACGGAAGAATCGGACAGATTCGTCGTCCAGGAGAGTCGGCAACACCTCCAAAGCCTCCGCATCGGTCCATCTTGCTGTGCGTACCGCCGCCAAGAAGCGGCAGGCGAACGCGCTCCAGTCCCCACCGACGGAAAATTCTTTAACTGTTGTAAGGTGGCGACTCCGACTCCTCTTCCCGCCGTCTTCCAATGGTGGTGGTTGTGATGGCAAATTCAAAATGGCGTCGGCCCGCGGCGTGGCCAAGATGGCGGTTTGGCGCCACGGAGCGCGCAAAATGGCGGCCTCTTGCCGCGTGGGCAATGGCGGCGGCAGGACAGGCAACGTGGCGGCCCGCGGAGCACCACTTGCATCATCCATCGTCCCTGGCGCGACGAGATGGCATAGATGCGCCAGGACGTCCTTAAGTGCCTCCAGTTGTACCGCCATCGCTTGCCATCGTTGATCCGCGTCTGATGATGTCGACGGACCCGCCACCGCGCCAACATCCTCCACTCCCGTTCCCGTGGTCGCCTCAGCCGGGCTCTCCTCCACCACCCCAACAGGATCCGCGGTTGGAGGGAGTTCGTCGTCGTCGGACGAAGAAGCCGATGCAGGCGCCGGATTAACTTTCTTCCTCACTTGTTTCGACATGCCGTTGCACTTCCGACACCAGTGTAATAAACGACTGGACCACGATGTCTGGCTCAGTGTCCTTTATTATTCGGTTCGTGCTGTACACCCACACGGCTGTCTTTACTCTGTAGCTTCTCCACGGTGCTGACTCCAATGTCGGCCCGATCCACAACAGCAGCTCCGCTGCTGTTTCTCTCACACAGCCCCCCTTGGCTGTACTCTCTGCTGCTCTTCTCCCTCCGCAGCTCTCACAGCTTCTTGCTCTCTCTCTCTCTCTCCGCAGCTCCTCCTGGCAGCCACACCGCTGCCTCTAACAAGCAGCCCCCTCTCTCTCTCTCTCCGCAGCTCCTCCTGGCAGCCACACCGCTGCCTCTAACACGCAGCCCTCCTGGCTGTCTCCTCCCCAGCTGCACACCACTCCGCAGCTTCCTCTTATCTTCGGGGTTGGCTCCCGATGGCCGTCGGCGCCCCCCCCTCTCCACACTTGCCCGCGTGGCCTCACTCTTTTCCGCTCACACCCCGACTACCTTCCCCTTCCGGTTTACCCGCTTAAAGCCCCGAACCTTCCCCCCACGTCACATGACTCCACCCCCCGTGACGTCACCTCCGGAAGGTCGCTTACGCCCGCATTACACAGGTAACAAGCTGAGATTAGGATCACTCCCTTTAAGAGTATGCTCCTAATCTCAGCTCGTTACCTGTATAAATACACCTGGGAGCCAGAAATCTTTCTGATTGAGAGGGGGTCAAATACTTATTTCCCTCATTAAAATGCAAATCAAATTATAACATTTTTGACATGCGTTTTCTGGATTTTGTTGTTGTTATTCTGTCTCTCACTGTTCAAATAAGCCTACCATTAAAATTATAGACTGATCATTTCTTTGTCAGTGGGCAAACATACAAAATCAGCAGGGGATCAAATACTTTTTTCCCTCACTGTACATCTGCAGAAAGTGAAGAACCAGTGACATCATACATCTGCAGAACATGAAAAGCTGGTGGTATCCACATCTGCAGAACGTGAAGAACCAGTGACATCTACACCTGCAGAACGTGAAGAGCTAGTAGCATCTACATCTGCAGAACATGAAGAACCAGTGGCATCTACATCTGCAGAAAGTGAAGAACCAGTGACATCACACATCTGCAGAACATGAAAAGTTAGTGGTATCTACATCTGCAGAACGTGAAGAACTAGTGACATCTACATCTTCAGAACGTGAAGAACCAGCGACATCACACATCTGCAGAACGTGAAGAACCAGTGACATCATACGTCTGCAGGACATGAAGAACCAGTGGTATCTACATCTGCAGAACGTGAAGAACCAGTGACATCTACATCTGCAGAATGTAAAGAACCAGCGGCATCTACATCTGCAGAACGTGAAGAATCAATGCCATCTACATCTGCAGAACATGAAAAGCTACTGGCATCGACATCTGCAGAACGTGAAGAACAAGTGGCGTCTACATCTGCAGAACATGAAGAACAAGTGGCATCTACATCTGCAGAACGTGAAGAGCTAGTGACATCTACATCTGCAGAACGTGAAGTACGAGTGACATCTACATCTGCAGAACATGAAGAACCAGCGTGAATTGTAGACACGTGCAGTGTGGATCGTGAAGGACAAAGTCAGAGATTGTGATCACATTGAATGTTCCTCACCTATACTCAATGAAAAGGACACGTGCACAATCGTTGCAGACTGTCGGGGGCAAGTTCTGCTAGAGAGCACCTATTAAGGCCGGCTCGTCGTGGCCTGCTCCACACCCGGCCACCTTTGTCTTCCCCATTGCTGATGTATACACAGCGGACCAGGTACTCATGTAAGGCTAATACGATCGAGGGGAAGCCCTGGGTCGGTTCTAAAATGTGGCAACTGATATTGGCCGTGCGTGTGCTGGAATAAAACTCGCCGCTTTCGTAGCACATTGTGCTCACCCCCCCCCCCCACACACAACAACAACACATCCTAATGTGCACGCATACACACCGAGAACGGTCGGATTTCTCTCGTTCAGTGAGATTCCATGGCGCGTGTCACCAACGCATGCCCTCTAGTGGGCAACTGAATCATTCAAATAATCACGGAGCATCAGCGATGGCAGCAACGCCACGGGAGACTACAAATAACTCGTTCCCCACGTAGCCTGAATGAACTGTTGGGGATAACTTGCGAGCACCTATTAAATGTGTGTCGGTATCAGGGCACCGCGGTGGCGAGATGTTAACTACCTCGCCTGGTAAACAGGAGGTCGTGGGTTCGATCCAGACCCTGACCCCTGTTGTATATGCAATGAGCGACTTTCGCGACACGTCGTGTAGAGGGTACTTATTCTATATTCACACACGGGCACAACACAGGCCAACCTTGTCTTCTCATTTAAATGTTAGCATCTCTACTGGCTACACACACGGTCGATCACACAGCGTGGTTCTACCCGTCCACTCTCGGCTCTGCTGCTAGCTGGCGGCGTGCCAGGAAGGGTGATGGAACCCCGCAGGAGATCTTCCACGTGGCCGGACGACTTAGAGAGATGACAGTGAGCAGCGACGCAGTCCGGACCCAAGACTCCACACACGAACCCCAAGTCCTCCTCCTCCCCCGCTTATATCACCGCAGGTGCGGCTAGGCTCCGCTTCTGGCCACGCCCTATCGTGGAACCTTCGAGCGGGTTCCCAGAGCATTCCGGACAGCCCCGCCCATTACCTTTGGCCCAGATACCTCTCCCTTGGGATTGGATGCTGTCTTAGCGGTGCCTGTACCCGTGCTTCCCTTTTCTCACCAGCAGGTGTCATCATGTCATTACATATATTCGGAGTTTGCGTGTCTCTCTCTCCCAGTGGAGATGTTAACTACCTTGCCTGTTATACAAGAGGCCCTGGGTTCAATACTGTTCCTGTTGCCTGCTGTATATTTGGAGTTTGCGTGTCTCTCTCTCTCCCCGTGGTCACGTGGATTTTTCTACAGGTCCTCCAGCTTTTCCCTTCACATTCAGAATCAACATCACACGTTCAGAGTATTTGGCTGCTATACATTTCCACGCGATAATCTACTTCCTTTGTGGCCAGGTCGCTTCTGATAAAGGAGCTACATAGCTCAGTAGGCCTTACTTGGTAAAATTAAAAATTTAGTTTCGTCCGAAGGGGCGGTGTGGCATTTGTAAGGAATAGGCTCATCGCTTGCAAAGTCAAAACCCTGGACGGGAACTCAACGCCGTCCAGAGCCATCAGCGGCGATCGTGTGCGCTCAGTGCACTGGTTGTCGCCGGGGGCTGTCCGTGTCATGGGCGGGAGGCCCTCGCGGACACGGCGAAGGTGAATGCACAGCAGGGCCTGGACTGGGCCATAGGGCAGCAGACCGTAGGGCAAATGCCCCGGTGGGGCCGGGACCTGCGGTGGGGTCTGTGGAACTGGTCTGTGTATAGGAATGTGCAAATGTGATTGGGGTGTTAAAAGAGAAGTGAATATTTATGTATTCTTTTTTGTTCGTTAATATATTTTTTTTATTCAAACATTTTGTTACATCTGCAATGACCAGGAATTGAGGGAGCAGGGAAAGATATGAGGGAGGGGGAGGTGAGGACAAACTGGTTCGGGACGTTCAGATGCCCATCAAAATTACTAAGGGAGGGCAGATGCGGAGTTGGGCGTAGGCCCTTAAACTCCGATATAAGAGCCAGGTTCAGAGAGAGGGAGTACATCTGTGTGTCACTGCTGCCGCATCTGAGACGATGGGCGACTTCGCATTTCGTCCTCCTCCACCTCGTTGTCTGCACGGTGGACACTGGCGACGCTGGTGACGCTGGCGACGCTGGTGACGCGGGAGACGCTGATGATGCGGGAGACGCTGATGACGCGGGAGACGCTGGTGACGAGGGTGACACTGGTAACGAGGGTGATGACAGTGACACTGGTGACGAGGGTGACGCGGGAGATGCTGATAACGAGGATGACGACGGTGACGAGGTTGACGAGGGAGACGCTGGTGACGAGGGTGACGAGGGTGCGGTAGCCCAGTGGGAATGCCCAGACCCGGTGGAGACGGAGACAGGGTGTACCTAGTGGAATCTTATAGACGTTGGATGCGCACCATGTGAACTGTGCTGGAATGAACCAATACTCCTGACGAGCAAGACGGTTCATTACACCTCTAATGTGGACCCTGAATTGCCTATTTTACGCCCTCACCGTTGGCATTAAGTTGGCATCTATTCGGCTGCCTCCAAAGTGTCTTCCTCACCGGGCCCATTTCGGTTTTTGGGCCCAGCGTCAAATGGCCCAACGAGATCGCAGAGCAATATCACGCTGACACGTCGCGTCACATCGCAACATCTTCTAGCTACGGGTACTTCACGGGTTGTCGCACAATCCTTTTAAAAAACAACATTATTTCCTTACAGCCCGAATTTCAGGTCGGTGTGTTTACAAATGCCACGTGCGATAGACCACGACGGCCCAATTCCTGGCGTCGAGCGGTGGTGAAGTGGTTAGCAACGCTGCGCTTTTGACACTGGCGTGCTCCGAATTTCGATGTCCACTCTTGGGCTAACATCGGTGTGGCGTGTAACGGCTGACTACGGCTCCTTCACCAGTCTGCCTTGACCGAACAAATACATGATAAGGTTGCACTTATTACACATACATACAAAGTGCTTGCCACAAGACACTATGATTTCCAAATGCAACCTCCTTTCCAATAAGAAACCAAATCCACACGTTAAAAAGTTAAACGTTGACAAGGTTGTTATTAATCTGAATAATAGCCCAATTTCCGATGGTCTAAAGTCGGTTTTTTGACTAAAGGATTCAACTTTGCAGTCACCCCCAAACACATGCCAGTGGATGGCATTATTGCTCAGGTCGATGTAGCTCTTAAGGGTTTGGGACACACCGCTGCAGACGTGACAAGATCTGATATCGCTGCAACCCTCAAAAGCGCTAAGATACCGGTCAGCAACATCGGTAAGGATGAGCGCTTTGAGTTATCTCAACTAAAAAAGAGGGACGATATCGTCTTCCTCTCAGCCGACAAGGGCAATGCCATGGTCATCATGGACAAAAACGTGTACAATACCAAAATTCAGGACCTATTTAATGATGGTAGCTACACAAAAGAGATCCCACCAACTGCCTCGTTAAAAAACGAACAGTATTGTGATGATTCTAGATTTTAAGCTTTCGTGACTGCAAGGATTCATATTCTTAGGTTTTTTCGGTAAAGTCACGTAGGTAAAAAATTAAAATTAATAAAAGTAAAATAAAAATAATAAAAATCACGACGTTTTGGAGGCAACACAAGCTTCCGTCTTCAGGGCCGGAACGGCAACGTTTTATTAATATGGTAAGGTGAGGCTTAAGACTAAGAATAGACTGTATAACAATTGACTGAGCCCTTGTTATGGAGAGGTGCGGTTTGTGACTAACGCCTAGCCTACATAACAAATGCTGCAAATGGGACCGAGCCTCTGCCATGTAGATGGTAATAGGCTACATAACAAAAGAATTAGCCTTTATTATGGAGAGGTTCGGTTTGTGACTAAGCCTGGCCTACATAACAAAAGTGTGAAAAAAGAAAGCTAAACCTGGTAAAACAGAACTGGCTGTCTATCAGTAACCTGTAATAGTTGTCTGTCAAATAAGATGGTCCAAATAAGTGTAGTTAAATCTTTTTTGCATGGTTAATCACATCTTTCCAATGATTACTCAGTTTGTAACCATCATCACGGTTGAAATTATGTCTGTGTTTGTATATTTGTATGGCTTCGTGTACACACCTTTGATGGTAGCCAGGAGGTTTGCAGAGCACCTTGGTCTCGGAAAAGACAATTTCATGAGAGCCCACAGAGTTGTAGCAATGATCGGCAACGGCCGAAGAATCAGTTCTGCCGTGTTTCAGATCTGACTTGTGCTCGCGGACACGATCAGAAACATGACGTTTCGTTTCTCCAATGTAGCAATCACCGCAACTGCAACTCAATTTGTAGACTCCAGGATACTGTAAGTCAGGAACGACATCCTTCACAGATGGAATCAGATCACGGATTTTATGCACTGTACTGAATCGGACTTGGATCTTATGTTTGTTTAGAATTTTGGAGATATTTTTGGTCACGCCTGCTATGTATGGTAACGTGATAGGTTTGGTCGGAGTTTCATGTGGCTCTTTCTGTATGGTGGGAGAAACAGCTTGGCAGATGGTGCGGTCAGAGTATCCGTTCATCCTGAGGGCCCGATGTACATGTCTTAATTGTGATGCCACAGCAATGGAGCAGCTCTGCCGGCGCTGCTCCCCCATCACAACCCCTCACACGGATACACACACACACACACGTCACACAACAACAACACAACAACCGCCATTCGCCACTAAGTGGCGGTGACGTCACCACGACGCTTGTGCCAGGCCATGTGCACCCTGAGGCCACGTGAAGTGTCGAACGCCCGCTGGCAGGAGGTCACGGGGCAGACCCAGGTGCCACGGGTCGACTGACCGAGATGACCGAGATGACTGGCTGATGCACCACCTGTGCCCCCTACTGTGCCAACTTGCTGTGCTTTAGCCACCCGGCGCTCCGCTCGTTGTTGTGAGCGTCGCTCCTCCGCCCTCCGTTGTTGTTGGAGGGCGACTGCCTCCAACTGCCCAGTAGCGTCCTTCACGAGCCTCCTCCACTGAGGCCGATCTTGACACCGCTGGTACCAGTCATCGGCAAGTCCACTCAGCTCCACGTCCTCCTGTGCCACATCACTCCATCTCTTCTTTAGCCCGTGCCGCGCCCGTTTAGCCCCCTCGATCCGGCCGAACAAAAGCTGTTTAGGCATGCGGTCACACACACACACACAGACACACACCCACGTAGGACCTCATGGGGAAGTCACCGGGCCTCTGGGTTTTCACCCGAGAGCCCCCTCGTGGGGGGCTTCACGGTTTCCCGGGGTCAGGGAATTGGAAGATTTCCCCCAGGTCGGATGATCCTGCGACACCGTGAATTGACTTGAAACTACTTGGTCACAGCAAGGCCACCCGGCAACCGCAGTGAGAAAGCAGAAAGACGCGGCACGGCAGGTAGGGGGCGGGGCCACGAACGGCGAGCTACAGGGAGACTAGGACACTGGGGGGACGGAGCGGAACTCCAGTTGTAGGAACATGGCGAAAGGAGTACCTGAGACAGAACCAGACAGGGAAGCGTCAGGATTGGTCGAGAGGGCGGCCCAGCTTAGCCAAGAATCCCTTTGAAGTGAGGGGGGTTAGGCCACGGGTAAGCGTCTGATTGGCTGGGCGAAGGAGGATCCGAATGGTCGGATGGAGCACGCAAGGGAGACGTGATGATTGGCTGGGAAGCCCCGTCAGCTTGGCCGAGGACCTCTTTTGATGTAGAACGGCATACAAGTGGGGGGAGGAGCCCCGAGTCCAGTCCTCTCCAAGTCAGCGATCGGGGCAGTCAACCTCCCGGCCACTCGGGCGTCCGTGTGACACGTCGGAGCGCAGCCAGGATACGACCCCGACTTCCCGCACATCAGGGCAGAACCGTGAGTACGTGAGAGAGGTGAGAGGTAGCGTAGCGATCTACCGAGAAATTTAACAGAAATAGATGGGACGCTGCTCGCTGGGTGATTCTGGCTCGGGGACAGGTAGTGTTTACATTACGGTCGCGTCGGGAATAAACCCTAGCATAAAATACCGACGTTGTGTGGTTTCTGTGGGTGTGGAGAGAGTGTGGAGTGTTGTGAGTACGCGCATAAGTGTGATGCTTGGCGCGCATTCACTGATAAACGATTGCGGACGTTCGGTGCAGGCGTGAATGACGAGTGAAATACGTAAGGTCACCTCGATTCGATTGTCGTTGCGTTTGGGCCACGCTAACCACGCGCTGTTCCACAACGGATTGACGCGCAAGTGTCGTCGGTAATAGCTCGCCATTGGGCCCGGTTTGTGCGCGCAAATTCCGTCGACTGTCATTGACCATTGTGCCTAGTTTTGCGTGCGAATCCCGCCGACCTTCATCCGCCATTGTGCCCGGGTTTTGCGCGCGAATCTTGCCGACGTTCATTCGCCGTTGTGCTCAGGTTTTGCGCTCGAATCCCGTCGACGTTCATCGACCATTGTGCCCGGGTGTTGCGCGCAAATCCCGTCGACATTCCTTCATCATTGTCCGGTGCTTGAGCGCAGGGGCTTATTTACTCCGCGCGTTATACACAGTAGGTTGTCGTGGCGACGTTCACCTTAAGGGTGTTGGCGGGTGCGAAATTCAAGCACGTGGTTGTGGTGGTTGTTGTGGTGGTGGTGGTTGTTGTGGTGGTGGTTATTGTGGTGTTTGTGGTGGTGGTTGTACTGCTGGTGGTGCTGGTGCTGCGCTGCGGTCATACATATTCGTACGGCTCTTTGTAGCGCGTGCACGAGTGTGGACAGCAGCGTGCACGGGCACGCACGTGCAGGGAGTCCCCTCCTAACATTTGGGGGAGTGTACGCGGGGAGTGTGTGGATAATCGCAGGTGGCTGAGAGCCAGCCACGAGTCATGCCTCACAGGGAGGACGCGGAGGCAGCGAGGCCGAAGCTACGAGCGGCAGCAGCGCGGAGGGAGGAAGGGGAGGAGGAAGGGGGAGAGCATTCGAGAAGAAGCAGCCCTCCCACGAGTGAGGAGTCGGGGGGCAGCAGCCTTCACAGTATCATCATTGATTCAGCTTCATTAATTGAACAGACCAAATGTTTTTCCTTAAAACATTCTCCTGCTAGACCACCCAGACGATATGGCTGACCAAAAATCCATAAAGAAGGTACACCCCTTCATCCCATCGTCTCCACCACTGGCTCACCCACCTACAAACTGGCCCGATTTCTGTCTGAAACCTTGCAGCCATTCACTGGTAAGACCACCTCTTCTGTACTTAACTCGGCTCACCTGGTATCGTCAATTAAAGACATCTTACTGTCCCCAGGTGATTTGCTAATTAATTTCGATGTAGTTTCTTTGTTCACCAAAGTCCCTGTGCCCGATACCATTGCAATAATTTAAGATTTTGTCCAACAAGGACTGAATGCTGATGTACCAGCCCTGGTGAGACACTGCCTCACCAACACATACTTCACCTGGAATGGAACATTCTACAAACAAACTGAAGGCACTCCAATGGGTTCTCCCTTATCGCGGGTTGTGGCCAACATTTTCATGGAAAATTTTCAGACGGACGCCATCCAGGCATCCACTCTACACCCGTCCTTGTGGAAGAGATACGTGGATGACACGTTTGTCATCTGGCCACATGGCCGACCGGCTCTGAAACAATTCCTCAATCACATCCATCCCATACATCCAGCAATCAAATTCACCATGGACGTAGAAAAGGATGGCATGCTACCTTTCTTGGATGTCTTAATCAAAAAGAGACCAGATTGCTCATTGAGCCACTCTATCTACAGGAAAGTAACCCATACTGACAACTACCTAAAACCTGATTCCCATCACCATCCATCCCAGAATAATTCCCTCATCAAAACGCTACACCATAGAACTTACTGTATCTCCGAACATGAACACATGACCAGTGAATTCAAACACGTACACCAGGCTGTCAAGGCGAATGGATATTCTGACTACACAATCCGCAAAGCTATCACCCCAACCGTAAGGAAGGAGCCATCTGAAGATCCAATTAAAACCATCATCTTGCCTTACATAACAGGGATAACCAAAATAGATCCAGGTCCGATTTACCACAGTGCATAAAATTCATGATCTGATCCCATCTATGAAAGACAAGATTCCTGACATGCATTATCCCGGCGTCTACAAACTAAGCTGTATCTGTGGCAGTAGTTACATTGGGGAAACTAAACGACATGTCTCGGACCGTGTTCATGAACATAAGGCAGATCTGAAACACGGCAGGACCAATACTTCTGCCGTGGCTGATCATTACTTTAATGCGGCTGGCTCACATGAAATGTATTTCTGCAAAGCGATGGTACTTTGCAAGCCGACTGGCTATCAATAAAGATTTGTTCACGAAGCCATCCATATATACAGACACACAGATGTCATCAACCACTTTGGGTCATGACTTGATTTGTGTTTTCTTGTCAACCTCTACCATCAGCAGTGTAGATGTGTGTAGCGAGGTGCAATGCCCCCCCCCCCATCTCTAACCCTCCCTCTCTCCCCTATCTCTAACCGCCCACCTCTCTCTCCCCCTATCTCTACCCCCTTCCTCCGCCCATTGTTTACTCCTACATTAGCACTGGCTGACTTACACCGCACATCTCTCCTCCTCCCAGCTCCCCCATTGGCTACTCCTACATTGGCTCATTGGCTGACCGGCTGCCCCGCCCGTGCTGTTTGCGCCGCGCAGGTCTCCTCCTCCCAGCTCTCGTCCCATGCCCACTCACTTTGGAAACCCTTATAAGCAGTTGCATTTGGAGGCTTGCCCCCTCTTTTCTCTCCGCCTGATGAAGACCGCTTGTGTTGCGATCAAAATGTCGTGGGGTTTTTAAATTATTACTTTCAATTACATTTATTTTTATTTAACTTTTTTATTTAAATTTTATTTTCTATCTACGTGACTTCACCAAAAGAACCAAGAATATGCTTGCCACAAATGAACCGCAATACCTTGCCAATGTCGTCAAGGAGCGTAAACCACCACGCGAACTCCAGTCATGCTCGCAAGCAGCGGCTTTTGGCTGTCCATCGGACAAAGACAGTGGTCACCGCATTGCACGCCTTCAGATACGCTTCTATGGCCGTCTGGAAAGCTCTTCCTTCCGATATATATTAGGAAGCCACTGAAACTATGCGCTTTAAAATCATCTAGATTGAAACCTCAGTTTTTTTGTTTAGTTTGCTGTCCTTTCCACGCACCTACTATTAGCACGAAAGGTCAACATACATACACACAAACATACCTACCCCTCCCGCAAACTAACACGCCTTCATCCAGCAGTGGATTGACGAAGTAAGCTGAAAAATGACATTGCTAAATCAATCACAAAGACCACACTCAACAGATAGCAAAACACAGAGGCAAAGATCCCCCGTATAGCCTTAACAGACTAGCAGCAAGTGCTGTTAGCGAGCACCTAATAAAGGCCGGAACGTCAAACGAGGGGGTGGGTGTCCAGCACCACGCCCGGCCGCCTTTATCTTCCCAGTGGCGATGATTACACACCGCACCAGGTACTCATTTGAGACCTAGGGGAGGCCAATGACCGGTTCAGATAATCGTCACTGATGGTGTTGGCCGTGAGCGGGAACCGAACTCGGGCGGCTGGATTGATAGTGCAGTGTAGGCGCTAACCGCTTACTCTGCCGCGGTGCTAGGGTCGACGCTAGTGAGTTGGGCCGGTGGGCTGGGTCCCTTTGAACCCTCCCCCCCCTAGCGGTGAATCACCATCACGAGCCCCCCCCCCCCCCTCAAGCGCCCACCACCCCGTCCAGCCGAGAGGAGCTGGAGCCAGCCATTGTTGTTAATCTGTGTGTTTGAAATCGGCCACCTTCGAGCCGAGCGAGCGGAACCATTGATAGCGTTGTGGGCGAGCTCCTCTCTGTCGCACTGCTCGACGGTGGTTACCATGCTAAACTAAACTACCGGACTATTTTTATTTGACCGGGTAAGGCCCCACTGAGTTGTATAGCTTTTTTTTTTCAGAAGCCACCTGTCTGTCACAAATGATAGCTCAACGAAGTGGCTTATCACGTGGAAATGTCTCTTAGCCAAATACTCGAAATGCGTGGCGATGTTGATTCTAAATGTCGGGCGTCAGGGTCAGGATTGAAACCACAACCTCCTATATACCAGGAGAGGTAGTTAACATCTGGCCACTGTGGCGCAGGTGAGTGGATGAACAATTCTCAGAACCAGATTAGGCACCTGTTCGATGAACGACGTTTCACTTGACATTGCGTCAAACATGTTCAGGACAAGGTCCAGGAAGTCGCAATAACCGCGTCACTGGAACCCCGGGCTAATTCAGCAGGTGACGTGACTCATAATGTGGGCTGCCTGCACCTACCTAGTCCCTTGCACCTACCTGGTCCCTTGCGCCTACTTGATCCCACCCTACCTGGTCCCTTGTGCCTATCTGATCCCACCCTACCTGGTCCCTTGTACCACGGGTAGGACACGCAAACTCCAAATATATAGCAGGCGTCAGGGTCGGGATCGAAACCACGACCTCCTGTGTACCAGGCGAGGTAGTTAACATCTCGGCATCGCTGCGCCCACGCTATAGCCCAGCACTGGCGGCCAGGGTTTGTGGACCAACGCCGCACACACAGATCGTTGAAACACTCCCTTACCGTGGGCGTCGAGGAAGAGCCCGTCCACTGTCTCTCCGGGAGAAGGTGGTAAATGCCAAGGACGTGGACTTCGTCGGCTCCGTCTTCTGTGTGCGGGCTAGAGGCGTCACACTTGGGGGGGGGGGGGTGATGGCGCCTTTGCAAATGTGGCAGCTGAACTCTGGAACTCGGTGCCCTTCGAGGTATCTGTTTAAAATGTATTTCTCTCTCTTTAGTTTTATTTCAAACGTCTCCTCCTCCCTCCTCCCCCCTTGGTTGATGTTCAACTATTTTCCACTGAGAACGATGTTTAAGGGGCGCTTTATACATTTAACTCATTATTATTACCCCCCCGCCCCACGCACACCGTGCGCTTTATACATTTAACTCATTATTATTACCCCCCCCGCCCCACGCACACCGTGCGCTTTATACATTTAACTCATTATTATTATTACCCCCCCCGCCCCACGCACACCGTGCGCTTT
Source organism: Lampetra planeri (assembly GCF_965212315.1). NCBI lineage: Eukaryota > Metazoa > Chordata > Hyperoartia > Petromyzontiformes > Petromyzontidae > Lampetra > Lampetra planeri. The sequence continues at coordinate 19,069,340 of NC_136110.1, forward strand.
ATCCCGGCGCTCCATTTTCCTCCCCGTGTAAACACTCATTCATTGGCCGATAACACATTGGATTTGAAGAGGACCGCAGAGCTTGGGCAATTGTTGGTAGTACTGGCTCCTCGCCTCTTGGCTGCTGCTGCTGCTGACGTTACTTCCCCTGTGGTTCCTCCTCCTAGCGCCTCTGATGTGAGATCACAGTTCAGAGTGAGCAGCAGCAGGGAACGAGCGACGGACTTTCCGATTCATTATTTCCTGTACTCGCCGCGTGCCCGTGACCAGCGGAGCGTTCCACGGCACCAGCGCGCCGTGTGCGCATTGTGGGGCCACGGTTCTTGGGAAGCGCCTCTGATGAGCACCCGTTGGCTACGCACGGTGTGCGAAAGAGGTTCAACATAGGTACATACAGTACATAAGAAGGTGCTCTTCGTAATAAAGGTGTGTTTGGGTTAAATCGCGTCGGTATAAATGTGTTATTAACCCGCCACAACCCGACACAGCCAATTAGTGAGGTTTGTCACCGAAACAAGACATGCCAATTCGTTACTAGTGTAATAATCCTTCCAGAGACGGCTTCGGAATCGGTCCTTTTATTTCCACTCCACAATACACTTTGCTCACTCACTCTCCGTTGCTAGCAAACAACGGAGAGAGGACAGACCACACACTAAGTCCCCACCGCGCACGTGGCAACCCCAGCCCCCGTCCGCACGTGACCCTGCTCTCGTCAGTTCCAGTCTGCTCTCGATCGTTCCCCTCCACTCGCTCTTAATACCTTCGTCACGTGGTTCCCCCAGCCAATCGTACATGGACAGCTTCGACCATTCTCGATGGTTCCCTGTCAATCCCGGGACCACGCCCCTCATCCTGCTCCCCATTGGCTGGGGCCCCGAATGGCTAGGCCAATCACTCCTGATGACCTGTCGTGATGACGCATGGGCCATGGTCCCTATCTCAACCCTTATTGGCTACAAGCAGGACCGGCAAGCCAATCCCCACGTGAACCCTCTATGGCTGTTATTACATCACCCCCCCCCCCCCGGTGAAAAAAATTTAGCCGTCTCGGCTGGGAAAAGGGTGAAGAACCAATTCCGCAACATCTTATTAGGGCACCAAGGTGCGTTTAACAATTTGAGGGTGAACCGGCGTTCCCGCGCCTAACAACATTTAAAACAGTCACCCATAATAATAAAAAAAAATCACAACATACATTAAGGCGCCCCTGCAGCGCGGTAACGACAGGGAATCAGCGAAACGATCAAACGTTAACGAAACGGAAGAGATTTCGACCGCGTACGCGACGCGGGACCCTCTCCGCTCCCAGCGCAAGCTCGCTTTGCTTCCGGATGGACAGGAGGTGGCAGGCTCGAAGAAGAAGTCGGTTGCTGGTGCTTGGTCACGTCCAGGGCGGGCCCCGTTGGAGGGGGGGCAGCGGGGGCTTCCTCAGCCCTCAGAACCTGTTCATCTGCAGAAGGCACAACACAATCCCCCCTGGGATCAACGGGCGTGTCCAGCGGCGTAGTCGGCCCAGCAGAACCCGGCAGGTCAGCTATTGGGGATGAAGGACCGACACGCGCGTCAACTTAGGGTTTAAATCGCGAGGAATGAACATACCACCGACGTTTGCCATATTGAACGCGGATACTTTGCGAGTTCCGAACGTCTACGAGCGTCACAGGCCCCCGCCATGGCCTGTGCAGTTTAGGGGATGTGCCCGCCGGTACCTGGGGGCAGTGGAGCCACGCTAGGTCTCCCACTGACCAAGGCATGCGAGTATGCAATCGACGCGCGTACCGTTCGTTCCTTGCCTGAGCACGGGCCGTCGCACACCGGGCAGCCTCTCGCGCTTCCGTTACTCGTTCAAGCGAGTCACGCACGTGGTCAGGCAGGGAGCGGGACGGTTGTTTACTCGGCGTACCCAGTTGTACATCGATGGGTGGAACATTTTCACGGCCATACATAAAAAAAACGGTGAGTATCCCGTGGACGTGTGCGGAACCATGCGGTATGCCGCCAAGACGCCTGGTATGTGCAAGTCCCAATCGGTTTGCTTTTCACTGACCGTGTGACAAAGCATAGCGGAAAGGGTACGGTTGAATCGTTCCACCATACCATCTGTTTGTGGATGGTATGGGGAGGTGCGAACTTTCTTTGTACCTAGCGCGTCAACGGGGCACCTGAAAGCAGCCTTTCAGGTGCCCCGTTGTCCATGACATACCCGTTCAAGAAAGCGTCGGTGATGGACGCTGCCGTTTGGTCGGGCAGAGGCCAGGCCATCGGCCATCGAGAAAAATATTCCACCCCGACCAGAAGGTATTTATTGCCCCTAGCCGATGGGGGAAACGGCCCCAGAATGTCGAGAGCCACTAATTCGTTAATACGGGACACTTCAATGGAACGCAACGGTGGTACATAGTGGTTCCGAGGCGGCTTCCTTTTCGCACAGTCATGGCACGAGCGGACAAAATCATTGATGTCCGCCGTCATACCGGCCCAGAAAAAATCCTTTTGCATCGCGGCCACAGTCTTTTGGACGCCAAGGTGCATCAACTTATCAGCGTGCAGAGCACGGAGCAGGTCGTAGCGAAGCGAAGTAGGCACCACCAAGCGTGGTCGGTCAGACACCCCGTCGGTACACATTAGCAATCCCGACTTACCCCGGAACATCTGCCACTTCCATCCCGCCAATTGCGATTTCTGTTTCCCAACCAATTTACGTAGTGGAGACAGCGAGGCATCGGCCTCCTGCTCGCGCAACCAGACCGCGTGCGGCAGCCGTAAGGTGTCATCGGTGTCTACCGACACCTGCTGGTCCTCCTCTTTCGCATTCGCCCCTGCGTCGTCCTCATTCGCTATCGCCCCCATAACCGTGCAGGGCGACGTGGGCAGTGCGGTGCAGCGGTGCGTGCCCGTCAGGCAAGTGCACGGAGGAATGGGCGGCAGCCTTGAGAGCGCATCAGCGTTCGCATGACGGGCTCCCTTTCGGTACGTTATATCGAAGGAAAATTCCTGTAACGATTCCAACCACCGTGCCAATTGGCCTGACGGCTGATCCAATTTGAAGGAATATTGCAAAGCCGCATGATCAGTGCGGACCAGGAATTTCCGTCCATACAGGTACAGTCGGTACAATCGAACAAAATGGACAATTGCCAAAAGTTCCCGCCTTGTCACGCAATATCGCGTTTCCGCAGGGGACAGAACCCTGCTGCCATACGCCACCACTCTCTCAACCCCATCCTTACGTTGCGACAAAACGGCCCCAATGCCGATATCACTAGCATCCGTATCAAGGATGAACGGCTGTGAAAAATCTGGGTAATCTAACGTAGGCGCCGTGGCGAGGTGGTCCCGAAGTGCCATAAAGGAACTTTCTTCCTCCGCCCCCCATTTAAACCTTTGATTTTTGCCAGTCAGAACGTGTAATGGTTTTGCCAACGTCGCAAAGTTCTTAACGAAGCGGCGATAATAGGAAGCGAATCCAATAAACCGCCAAACATCACCCACTGAAGTGGGTGTGGGCCACTCACGTACACACTTCGTTTTCAGAGGGTCAGTAGATACGCCGTCCGAACTGACAATATGACCCAGATAACGGACGGAGTGTTGCAGGAGGTGGCATTTCCTCGGTTTAAACTTAAGGTCAGCCGCACGCATTCTTTGAAAAACTGTCTCAAGGCGTTGGAGGTGTTCCTCGAACGTGCGGCTAAAGACAATTATATCGTCTAGATATATGAGGCACGTTTCCCACTGCAGTCCCGCCAACACCAACTCCATGAGCCGCTGAAACGTGGCCGGAGCCGCGTTCAGGCCCATCGGCAACCGATTAAATTCAAAGAGGCCTTGCGGCGTGCAGAATGCCGTTTTGGGTTTTGACTCGTCATCGAGGGGAAGCTGCCAGAAGCCCGAGGACAGGTCAAGGGTGGAAAAGAATTTAGCACCCGATAAAGCATCCAATGAGTCATCTATCCTCGGTAAGGGGTACGCGTCCGCTACCGAGATTTTGTTCAACCGGCGGAAATCAACGCAAAACCTCGTACCACCATCTTTTTTCTTAACCAAAACGACGGGCGCGCCCCAAGGACTATTGGATGGCGAGATAATATCCGCCGCCAGCAATTCATCTACCGCCCCACGCACGTGTTCCCTTTCCGCCGGGCTCATGCGGTGAGGGTGCATACAGACAGGTGGCGATGCACCGGTTTCAATATGGTGCGACAAAAGCGATGTGCGTCCGAGGTCCAAATCATTCCTGCGGAACACATCAGCGTACTGCAGCAACAGCGAACGCAAGGCGTTCCTTTGTTCATTTGACAAGGAAGAATTCTCTCCGCATAAATCCGCGATCCAGCGTTCTTGTGAACGATCATGTGGAGACCCATCAGCAGGCATCCGAGCGCGCGGCGGTTTTTCACAAGAGGCGAAATCGGTAGTGGCGTGAGCCAGCACCGATCCCTCCGGAACAACAACGCGATCAGGTCCCCCATTCAAGACCTGTATGAAAGGTGCCTGACCTGGGCGCACAATCGTTTGTGCCGCCGCCAAAGAAAAAAATTTCGATACGGAATTCGATGGGGATAATAGCACGCCTTTCGCACCCTTTCCCATTTGAAGCAGTTTTCGGTAACGTAGCGGAATGAGCATTTGCGCTCCCGATGGAACTTCCACCGTAGCCGCAACTACAGCAGTAACTGCGTTACCTGTAGGCGCCTTGGCCAGCAGGGAAGGCAGGAACGCCATCCTACGACCCCCCGGCATTTCCAAACAGTCCTGGTCGACCCGTATTCGCAACGGCATCCGGCGCAGGAAATCCATCCCCAACAAGCATGGAACACCTAGCGAGCGAGAAATTAACACAGGTCCTGCGGCGGTAATATTTCCGATAGCGATGCTCACATCCACCTGTCCGCAGATACCCATGCTCCCCCCATTGGCGGCAACACACGCATCATTAACCTTGCATATTCTCGACGCAGGAATGGACAACAAATGAAAAATGGCATCCGAAATGATGGTAGCCGATGCGCCAGTGTCCACCAAGATACGGACGTCATCGCCGTCAATGGTACCGCGTACCGTCGACGAGCCCGACGCCGCAGCCACAATCCTGCGAGCCAATTTCTTCCACTGCGTAGCAGAGCGTGTCAATGGAGCAGGAGAAGTAAAATTGGCCTTAGGAGTGTAAGAATGAGTGCGAGTGGATGAGTGATGTGACACGACCTGCCGGGTGTCCGATTTGTGCCGACTCGCCCGAGGTTGTTGCAGCTCCGCGGCAGGTAGAGAAGATGGAGGTCCCCTTGGCGGAGGAGGCGACAGCAGAGGTCGGCAGCGGCAGTCACGGGCGAAGTGGCCCCGTCTGCCGCACTTAAAACACGCGGCCGACCCGGCCCTCGCACGCGGTCGGGCCGTGTAGTCGTCCCGCTGGTCGCGCAGCCGCCGGCCCGGAATCCTACGCGGGACAGCAGCAGCCAGCATGTCGTCGTCGCCCGAGTCGTCGGAGCAGTGGACAACCAGTCGCGGAGACCACCCCAGAGGCGGCCCGTCGATCTCGGGTTTCCCCGTCCACGCCGCCATCGGGTCCCACCGCTTGATATTAAACTTAGCGTCCAGGCAGCGCGCCACCCACCGCGATGAAAGCGGTTCGTGGCCGCACACTGGTAGAGAGATGTTGAGCTCCTGAGACAACTCCAGCATGCGGGAAAGGATGAGTGGATCCAAATGCTCGGCCGTTGCGTCGGGGTAGGCGGCCATGGCAATCGCCATCAACGCCCCCCGATAGGCCAATGGCGATTCCTCCGGTGCCCGGCGACGCGACATACATTTTCTGGTGGCCGATGTCGGCGGGTCGTAAAATTCCGCCGTCTCTGTGAACGCATCCTGCAGTGTCTTCTTCTTGGACGCCGGAATGGAGCGGAAGACTCCCAGAGACACATCATCGAGCAGCGTAGGTAGCGCTCCCAGCGCTTCTTCCTCCGTCCAGTTGACAGATCTAAAAGCCGACTCGAAGCGCCACGTAAAAGCACTCCAATCGCCCCCGGCGATAAATTCTTTTATTTGTGGAAGGCGATTTCCGCGGTGGCAGGCGCGTGCCGCGGGCGTCTCCGGCCGCCGTTCCCGCTCTCCGCTCGGTGCAGACAAAATGGCGTCCGGCGGCCGCGTGGTAGCAGGCGCGCCCAAAATGGCGGCCGACGACTCCGGCGCAGCCGCCCCACCCAAGACGACGGCGTCCTCCCGCGTGGCAGGAGCAATGGCGGGTCCCGCTTCCATAGCAGGACCCCTTCCCGCGGCGTCCAGCTGATCGGCAATCTGGCGACCCACGGCTGGTGAGGACGCCACCGCGGTCACCAGGCTTAGCAGAATTGCGCGCAACGACTCAATCTGCTCCGCCATCAGCCGCCATTCGTCTCTCCGTCCTGCGGTGGTCGCATCTTCCCGCGGTCGACGCTGAGAGGCGTCGAGGCGAGCGTCGTCAGCCGGCGGCACCAGGGCTGTAGCTCCCAACAGCTCATCTTCCTCCGTCTCGGCCTCTTCCTCCGACAGAGGCACGGGCAGGTTCTTTTTTCTGAAGTATTTAGACATCTTGACGATCGTCCAAACAGTCGCAGAATTACTTCTGACACCAGTGTAATAATCCTTCCAGAGACGGCTTCGGAATCGGTCCTTTTATTTCCACTCCACAATACACTTTGCTCACTCACTCTCCGTTGCTGGCAGACAACGGAGAGAGGACAGACCCCACCGCGCACGTGGCAACCCCAGCCCCCGTCCGCGCGTGACCCTGCTCTCGTCAGTTCCAGTCTGCTCTCGATCGTTCCCCTCCACTCGCTCTTAATACCTTCGTCACGTGGTTCCCCCAGCCAATCGTACATGGACAGCTTCGACCATTCTCGATGGTTCCCTGTCAATCCCGGGACCACGCCCCTCATCTGGCTCCCCATTGGCTGGGGCCCCGAATGGCTAGGCCAATCACTCCTGATGACCTGTCGTGATGACGCATGGGCCATGGTCCCTATCTCAACCCTTATTGGCTACAAGCAGGACCGGCAAGCCAATCCCCACGTGAACCCTCTATGGCTGTTATTACACTAGTACAGCACACCGGTGTGTTGGAGAGCAAATCAGCAGCATTTACAATTTGAGTACGACGTTTCATAGATTAAGCATATATAATGAACGTTGATTACCATATTAATAACCCTACCGGTAATTGATACCCATTGTAGACACATTCACTGACCCCCCCCCCACTTCGGACAAGAATAGCTAACAAGTGACACATCTATTCCTTTATTGAAGGAACAGAGGATTTTTCCACGAATCTGTCTGCCGCCTGATGATGCCGGTTGTAATTACTGGCGAAACGTCGCACTCAGATTGTAAATGTTGTGGATTTGCTCTCCAACACACCGGTGTGCTGCACTCGTGTATAGTGGTGTGCCGACTAGCGGCCGTAGGGGGTAATTGCGTGTTTGTAACCTGTATGGGCACGACGTTAAGACAGCTACACTTCAACGGCCAGAGGGGGAGATAACTGGGCCAAGGGTCAGCGAGGGGTACCATCTGGGGACTTCCAGAACTCGCTGGAGAGTTCGAGAAAGGGGGCGTGGTCAGGGCGGAGCCACGGTCATGCTGGGAGCATAAAAGGGAGCGGGGAACGGGACTCTGGGCGCCGGTGGGAATCCAGATCGTCTTCGTCGTCGCTGTCGCCCTTACCACCGCTGCGTCGACGTTGCCCGCTAGTAGTCAGCCAGCTATCTAGGGGTCGGCGTCATCGTCGCTAGACAGGCAGCGTTATATAAGTGCTGCCGAGTTTTAGTTGAGTGAGTGCGAGAAGAATAACAAGAAGTTCCTACAGTCAATGTCTCCAGAGTCATTACATTACACTAGTAACGAATTGGCACGTTGTGTTTACGTGACAAACCTTACTTTACGGCTGTGTCAGGTGGTGTTGGGTTTAAGGACACATTTATATTTATGTGATCTAACCCAAAAAAAACCTCTTATGGATGATATTGTTCGCGAAAGCCTCCTCCGTGTTACTTACTTAACTCAGCCCAACGGTGTGTTGGAGAGTAAATCCACAACGTTTATTAATTTGAGCGCAGCAAGGTTTCCTCTGGTAGTTACTTCGACCAGCATCATCGAGCGATGTTGCGGGATGATGCTCGCTGGATGTAATTCCCATCGTGTTCAACGTGTGTCCCCCGCTATGCGTGCCGTGGACTCCCTAACAACGAGTTGCAGGCTCAAGACCTGTTTATTATTCCTCTTGCACTGACTGTCAGCCTCTCTAAATTTCAAAATATATAAATGTAATCTATTATAAATACGATTAAATATTCAAACCGCTTCTGTGCATCGTCTTCAACATGCAGTTGCGTTTGTCGTGCAAATCTAACTCGTATTGTAAATAAATTACAAAATCATCGTGCTGATGACATTAATTCAATCAGAATAGTAAAACTTGACCTTTTGGACAATTCTCTCTTCAGGCCGTTTGTGCCACCGTGCGTACAAGGCACATCTCCCCCTGCTCACTCCGAATTGGCAAATTGGTCCCAAAATATCGCGAGATCCTTGTCCTGGGGGGGAGGGGGGACGGGGGGTTGCTCGTGGGAGGGATGCGTGGGGGGTCATGACAGCCGTGCCCAGCCCACTCGGGAATTTCAGCACACGAAGAAAGTATCGTAAATATTGCATGAGTGACAACGGAGCCCCCCCGTCGTAATTGGGCGTCTGCCAAGTGGTGATTTTAACAATCCGTGCTGCTGTTATATTTGTACGTGGAATAAGGGCCGTGTGTGTATGTGTGTGTCTGTGCGGTAGTGTAGCGGTTAGCGTGCTGCGATATGAACCTGGCGACTATAGTTCGATTCCCGCTTACGGTCAACACCAGTGACGATTATCTAAACTGGTCATGGGCCTCCCCTAGGTCGATTTAGCCTCAAATGAGTACCTGGTGCTGTGTGTAAACATCGCCACTGGGGAGACAAAGGCGTCCGGGCGTGGTTCTCACTAACAGCACTTACCTCAACGGTCAGTTAATACTATGTATCTTTGATTTGTATGTTTTTTTTGTCTCTGGCTGTCGCGAGGTAGCTTGGCGGGATCGGCGCTCGAGTGGCTGGGCGAATTTTAAAGCCAAGGATCTCGCAACTGCCGAAAACCTGGGTTCAAGGCCAAGCACAGTCGTCCGAAATTTCGCTGGGGATTTTTTACCATGCAGCGAGTCACGGATCTCAGGCTGGCCACTTATGGCTGCAATCCCCTCCCCACCGCCAACCCCCCCAAAAAAAAATAATTGCACCGTCTCAAATTTGGTTTGTCACTTAACTTGGCCGATATCCAGGTCAGATGTCATCTTGTGGGGACGTGGTATGACACGCTGGGCTGTGACACCGCTCACTGCAAAAGGCCGCAATGGAAAGTGTCCCACTCGGGTGAACCGCGGCCACTCGTGCGCGCATCTGCAATGGGAATGAGAAGTGCGAATGCTTGGGAATGAGTGGGGATTAGTGGTAATGAGTGTGGCTGAGTGAAGGGTGTATTATTGAGTGCGGGTTGTTTGGAGGTTGCTCGTGTCGGGACACTGACCCAGCGCTTCCGAGCTGCTTGGGGTTCGAATCCAGGATTCATATTTAACTTATATTATTGGGCAAAGTACATCATTCAAATTACACTTTACTGGAGAAAATGCAATTAGATACAAATTGTTAATTACTGTGTGTGAGGTGTGTAATTTAGATCCCAAATTCTAATTGCAAATAAAAGGAGATCACGTGTTGAGTCTGCCCATCATCTCATGTCAAGTCCCCCCACGTGCTCTTCCTTCACAATCTTCCATAGAATTAATAGTGCACCATGGACTCAACATTGCCCATACACTCAACACTGCACCATGGACTCAACACTGCACCATGGACTCAACACTCCCCATAGACGCAACACTTCCCATAGAATATACGGGGAGGGTTTCCACACATCTGTTAGAGCTTTTAACACTAATCGAGTCGCTAACCTTCCTCAAGAGATGCCGCGATAACAAGGTAATACCGATCGCATTTACACTCACATCTGCTGCTGTCACTTCTAACGCTAAACGGATCTTGTTTAGAACCAGCCTTTCACTAATCTCAGAGAGAATTAGATTGCTCCGATTTGAACTTGATAATTTAGACAAGACTCTCTCACAATCACACTTAATATTAACGGATAAAATGTCCACTTCTGATTGGGACCATGTAGATAACATGACAGTCTTCTCTGTTCATTCAATGTCAACCAAATGTAAAATTAACTTGATCGCTAAATTCAACTTCCTGTCAAAAAAGAAGCCAGATCCACAAGTTACAAAGTAAGATGTTAACAAGATTGTCATCAATCAGAGTAACATCCCAATTTCCGACAGCCTAAAATCGGTACTAGCTAAAGGGTTGAATTTCGCAAGTCACCCCTAAACATATCCCAGTGGATGATATTATCTCCCAGGTCGACGTAGCCATCAAAGGCGTGGGACACATCCCGACAGACGTTGCTATATCTAAAATTGCCACCATCCTTAAACATGCTAAGAAACCCAATAGTAACATCAGCAAAGACGAGCGCTCTGAACTCGCAAATTGAAAAAAGAGAGATGACTTAGTCATCCTCTCGGCCGACAAGGGCAATGCTACTGTCATCATGGATAAAACCACATACACCAACACAATCCAGGACCTTAATGATGGCAGTTACACCAAAATCAACAAAGATCCTACTAACAGCCTGACTACAAAAACCAACAATATCATTACCAGTTCAACTTCTCTAATCGAACCAGTCAAACGGTTCGCCCTAAAACCTTCTGCTACTAGACCACCCAGATTGTATGGTCTGTCTAAGATCCATAAAGAAGGCACTCCACTTCGGCCCATCGTTTCCACTATCCACTCACTTATCTACAAACTGGCCTGTTTTCTGTCTGATACCTTGCTTCCATTCACTGGCAGACTACCTCGGCAGTACATAACTCAGCTAACTTGGTCTCTCTAATCAAGGGCATTTCACTGTCTCCAGATGATTTTCTTGTCAGCTTTTATGTAGTTTCTCTGTTACCAATGTTCCTGTGCCCTGACACCTTAGCAATAATTGAAGATTTAGTCCAACAGGGATTGAACCCTGATGTTCCTACTCTGGTTAGGCACTGCCTTACCAACACTTACTTCACCTGGAATGGTACTTTTTACAAACAAAATGAAGGTACCCCCATGGGTTCTCCCTTATCACCAGTGATAGCGAATGATTTAATGGATAAATGTGAAACAGATGCTATCCAGACATCCACCCTACGTCCTTCCTTGTGGAAGAGATATGTAGATGACACTTTCATCATTTGGCCACATGGCCTGCCAGCATTGAACCAATTTCTCAACCACATTAATTCCATACACCCATCCATCAAATTCACCATGGAAATGGAGAAGGATGGTAAGCTACCATTCCTGGATGTTTTGTTTGTGAAGAGATCTGATGGCTCATTGAGAGACACTCTGTGTACAGGAAAGCCACCCACACAGATTCCTATCTGAAACCTGATTCCCACCACCATCCGGCACAGGATAATTCCCTCATCAAAACTACACCATAGGGCCCACTGCATTTCTGACCAACACCACCTAGCCAGTGAACTGGAACACTTACACCAGGCCCTCAAGATGAATGGGTACTCGGACTGCATTATTCGCAAAGCTGTTTCTCCAACCATGGAGAAACAACCCCATGAGACACTGATCAAAACCATCACGTTACCATACATAGCAGGCGTTACCAAAAATATTTCCAAAATTTTAAACAAACACAAGATCCAGGTCCGATTCAGTACAGTACACAAAAGCCGTGATCTAATCCCATCTGTGAAGGATGTAATTCCTGACATGCAATATCCTGGAGTCTACAAACTAAGTTGCACCTGTGGTGGGTGTTCCATTGGGGAAACGAAACGACATATCTCGGACCGTGTTCGCGAGCACAAGTCAGATCTGAAACACGGCAGAACTAATACATCTGCCGTGGCTGACCATTGCTATAAAGCTGTGGGCTCTCATGATATTGTTTTTTCCGAGACTAAGGTACTTTGCAAACCTTCGGGCTACTATCAAAGGTTTGTTCATGAAGCCATCCAGATATATAAACATAGACATAACTTAAGCCGAGAAGATGGATACAAATTTAGAAATCATTGGAAGGATGTTATTGACCAGGTAAAACCTTAACTGCTTTATGGTGTTGCCTTCATTTCCACATCTCCTGTTGCTTCAGCTCCCCACTCCCAGCCCTGCCCACTTCCCTCACCCCCCCCTCCCCCCCCCCCGGCATTTTGTCTGCTCGTCCTCTAAACGTTTTCGCTGCACTCCCCTCCCCCTATCCCCCCCTCTCTATCTCTCCCCCACCTCCTTTGCTCCTCCCCCCTCTCTTACCTATATAGCCTCTTGTTACAGCAGCCCTTTTGCCCACTTCAGCAATTGTTTCTTGCTGTGGTTGTCCCACCTGATGACGGGCGCTTGTGTTGCGCCCGAAACGTCGTGATTTAATTTATTTTATTTTATACCTACTTGATTTTACCGAAAGAACCAAAGAATACTGCCCATAGACTCAACACTGCACCATGGACTCAACACTGCCCCATTGACTCAACACTGCACCATGGACTCAACACTGCCCATAGACTCAACACTGCCCATATATTCTTAGGTTTTTTCGGTAAAGTCACGTAGGTAAAACATCAAAATTAATAAAAATAAAATAAAGATCACGACGTTTCGGAGACAACACAAGTCTCCGTCATCAGCTAATCTGGCTGTGACGGTCCCACCTGTTGACGGAGACTTGTGTTGCCTCCGAAACGTCGTGATCTTTATTTTATTTTATTTTTATTAATTTTGATGTTTTACCTACGTGACTTTACCGAAAAAACCTAAGAATATGAATCCTTGCAGTCACGAAAGCTTCAAATCTAGAATTACTGCCCATATACTCAACACTGCACCATAGACTCAACACTGCCCATAGACCCAACATCTCCCCTGTACATGAAGCAGTCCTCCTTCCGTTCCGCTCTCAAAGCCTCACCACCTTTTCTCCATCACCCATCCCCTTCCTCTTCCCTCCCCTTGCCCCTCCACTTCTTCCCGTCCCTCCCCTGTAGCCCTGTCGTGACCCTCACGTGCCCTCCGAAACGGTCACTCATTCCTCATCCCTTGTCTTTTAACTCACTCTCGTTTTGTTACAGCTTTTAAACACTATAAAGCGCCTTGAGCTAAGGTGCACAATATAGATATAAAATAAAAGATAATATATCGCCATGGCCCATCGGGCGTGAGCTCGTGGTGGGCCGACGGTGGCTCGCAATGCAAGACAACGTTCGGTGGTGCCCTGCACATGCGAGGGAGCCCTTTAAGCAACACTCACAACAACTCCACATCACGCGAAAGTTTGAATAAGTATAATATGCGATAACAATGATGTCTAGTACTTAACTGTGGTGTGTGGCGGGCAGGGTGGGGCTGTGTGAAGTTCAACAGCACGTGCTTTCCTGAACGAGCGAGCAACGGAGCCGATTGCCCGTTGGAAACCCTGCTGGGAGGGTGCGACGTTGTAGGCGGATCCGCTGAACCTCGAGTTGCACCGTACGCAGCCCAGCCATGCCACTCGGAGTGTGCGCAACCCTCGCACGTGGCTCCATCGTGCGTCGATAGTCGCGGTCCGAGGGGAACGGGTTGGCCCGAGGTCCAATGTTTTAGCCGCACGCCACTCAACCCCCGCAGTCGGTTGTGATGACATTGTTGATGTCCAGCCGAGTCGCCGATGAACGGCCGCCATCTTTCACTCGACTGTCACTTAAATGCGCTCGACATTTCGGCTCCGATGAGCAACACAATTTTAGTTTATTTGCCCTGCGATGCTCTTTGTAGTGTGTACTGTGTGTAGTGAACTCCAGAGGTTTTCGACTTATTTTTAGAAGCGGGGGTGGGGGGCCACTTTTTCCAATAAGACATCATCAGTATGAGGGCCGCCACATAATTTGACACCGTTGTTGGGTTAGACGGCAGCACGATGATGATTGTGACGGGGGGTGTTTTCACTCTTTGTGTATTGTCAGGGGTCGCATGTCAGGGTCGGCACTAAAGGCCACCAGGGGCCGCCAATGGCCCGCGGTGGCCTTGCAATGAAGAACGCCGCTGTAGACAAGATGAGTTCCTAGAGTGGAGAGGAGAGCGATTGAAGGAGCCAAGGCGCAGTGGTGTCGTCTTCTGACAAAAAGGCGGTGCCTCTGCTTGTCGTGATTTTAGAATGGAGATCGTCTTCATCTCATGATGTGCAACCGATGGCGAAATGGGAGACCGATGAGATGCATGCTGTTGATTGAACCAAAAGAAATAGAGCCTGGTTTGATTGCAAGCGGCCAAATCCCTGATTGGAGTATCTTTGGATCCTCAGCAGTGCCAAATGTGTAACTTCAACCAGGACGATGAGGTTCGGAAAGCCAAACGGAGTTCACAAAAAAAGGTGCAAACACCTCCTCCGTAATACAGGATTTTTGTTGGGTTGCAGCGCATGAATATAAATGTGTCGTTTAACCCGCCACCACCCGATACACAGCCAATTTGTAAGGTGTGTCGCATTAACAAAACATGGCAATTCGTTACATGGCAATGCGTTACTAGGGGGGTAAAACCCACAGCATTTACAATTCGAGTACGATGTGTCGCCAGCAATTACAACCAGCGTCATCCAGCGGACAGCCAGATTTGTGGAGAAATCATCCTGCTTCGGTCTTAAACGAAAGGAGAAACGTGATAATATAGGTCACGAAAAGCCTACGCATTAAATAAACAAATCCCTGCGAGAGACCTGGCGCCTAGGATCCCCGGGTTCCGTCCTCCATGAAGCTTCTGGGCCACAACCCTTACCCAAATTCGCACGCAAACAACCACCCATCCATCCATCTTTATACTCCCAAACGAGGTCCCTGAGATCTTCGGATCGACTTCTTCTCACTACTACTGAGGCCAAGGCTCATTTCCTGCAGGGCCTTTGCCAGTGCAGCTCCCAAGCTTTGGAGCAACGTTTTTGCCTCTGCTCCTAACACGATCAGAGTTGTTGGATATGTGTAAGTCCGTCGTGAACACTCACCTCTGTAAACTGGCATTCACCCCCTCCACCCCCAGTTCAGACCGTTTACCCCGCTGCTGGTTCTGTTCATTTCCTGTTTTCCATACACGGTTGCGCTTTGGGGTCTACAGAAACGAAATGTGCCTTACAAATTTCAATTATTGGTATTATTAATGACAGCAGATGCGGAAATTTGATGATGATGATGATGATGGTGGTGGACGGCCCGCAAAATCGTATCACCACCTCCACGCGGTACCGGCTGGATTCCAACCAACGGTGAGGGTCTTTGGCGTCAGATGGAGCGACCCACCGGCCAAAGAATTTCTGTGTCGCATCTATGGCAACGTCACATCAACTTGGAACAAGCTAGGGCGTCCCCTGGGGGAAACGCGTGCCGTCCTCGCCCAAACGACGCGAGAAGTGGACGAGGGCTACCTGCTCATGTACGGGGCAGGCTAAAGAAGTTAGTCCGACTACGGCTGGGAACACTCAACATCGGAACATTGACAGGGAGAAGTCGAGAATTGTCAGCTGCCCTAAAGGCCCATCGTATCGACATCGTATGCATCCAAGAAACGAAGTGGAGTGGAGCAAAGGATACAAACTGTTCTACAACGGTGAAAGAAACACCAAGAACGGCGTTGGAATCGCAGTCAGCCAAAATATACGAGACAACGTCGTGGCCATCCACCATGTTTCCAACTGCCTCATGTCCATCAAAATCGACTCAAACGACCTACGCCTCCTGGTGGTATCTTGTTATGCGCCGCAGCCTGACTGCCCAGCAGATACCAAGGAGGAATTTTGGGAACAATTTGATGGACACATGCAATCGATAAACGGAGAAGAGCAGTTAGTAATTGGTGGAGACCTAAATGGACACGTTGGAAACGCTCGGGATGGATACCCTCGAAACCATGGTGGCCAAGGATATGGTACCCGGAACGATGAGGGAAACCGAGCCCTGGACTTTGCGGAAGCCCATGATCTTGTCCTCGCCAACACCTTCTTCAAGAAGAGACCGTCCCATCTCATTACGTACGCCAGTGGTGGGAGATCAACTCAAATTGATTACTGGCTTGTCAAGCAGGATAAGCTGAAAACGGTGACAAACACTAAAGTCATACCATCGGACAACATCGCCCCACAACATCGCATCCTGGTCATGGCCATGAAAATGGACATTGGCCAGCGACATCGCCCACCAACAACGGGACAGCAGCGAATTAAGTGGTGGCGGATGAAGGAATGCAAGGATCAGCTGAGAGTCGCCCTCAATCAGATTGACGTGAACACCAATCGACCAGCGAATGCGATTTGGGAAGATCTCGCCGGCCAACTGTGCACAGCAGCAACGGAAGCACTGGGGCTAACTAAGCCGGGAAAACGCTTCATTGACAAGCAAATATGGTGATGGAACGAAGAAGTGCAGCTAGCAGTGAAAGAGAAGAAGCTCGCTTTCAAGAAGTGGCGCCAAACGCTCGCAGATCTGGATTACCAACACTACAGAAACTGAAAATCAGCAGCGAAGTGAGTAGTAGCAGCGGTGAAATTAGCTCAATACGACCAACTGTATGTCGAACTGGACAACCCAGAAGGTGCCAATAAGATCTATCGACTGGCAGAGGCGCGCCATCGTTCGACGCAGGATATTGGTCAGGTTAAATGCATAAAGGATGAGATTCACAGCGCTCTCAGAGACCCGCACGCCATCCTTTAACACTGGAACGACTGCTTCTCTGGAATCTGCAACCAGGAATTTCCCCACCCACCGATTATTAGCGCTGAACACGTCCTCGGTCCCGTTTTGCCTATCACCATCATCGGAGTGGAACAAGCTATCAAGAGAATGAAGAATGGGACACCCCGAGCAGAGTCCCCTGTGTCCTGCAGTGTCACGGCCGGCTTGTCTGTAAAAAGCACGACAGGCGCTCTTGCAGGGTCAACAGGCACAGGCAAGGGTGCGTCGGCAGCAACAGACCCCGGCAAGGCAACATCAGGAGATGACACATCCGTTCGAGGGGCCACATATGGTTTCAAGCGAGACGTGTGAACGTACCAACGCCGAGATCCAAACCGAACGCGTGCAGACTGTGGGTTGGGAACCTCGATGAGGCGAACAGGCCCTTGCCATGGTTTATGTAATTTAGGAGAGGTCCCTGGCCGCACCTGTGGGCAATGCAGCCAGGCCATGTCCCCCACCTTCTAGGGGCACTCCCCCTTAGAGCGTCGAGCGCACCGTTGTTCCGGGCCTGGGCTTTGGCCGTAGCCATGCGGGCCCCTTCCCGCGCCTCAGTGACACGGCGAATGGTGTCCTGAATGTAATCAGGAAGAGGTTTAGTAGGTCCCCTCACTCCTGTTCCCAACTGCACATCCATCGGCGGCACGTTTTCGCGACCGTACATAAGGAAAAACGGCGAATATCCTGTAGCCGCATGCGGCGTCATCCGGTATGCCGAGAGTACCCCAGGGATATGCAAATCCCAATCTGATTGTTTTTCACTCACCGTGTGACACAGCATGGCGGACAAAGTCCGATTTAGCCATTCGACCATACCATCCGTCTGTGGGTGCTAGGGAGATGTCCGTATCTTTTTAGCTCCCAAAGCCGCGCACACGTCACCCAACAATTTTGAAGAAAAATTTCGGACTTGATCTGTGAGGAGCCTCTCTGGCGCCCCCTTGTCCATAACGTACCCAAATAGAAAGGCGTCTGTAATGGACGCCGCTGACTGGTCGGGCAAGGGCCAGGCCATCGGCCAGCGGGAGAGGTACTCCACCCCAACTAGCAAGTATTTATTGCCTTTAGCGGATGGCGGGAAGGGTCCCAAAATATCTAACGCCACCAGTTCATTAACTCGAAACACCTGAATAGACTGTATCGGCGGCACATATGGGTGTTTAGGTGGCTTCCGCCGGGCACAATCGGGACATGCACGAACGTGACCGACGATATCTGTTGTCATGCCATGCCAAAAGTAATCTCGCTGCAACGTCAATAGGGTCTTCTGCACCCCCAGATGTAAGAGCGTGTCGCAATGCAGAGTCCTAATTAATTCGTACCGCAAGGATGCCGGTACAACCAGACGCCAGCGTTCCTGTAACCCTTCCCTCCACATCAGCAGACCATCACGGAGAGCGGTTTCCGGCGTACCCCCCGAACCCGGTCCCCCACTCTCCTTCGCAGTCCGATTCCGTAAGGTCACCAATGAATCGTCCAGCATTTGTTCCCGAATCCACACAGCCCTTGGAAGATTCAAAACCCCATCAGCCGGTCCCGGCCCCATTGGAGCCTCAGGCACCTCGACCGCCAACGCAACAGGCTGAGGGGGATGCTGGATCGGCACACACCTATGCGTCCCGGACGCGCACGCGCAAGGAGATCGCTGCGGCAACCTAGAGAGCACGTCCGCATTCGCATGACGCACCCCCTTCCGATGGTGAATTTGAAAGGAGAATTCTTGCAGCGTGTCCAACCACCGCGCCAGCTGGCCGGATGGTTGGTCCACCTTGAGAGCATACTGCAAGGCCGCATGATCCGTGCGCAGAATAAACGAACGGCCGTAGAGATACGGTCGAAATTGGCGGAGAAAGTAAACAATAGCCAAAAGTTCTCGGCGAGTGACGCAGTAGCGGGTTTCTGCGGGAGACAAAACCCGGCTACCGTGCGCCACCACGCGCTCCACACCGCCTTTGGACTGAGACAACACGGCCCCAATGCCCGTGTCACTCGCGTCCGTATCCAGAATGAAGGGGTGATCAAAATCTGGATAATCCAACGTCGGCGCCGTAGCCAACGGATCGCGCAGGCCTTGAAACGCCGCCTCTTCTGGCGGTCCCCAAGCAAATTTCCGTCCTTTACCCATAAGGAGGTGCAAGGGCCTCACGATCGTCGCAAAATTCTGAACAAACCTACGATAATATGAGGCAAACCCCAAAAACCGACGCATATCCCCCACCGTGGCTGGGGTTGGCCAGTCACGGATGCACGCTGTCTTGTCCGGATCCATGGCAACCCCGTCCGCACTAACGATATGTCCCAAATAGCGCATGGACCGTTGCAGTAGGTGACATTTCTTAGGTTTGAATTTCAAATTAGCAGAACGCATCCTGGCGAACACTGCCTCCAACCTCAGTAAATGCTCATCAAATGTGCGGCTGAAGACGATAATATCGTCTAAATATATCAGACATGTCTCCCACTGCAACCCCGTTAATACCAGTTCCATCAACCTCTGAAATGTGGCAGGGGCAGCATTTAACCCCATCGGAAGACAATTAAATTGAAATAACCCCTGCGGCGTACAGAAAGCAGTCTTTTCCCGCGAGGACTCGTCAAGGGAAAGCTGCCAGAATTCCGAAGAGAGATCCAGCGTCGAAAAGAACTTCGCCCCCGACAAGGCATCGAGGGAGTCGTCCATACGCGGCAGGGGGTACGCATCTGCCACGGACACTTTATTCAATTTCCGAAAATCAACACAAAATGGCAATTTCCCGTCTTTCTTTTTAACCAAGACAACAGGCGCGCCCCATGGGCTGTTAGATGGAGATATTATGTCCGCAGCCAACATGTCATCCACTGCCCCTCGAACATGATCTCGCTCCGCCGGACTCATCCGATGCGAGTTTAACTGAATAGGGGCAGCGTCCCCTGTGTCAATATGATGGGAAAGCAATGAGGTGCGTCCCAAGTCCAAATCGTCTGAGCTAAACACGTCAGAATAACTCAACAATAACTTACGAAGCGCGCAACGTTGGTCCCCGGAAAGGGAAGGATTTTCCCAGCACAATTCGGCGATCCAGCGATTATCTGCGGCCCCAGGGCCCGAAACACCGGCAACCATGACCTGGCTGCCCAGATAATCCTGGGCCGTAAACGCCGTAGTGGCATGTGCCACAACCGTACCAGCTGGCACACACACGTTTTCGGTACTCCCATTAAGCACCTGCAAAAATGGCTGCTGGTCCGGCCGGACAATAGTTTGCGCCCCGACGAGCGCTGATCTGCCCGTTATGGTGGCGGACGGCGACAACAAAACCCCAAATGCACCTTCACGACCAGGCACAGATTTCCGATATCGCAAAGGGATAAGCATCTGTGAGCCAGGTGGAATGTCAACAGATACCTCGGACAGCGCCTGCACCTGGCCGACCGGAGCAGGTCGCCCCCAGGGCGACGGCAGAAATGTAATTTTACGACCCCCCAGCAATTCAATACAGTTTTCATTCATTCTAATTAGAATGGGCATTTTGGCCAGAAAATCAGTTCCCAACGAACAAGGAACCGCAAGGGACCTCGAAATTAACACAATTCCCGAGGCCGACACTCCCCCGATAGATATATTGGCATCCACCTGGCCCACAATGCCCATACTACCCCCGTTCGCCGCGACGCAGGAATCGTAAACCGGACGCACAGCCTCTGGTGGGATGCCCAACAGATGGAAAATTACATCCGATATAATGGTCGCGGACGCCCCGGAGTCCACTAAAATATGCACGTCAACCCCCTGTATAGAACCAGGTACAGTGGACGAACCAGTAGTGGCCGCGACGACCCGCCGTGCCAATTTACGCCACTGCGTTACCGAGCGACATGGCCCAGTCGATGGCCTCTCGTTATTAACAACACCGGATCGCGCGACAATGGTGATGAATGAGGTGTCAAGCCTTGCCGGGTGTCTGGTGCGCACCGACTTGCCTGTCCTGGAGGATCCTTCCACGGCGCGTCCACTGTCGAGGCCTCCTGCTGGGGCGGACCTGGGATACGGGCCCAGCAGTCCCTGGCGTAATGACCCTTACGACCGCAGCGGAAGCAGTCGATGTCGTTGCGCCGCGCCACAGGCCCCCTGTCCCGACGCTCCCGCGTCGGCGGCGCAGATCGCGGCCCCGGTCTACTGTGGGCCGACCACTGAGCAGAGGCGGCTGTCAGCTCCTGCGGGCCCCCCCCCCCCGTCAGGAACGTACACCGCCTTCTTGGGATCCTAATCCACGGCACCTCCCTCGATGATGGGCCCCCCCGTCCACGCCATGACTTGCTTCCAACGGCGCAGATTGAACTGGGCATCCAGACATTTAGCGGCCGCCCGCGATGTCAGCTTTTCGTGGCCACACACCGGCATAGGGATCCCCAAATGCCGTGACAGCTCGAGCATTTTTCCCAAAATGAGGGGTTCGAGTAGGTCAGGCTCCTTCTCCGGGTATGCGGCCATGGCTAACTCCAAGACAGCACCCCTGTATGCCACCGGCGACTCCTCGGGTGCTCGCTGGCGTTGAACAAACCGGCGATGAGCATCATCCGGTGGCTCGTATGCATCTGCCATCTCGTCGAAAACTCCTCTCAACGTTTTCATCTTCTCGGCCTTTATAGAACGGAAGAATCGTACTGACTCATCGTCGAGAAGAGTTGGTAGAACCTCCAATGCCTCAGCATCAGTCCACCTAGCGGAGCGCACCGCCGCCAAAAAACTGCAGGCGAAAGCACTCCAATCGCCACCGACGGAGAATTCTTTAACCGTTGTCAAATTACGACTGCGACTCCTTGTTGTGCCGTCCTCAGCAGATGACTCATCACGCGGCATATTCAAAATGGCGTCGCATCGCAACGTGTCCAAGATGGCGGCCCCCCGCCGCGGAGAGCGCAAGATGGCGGCTTCCCGCCGTTCTTCCCCTGCCACGCCCAAGATGGCGTCTTCGTGCCACGTGGCAGCTGGCGCTGACAGCGCAGGCAAGGCGGCGGCCTGCAGATCACCACCGGGCCTCCCCGACGCCGTCCTCGGCGTGACGAGCTCGCACAGTTGCGCCAGCACAATTTTCAAGGTCTCCAGCTGCGCCGCCTTCTGTCTCCATCGTAAGTCCGCGTCCTCCGGCGCGGACGGGTCCACCGACGCGGCGACATCTTGTACACCCGGACCCGTACTCGTTCCCGCGTGGATCTCCTCTTACATCGCAGGCAGGTCCACCGCCTCAGGAAGGTCGTCGTCGTCGGATGATGTAGCAGATGATGGCGCAGGAATATTATTTCTTCTGAGCTGTTTTGACATGCCGTTTCACTTCTGACACCAGTGTAATAAAGGACTCTTCCACTGTGTCTGTCTCCGTTGTCCTTTATTCGTGTTCTTACAACTTGTCCCACACGGCCCTCGCTCAGAGCCTCCCCGCTTAGCAGCTCGACAGCTGCCGTCGCTCCCGTAGCCTTTCTCCACTCCGATGCAGCTCCGCTGCAGGTTTCCTTGTGCAGCCTTTCAGCTGCTCTCACTGCAGCTCCGCCGCTGCTCTCCGTTCCTCCCGTGCCCGGTCACCGCTGGCCGACAGTGCCGAGTCTCACCGCGTGGCGATCTCGCCACTCTCCACCCTCTGCCCTGCGTGGCCTCACCCTGTCTCTATTCCAATACTCTCCTCCCGTCTCTTCCGGTTCTCTCCCTTAAGAGCTTACCCCTCTCTCTCACGTGACCTAACCCCTCCCCCCTTGTCGTCATATACGCGAGGCTGTTTACGCCCGCATTACAGAAGGAACGTTTGGACGAAAACGGGATGAGGTTCAACATCAAAAAGACAGAGTATATGGAGTGTGGCCCCCAAACTGACGGCACCATCAGCATTGACGGAGAAGATCTGAAGAAAGTAACGGAATTTAAGTACCTGGGCTCCACCATCAGCTCAGATGGAAGCATCACGACTGATGTGAGGTTACGAGTCAATGCGGCATGGATGAAGTGGAGGCAAGTCACCGGAGTCCTCTGTGATCGGAAAATGCCGGATAGGCTGAAGGGAAAAATTTACAAGACCATCGTCCGACCGGTGGCACTCTATGGATCCGAGTGCTGGCCAGCCACAACTGTACACGAACAAGCCCTCCATGCCATGGAGATGAGGATGCTCAGATGGAGCCTTGGACTGACTCGATGGGATCGTGTCATGAGCGAAGACATTCGGAAGCGACTTGGTGTGGCCCCCATTGCGGAAGATGCTTGAGGCAAGGCTTCGGTGGTACGGCCATGTGATGCGAAGTGAAGAGTCATCAGTGGCCAAGACTGCCATGCGTATTGAGCCAGAGGGCCGCCGTCCACACGGATGGATGGATCGAATAAAGGAAGACATGAAGACGGTAAACACATCCCCCGAAGATGCCCTGGACTGAGCCAAATGGAGAAGACAATGCCGAAAAGCGGACCCTGTGCCACAGCGGGAACAACGCTAGGAAGAAGAAGAAGATGATGGTGGTGGACGATGGTGATGCGCAAATGAGAAATTATAAAATCTCCCATGCGTGACTGTGGTCACCAACTCAAACACATCACTGAACGTTATAACGGCTCAATGCCCGAGTCACAGATACGAAGCAGGAGGCATCACCACAGCAACACACCACTCAGTTACACCCGACACAATCATCATGCATCGTAAACCACCGCAATGTAACATCACACAGCGGTTTCTCTACATCGACATGGGCGCATACGAAGAAGAATCTGTAGACTCACACTGAGACTCATAGACTCATATAGAGACGAAAAGACTCACATAGAGATCAATAGACTCACATAGAGACCCATAGACTCACATAGAGACCCATTGACTTACACCAATTGTCATAGACTCAAACCGAGACCCATATACTCACATTGAGACCCAAAGACTCACATTGAGACCCATAGTCTCACATAGAGACCCATAGATTAACATAAAGACCCATAGACCCATACAGAGATCCATATACTCACATAGAGACCCACAGACTCACACCGATACCCATGGACTCACACTGATACCCATAGAATCGCATAGAGACCCATGCATTCACATAGAAACCCACAGACTCATATAGAGACCTATAGACCCACATAGAGACCCAATGATTCACATAAAGACCCATAGACTCACATAGAGACCCATTGACTTACACCAATTGTCATAGACTCAAACCGAGACCCACATACTCACATTGAGACCCATAGACTCACATTGAGACCCATAAACTCACATAAAGACCCATAGATTAACATAAAGACCCATAGACCCATACAGAGACCCATATACTCACATAGAAACCCACAGACTCACACCGATACCCATGGACTCACACTGATACCCATAGAGACCCATGAATTCACATAGAAACCCACAGACTCATATAGAGACCTATAGACTCACATAGAGACCCAATGATTCACATAAAGACCCATAGACTCACATAGAGACCCATACATCCACATAGAGACCCATAGACCCATACAGAAACCCATAGACTCACATAGAGACCCATATACTCACACCGATACCAATGGAGTCAAACCTAGACCCATAGACTCACATCTAGACCCATAGACTCACAAAGAGACCCATAGAATCACATAGAGACCCATGAATTCACATAGAAACCCACAGACTCACATAGAGACATATAGACTCACATAGAGACCCAATGATTCACATAGAGACCCATAGACCCATACAGAAACCCATAGACTCACATAGAGACCCATAGATTAACATAAAGACCCATACAGAGACCCATACACTAACATAGAGACCCACAGACTCACACCGATACCCATGGACTCACACTGATACCCATATAATCGCATAGAGACCAATGAATTCACATAGAAACCCACAGACTCATATAGAGACCTATAGACTCATAGAGACCCAATGATTCACATAAAGACCCATAGACTCGCATAGAGACCCATAGACTCACATAGAGACCCATTGACTTACACCCATTGTCATAGACTCAAACCGAGACCCATATACTCACATTGAGACCCATAGACTCACATTGAGACCCATAGACTCACATAGAGACCCATAGATTAACATAAAGACCCATAGACCCACACAGAGACCCATATACTCACATAGAGACCCACAAACTCACACCGATACCCATGGACTCACACTGATACCCATAGAGACCCATGAATTCACATAGAAACCCATACACTCATATAGAGACCTATAGACTCACATAGAGACCCAGTGATTCACATAAAGACCCATAGACTCACATAGAGACCCATAGATTAACATAAAGACCCATAGACCCATACAGAGATCCATATACTCACATAGAGACCCACAGACTCACACCGATACCCATGGACTCACACCGATACCCATAGAATCGCAGAGAGACCCATGCATTCACATAGAAACCCACAGACTCATATAGAGACCTATAGACTCACATAGAGACCCAATGATTCACATAAAGACCCATAGACTCACATAGAGACCCATTGACTTACACCAATTGTCATAGACTCAAACCGAGACCCATATACTCACATTGAGACCCATAGACTCACATTGAGACCCATAAACTCACATAAAGACCCATAGATTAACATAAATACCCATAGACCCATACAGAGACCCATATACTCACATAGAGACCCACAGACTCACACCGATACCCATGGACTCACACTGATACATATAGAGACCCATGAATTCACATAGAAACCCACAGACACCTATAGAGACCTATAGACTCACATAGAGACCCAATGATTCACATAAAGACCCATAGACTCACATAGAGACCCATAAATCCACATAGAGACCCATAGACCCATACAGAAACCCATAGACTCACATAGAGACCCATATACTCACACCAATACCAATGGAGTCAAACCTAGACCCATAGACTCACAGCTAGACCCATAGACTCACAAAGAGACCCATAGAATCACATAGAGACCCATGAATTCACATATAAACCCACAGACTCACATAGAGACCTATAGACTCACATAGAGACCCAATGATTCACATAGAGACCCATAGACCCATACAGAAACCCATAGACTCACATAGAGACCCATAGATTAACATAAAGACCCATAGACCCACACAGAGACCCATATACTCACATAGAGACCCACAAACTCACACCAATACCCATGGACTCACACTGATACCCATTGAGACCCATGAATTCACATAGAAACCCATACACTCATATAGAGACCTATAGACTCACATAGAGACCCATAGATTAACATAAAGACCCATACAGAGACCCATACACTCACATAGAGACCCACAGACTCACACCGATACCCATGGACTCACACTGATACCCATATAATCGCATAGAGACCCATGAATTCACATAGAAACCCACAGACTCATATAGAGACCTATAGACTCACATAGAGACCCAATGATTCACATAAAGACCCATAGACTCGCATAGAGACCCATAGACTCACATAGAGACCCATTGACTTACACCCATTGTCATAGACTCAAACCGAGACCCATATACTCACATTGAGACCCATAGACTCACATTGAGACCCATAGACTCACATAGAGACCCATAGATTAACATAAAGACCCATAGACCCACACAGAGACCCATATACTCACATAGAGACCCACAAACTCACACCGATACCCATGGACTCACACTGATACCCATAGAGACCCATGAATTCACATAGAAACCCATACACTCATATAGAGACCTATAGACTCACATAGAGACCCAGTGATTCACATAAAGACCCATAGACTTACATAGAGACCCATAGATTAACATAAAGACCCATACAGAGACCCATACACTCACATAGAGACCCACAGACTCACACCGATACCCATGGTCTCACACTGATACCCATATAATCGCATAGAGACCCATGAATTCACATAGAAACCCACAGACTCATATAGAGACCTATAGACTCACATAGAGACCCAATGATTCACATAAAGACCAATAGACTCGCATAGAGACCCATAGACTCACATAGAGACTCATTGACTTACACCCATTGTCATAGACTCAAACCGAGACCCATATACTCACATTGAGACCCATAGACTCACATTGAGACCCATAGACTCACATAGAGACCCATAGATTAACATAAAGACCCATAGACCCACACAGAGACCCATATACTCACATAGAGACCCACAAACTCACACCGATACCCATGGACTCACACTGATACCCATAGAGACCCATGAATTCACATAGAAACCCATACACTCATATAGAGACCTATAGACTCACATAGAGACCCAGTGATTCACATAAAGACCCATAGACTTACATAGAGACCCATAGATTAACATAAAGACCCATACAGAGACCCATACACTCACATAGAGACCCACAGACTCACACCGATACCCATGGTCTCACACTGATACCCATATAATCGCATAGAGACCCATATACTCACATTGAGACCCATAGACTCACATTGAGACCCATAGACTCACATAGAGACCCATAGATTAACATAAAGACCCATAGACCCACACAGAGACCCATATACTCACATAGAGACCCACAAACTCACACCAATACCCATGGACTCACACTGATACCCATTGAGACCCATGAATTCACATAGAAACCCATACACTCATATAGAGACCTATAGACTCACATAGAGACCCATAGATTAACATAAAGACCCATACAGAGACCCATACACTCACATAGAGACCCACAGACTCACACCGATACCCATGGACTCACACTGATACCCATTGAGACCCATGAATTCACATTGAGACCCATAGACTCACATTGAGACCCATAGACTCACATAGAGACCCATAGATTAACATAAAGACCCATAGACCCACACAGAGACCCATATACTCACATAGAGACCCACAAACTCACACCGATACCCATGGACTCACACTGATACCCATAGAGACCCATGAATTCACATATAAACCCCTACACTCATATAGAGACCTATAGACTCACATAGAGACCCAGTGATTCACATAAAGACCCATAGACTCACATAGAGACCCATAGATTAACATAAAGACCCATAGACCCATACAGACATCCATATACTCACATAGAGACCCACAGACTCACACCGATACCCATGGACTCACACTGATACCCATAGAATCGCATAGAGACCCATAGACTCACAAAGAGGCCCATAGAATAACATAGAGACCCATACATTAATATATAAACCCATAGTCTCATATAGAGACCCATATGCTCACATAGAGACCCAATGATTCACATATAGACTCACATAGAGACTCATATATTCACATAGAGACCCATAGACCCATACAGAGACCCACAGACTCACATAGATACCCATAGACTCACACCGATACCCATGGACTTAAACCGAGACCCATAGACTCACACCGAGACCCCTAGACTCACAAAGAGACACAAAGAATCACATAGAGACCCATAAATTCACACAGAGACCCACAGCCTCATAGAGACACCCATAGACTCATATAGAGACCCATAGATTCACACAGAGAACCATACATTCACACAGAGACCCTTTGACTCGCACATATATTTTTTATAAAAGGAGCCATTATCACAGTGATGCACTCCGCTACTGCAACGGGATCATCTTGGCTCATAAACCATACCGATGTATCATCACAGCTGCTGCTCTACATCAACATCACCAGCCAAACGAAGCAGAAGGAGAGCCAACTCCGAACCCGGGCTGTGCCAGTTACTCATTCGACCTCTCGTGTACAGCCACGGCCAAGAGAGGGCAGCACATTCACAGCAAGCGGTTAGGACCTTGACTTGCATCACCACCAGCGGCGCTAGGCTCATCTCTGTAATGAGGTTACGTGAAGTCCTCGCTTAACGCGGTGGTCTTCACACACGACACGTTTTCGCTCTGAAGTGGGGATCTTCCATTTGGGAACGCTTCTTGCCCAGAGCCGAATTCGCATCGTTGCAATGCGGAATACACACACCGTTATAACGTGGAAAGAGCACCGATATAACGTTAACGCACACCGCTATAATGTGGAACGAGCATCGTTATAACACGGAACGTGCGCACCATTATAACGCGGAACGAGCCCCGTTATAATGCGGAATGTACACACCATTATAACGTGGAATGCACACACCATTATAACGCAGAACGCATGCACCGTCATAATGCGGAACGAGTACGGTTATAAAGCAGAATGCGCACACCGTTATAACGTGGAATGCACACAGTTATAAAGCGGAACGCACACACCATTATAACGCGGAACGCACACACCATTATAACGCGGAACGCACACACCATTATAACGCGGAACGCACAAACCGTTATAACACGGAATGCACACACCGTTATAACACGGAACGCGCACCGTTATACCGCGGAACGCGCACCGTTGTAACCACTTTCTCCAGCTGCGCGGCTGAGCGGTACGACACAGTATGCACAATGATTTAATCACTCGGCGGCATAACGTCAATGATTTGTCCCGCCATCTCACTGTGTGTACTTGCATCGTATATCGCCAAACTGTATCGTTAAATTATGTATGAGGACATGTTTTTGCTTATTATAGCTTTGCAGCTTTGTTAATTCACCGCCAGATGAAGGCCTCCCCATGCTATATCAGTCACGCGGTGGTGCTTTGACCATACTTCACGGCTGGTCCATCACTCGCCACTGACATTGGCCGGGGCCAGGAATTGAACTCAAGGGCGAGCTCAAAGCACAGTCGGCGAATCGCTGTAGCACCTGCGTCAACGCACCACCACGCCTCAGCGACAAACGGGTTTTCATCCACACAGCACGGATACGTGACATCTGGGTTCACCTCTGAGGTCGCGAGGCGACAACGACACGTCCACACCCACTCCCCCCCCCCCCCCCGCGAACTCGCGGGGGGGGGCTCTGGGCATGAGGAGCTCACCAACAGCGCGTCCAGTGGCGTAGCTATCGAGAGTGCGCGCAGGCAGTGCAACTGCGCCAGAGCCCACGTGGGTGCGCGGGGGGTGGCGACTCCACTTGTTGATGCGCTACACGAGGACGCGTGATGGTTAACACAGAGAGAGAGAGTTCAACGGTACTCGTGTAGAGTACGGATCCACTCGAGTAGAGCACGGATCGACTCTCTGTATATCGGCTAATATTTTTTTTACCGTATACACCTAATGGGTCGCCAACCAAAATAATAATAATAAGGGACGTTTTTTCGGACTCTGTACAAAAAACTCCTCAATATTTCAAGAGTCGCACTGCTACATGAATAACGTGGCATCACGAAGCAGTCCTTAAAGAGCCCCATACGGCTCCGGAGCCGCATGTTGCCGACCCCTGGGTATCGACCAAACGGACGACAGATTCCTCAGTCGGCACGAGGTCCAATATCAAACCTGTGCTGTATCGAGCAATGAAGTTTAACACAATGCCACCGGATCTCGTCACAGATCAATTCCTGCCACCCAGCAGACACAGAGAAACGGCAATTCCCTGACTGTCCGGGTCAACCCCAGGCAGGTGGCGACCCGAGTTGTACATCATCTCAAGACGACGCGTCGGATTAATGAGCGAATGGCCTGGCGAGGTTAGCCTTGAGAAAAATGAATTCGAGGTCACATCGGGCAGCGATCATCTTTAGAGACACACGAGGAGCGGCCAAAGAGAAGGAGCGCCCCCCCCCCCACACACTCACCATGAGTGTGCAAGTGAGCTGTGAGCAGGAAGCGCCGAGTCACAGTGGCGCTGTTTACGGACGATGTCCCCCCCCGCCCGCCACCCTTGGGTCCCGAGGGTCACGTCCGCTCAGCCGACCGTGACGCACGCAGACTTCACAGCAAACTCAGAGCGCGCGGCGGAGACCAGGAGCCACGCAACTCCTTGCCCATGCACTTAAACTGTTTTTTTTTACCAGGTTTAAGGCCAAACTGAACTACGTATATTTTTTTTCAGAAGCTACCTGGCTATCACGAATGATAGCTCAACGAAGTTGGTTATCATCACGTTGAAATGTATAGCAGGCAAAAATGCTCGAAACGCGTGGTGTTGATTATAAATCTGGAGGGGGAAAAACCGGAGGACCCGGAGGAAAATCCACGCGACCACGGGGAGAGAAAAACATGCAAACTTCACATATACAGCAGGCTTCACGGTCTGGATCGAACCCACGACCTCCTGCATATCCGGTGAGGTAGTTAATATCTCTCCACCGTGGCGCCACTCATTCCGCTACCCACACCTGCTATAGCTTCCATCACGACGGGGGTTGTCCCGTAGGAAGAGACTGGTCCCCACCATAGCAATGTGAAATTTCCACACAAAGCCAAAGATCACCCATATAGCCTTAACAGAATGGCATACCATATAGTAAATCAAACATAAAATAAAGTAACCTCAAAGGAGGAAAACATTTTAGTTTGATTTTCATTACCTCGAGCCCTGATGGTGGCTTGCTGGTCGGAAGAGGCGCAATGAGTCACCACAACGCCACACGCACACGGGGGCACGAGTGCTCACACAAAGACAAAGATCCCCCATATAGCCTGTAACAGACTGTAAGGGCAAGGGCTGTTAGCGAGCACCTATGAAGGCCGTAACGGCACACGAGGGGGTGGGTGGCCAACACCACTCCCGGCCGCCTTTGTCTCTTTAGTGGCGATGTTTACACATCGCACCAGGTACTCATTTGAGGCTGAGTCGATCCAGGGGAGGCCCAGGTCCGGTTCAGATAATCCTCACCGCTGTTGGCCGTGAGCAGGAATCGAATCCGGGTCGCCAGGTTCGTAGCGCAATACGTTCACCACTACACTACCGCTCCCCACACAGACACACGGAGCAACTTCAAATAGAACGATGGCCAAAGGAAGGAATGTGCCCAACAGGACAACTTACAAGTAGATGGAGCAATGAGATAAATCCGTGGTACTGGAACGAGGCGAATGCTAATGGCACTGGAGGCAGACGGGAGGCCGTTGAGTAACGCAGGGATATTATTCGGCAGTGGATAGAAAATGGCTAATGATGATGATTCAAACGGTGCTTCCACCTTGCACATTCTGCGGTATGTCTCTATGAAGCACTTCAACCCCATACGTTATTTATAGAATCCAACTCAAAACTTCATACAAATCGAATCGAGAAACGATGAAGTGAATGCACGCTCGGGTTCTGGGCATGTGCACCACCAACCCCCTCCCCTCCACCCCTGCCCCCTCCTCAAGCGCATTGACTGACAGGTCCCGCTGGGCGCTGCACGTGGCTGACTCAACCCCAGCGCTGTGGAGGCAGCAGCGAGGGTTGGTGGATCACGGCGTCGAGGAGGAGCCCGTGCCCCTGGCTTGCCGGAAGAACGTGTGGATTATCTGTGGGTGCTCCAGTTTCACTCGACATGCAGAAACAGGCGTCGATTGACCGATTAAATCCCAATATAAATAGGAGCGCAGAACTTGGGCAATTGTTGGTGGCGCTCGCTGCGTGGCTGTCTTCCCGCTCGCCTGTGGTTCCTCCTCACCGCTCTGCGTCCTCTCTGAGAGCGAGCGATCAATGTGCGGTGGTGGTGCCTTACAAGTTTAGATCGTTATTAATTTTAAACTGTACTGTATTACAAACTTACGGAAATGTTTAAAACTATAAAAAAACGTGTCCAAACTAAATCAACCTTCGTGGAGTTAAAAAGTGTATTTAAAAAATCTCACTGTTTAAAAAAATGGCATTCATCCTCTATCAGCAGCCTAAGCCAGTTGTGAAGATTCTACATTCCTATGGCGATCACCAGTCTCTACTGCTGCTGCTACATAAGACAGCCACAGTTGGGTTTAAAAAAAATGAAGTGGTACTCATTTGATCAATCCCCTCCTCTCCCCAAGCCCCCTCCCCTGCCACCGCCCCCCTCTCCAGCGCTCAAGCAACGCGGTGTTGACAATGGGCCACCGAGTCGACCATGGGACCGGGGACAGCGAAGGCACAGCCTTAGCCACTGTGAGTCGAGCGCCGCTCACAACAAACGTTGCCTCGCTGAGAGGGAGGAGGCCTCTTTCAGTGCCCACTGCTCCTTGAAGGCCGGTACGGCGTGGGTCAGCCACGCATGGCGGAACTCCAGCCACACCCTGGCTCCGACCAGAGCACGGAAGATGCCCAGGCTGCTGGCCGGACGTTTCCCCTCCACGTCCACCTTCCTCGCCCTGCATATGGCGAGCTTGGCGTAGCCGACGAGCACGTTGACCAGCCCCTGAAGATGTCTCTTTCGGTGCATGCTGGGAAGAGGGTGTGTTTATCCGTGCTCCAAGCATTACCATTATCTGCTAGTGAGGGCCTAGTTTTTCATATGCATCCTAGCCTCGCCTGACAGAGTTTTTTTGTACTTCCCGGCGACTTATTTCACTCTCCGTGCTACATCAAGTGCTCATTTTCTCTCCTCCATCTCTGTGAGTGCCTCCAACAACACAGGGTCGTGCTGTCTACCACCTCTGCACCCCTTTCTCCTCTTAACACACTCGTTTACTCGACATGCCTATGGCCTGCTCGCAGCCCTAGCTCCCACCACCATTGCTCCCCCCCCTCTGTTACATCCTTCCTATTTTCTGCTTTATTGCAAACATCACAATCACTCAACTTTCTCACTCCTCTCCTCTCTGCTCCCTCTCACCCTTTCCTTTCATTACTGTTGTTTCCCTGCCCTTGCAGCACTCATCACACCGCGGGATGCTCGTGAAAACAACTCTCACTGCCCCCCCCCCTCTCCTGACGACACCCTGTGCCTCCCTCCACCCCTCTTTCTTTTATATCCACCTCTCCTCGTCTTTTTCGCTCCTTTCATTCGTGCAGCTAATGTATATATTTCGGTAAAATTTCGATTTAAAGCTTTCGTGACTGCAGGGATTCATCTAATTGGTTCTTTCGGTAAAGTCACGTAGAAGGGAAATAATAAAATAATACAAATAAAACATTATAAAATACAATTCTCACGACGTTTCGGCCACAATGCAAGCAGCCATCCTCAGGTGAAGAACAGGTCTGTCGGAAAGACAGCGTCTGAATGAACACCACCAAGCTTGGCAGGGTATATTTAAGCTGGGTTAGGGGAGGAAGGGCGCCTTGACAAAGGAATTTGCATATCAACAGAGAAATTTTGCATATTTATGGAAAATGCAGATATGGGATTAGTCACTACTTGTGGAATGAGTAGGAGGTGGGGTGGGGGGTCTCAAAGTTCCTGTGCCTGACACCATCGCAATCATTGAAGACTTGGTTCATCAAGGACTGAATACTGAGGTACCCCCCCTGGTGAGACACTGCTTAATCAATACATACTTCACCTGGAATGGAACTTTCTACAAACAAACTGAGGGCACCCCAATGGGCTCCCCCCTATCTCCGTTTGTAACCAACGTTTTCATGGAGAAATTTGAAACTGACGCCATCCAGACTGCCACTCTACGCGCGGCCTTATGGAAGAGGTACGTAGATTACACTTTTGTCATCTGGCCACATGGCCGGCCTGCTCTAGACCAATTCCTCGACCACATCAATTCAATACACCCAGCCATCAGATTCACCATGGAAGTCGAAAAAGATGGCAAGCTACCCTTTTGGATGTCCTAATTAAAAGGAGACTTGATGGTTCAATGAGCCACTCTGCTGTCTACACAAAAGCTACCCATACGGATGCTTACCTAAAACCGGATTCCCACCACCATCCATCCCAGAAGAATTCCCTCATCAAGACTCTACACCATAGAGCCCAATGCATCTCCGACCAGGAACACATTGCCAGTGAACTCAAGCACGTACGCTAAGCTCTTAAGGCTAATGGTTACTCCAACTACACAATCCGCAAAGCCATCACTCCAACCATCAAGAAGGATCCGGTTGAGGAGCCATTCAAAACCATCACCATACCATACATTGCGGGGGTCACAAAAAAAGATCTCCAAAATCCTGAATAAACACAAGATCCAGGTCCGATTCAACACAGTACATAAAATCTGTGATCTGGTCCCGTCTGTAAAAGATGTGGTTCCAGACATACAGTACCCTGGCGTCTAC
The DNA here is from genome assembly GCF_965212315.1 of Lampetra planeri. Taxonomy (NCBI): domain Eukaryota; kingdom Metazoa; phylum Chordata; class Hyperoartia; order Petromyzontiformes; family Petromyzontidae; genus Lampetra; species Lampetra planeri. The sequence continues at coordinate 19,104,289 of NC_136110.1, forward strand.
AAACTAAGTTGCATCTGTGGTAGCAGTTACGTTGGAGAAACCAAATGACATGTTTCGGACCTTATCCGTGAACATAAAGCAGACCTGAAACACAGTAGGACAAACACCTCAGTCGTGGCAGATCACTGTTACAATTCAGTGGGCTCACATGACATTGACTTCTCCAAGACAGAGGTTCTGTGCAAACCATCTGGCAACCATGAGAGATTCGTTCATGAGGCGATCCACATATACAAACACAGACACAATTTCAATCGAGAAGATGGATTCTGGCTCAGCAATCATTGGAAGGACGTAATAAACCATTTCAGATCTTAACTGATTGTGTTCACGTTTACGGTGACTTTCAGACCGCGTTCCACTCACTGGCATTGACTATATATCTTTTGTATTCTCCGCAGGGAATTGAGTCTTTGCTCTGCTGCAAGTCCCCTTTCACCACTCTCCCATTGACATATTTCGTTGCTTCCTCTTAGTACCTTTCACGCGACGGTCAATGGTATAGTGTTTAGCAGATTGTATAATAACAAATAGTATAAAAGTGTAATGTTCAATACAATGTATAAGGTAATATATAGTATCGTAATTGTATAGTGAATATACAGCAGTGTGGTATACAGTAGGGTGGGTAGAATAATACATAGTGTAATATTACAATGTATAGTCTAAGGCAGGGGTCCTCAAACTACGGCCCGCGGGCCACATGCGACCCGCCGAGGACATTTATCTGGCCCATGGTCACTAATTGGGCTGCGCTTGTGAGCACTCATTGGGCTGCGCTGGTGAGCACTCATTGGGCTGCGCTGGTGAGCACTCATTGGGCTGCGCTGGTGAGCACTAATTGGGCTGCGCTGGTGAGCACTCATTGGGCTGCGCTGGTGAGCACTCATTGGGCTGCGCTGGTGAGCACTCATTGGGCTGCGCTGGTGAGCACTCATTGGGCTGCGCTGGTGAGCACTCATTGGGCTGCGCTGGTGAGCACTCATTGGGCTGCGCTGGTGAGCACTCAATGGGCTGCGCTGGTGAGCACTCATTGGGCTGCGCTGGTGAGCACTCATTGGGCTGCGCTGGTGAGCACTCATTGGGCTGCGCTGGTGAGCACTCATTGGGCTGCGCTGGTGAGCACTCATTGGGCTGTGCTGGTGAGCACTCATTGGGCTGCGCTGGTGAGCACTCATTGGGCTGCGCTGGTGAGCACTCATTGGGCTGCGGTGGTGGGCAATGATTGGGCTGCGGTGGCGAGCACTGATTTGGCTGCGCTGGTGAGCACTGATTGAGCTGCGGCGGTGGGCACTCATTGAGCTGCGGCGGTGGGCACTCATTGGGCTGCGCTGGTGAATGGTTCAATGGGCCAATTGACTGGACTTGCCCCCCAGGCCTAAGGCTGCCAGCCCTCCCCTGGCTGCGCTTGACTGGCTCTCCCTCCCTCAGCTCCCTCACTTGCCCCTCGGCTCCACTCCCAGTGATATTCCTGTGTGCTGAGTAAATGATAGAGGGGTAATAACAGAGTGATCTCTGATCTCTGGAGGGGCTGCTGGTCAGTGACAGACAGCCGAGGAGTAGGAAACCCAATTTAAATTACAGTAAGTGCGTTTATATTCTGATTGCTATTCAGTTGTATGAGGTTATATGTTGTGTGTTGTGTAAGCCCCGGTTCATACTGTTGCGATCTCTGAGCAATGTGAGTTCTGCCATATGCTTGTATGGCTGAACTTGCATTAGATTCGGAAGAAAAAAGGCACATGTGCCTTCTTTTTTCCTGCAGTGGAATCGGATCGCATGGGTCTTCTCCCCCATGCGATCAGATTCCTATGCGAGTTCGCAGATCGCACTGCGATCTGTGAACAAAACTGCTGGTGTAATTAACTTTTTAATGGCACCCGCACCAGTGTGAGCCCAATCAGACTGCATTGATGGGCAGTGCAGTCTGTATGTCTCTGTGTGGGCAAAGTTATTGCTGGTATATTGTTTTTGTAGCGCTGTATATATATATTGGTATTTTACTAATAGCAATTTTCACTCCCTAGGAAACAATGATGTCAAGAAAGAGAAAAATTGACTCGGAGTGTAGGATATTCAAAGAACAGTGGACTTATGATTACTTTTTCATGCAGTACAAGGAAAGAGCTGTGTGTCTGATATGCCAGAATATAGTGTCTGTGTTCAAAGAATACAATTTATGTCGACACTATGAGACTCAACATAAAGATAAATATGATTGTTTGGTCGGAGAAGTGAAAAAAGATAAAATATTAAAACTGAAAAATACATTAACAAATCAGCAAAATACTTTTGTGAAGCAGAAGCAGCTAAATATTTCATCACTGCGAGCAAGTTTTCAAGTTGCCAAGCTAATAGCGTGCACTGGCAGACCATTCGTGGAGGGAGAATTTGTTAAATAATGCCTTCTTTCTGTTGCCAAAGAGATGTGTCCAGAGAAGGCCGATTTATTTAGTACAGTGAGTCTTTCAGGACCTACAATTACACGGAGGATTGAAGAAATGGGAGACAATTTGCATCCGCATTTGCAAAACTCCACAAAAAAACTTTCCTATTTTTCCTTGGCACTCGACGAAAGCAATGATGTTCGTGATTCTGCACAACTTCTAATTTTTATTCGTGGGACGAATGACTATTTCGAAGTCACAGAAGAGCTTGCTGCACTGCAAAGCATCAAAGGAACAACTACAGGAGAGGATATCTATGAAAAGGTTTGCCAAACTGTGAATGGTTTGGAGCTGAACTGGGCTAAAATAGCCAGTGTGACAACTAATGGTGCTCCTAGCATGGTGGGGTCTAAGAAAGGAGTAATTGCTCGCATTAACCAAGAGATGGACAAACATAACCATTCTCATCCAATAGCCATACACTGCCTCATCCACCAACAAGCGCTGTGTTGTGAATCACTGAAGTGGGACTCTGTTAACTTCATTAGAGCTCATGCACTAAACCACAGACAATTTCAGGAATTTCTGTCTGAGCTAAATGTTGACTATGAAGATGTTCTGTACCACACAGAAGTCCGTTGGCTGAGTCGAGGGAGAGTTTGAAACGTTTATATGACTTACTTCCACAGATTACAGCTTTTCTGCTTTCAAAAAACAAAGAAATACCAGAGCTCAATGATGCAGAATGGAAATGGCACCTTGCCTTTCTGACAGATGTAACAGAGCTACTCAACAGTTTCAATGTGCAACTTCAAGGGAAGGGGAAGCTCATCTATGATATGCAATCACATGTCAAAGCATTTTAAGTAAAATTAGGCCTCCTCGTCAAACAAGTGAAGGAGGAAAACTTCTGCCATTTCCCCACAACTCAAAATCTGTTAGCGGAAAAACCATTGGTTGCATTCCCAAACAAAACATGTGTGAATTCACTGGAAAAATTGCAAAAGGAGTTCCAATTTAGATTTAAAGAGCTTCATCTCCATGAACAGGACATACAGCTTTTCCGTAACCCATTTTCTATTGACATTGAAAATGTGGATACAATTTACCAAATGGAACTGGCTGAACTGCAGAATTGTAACTCTCTGAAAGACGCATTCAAGTCAAGCAGCCTTCATAATTTCTATGCATCTCTCCCCTCTGAGACATATCCTCATCTCAGGAACCATGCACTCAAAATGGCAACCATCTTTGGCAGCACTTATGTCTGTGAACAGACTTTTTCTAGAATGAAACATTTGAAATCTCCAACCAGATCTAGACTAACGGATGCACACTTGCATCACTTGTTACGACTAGCAGTGACAAATATGGAACCGGACATTGACCATCTCATTAGTCAAAAGCAGGCCCATAGTTCCCATTGAAATACTGGCAAGTTTGTTGATTTAACTTTACTTGTGTAATAAAAGACTTGACCACGATCTCTGGCTCAGTGTCCTTTATTCGGTCCGTACTGCGTTCCCACACGGCTGTCTCTCTTATTCTCTCTGTGCTGGTTCCGATGTCACTCCAGTCCACATCAGCAGCCCCGCTGCTGTTCTTGTCGCTCTTGCAGCCCCACAGCAGCTCCGCTGCTGTACTCTCACACAGCTCCCTTGGCTGTTCCTGCTGCAGCTCTGACAGCCCCGTGCTGTCTCGCCTTCTCGTCGCTCCTGCGACTCTTGGCAGCCACCCCGCTGCCCCTCACACACAGCCTTACTGCCTATCTCTATCTGCAGCTTTACACCTCCCAGTAGCTCCCTACTGTTCCCAGGGTTGGCTCCCGCTTCTGACGGTGCCCCCTCGGCTCGTACGCCCGCGTGGCCCCACACCTTTCCATTCACACCCCGACTGCCCTCTCTTTCCGGTTTACCCGCTTAAGGACCCCCTACCTTTCACCCACGTCACCTGGCTCCGCCTCCTCGTGACGTCACATCCGGAAGGTCGCTTTCGCCCGCATTACACCACCCTCCCCCATAGAAAAAACCCAGCCGACCTCGGCTGAACAATACCAAAGCGTAATGCGGTGAACCGACCTTCCCCCTTAAAGGACACTAAGCATGCAATATAACAACAAGATCAACAACACAAGTAACATCGACGAACGTACGAAAGCATGCGATAAATACGACGGCAAGAACAAGAACAATAACAACATACAATCAACGAAACGTAAGCGATTTGGAACGAGTGCGTGTCGCCGGCCCGTCCCGGACGGTCGGCGGCCCACTTGTAGAACGGGGACGCGACGGAACACGAGAAATGACAGGGGGTAATTCCCCTGCTGCGATTGGAAGTCCACCGACGTCTCGTGTCCCTGACGAATCAGTCTTGGTCGTATTCCGCGAATGCGCCTGCAGCGGGGTCGGAAGGGTCGCCGGGCTTGAAGGTCCCGCAGCCCTGGCAGGCGCCCTCCGAACAGGCCCACTCCTGCCCCGCGGTGTCACGGTCGGCCTGTCTGGAACAGGTACGACAGGCGCTCTAGCAAGATCAATGGACGCAGGCGGGGAAGAGTCAGAGTCAGCAGCAACAGACCCCGGCAAGGCAACATTGGGAGATGACGCATCACGTAGGGGAGCAACATATGGTTTCAACCGCGACATATGAACAAACCAACGGCGAGAACCAATCTGAACGCGCGCCGACTGTGGATTGGGAACCTCAATGAGGCGCACAGGACCATGCCAAGGTTTGTGCAATTTAGGAGAGGTCCCCGGCCGCACCTGCGGGCAATGGAGCCAGGCCAGGTCTCCCACCTTCCAGGGGCACTCCCCCTCAGACCGCCGAGCATACCGCTCGTTCCGGGCCTGGGCTTTGGCCGTAGCCACGCGGGCGTTTTCCCGCGCCTCCGTAACCCGGCGAACCGTGTCCTGAATGTATTCAGGGAGTGGTTTACGAGGTCCCTTCACCCCAGTACCCAATTGCACATCCACCGGAGGCACGTTTTCCCGACCATACATAAGGTAAAACGGCGAATACCCTGTAGCCGCATGGGGCGTCATCCTGTACGCCGAAAGCACTCCGGGGATGTGCAGATCCCAATCTGATTGCTGTTCACTCACAGTATGGCAAAGCATGGCAGACAATGTCCTGTTCAGCCGCTCAACCATACCATCCGTCTGCGGATGGTATGGAGATGTCCGTATCTTCTTAGTCCCAAGGCCTGCGCACACTTCAGCCAATAATTTAGAAGAGAAATTTCGGCCCTGGTCCGTGAGGAGTCTCTCAGGCGCCCCCTTGTCCATAATGTACCCAAACAAAAAGGCGTCGGTGATGGTCGCGGCCGACTGATTGGGCAACGGCCAGGCCATCGGCCAACGGGAGAGATACTCAACCCCTACCAGCAAATATTTATTTCCCCTCGCCGATGGTGGGAAGGGTCCCAATATGTCCAGTGCCACCAATTCATTGACTCGAGACACCTGAATCGACTGGAGAGGCGGCACGTAAGGATGTTTAGGCGGCTTACGCCGGGCGCATTCAGGGCACGCGCGCACGTGCCCTCCGACATCTGTCGCCATGCCGTGCCAAAAATAATGACGTTGTAACGTCAACAGAGTCTTCTGCACCCCTAAATGCAATAGTGTGTCACAATGGAGAGTTCTAATCAACTCAAATCGCAAGGACGTTGGTACCACCACACGCCAGCTTTCCTGGAACCCTTCTTGCCACATAAGCAGACCATCTCGGAGAGCGGTTCGCGGCCCCACAGCCGAACTCGGACTCCCATTGTCCCTCATAGACCGCTTCCGCATGGACAACAACGACTCGTCCATCATCTGTTCCCGAATCCAGACAGACTGCGGCAGATTCAAAACCCCGTCAGTCGGTCCCGGTTCCATCGGAGTATCCGACTTCTCGACGGCCAACGTAAGCGGCTGAGGGGGGTTTAGAATCGGCGAACACCTATGCGTCCCCGACGCACATTTACAAGGGGCGCGCCCTGGTAATCTGGAAAGTGCGTCAGCGTTCGCATGGCGCACTCCCTTCCGATGTTGAATTTGGAAGGAAAATTCCTGCAGCGTGTCCAACCATCGTGCCCACTGTCCCGATGGCTGGTCCATTTTGAGTGCATATTGCAAGGCCGCATGATCCGTACGCACAATAAACGAACGACCGTAAAGGTACGGTCGAAATTGGCGTAGGAAAAAAACAACCGCCAAAAGTTCTCTACGAGTGACACAGTAGCGTTTTTCCGCAGGCGACAAGACTCGGCTACCATACGCCACGACGCGCTCTACGCCCCCTTTAGACTGTGATAATACTGCCCCAATACCTGTGTCACTCGCGTCCGTATCAAGAATGAAAGGGCGATCAAAATCGGGATAATCCAATGTCGGGGCCGTAGCCAATAGATCACGCAGACTCCGAAAGGCCGCCTCTTCCGGCTCTCCCCAAACAAATTTCCGTCCTTTACCCGTAAGGAGATGCAAGGGCCTCGCAATCGTCGCAAACCCCGGCACAAATCTTCGGTAATACGAGGCAAATCCCAAAAACCGCCGAACATCCCCCACGGAGGCCGGAGTCGGCCAATCCCGGACGCACGCCGTCTTTTCCGGATCCGTGGACACCCCCTCTGCACTCACAATGTGCCCCAAATGACGGACGGACCGTTGCAGTAGGTGGCATTTCTTTGGTTTGAATTTCAAATTGGCAGAGCGCATCCTCGTGAACACTGTCTCCAGCTGCGTTAAATGTTCCTCGAATGTGCGGCTGAACACAATAATATCGTCCAAATATATAAGACACGTCTCCCACTGCAACCCCGTCAAAACGAGCTCCATCAACCTTTGAAACGTAGCAGGGGCCGCATTCAATCCCATCGGGAGGCAGTTGAATTGAAATAACCCCTGCGGCGTACGGAATGCGGTTTTCTCCCGTGAGGACTCGTCAAGGGGAAGCTGCCAAAATCCCGAAGAGAGGTCCAGTGTGGAAAAGAACTTAGCCCCCGACAATGCGTCAAGGGAGTCGTCCATACGCGGCAGGGGGTACGCATCTGCCACCGATATCTTATTCAATTTCCGGAAATCGACACAAAATCGCAAGTTGCCATCCTTTTTCTTAACCAAGACCACAGGAGCGCCCCATGGGCTGTTAGATGGCGATATAATGTCCGCAGCCAACATGTCTTCCACCGCCCCCCGAACGTGTTCTCGCTCCGCTGGACTCATCCGATGCGAAATTAACCGAATAGGGGCAGCGTCGCCCGTCTCAATGTGATGGGAAAGCAACGATGTGCGTCCCAAATCCAAATCGTCGGAGCTGAACACATCCGAATACGTCAGCAACAATTTATGCAGCGCATCACGTTGCCCCACGGACAGGGAAGAATTTTCGTCACATAAGGTAGCGATCCAACGATTATCCGAACCCCTTGGCTCGGAAACACCAGCGACCACTCCCCGGCGATGCGGACAATCGTGCGTCGCAAACGCCGTAGTGGCATGTGCCACAACCGTACCGGCCGGAACACGGATGTTTTCCACCCCCGCATTAAGCACCTGTAAAACCGGTAATTGATCCGGCCGGACGATGGTCTGTGCCCCAACTAACGCCAATCCCGTTGTTATCGTGGCGGATGGTGACAACAAGACCCCTAATGCTCCTAGCCGATTGGGCAGGGGCTTCCGATACCGCAAGGGTATAAGCATCTGTGAACCAGGTGGGATGTCCACAGATGCGACGGACAGCGCCTGCACCTGTACGGCCGAAGCAGGTCGCCCCCAGGGCGACGGCAGAAACGAGATTCGACGGCCCCCCGGCAATTCAATACAATTCTCATTGATTTTAATCAAAATGGGCATCTTAGCCAAAAAATCCGTGCCTAGTAAGCAAGGAACCGCCAAAGATCTCGATATTAACACAACGCCCGAAGCCGACACATCCCCTATAGATATCTTAGCATCCACCTGGCCCACGATACCCATACTACCCCCGTTCGCAGCGACGCAAGACCCATAAACCGGACGCACAGCCCCCGGCGGAATGCCCAACAGATGGAAAATGACATCCGATATAATAGTCGCAGACGCTCCCGAGTCGACCAAAATGCGCACGTCCACACCTTGTATAGACCCCGGTACAGTGGACGAACCCGTAGAGGCCGCGACAACTCTCCGTGCCAATTTGCGCCACTGCGTAACTGAATGACAAGGCCCCGTCGATGGCCTTTCTTTAACAACAACAATAGGATCGCGCAACAAAGGTGGTGGGTGAGGTGTAAAGCCTTGCCGAGTGTCTGGTGCGTGCCGACATGCCTGTTTCGGAGGTTCCTTGGTCGGCTTGTCCGGTGTTGTGGGCTCCTGCTGCGGCGGACCCGGGAAGCGGGCCCAGCAATCTTTGGCGTAATGGCCCCTACGGCCGCAGCGGAAGCAATCGGCCTCGTTGCGCCGAAGCGCAGGTCTTGCATCCCGGCGGCCCCGTCCCGATGGCGTAGCGCGCGGCCCCGGCCTTCCGCGTCCCGACCATGGAGAGGAGGCGGCCGTCAGCTCCTGTGGACCCCGCTCATCCGGCACATAGAGCGCCCTTGTGGGGTCCCACCCCATCGCGCCTCCTTCCTTGACGGGCCCACCCGTCCATGCCGCCACTTGCTTCCAGCGACGGAGATTAAACTGCGCATCCAGACACTTTGCTGCCGCCCGGGACGTGAGCTTCTCATGCCCACACACAGGCATGGGGATCCCCAGATCCCGAGACAGCTCCAGCATTTTTCCCAATATGAGAGGCTCGAGCAGATCCTGTGGCGTGTCAGGATATGCTGCCATGGCCAGCTCCAACACCGCACCCCTGAACGCCACGGGCAATTCTTCGGGTGCTCGTTGTCGTTGAGCGAATCGCCGATGCGCGTCGTCAGGTGGCTCATAGGCGTCGGCCATTTCCTCAAAAACTCCACATAAAGTCTTCTTCTTATCGGCCGTTATGGAACGGAAAAATCGAACAGATTCGTCGTCCAGTAGAGTCGGCAACACTTCCAAGGCCTCCGCATCGGTCCATCTTGCTGAACGAACCGCCGCCAAAAATCGGCAGGCGAAAGCGCTCCAATCGCCCCCGATAGAGAATTCCTTAACTGTAGTAAGGTGGCGACTCCGACTCCTCTTTACGCCGTCTTCCAATGATGGTTGTTCTGGAGGCAAATTCAAAATGGCGTTGGCCCGCGGCGTGGCCAAGATGGCGGTTTGGCGCCGCGGAGCGCGCAAGATGGCGTCTTCTTGCCGCGTGGCCAATGGCGGCGGCAGGGCAGGCAACGTGGCGGCCCGTGGAGCACCTTCTCGTTCCATCGTCGTCCTTGGCGTAACGAGGTGACATAGATGCGCCAGGACGTCCTTGAGTGTCTCCAGTTGTTCTGCCACCTGTTGCCATCTTTGCTCAGCGTCCGATGTTGTTGACGGACCCGCCATCGCGCCGACATCTTCCACGCCCGTCCCCGTGCTCGCCTCAGCAGGGCTCTCCTCCACCACCCCAGCAGAATCCGTGGTCGGAGGGAATTCGTCGTCGTCGGACGAAGAAGCCGATGCTGGCGCCGGGGGAATTTTCTTCCTTACTTGCTTAGACATGCCGTTTCACTTCTGACCCCAGTGTAATAAAAGACTTGACCACGATCTCTGGCTCAGTGTCCTTTATTCGGTCCGTACTGCGTTCCCACACGGCTGTCTCTCTTATTCTCTCTGTGCTGGTTCCGATGTCACTCCAGTCCACATCAGCAGCCCCGCTGCTGTTCTTGTCGCTCTTGCAGCCCCACAGCAGCTCCGCTGCTGTACTCTCACACAGCTCCCTTGGCTGTTCCTGCTGCAGCTCTGACAGCCCCGTGCTGTCTCGCCTTCTCGTCGCTCCTGCGACTCTTGGCAGCCACCCCGCTGCCCCTCACACACAGCCTTACTGCCTATCTCTATCTGCAGCTTTACACCTCCCAGTAGCTCCCTACTGTTCCCAGGGTTGGCTCCCGCTTCTGACGGTGCCCCCTCGGCTCGTACGCCCGCGTGGCCCCACACCTTTCCATTCACACCCCGACTGCCCTCTCTTTCCGGTTTACCCGCTTAAGGACCCCCTACCTTTCACCCACGTCACCTGGCTCCGCCTCCTCGTGACGTCACATCCGGAAGGTCGCTTTCGCCCGCATTACACTTGTTCTTCATTTTAAATATTGTATTTGTTCCCGTTTTGTTTCTTCACTTCAAAATAAGATATATGCAGTGTGCATAGGAATTTGTTCATAGTTTTTTTAACTATAGTCCGCCCTCCAACGGTCTGAGGGACAGTGAACTGGCCCCCTGTTTAAAAAGTTTGAGGACCCCTGGTCTAAGGTATAGGGTGGTGTATAGTAATGCAGTATATAATTTAAAGTTGGGTTTGTATATGGCAGTATATAGTACGGGGTAGATCCGTGTGATGTAAGGAAAAAGTTTAGCTGGAGGCATATTATATTTTTTGCGACATAGAATTGTAATGTATGACTTACTGTTAGTAGCTCAGCTTATTGGAGAGTATATTTAGTATATTGATGATATTGATGTAGTTTATATTTTAGTTTTTTTACGTGGTGGTTGGCTGCTGCAGCTCCTTACTATTAAAATTCCTTCCCTTTATTACTGCTAACCCTACCTCCTCCCTTTGTTGCTGCTAATCCTACATAATGCGCGGGCATAATATGACTTTGAGACCCCCCCACCTCCTACGCATTCCACAAGTAGTGACTAATCCCATATCTGCATTTTCCATAAATAGGCTAAATTCCTCTGTTGATATGCAAATTCCTTTGTCAAGGCGCCCTTCCTCCCCTAACCCAGCTTAAATATACCCTGCCAAGCTTGGTGGTGTTCATTCAGACGCTGTCTTTCCGACAGACCTGTTCTTCACCTGAGGATGGCTGCTTGCATTGTGGCCGAAACGTCGTGAGAATTGTATTTTTTTTTTATTAGTTTTTTATTTCCCTTCTACGTGACTTTACCGAAAGAACCAAGAAGATGAATCTCTGCAGTTTCGCAAGCTTTAAATCGAAAATTTACCGAAATATATTCATTAGCTGCACGAATAAAAGGAGAGGAAAAGACGAGGAGAGGTGGATGTAAAAGTAAGAGGGGTGGAGGGAGTCACAGGGTGGCGTCAGGAGAGGGGGGGGGGCAGTGAGAGTTGTTTTCACGAGCATCCCGCGGTGTGATGAGTGCTGCAAGGGCAGGGAATCAACAGTAATGAAAGGAAAGGGTGAGAGGGAGCAGAGAGGAAAGGAGTGAGAAAGATGAGTGATTGTGACTTTACCGAAAGAACCAAGAAGATATATTTCCGTAGTTTATATATTTATATAAGTTATTTATTTATTTACAATGCCACGCCACACTATTCCGGAGGTTCCTCTCCGCAATCCCCCCAACACGGACTGTTCTGCTTCCTGCCACCTGAGATAAAGTGTATGACGTGATAGCCGCCACTGGACAGTGTGTGGGGAAGCTGAACGTCATTGCCGTGGCTCGCATGAACCGAGGCTATGTGATCCTCCTCACCAACGCAGAGATGGTGGCGTGTGTCATCGCCATGGGGCTCACCTTTAAGGGGGAGATTTTTGTGCAATGCACACCTCTCTCCACCCTCGCGCAAAAAGAGCTCATCTCCAACACCCTACCTTTCCTCAAAATTGCCGACCTACAATGAGATCTTGAGCAGTTCGACAAAGTTGTGTCCCGCATCATAATGCTGCACTCGCGCAAACGGGACCCGGAACTGGTGCACGTTTACACGAGTAGATCCGTGCTATACTCGACTAGATCCGTGCTCTACACGAGCAGATCAGTGCTGCTATGTGTGCGGTGGCTTCGGCCATGCCCATGCGACTACTGCAACTGTTGACGGAGAGCCTGCAGAAGAGTGAACTCCCGTAGAGCTGCAGGAGAGCAGTGGTCTCCCTGCTACCCAAGATGGGGGACCTGCGCCTCATCGAAAATTAGCGACCCGTGTCCCTTTTGTGCGCCGACTACAACATCTTTTCCAAGGTGCTGTCAAACCATCTCAAACAGTGCTGGGCCAGCTGATCCTGCCAGAACAGTCGTATTGCATCCCCGGCCGGTGCATATATGACAACATCGGTACGGTCAGAGACATAATCTCCCTTGCAGAAGCACACAACATGGACTTGGGCCTCCTCTTCTTGGATCAGGAGAAGGCCTTTGACAGGGTGAGCCACGAGTACCTGCACAAACTCCTAACGTCGCTCGTCTACGGCCAAGCCTTCATCTCTTACGTTAGGCTCCTGTAGTTGGGCACATCCAGCCTCTTCAAGATAAACCAGTGGATCGGTGCCCCTTTCTCTGTGATGAGGTGGTCAGACAGGTAAACCCCCTATCGCGACTGCTGTACACCTTGTCCATTGAGCCACTGCTATGCCACCTCAGACGAAATCTGTCTGGCCTCAAGGTCCCGGGTCCTGAGAACGCGGTTGTCAAGCTCTCGACATATGCGTCATGCTCAACGATACGCATGACCTCTCCGCACTCTGCCAGGCGGTTGCAGTGTACGAGAGGGCCTCCTCCGCAAAGATCAACTGGGTTATGTGCGAGGCCCTTTGTTTGGGGTCACGAGGCGGCGTTTGCTCTGTGCTCCTCCCAGGAGGAGTCAGTTGGCAGGCTGACAGAATTCAAGTACCTGGGTGTTTACCTGGGGAAACCACATGTCACTATGAACAACTGAACCGAGCTGGCCAACAAAATTGAGGCTATGGGCATGCCTCGCTCCGCATATGTCTTTCAGGGGCCGAGTGCTCATTGCTAACACCCTGGCAGCATCTGTGCTGTGGCACAAGACCAAGGCCCTCCAGCCTCACTCGCGCACTTCGTCTGGCATGGGAAGCACTGGCTCAGGCCGGGCGTTCTCTGCCTGCCGGAGGGCGAGGGTGGCCAGGGTCTGGTGGATGTCGCCGCCAGGGTCATGAGCTTCAGGCTCATGGCCATTAGGTGGCTGCTGTACGACCGGGAAGAGTTACCCTGGAAGTCGCCGGCCCTCGCCCTGCTGAGGAATGCAGGGGAGTCCCTGGCGTATGGAAAGGAGCTCTTCCTGATGGACCTGAGCCTGGTCGACTACACAAGGCTGCCAGGTTATCACCAGAGCCTCTTGGACGCGTGGCAGAGCTTCAAGTGGAGCAGAATGTGCGCGCCCTACGACCTCACGCAGTTCCTGAACGAGCCCTTGTTTTGCAACAGCCTCTTCCAGGGGATCAGAGGAGAGAGAACCCTGGTTCTGCACCTCACATCAACAGGGCTGCAGACAGTCTTCCACCTCGTGCAGGCCCACCAGCGCAAGTAGAAGACCGCAGCTGAGTTCGCCAGCACCGCGGGACTCCGCTCCATGCTCGCCAGGGAGAAGCTGCTGCGGGACGTGCTCTGCGCCATGAAGGAGCTGCGCCTGAAGCTGTAGGCTCCGGGGGACCGTGGCGGCCCTCCCCCCACCTCCTCCTTCCCGGAGTTGTGCTTCTCCTGCGCGCAGCCCCCTGGCCACAGCGACTCCGGCAAGCTACCGAAGCTCCGAGGCTGCAGGAACGTGCCCCTAAAGAGCACCCCTTACAAAGCGCTCTGCACGTGCTGTGTCAAGGCACTGCATTCCCGGGACCTGGCCGACCTGCCGGACACAAAATGGAGAGACCATTTCTCCACCCTCATTGCGGCCACCCCCCAGTGGAAACAAATGTATAAGTCTCCCGTAGCCAAACGCTGCAGTGACCTCCAGTGGAGATTGGCACACTCGCCGGGGGCAACAGACTTGTGCATTTCCTGTGATGCCAGAGAGGATTTGCCCCACCAGTACTTACGCTGCCAGCGCCTCAAACCAATGTTCTGCCTTTTGGGGGACATCTTCAGGAAACTGGGGAGGCCCTTCTACAACAGCAGCTTCGCATATGGGGTGCCTTACCTGGCTAACAAGCGCCATGACCTCGCCAACTTCGCCTGTGCTCAAGCGAAGATGGCGGTTTACAGAACGAGGAAAAAGATGCTGGAAGGTGACACTGATGGCTGATATGTGCTTCCAGTGTTCAGGGGCCTGCTCAAGGCTTAGCTCCGGCTGGAGCACGCATACCACACACATGCCGGTGATGTGCACGTCTTCTTCAAACGCTGGGGAGCCGGAAAAGCCCTCTGTACCTGCGAGGACGGAACCCTCATGTTCACCTTCTGAAATGCTCGCTCGTCACCATGGCGCCTGCGATGACCACCACCACGTGACTTTTATTTGTGTTGTGCTCGGTGCATTTAGCGCCACAGCGCGTGGATTTATAGTGTTTGTTATTTGTTTGCTGGTGACTGTGTTTCGTATCGGAATCGCCTCCAGTGCTATTGCTGCTGGCTGAAATAAAAGTTGTTTAAAAGTCAGAAAGTCTCCATCTCTCTCCCCCTCTCTCTCTCTCTCCATCTCTATAACTCTTTACATTTCTTTCCTTCTCTCTCTCTCGCCCTCTCCATCTCCCTCTCCATCTGTCTCTCGCCCTCTCCATCTTCCTCTCTCTCTCCCCGAGTATTGGTCATCAGCATGGTCGCGGCGACCTTCAGCTTGACGCTCGCCTCGCGCCGCTGCTACTTGGCCCGTACGCCCCTCAGAGGGTTGGGAGGGGGGCGCGAGTTGCCGCACCCATGGAGACGGCGGCCGCAGCCACCAAAATCCTCCCCCAGCCCCACCCCCACCACCCCCGGCACACAATTCCCCAGTGTGGCCTCGCAGACGCCGTCACCCGCGAAGGGAGCAGCGTAGCGGGCCAGCATCTCACTGCCCAGCTCAGCCCAGCCGGGCACACGGCGCCACTCAATTCTCATGACCTTGAACCATGAATTCCACATTCCCATGCCAGGGCCAGTATATCCTCGCTGTTGAGTGTAATGCGTAGTAGTGGGCTTTCGCGACCAAGACTATCTGTAATGGAGGTGTGTGGGTTAGATTGCGTAAATGTGAATGTGTCGTTAAACCTGCCACCACCCGAAGACCGAAACAGGCCAAAACAGGAAGTTTTTTCCACAACTCTGAATGTCACCTGATGATGCTGGTTGGAATTACTGGCGAAACGTCGTACTCGAATTGTAAATGTGTGGCTTTACTCTCCAACACACAACTGCTTAGTCCTCTACTATTGTAGTGACATCGCTGGATATCACCATGCTGTGGGTGCAGTACCGGCCCTAGAAGGGCACGGTCTGTGTGTCGTGACATCACTGGGTGGCACCATGCTGTAAGTGCAGTGCCGGCCCTAGCGGGCACGGTGTGTGTGTCGACCTGAGGGGAAAGTCAGGTAAGGCCATGACAGTCTGATCTGGGAAGACTCGTGACCGGTTATAATGACAGGGGGGCCCCCAAGAGGGGGCTGTGAGAGTCACGTGATATGAACCGAGATTCTTCATGAAGGTTCTGGTAAGGGGGCATGGCCAGGGGCGGAGCTGGCCACGCCGGAGAGAAAATAAGCCGAGTCTCGAGAGGGATTGTGGTTGTCCGTCCCGGGGAAGAAAACCCTTCGTCTATAATCTGCATTCTGTGAGTCTTCCAACACGTGGACCCGGGCAGTATGTTGTTGGCCGCGGTTCATAGTTAATAGTTACCTCGTAACCTGTGTAGTTAGCCAGGGTGGTCACCACCCTAGGTTGTTGTCTTGTTAAGGGGTGAAGTTACCCCGTTGTGTTGGAATAAATAAAATGCGCTGCCGCGACTCTAAGTGTGCAACTCAATTGAACCCACTATACTAGTGTAATAACAGCCATAGAGGGTTCACGTGGGGATTGGCTTGCAGGTCCTGCTTGTAGCCAATAAGGGTTGAGATAGGGAGCATGGCCCAGGCGTGATCACGGCATGTCATCAGGAGTGATTGGCCTAGCCATTCGGGGCCCCAGCTATTGGGGAGCCGGATGAGAGGCGTGGTCCCAGGATTGACAGGGAACCATCGAGAATGGTCAAGGCTGTCCATGAACGATTGGCTGGGGGGACCACGTGACGAAGGGATTAAGAGAGAGTGAGAGAGAACGATCGAGAGCAGACTGGAAACCGACAAGAGCAGGGTCACGCGCGGACGGGGGCTCTGGGTGCCACGTGCGCGGTGGGGACTTAGTGCAAAGTCTGTCCTCTCTTCGTTGTCTGCCAGCAATGGAGAGTGAGTGAGAAAAGTGTATTGTGGAGTGGAAATAAAAAGGACTGATTCCGAAGCCGTCTCAAGAAGGATTATTACACTGGTGTCAGAAGTGATTCTGCGACTGTTTGGACGATCGTCAAGATGTCTAAGCACCCCAGAAAAAAGAACCTGCCCGTGCCTCTATCGGAGGAAGAGGTCGAGACGGATGAAGATGAGCTGTTGGGAGCTACAGCCCTTATGCCGCCTGCTGATGACACTCGCCTCGGCGCCTCTCAACGTCGGCCGGGGGAGGATGCGACCACCGCAGGACCAAAAGACGAATGGCGACTGATGGCGGAGCAGATTGAGTCATTGCGCGCCATTCTGCTAAGCCTGGTGACCGCGGTGGCGTCCTCACCAGCCGTGGGTCGCCAGATCGCCGATCAGCTGGACGCCGCGGGAAGGGGTCCTGCTAAGGAATCGGGGCCCGCCATTGCTCCTGCCACGCGGGAGGACGCCGGGGTCGTAGGATGGCGTTCCTGCCTTCCCTGCTGGCCAATGCGCCTACAGGTAACGCAGTTACTGCTGTTGTTGCGGCTACGGTGGAGGTTCCATCGGGAGCGCAAATGCTTATCCCGCTGCGTTACCGAAAACCACTTCAAATGGGAAGGGATGCGAAGGGCGTGCTATTATCCCCATCGAATTTGGTATCGAAATCTTTTTCTTTGGCGGCGGCACAAACGATCGTGCGCCCAGGTCAGGCACCTTTCATACAGGTCTTGAATGGGGGACCTGACCGCGTTGTTGTTCCGGAGGGATCGGTGCTGGCTCACGCCACTACCGATTTCGCCTCTTGTGACAAAACGCCGCGCGCTCGGATGCCCGCGGGTGGGCCTCCGCACGATCGTTCACAAGAACGCTGGATCGCAGATTTATGCGGAGAGAATTTTTCCTTGTCAAATGAACATAGGAACGCCTTGCGTTCGCTATTGCTACAGTACGCTGATGTTTTCAGCAGAAATGATTTGGACCTCGGCCGCACGTCGCTTTTGTCGCACCATATTGAAACCGGTGCGGTGCCTCCCGTCTGTATGCACCCTCACCGCATGAGCCCGGCAGAAAGGGAACACGTGCGTGGGGCAGTAGATGAATTGCTGGCGGCGGATATTATTTCGCCGTCCAACAGCCCTTGGGGCGCGCCCGTCGTTCTGGTTAAGAAGAAAGATGGTGGTACGAGGTTTTGCGTTGATTTCCGCCGGTTGAACAAAATTTCGGTAGCGGACGCGTACCCCTTACCGAGGATGGATGACTCATTGGATGCTTTATCGGGTGCTAAATTCTTTTCCACCCTTGACCTGTCCTCGGGCTTCTGGCAGCTTCCCCTCGATGACGAGTCTAAAGCCAAAACGGCATTCCGCACGCCGCAAGGCCTCTTTGAATTTAATCGGTTGCCTATGGGCCTGAACGCGGCTCCGGCCACGTTTCAGCGGCTCATGGAATTGGTGTTGGCGGGACTGCAGTGGGAACCGTGCCTCATATATCTAGACGATACAATTGTCTTTAGCCGCACGTTCGAGGAACATCTCCAACGCCTTGAGACAGTTTTTCTAAGAATGCGTGCGGCTGACCTTAAGTTTAAACCGAGGAAATGCCACCTTCTGCAACACTCCGTCCGTTACCTGGGTCATATTGTCAGTTCGGACGGTGTATCCACTGACCCTCTGAAAACAAAGTGTGTACGTGAGTGGCCCACGCCCACCTCGGTGGGTGATGTTCGGCGGTTTATTGGATTCGCTTCCTATTATTGCCGCTTCGTTAAGAACTTCGCGACGTTGGCTAAACCATTACACGTTCTAACTGGCAAGAATCAAAGGTTTAAATGGGGTGCGGAGGAAGAAAGTTCCTTTATGGCACTTCGGGACCACCTCGCCATGGCGCCTATGTTAGATTACCCAGATTTTTCGCAGCTGTTCATCTTTGATACGGATGCTAGTGATATCGGCATTGGGGCCGTCTTGTCGCAACGCAAGGACGGGGTTGAGAGAGTGGTTGCGTACGGCAGGAGGGTTCTATCCCCTGCGGAAACGCACTATTGCGTGACAAGGCGGGAACTTTTAGCAATTGTCCATTTTGTTCGATTGTACCGGCCTTACCTGTATGGACGCAAATTCCTGGTCCGCACTGATCATGCGGCTTTGCAATATTCCCTCAAATTGTATCAGCCGTCAGGCCAATTGGCCCGGTGGTTGGAATCGTTACAGGAATTTTCCTTCGATATAACATACTGAAAGGGGGCCTGTCACGCGAACGCAGATGCGCTCTCTAGGCTGCCGCCCGTTCCTCCGTGCACTTGCCTGACGGGCACGCACCGCTGTGCGGCACCGCCCACGTCGCCCTGCCCGGTTATGGGGGCGATAGCGAATGAGGACGACGCAGGGGCGAAAGCGAAGGAGGAGGACCAGCAGGTGTCGGTGGACACTGATGATACCTTACGGCTGCCGCACGCGGTCTGGTTGCGCGAGCAGGAGGCCGATGCCTCGCTGTCTCCGCTACGGAAATTGGTAGGGAAACAGAAATCTCAATTGGCGGGCTGGAAGTGGCAGATGTTCCGGGGTAAGTCGGGATTGTTAATGTGTACCGATGGGTTGTCTGACCGACCACGCTTGGTAGTGCCTACTTCGCTTCGCTATGACCTGCTCCGTGCTCTGCACGCTGATAAGTTGATGCACCTCGGTGTCCAAAAGACTGTGGCCGCGATGCAAAAGGATTTTTTCTGGGCCGGTATGACGGCAGACATCAATGACTTTGTCCGCTCGTGCCATGATTGTGCGAAGAGGAAGCCGCCTCGGAACCACTATGTACCACCGTTGCGTTCCTTTGAGGTGTCCCGTATCAACGAATTAGTTGCTCTCGACATTCTGGGGCCATTTCCCCCGTCGGCTAGGGGCAATAAATACCTTCTGGTCGGGGTGTAATATTTTTCTCGATGGCCGGTGGCCTGGCCTCTGCCCGATCAAACGGCAGCGTCCATCACCGACGCTTTCTTGAACGGGTATGTCATGGACAAGGGGGCACCTGAGAGGTTGCTCACAGATCAAGGGCGGAATTTCTCCTCCAAATTGCTTAGGGAAGTTTGTGACGCGCTAGGTACTAAGAAAGTTCGCACCTCCCCATACCATCCACAAACAGATGGTATGGTGGAACGATTCAACCGTACCCTCTCGGCTATGCTTTGTCACGCGGTCAGTGAAAAGCAAACCGATTGGGACCTGCACATACCAGGCGTCTTAGCGGCATACCGCATGGTTCCGCACACGTCCACGGGATACTCACCTTTTTTTTTTATGTATGGCCGTGAAAATGTTCTACCCATCGATGTGCAACTGGGCACGCCGAGTAAGCGACCGTCCCGCTCCTTGCCTGACCACGTGCGTGACTCGCTTGAACGAGTAACGGAGGCGCGAGAGGCTGCCCGGTGTGCGACGGCCCGTGCTCAGGCAAGGAACGAATGGTATGCGCGTCGATCGCATACTCGCATCCCTTGGTCAGTGGGAGACCTGGCGTGGCTCCACTGCCCCCAGGTACCGGTGGGCACATCCCCTAAACTGCACAGGCCATGGCGGGGGCCCGTGATGCTGATAGATGTTCGGAACGCACAGAGTATCCGCGTTCAGTACGGAAACCGTCGGTGGTATGTTCATTCCTCGCGACTTAAAACCTATGTTGATGTGCGTGTCGGTCCTTCATCCCCACTAGCTGACCTGCCGGGGTCTGCCGGGCCGATTACGCCGATTGCCACACCCGTTGATCCCAAGGGGGACTGTGTTGTGCCTCCTGCAGATGAACAGGTTCTGAGGGCTGAGGAAGCCCCCGCTGCCCCCCCTCCAACGGGGCCCGCCCTGGACGTGACCAAGCACCAACAACCTACTTCTTCTTCGAGCCTGCCACCTCCTGTCCATCCGGAAGCAAAGCGACCTTGCGCTGGGAGTGGAGAGGGTCCCGCGTCGTGTACGTGGTCGAAATCTCTTCCGTTTCGTTAACGTTTGATCGTTTCGCTAATTTCCCTGTCGTTACTGCGCTGCAGGGGCGCCCTAATGTATGTCGTGATTTTTTTTTTATGGGTGACTGTTTTAAATGTTGTTAGGCGCGGGAACGCCGGTTCACCCTCGAATTGTTAAACGCACCTTGGTGCCCTATTAAGATGTTGCGGAATTGGTTTTTCACCCTTTTCCCAGCCGAGACGACTAGATTTTTTTCACCGGGGGGGGGGGGGGGGGGGGTGATCTAATAACAGCCATAGAGGGTTCACGTGGGGATTGGCTTGCCGGTCCTGCTTGTAGCCAATAAGGGTTGAGATAGGGAGCATGGCCCAGGCGTGATCACGGCATGTCATCAGGAGTGATTGGCCTAGCCATTCGGGGCCCCAGCTAATTGGGAGCCGGATGAGAGGCGTGGTCCCGGGATTGACAGGGAACCATCGAGAATGGTCAAGGCTGTCCATGAACGATTGGCTGGGGGGACCACGTGACGAAGGGATTAAGAGAGAGTGAGAGAGAACGTTCGAGAGCAGACTGGAAACCGACAAGAGCAGGGTCACGCGCGGACGGGGGCTCTGGGTGCCACGTGCACGGTGGGGACTTAGTGCAAAGTCTGTCCTCTCTTCGTTGTCTGCCAGCAACGGAGAGTGAGTGAGTAAAGTGTATTGTGGAGTGGAAATAAAAAGGACTGATTCCGAAGCCGTCTCAAGAAGGATTATTAAACTAGTAACGAATTGGCACGTTTTGTTTACGTGACAAGCCTTACTAATTGGCCGTGTCGGGTGGTGGGCGGCTTAACGACACATTCATATTTACGCGATCTAACCCAATAAAGCTCTATTATTGAATCGCTGTTCACGTCTCACAACGTGCCACGCTTTGTTTATTATATAATATTATCCTATTCTATCATATTATTATATTACAAAGTGACTCCACCTCCAGTTCACAACATTTATTATCTTATTCAATTTACCGTTGTTTTTTTCTTCGACTCTTGGCGATTTTAATCGTGAGAAACGCATCTCAATCTTTCAGTTGACCGGGCTTGACGAAACACGTTCGGCAACTGAGATATGTTTCATCCACATAGGGGCTCATCAGTGAGCCTTGCCTAGCTGCAGACTAACGTCTGGCTTTCGAGTGGATGATGATGGTGGCTTTCGAGTGGAAAGCAAATGAGTGGCCTTCGTCATTTCTCTCGAGTGCACTTGGTCTTTCATCATCATCACCACTACAATCATCACCATCATCATCACCATTATCATCACCATAATCATCACCATCATCACCACCATTATCATCACCATAATCATCACCATCATTACCACCATTATCATCACCATTATCATCACCACCATTATCATCATCATCACCACCATTATTATCACCATAATCATCACCATCATCATGATTACCACCATCATCATCACCACCATCATCACCACTATTATCATCACCACCACCATTATCATTACCACCATCATCACCACCATCCCCAACATCTCCATAACCATCATCATTATCAGCGATGTTTTTGTCTCGCCCTTCAAAACACTAAGAGCTCAAAGCTCACGTCCCGTCATTGTCACGCGTGAATCAAATTTCCATCATCTCCATCATCATTATCAGCGATGTTTTTGTCTCCCCCTTCAAAACACTAAGAGCTCAAAGCTCGCGTCCCGTCATTGTCACGCGTGAATCAAATTTCTCTCTCTAATTTGAGCCATGTGGATGGCACACGGAGCCCGGTGTGGAGAACCTGGCTTTTCCCCACATTTTCTTGCAATATTCACATTCAATAATATATTATTAGGTAACACACACACGAGGCAATCCAAATACATGTTGAACAAACTATAGGGCACCACGGTGGCGAGATGTTAACTACCTCGCCTGGTATACAGGAGGTCGTGGGTTCGATCCAGACCCTGACGCCTGAAATATATTTGGAGTTTGCGTCTCTCTCCCCGTGGATATGTTAAAGACCTCGCCTGGTATACAGGAGGTCGTAGGTTCGATCCCGACCCTGACGCCTAATGTCGATTTTGAGTTTGCGTGCCTATCTCTCCCCGTGGTCGCGTGGATATTTCTTCGGGTCCTCCGCTTTTTCCCTCCACATTTTTAAACGTGCCTTGATTGTATTTGGCTGCTGCAAAACTTCAATACTATAAGCCACTTCGCTGAGCTGGCATTTGTGATAGCCAGATCGTTTCTGAAAAACAGCTATACAGCTCAGTGGGCCTTACCTGGTAAAATAAAAAAAGAGTTTAGTTTATATTTCAAATACCGAGTTACTCCATCGCCAGCACCGTTTGGTCCGCATTCCACGCGCGCGGCCCACGTGACCGCTCTGGGTCCCTGGGACGCGGCACGGAGCGCGGATTCGGGCCCGCGGGTCTGAGGGCCCACCCAGAATGCCCTCCCAACTCTGCCAGCGTGAACAGCGTGTGGATGTTTTTTTTTTTAAAACAAACTCCGCTATTGGCAGGGTATTTTTGAGGCCACGGATTGTTACGCTTGGTTCCTTGTCAGAGTGGAAATCCTCAGTTGTAAATACGGAGGTCTCAGTTTGTATGTGTGTGCGTGCTTGCGTGCGTTTGTGACACGTGTCTTAGTGTGCCACGCATGCGAGTGTGGCACGCGTATGAGTTTAACACGTGTGCGAGTGTGGCACGTGTGCGAGTGTGGCACGTGTGCGAGTGTGTGTGTGGTGGCGCAGTGGTTAGCGTGCCGCACTATGAACTCGGAGACCCGAGGTCGATTCCAGCTCATGGCCAACGTCAGTCGCGAATATCTGAACTGGTCAGTCCTGGGCCTCCCTTAGGTTGACCCCGACTTAGGCAAGTGTCTGGTGCGGTGTTTAAAAGTCAGCAATGGGGAGAAAGTTTCAGTTTCATTTATTTGGTATAGCCCTGTGAGCCATTCGGCTCTTGAATCGGGTGCAACTGCAACAAACAAGAAACAAATACATGAACAAGAAAACATCTTAAAGTGACTATGTGCAAACAGAAAAATCCAGGACAAAATTGCAAAGTCTTCCAAAAAAAAGTACCGTACACCAACGCAGATTACCTGCTGGATCTCCTCTCTGTTTCAAAGAACAAATTTGACCTAAGGTCTTCGCTCATTTACCAGCTTCACATTCCCCATTGCCGTACAAATACTGGAGGAAGGGCCTTTGCTATTGATGCCCCCAGGGTCTGGAATGCTATTGCCAATAAACTGCAACTTGAATTCACTACCTATGAGATCTTCACTCAAAACTGCTCTAGAGGAGTTGTACACCCCTAGCTGCCACTGCAATTTATTGGCCTAAAATACAATGTTTCGCTCCGGATGATCGATGCAAAGTATGCAAAGTATGCAAAGTATGATCTGTGTTTTGATTTAGTGTGCTGATCTTAAAGGTGCATTGAAAAATGTTGATACTCCGACTGATGCTCCTACTGTTGTGGAGTGACTCATGCAGCCAGCTATGGCTGCAGAGTTTGGTAGTACATGTTGTTTACGTCGTTTATTGTGAAAATTCGGTCACAGTTCCTATGATCACTGTTTCATTGCTTTTATGGCTTTATTTTGGTGATTTTCGAAACGTTTTTTGGTTTGGCCATGTTTGTTGTAGTACAGAGTTAGACTGATGGCCTTAATCTAAGTTGTCTTGTGGTTGTTGTTGTTTAACTTGCATCCCACTGGGATATTTGCACAGGGTTGGTGTATGGTGATTTTTCTGCAATATTTTGCTGTCTGTTTGCACATAGTCACTTTAAGATGTTTTCTTGTTCATGTTTTTTTATTTGTTGCGGTTGCACCCGATTCAAGAGCCGAATGGCTCACAGGGCTATACCTAATAAATTAACTTTTAACTTTTAACTGTTCAAAAATCCCAGTGGGATGCTAGTCAAACAACAACAACCACAAGACAATTTAGATTAAAGCCATAATTTTAACTCCGTACTACAACAAACAAACATGGCCATACCAAAAGACAATGGGGAGGCGGCCAGGGGTGGTTGTGACCACTCCGCCAGGTCATGTGCTGTGTTGGCCTTAATAGGTGCTCGCTAACAGCATCTATCGCAACAGCATGTACGGATATAGAGGGATCTTTGTCGACCTATGCAAGATGTTACGAGGCAGTCTGGCAGAAGCTCTCAACAATGGCTAAAACGCAGCAAGTTGGCAAAGTAGGGAGCACAAGTGGTGCAGATATCTGCCAGTCAGTGAGTAACCTGGATCTGTCCCGTGACCGCCTGCAAGTAAGCTTTCTCCATGTCACTTGGCGTCAGTATGCACGTAGCCTGGCACAATCGCCATGGGGTACGTTACCGCCATTTTGTAGCAAATAAGGGGCCGTCCGTAAATGACGTCACGCACCTCGGGGGGGGAGGGGTCAGACATCTGTGACGATGTGTGACGAGGAGGGGGGGGTTGAGAAATGTGACGTCACATCAAAATGCACAAATTTAAATAAATATAGTCAACGTGTTCTACTTAACTAAATAGACTTTTTAATTAATGTTTTCTCTTACAACATCAGAGTGCAGGGCCACATTAAATACGCATTACAATGACAATAGTTTAAAGCGATTTGAAGCATGTTTTATTTTTTTGGGAGAGGGGGGGGTGTCAGAGCTTTGTGATGTCATATTTAAGAGGGGGGGCTGACTTTTTGTGACGCCGTGTGACGAGGGGGGGGGGGGGTCGAAAATCGTCCAAAATCGCGTGACGTCATTTATGGAAGGCCCCTAACTCTTACATGTGTTTATGTGTAAGTGCCAGCGGTTGCGAACGCCTATTATGACCGACAATGGCACAACCATTGGCATTTTGAAAATTATAGGTAGGAGAATGAGTGGATGGGAGTAGAGTGAGATGAGAGGGGCGAGGTAGGAGAGAGAGTGGATGGAAGTGGAGTGAAATGAGAGGGGAGAGGTAGGAGAGGGCATGGAGGGGAGTAGAGTGAGATGAAAAGGAGGAGAGTGAGTCCAGGTGAGTAGAATGAGATGAGGAGGAGTGAGTGGAGGAGAGTAGAGTGAGATGAGAGGGAGGAGAGTGAGTGTAGTGGAGTAGAGTGAGAGGAGAGGGGGGAGGGAGGAGAGTGAGTAGAGGGGAGTAGAGTGAAAGGAGAGGGGAGAGGTAGGAGAGTTAGTGGAGGAAAATAGAGTAAGATGATAGGGGAGAGGTAGGAGAGTTAGTGGAGTAGAGTAGAATGAGATGAGAGGGGAGAGGTTGGAGAGGGCATGGAGGGGAGTAGAGTTAGATGAGATGGAGGAGAGTGAGTGCAGGGGAGTAGAGTGAGATGAGAGGGGAGAGGTAGGAGAGTGCGTGGAGGGGAGTAGAATGAGATGAGAGGGGAGAGGTAGGAGAGTGCGTGGAGGGGAGTAGAGTGAGATGAGAGGGGAGATGTAGGAGAGTGCGTGGAGGGGAGTAGAGTGAGATGAGAGGGAAGAGGTAGGAGAGTGCGTGGAGGGGAGTAAAGTTAGATGAGAGGGGAGAGGTAGGAGAGTGAGTGGAGGGGAATAGAGTGAGGTGAGAGGGGAGAGGTGGGAGAGTGCGTGGAGGGGAGTAGAGTGAGATGAGAGGGGAGAGGTAGGAGAGTGAGTGGAGGGTAGTAGAGTGAGATGAGAAGGCGGAGTGAGCGGAGGGTAGTAGAGTGAGATGAGAGGGGAGAGGTAGGAGAATTAGTGGAGGGGAGTAGAGCGAAGTGAAAGGGGAGAGGTAGGAGAGTTAGTGGAGTAGAGTAGAGTGAGATGAGAGGTAGGAAAGTGCGTGGACGGGAGTAGAGTGAGATGAGCGGGGAGAGTTAGGAGAGTGTGTGGAGTAGAGTGAGATGAGATGGAGATGTAGGAGAGTGCGTGGAGAGGAGTAGAGTGAGATGAGCGGGAGAGGTAGGAGAGTGAATGGAGGGGAGTACTGTAGAATGAACTGAGCTGGTCTTTGCAGCTGGATGGGGGGGGGGTTTGTGTGTATGTGTGTGAGTGTATGCGCGTGCGCGCGCGTGCGTGCGTGAGCTGTAGTGGCGCGCACCAGAAATTCCGATTGCACACAAGGCTTTGCATTCACTGCCGCAGTGGTGGGGGGGAGGTCTAGCCCCCCTCCCTCCTCCTAGCCCCCCACCTCCCCTCGCCCTCCTCCCCCGCTCTGGGCACCTGCGCAAGCCAGGACCTGAGCGTCGCCCTCGCGCGCGGTTCACAACTCCGCAACCGCGCGGCTGTCAGCGGAGCTGAACCACCCATAAACATTCCAGCTGGGGCCGAGCGAAACGATTTCAGACACACAGCAAAAAAAACCCTCCCTCTGCACACAACAACATCTGGTCGATAGGCCCTCGGGTACGACGTTTCGGCCTTGTGGAATGATATTGCACCTGCCCGATACCAACAGTCATCTCGTTAAAGCTTGGGAGGCCAGGCGTGTTGCCAGGCTGGGCGCACGTTGAGACCACGTGAAGTGTCAGAGGCTGGCAGGAAGGAGGTCACGCAACAGACCCGGGTGGGGTGGGTTGACCGACTGCGATGACTGGCAGATGCACGGCATGTGCTCCCCGCTGTGCCACATTTCACCCACGCTAGACGCACACACACACACCAGACACACAAGCACACTTTAAGACGTCCGTGTTTATAACTGACGATTTCCTCTCTGAATGGGAACCAAGTCAAACAATGTGTGCCCTAAAATAGCCCAATGTCACAGATGGTGTAAACATAAAAGCACAACTCAAAATCGGGAGGTTCATTCCCAAATCCTGCTTTGGAGATCCACTCAGACCCCTCTGTGGAGACTTGATTAGACCCTACCATGGAAATGTGGAATTTCCTCCGGGAAGAACTCTCGTGATGTCATCTTCCAGGGCTGTTCTCCCAATGCGCAATGTAGTGCACTGCTCGCTGTAAAATATCTCCGTCGCACGACGTGGCAATATTGGTGGTACAACTTGAACCCGATGGGGGGGGGAGGACACAAACTTCGGTAGAAAAACAAAATAACACGCAGATTTATTTTATCTGCGCCAAACGCAAGGCGGCGGCGTCACAGTGAACGCCTTGTTCACTACCGAGTGGTGCACAAGTTTCTGCTGCTGCTGTTGCTGCTGCACTGTGGACTGGGTTGTCCTTCTACGGAGGGGAGTCGAACCCAGGTTGTTTGGGACAATTCATTTGGCGACAGCGCTGCGTCGGCTAGAGGCCCACGAGCGGGTAGGAACAAAGTCGCGCTGTGCTCCTCACGAGCACCGCGACCTTTAAACGAAAACGAGAGGCGAACGTTTCGGGCAATGGGCCTTCTTGTTCACAGCACTTTGACCTCTCCAGCCTCCGAATGCGGTGTGCAAGAAGGCCGCCCGACCGTCCGAAACATCGCCTAATAAATACGTTGAAGAAGACGAGTAGTAATAACAATGATCATAGGCTCCACCCTTTTCGGCAATGATGCAGGAGGCGTTGAGGTGTCCAAACAACCGAATGGACGTCCCGGTTGCAAAGCATCAATCAAGTCTGCATTGACCGTCCGTGCTCGTCGTAAAGCATGCAAAGAAAAACGCGCTTTGAATAATAAGAATGGGGTTTACCCTTCCTGGCACTAGAACAGGAGGTGTTAATATGTTCAAATACCAGATAGACACCCTTTGCAAGGAGTTACATCTGCATTAACTCCACGTTATTGTGGCAAGGCATGGAAAACAACCTGCTTTGATAATAATCGTCGCATTATCTTTGAAACTGATTGGCCTACACAAGCCTCCAAAAGTACTAGACCAGAGAACATCGCCAAAATGCGAACAGCACAAAATTAATGCAAATATCAAAGTATTCATATCTCTCGGGTTGAACAATAGCAGTGTCTATTTGGTGTTTGACCATCTTAACACCGCCTATATTTTTGTGAAGATAGGGTAAAATATATTCATATTTTCATAATTTGATACCGGTAAAAAGGGTCACATCGAAAATAAATATGTTGCAATTTTTAAGACCGCAGCGTTGTTGATGAATGTGTTGAATGTTCTCGATAACTGCACCACCTCACCCTCAGCAAAAACAATCATCATCACCCTCCTCATCGTCATCACCCTCAGCATCGTCATCACCCTCATCATCATCATCACCCTCAACATCATCATCACCCTCAACATCAAGTCATAGTATGCCCGTGCATTATGTAGGATTAGCAGCATCAAAGGGAGGGAGTAGGGTTAGCAGTAATAAAAGGAAGGAATTTTGATAGTAAGGAGCTGCAGCAGCTAAACCACCACGTAAAAAACAAAAATATGAACTACATCAGTATCATCAATATACTAAATATACTCTCCAATAAGCTGAGCTACTAACAGTAAGTAATACATTACAATTTTACGTCGCAAAAATATATAAATGTCTCCGGCTAAACTTTTTTCTCTTACATCACACGGGTCTACCCCGTACTATATCATCATCACTCTCATCATCATCACTCTCATCATCATCACCCTCATCAGCACCCTCATCATCATCCCCCTCATCATCATCACCCTCATCATCATCACCCTCATCATCATCATCATTACCCTCATCATCATCATCATCATCACGCTCATCATCATCATCACCCTCATCATAATCACCCTCATCATCAAAAGCCTGATAATCATCACCCCCTCAACATCATCATCACCCCCATCATCATCACCCTCATCATCACCCCCCTCATCATCATCATCACCGTCATCATCACCCCCTCATCATCATCACCCTCATCATCATTATCATCCTCATCATCACCCTCATCATCATCATCACCCTCATCATCATCACCCTCATTATCATTATCAGCATCATCATCACCCTCATCATCATCACCCTCATCATCATCACCCTCATCATCACCCTCATCATCATTATCATCATCATCCTCATCATCATCACCCTCATCATCATCATCACCCCCATCATCATCGTCCAGTACTCATACTACTCCCATGCAGTGCACAACTCGTGGCGCGCGCACAGCAGCCACTGCCACGCCGCACCGCCGGCTTCTCATCAGAGGGGCCGCGACGCGCGCGTCCGCTGGCAGATCGGCCAACGAGTTCAGAGCCGCGCGCTCGCTCGCCGTGTCCCCGCGTGGGCGGTGGCGGCGCGCGTGCGCTACTGGGCACGCGGAGGCCGCGGAATAAACGCGCGCCTGCCCCTGTCACGGCCACAGGGTCGTCCTCTGTTTGGCTTCGCGCGACTCAGCCGACGCTTTGTTTTTTTTTTACAAGCGGACAAGCAGAAGTAGAAAGAAAACACACGCGCGGTTCAATACAGGGGTTGCCCCCCCCCCACACACATCGTAGCGTCGGTTAGTTGGGGGGGGAGGCTTGAATGTTGCTGAGCCCCCGCCTCCAAAGTACAATCAAGTGATTGATGGTCGTCACAGACTGTCCTCATATTGCTCCATGGACCAGGCCAGCAATCCGTGCCACCTAAGGTAGCAACTATTTAGTCGTACCCACGTACTTACGTGTGTACGTTGAACTTCTTTCGTACCGTACGTAGCCAACCGCGCTAATCGGAGGTGCGGGAGGACAACAAACGAAACACAGAAACATCAGTTGTCGAGTAAATGAGCTTCACATGCCTGACATGAGTGGATTACCGCTCGATAGCACCACTCATGGCTCGACCCAGCCCAGAGTTCAACACTCGCCGTCGGGCTGCCCCCTCCCAGTCTCTCTGTGCCCCCACCTGTGCCCCCCCCCCCGCCCCTGTACCCCCGCCCCCCCATCATTAAACAAGGTCACACTGCACGATTGCGAAATTTTTACTATTCATTTTTATTTTTGTTATTTTACCAGAATCTGAATATTTACACCGAAGGAATCCGATGAGCTATAAAGTTCCCTTTCACAAGTGTCCAGTAGATGTTCTTACCAGGTAAGGCCCACTGAGCTATCAAGGTATTTATCATGAAGCGACCTGGCAATAACAAATGATAGCTCAACGAAGTGGCTTATCATCACGTGCAAATTTATAGCAGCCAAATATACTCGAAACGCGTGATGTTGATTCTAAATGTGGAGGGAAAAAACCGGAGGACCCGGAGAAAAATCAACGCGACCACGGGGAGAAAGACACGCAAACTCCAAATATACAGCAGGCGTCAGGGTAAGGATCGAATCCACGACCTCCTGCATTCCATGCGAGGTAGTTAACATCTCACCACCGCGGCGAATCTATGAGTTGAATTCACGGTTAAGCTCGATAACATCAGGAGCACTTTGTGGGAAGTCAACAATGGTTACCACCGTGTATGGATGGACCGATCTCTGCCATGGGAATATGGAATTTACCCTTCCAGTTTGGGACCAAATGCCAGAAGAGTTAATAGAGCGAGAGAAATGCGAGCGCCATGCCACTGCTCGGTCAAAACACGAAGATAGCTGTAATCGGGACTATAATCATATTTACTTTCGGCTGACGTTCGGCGGACGTTCCCAGACCGCGATTGGTCCACGTGTTTACAGCTCCCCCCGCCCCACCCGCACGTACGGCGGGCGCAGTTTGACCTCATCTCGCCGCGGATTTGTTCACGGTGTGTCCTGACGCGATCCGGCCCGGGGCGAGCGGGCATGGACGGCGAGGAGGTGTTTATGTTGGTGTAGGTGCGTGGCCAGAGGCCCGCGGATTGTTTTGGTACAGCGGCTTTGAAGGGACGAAGCTATTGCCCCCCCACCTCCTCATCCCTCACTTCCACATTTCTCCCCAGCCACCAGAATAACATCAAACGCCAGCCGAGGCACACGCGTGCCTTGCGTCTTTGCCCCCGCACACAGATAAAGCTCCCACATCCCCCGTGTTGCCTTTTTAGGAGACAGTTCGGGGCAAGTGCTGCAGTGCGAGTAGCACCGATGAGGTGCCGGGCACGGCACACATAGAGGGTGTGGCCTTCACCTGGGCCGGCCGCCTTCGTCTCCCCCAGTGGCGGTGTTTACACACCGCACCAGGTACTTATTTTAAGGCTGAGTCGACCCTACGGGAGACCCAGGACTACGTTATCCATCGCCGGATCGTGAGGGATGGTGGCGGCCCCCCGGCTTGGGGAGGGAGGCCTTCATCCAGCAGTGGATTCACCATGGCTGACCGATGATACATCACGAGCGTAAAATTGTTATTGCGTTAAATAGCGATACTAATAATCCGAATTCACTATGCGCATCATAAAACTGACTTTGATAGAGAGGGAGAGAGAGGAAAACACTGTTTTTGGGTGAGCGAATTGTTGTGCTTGAAATTTTTATTTTACTTCTGGTTTGGCAAACATTCCCAGGGCCCAGATTCAGGCATAAAAATATCGTTCGCAAATAAACGCACGTGTGGTGCAGGCTGCCGCCGAGCTCACGCCTCGAGGAGACGGAGTGTTTGTTTGCTCGGCTGCGGCTCCGGATGTGGTATCAAATAATAATAATAAAAAAAGTGACTGCCAAAACACAGCTTCTTCTTCAGAGAGCCACGCGAAAACACCAACTGGATTGCTGCAACATCCACACTGCCACCACCGCTACCGCAGTCGTAGTGATGGAAGGTTGACGGTGGTGCTGATGATGATGAAGTTTGCGATGGAAGGTTCGTAGCGATGTTGTAATAAAGTGGTGATAATAATGGTAGTGGTTCATACCACACCTCTGAGGTTCTGGGTTCCAGCACTATGATGACTGTGTGGGGGTGGTCCCTCTTAGCAGAGTTATAATCCTGAAGAATTGATCAGGCCAGGTGAATTATTCTGGGGCGCCGCGGCGACGAGATGTTAACTACCTCATCTGGTGTGCCGGAGGTTCATTGGTGTGTCGTCCAGTTTTACCCTCCACATTTAGAATCAACATCACGCGTTTCGAGTATTTGGCTGCTGTCAATGTCCACGTGATAAGCCAATTCGTTGAGCTATTATTTGTGGCCAGTTCGCCTCTGAAAAAAGAGCTTTATAGCTCAGTGGGCCTTACCTGGCAAATTAAAAGAATAACAAGTTTCGCATTTTTTTTTTCATCTCAATGCAACTGATCCACCCAAGTGTACACTCCACCTTGCAGACCACTGCCGGGTGACGGCTACTCCACTCCCTGTGGGTCGTGGGGGGGGGACTAATTTGACCTTACTTCACCACGCTGGTCAATGAGGGTTGGGGAAAGCGGGCAGTAAGGACGCGAGGGCGTTGAGCAATGGCTTCCGCTGCTCTGCGCTCTGCTGCTCGCAAAGTAGCAACAGCCACGCAGAAGCTCATGACAACCTGGCGTGCGTGGCGGTCGCCCATCCAAACTCTGTCCAAGGCTCAAACCTTGCTCAGTTTCCAAGATTTGGGCGCACAGCAAGAAATGGCATATTACAATTGATCCAGGCTGGATGTCGCCCGGTTGGAGAACTGGACTCACGATCAGAAGGTATTGAGCTATCATTGATTCAACCCATCATTCCCCCAAGGTTGCAAAAAATGAAATGCGGCTTCATGGCCACGGGTATTCCTGTGGGGAGAGTGGCCCGCACTCAGAGGAATGTGCAACTCCAACTAATGGCTTAGGGCGCTAACGGTGCTTGTTTGAGCCAGAGATACACTTTGACACGACCTTTGACTTGGAGTAGCGATTGCATTCCTGATCCGCATGGAAATTGAGATGATAACGCTGATGGGCTCACACTGTGGTTCAATACCAAAACATTGGATTTTAATGGAATTGTATTTTTAAAAAATAATCTCTTGCTTCCTTTCAATAATACAACTTAAATGTGGACCTTTGACAGTCACAAGCCACAGAAGTGGCCATGCAACCCAAATTATTGTCTGTGCGACGAGAGGGCTGAAGCCCTCTCGTCGTGGCCAACAGCAGCTGCAGACCTCGACATTGGCATCTCGCTCCTGAACCACACCACTGCTGCTGCTGCCATCATCACGCGAGAACAAAATTAAATCTGTAAATTTTCCTCGACGGTGGAGGCTCGTGCGAAAGATGTCAGTGATCATCATCAACCTTTTCACATCATCATCATAATCAACAACATTGCATAATTTCTTCATCACGATTAGTATGATTATCATTGTCATCATGACATTTCAACAACATCATCATCGTCGTCCTTCCCATTCATCTTTATCGTAATGCTATTTCAGCAAAAATGTGTGTAAGGTTCCGCTCCAGATGTGACGTCTGCTTTAGAAGTGAAATGGGGCCCCGAGCCGTCCAATCTCTCCCTCCCTGCGTAGCCCGGCACCTGGGCCCCAACCGACGGCCGACGGGGGGGGGCGCGTGAAATTGCAGGGGCCTTCCCACGCTCGGCTAACGCTAAGCCGCTGCCGTTGATGGGAAATGACGGCGCGAAATGGCATTGCAAAATTGTAAAGGGTGCGATTAGAATTTCCGTCTGGGGCGATGGAGGTGGTGGTGGTTGGGAATGTGGCGTCGTCTCCGCTGCTCGCGTGTCCCGTGACCTCGACAGCGTTACCCACTCGGGAGCTGCGCGATTTGCGTGCCTCGATTTCCCGTGCAAAATGCCACGGCTGGATTTTGTTTGCGCGGTGCGAGAAACAAAATAAATAAACAAAAGACCGCCGTGTGCCACGCGAGCCTTGTAAGGCGGTACGCGCGAGCGAGAAGTGATTGGATGATTCCTTAGCTGCATGGGATTATGTTGAATCTATCCTACAGTTGTCATCTCGACCTTACTTTACCTTATTATATCGTACGGTATTGTACTATATCGTGCTATATCGAGTCAGTGATTTATTGCTAAATTAAACATCGAGGTTGGTGACCATTTCGCATATTAAGCCCTGAACCAGTGGTGGGATTTCCACATTGATATGGCGGGGCGCGTTCCTCCATTCGACAACCGCCGTTGACTTCCCCACAAAGTGGTCGAAATTTTATCGGCCCAGGGAGAATGATGGGCTGAGTCAACCCCGATCCAAGATTTCAGCTCGCAACGTTCCGATTGCGAGCCACTCGCTCTACCGCTGAGCTACTCCGGCAGGATGTGTCCAGAATTGGATATTTAATTGAACTGCTGGATGGAGGCCTTCCCAGATCATTCACCATCCCTCGCGCAATGCTTCCAATCCATGTAGGCCCCGCACACGAGCCAATCTCATGGCTCCATTTACACCAGCGGTTCTTAAACTTTACTTGCAGCCTTGCATCCCTTTGATTCTCAATTGTTAAAACAATGTACAATGTTAATCAATACGGAGGGTTTGATGAAACAAAGTTGTTACTCATGTGTCCGTGCGTAATTTGTGTGTTTCGATGATCCGCCTTCGAAAAAGATTTGGCCATGTCTCGCACCATCCCCAGAAGAGGTATCTGGCGCCCGCAGGGGGTGCGTGCCACCCCAGGTTAAGAACTACTCCTCCAAACAGTGGGGGCCCGCTCCCGGCCTCGTTGCCTGACATTACGGATGGTCGCCTCTCCGGGTGTGACCCGGTTTGATCCACCGGGCACTCCAGGAATTGCCATCTGCTTTCGGCCCTGGCAGGAATTGATTCGCATCAGAATCTGGTACCGGTGTCGTTTTGCTGCGTTGAGCTCCATCACCGCAAACTGCACGGTTTTTGAGAGCAGACTTAGCCTGGTCGAGAACGCTCGTCTGGCTTTGGCCTGCAGTTTAAGAGGTGGACAACCCCCAACCATACCGCCAGCGCATCACTCGCCTTGACCACCGGCCCCACACAAAGCCCATTGCGGCTTCATGCCGCGTGCAACGGAACGCAGCGCATGGACACCGCCACCG
This sequence comes from Lampetra planeri, assembly GCF_965212315.1. Classification (NCBI taxonomy): domain Eukaryota; kingdom Metazoa; phylum Chordata; class Hyperoartia; order Petromyzontiformes; family Petromyzontidae; genus Lampetra; species Lampetra planeri. The sequence goes on from NC_136110.1 coordinate 19,139,555, forward strand.
GCGCTTTCGACGTCGACTCTGGTGCTCTTAGACGCCCGTGGACCTCGCGCGGCCCTGGATTTGATTCTCCCCGCGTGCTTTTTTTTTCCGCAGCCGCTGGATTTCGCCGCCCATCACTGAAGCGGACGACGCGGCTCCTCAACGCGCGCACAGTGGCGCTGGCCAAAAAACGTCCCGTCGGCTTTTGTTCCGCAAAGGTTATGCAAATAGTTCTCCCTCACAAAGGCTCCTGCAATTTACAGCTTTACTATTTACATTCTGTCCAGCCCCTCCTTACCCCCCGTACGAAGGTCACGGATCCCAAAAATATCCCAGCGTAACTTACAGGAGAAGGGTTTGCACCTCTCTAATCGGGGGGGAGGGAGCCTGGGGGAGGTGGTCTGTCGGAAGAGAGATTTGTTGGGACATCCCAACGCTGCTCCCCGAGGGCCGATCTGTTTCGTTTGTCTTTCTCGATCTCTGTGACGGCCAGCTACGGTTGGTGCTTTGCAAGCCGCGGTGTGACAGCATTCGTGTGTGTGGTGGGGATCGGTCGTGTTGCGTTTAGCGCGCTGCGCTATGAACCCGCCGGCCCCAGTTCGATTCCTGCTCATGGTCAAAATCAGTGACGAATATTTGAACCGGTCCTCGGCCTCCCCTAGGTCGGCTCAGCCTCAGATGAGTACCTGGTGTCGTGTGTAAACATCACCCCTGGGGAATCAAAGGCGACTGGGCGTGGTGTTGGCCACCCACCCCCTCGTGTACAGTTCTGTTCTTCATAGGTGCTCGCTAACAACACTTGCCCCAACAGTCTGTTAAGGCTATACGGGGGATCTTTGTCTTGTGAGGGCCTCCATGCTATATCGCTTGATTTATTTGCGCTTAATTGTAATTGGCTGTCGTGTGGATAGGCTGGTCACCGCCATAGCAATGTGGAATTTCCACCGCTAGCTCAAGGCTGATAATGGAGAAGAGCACCATTCAAATGCTGCCGCGTGTGGTCTGCTGGGCTAAAGACAGCGGTGTAAATTCCACATTGCTATGGCGGCGGCATATGTCTCTCAAGTGGTGAGCATGGTGCACATCGACTGATTGTGGGCCTCCACGTTTGACCAGGTATTTGAGGGAAGGCAACACCGAGAATGAGGAGCGGCTATGAGAACTGACCAATTTAAAACCGTCTAACTTTCGTTGAAGCTTGGCAGAGCGCGACGATGATTTTGGCGACGTTGCTGGAGCTGAGGTCTCGAGTTCAAACCCCAGTTTGAGTCGCTTATGGGGCCTCTTTACTCGCTCGGGGGAATTGGTTTGATGATCGTTTTATTTATTTATTGTAAGTTTAATCAATGTTCGTTTGACACGTAGGCTTTCGCGACCAATGTTATTCATAATAAAGAATTTTGGGTTAGATCGCGTAAGCATACATGTGTAATGCGGGCGTAAACGGCCTCGCGGATATGACGTCACGGGGGGAGGGGTTAGGTCACGTGAGAGAGAGGGGTAAGGTCTTAAGGGAGAGAACCGGAAGAGACGGGAGGAGAGTATGGGAATAGAGACAGGGTGAGGCCACGCAGGGCGGAGAGTGGAGAGTGGCGAGATCGCCACGCGGTGAGACTCGGCACCGTCGGCCAGCGGTGACCGAGCAAGGGAGGAACGCGGAGCAGCGGTGGAGCTGCAGTTAGAGCAGCTGAAGGACTGCACAAGGAACCCTGCAGTGGAGCTGCATCGGAGTGGAGAAAGGCTACGGGAGCGACGGCAGCTGTCGAGCTGCCAAGCGGGGAGGCTCTGAGCGAGGGCCGTGTGGGACAAGTTGTAAGAACCCGAATAAAGGACAACGGAGACAGACACAGTGAAAGAGTCCTTTATTACACATGTGTCGTAACCCTCCACTAACCCGACAGAGCCAGTAAGGTTTGTCACGTAAACAAAACGCGACTGTTAGTTATTACTTCAGCCCACCGGTGTGTTGGAAAGTAAATCCACAACATTTACAATTTGAGTCCGACGTTACGCTGGTAATTACATTCAGCAACATCGGGCGATTTGCCAGAATAACTAATGTTTCGTTGCGTAATTTAAATGTTATTGACGTAACGTTGTATACTTTTTAATGTGTCCATCTGTGAAGTGCTCTGTGATGATGTTATTGTGAAGGGTGCAATACTAAATCAAATTTGATTGATTTATTGCTGTCGCCCCATCACATACGCAAGGGCAAAACGTTGGTTGGTGAGTCAACAGGTTACCGACACGCGAATTGCAGTAGCACCCGGAGGTCAGGGACCATTTTTTTTACTCTTTTATTTTACTAGAAGCGACCTGGCCACAAATTATAGCTCAACTTCGTGGCTTATCATGTGGAAATGTATAGCAGGCACATTTATAGCAGCCAAATACTCGAAACGCATTTTGATTCTAAATGAAGACGGATAAAACCGGAGGACCCGGAGAAAAATCCACGCGAACACGGGGTAGAGAGAAAGACAAGACACGCCAACTCCAAATATACAGTAGATGGTCAAGGTCGGGATCGAACCCGCGACCTACTGCAAACCACGGCCGCAACCAACGGGAACGCCTGAAGCCAGATGGGGCTAACGATGTCAGAGTGGTCCCTGAGCGAGGCACTGGGACTGTGCGCTCAGGGGGTGGTCGAAGACCCCGATGGGAACACGCACACCGCAGAGTCTGCATGTCGGCTGTGCAGCAGCTGGTGGCGGAGCAGCCGCTGGTGGCTGTGCCACAGCTGGCGCAGCCGCCGGTGGCTCTGGCGAAGAGAACCGAAACGACGGCGACACGTGGCCGTGCCGTTCTCTTGGCTTGACCCAAATCGGCAAATCGGTGGTCAGATGTTTGCCGATTTGCATTGTCGAGAGGAGAGTGAGCCGGCCAGCCAGCACCAGTTGCTGGGTGGAAGAGGCACACTGCGATCCCCTGTACGGGAGGCTCAAGTGTTTAATGCTGCAGGGCCTTCCGAGAGGGTTGAATTATAACGCGCTCTGCCACTGTAAAAGCAGGGAGCCCCATTGGCACAAGGCTCGCCTATGTTTTGGACGTGGATAATTATCCAGCATTTCCTCTCGCCGAGCACAGGGCAGCTGTTGTTGTTGTTGAATTCCGTTAATGAGTGCAGGCTTGTTCTCCACGCGACGGGGTTGAAATTTCAACTCACGTACAGACACGCGCGCACACACGCTATGGAAGCTGCCGTTGCGGAATGGTTATCACGCTGGAATTGCAATCCACAAGTCGCCGGTTTGATTCGATCCCCCGGCGCGACAGCTCAAACAACGGTGTGCGTTTCTTAAACCGCGCCGCCCTCTGTCCACTCAGCAGTGTGAACGATATTTTCACGTTCACGTGGAGTATGAAGGAGTTCAATGCAGCGGATCGGCATGTCCTGTACGGTGGGTTAAAGAGTGGGTACTCCTACCGCTTCTTCCGAAAATGTATTGGCGAGCATGAAAGAGTTAGGCCACACGCCCTCTATACGGGCTGCATCTCACGAAGGCCGTTCTACCAGCAGCTCCGTGGGCATGGCAATTGCAGGGCTGCACCGTTACCGCTTACACGCACGTGGGCCCAAGCATCGTGTACGCGAGCATGGCAACCACCACTATTCACTGCTCAGTGCTCGCGAGGGTCAGGCTAGGTGCACTTTGAGGCCATGCACGTTTGTTATGTCTAGCTAAGTGGGCACTGTCGTTAGAGTGCCAGACTCACAATCTAGAGGGCATGAGTTGAACTCATGGCAGGTGTCGCTCAGTCACCTTTCCCCTCAACTCTGGAGGTCACTAAAATGGGTAATGGTTCATGGCAAGCGAGCAGCGGTGGCCGTACGTTGAGATTAGCCCCTATCGAGGGAACGTGGATTTCCACCGCTGGCTCGGGGGGGGGGGGTCACCGAGGTGAGCACTACTCCGATGCTCGCGTGAGCAGGGAGGGTTAGAGGCTGGGTATGAACGCAGCGATGATGACGACGATGACGGTGGTGGCTCGTGGAGCAACAACGGTGGTCCGCGTGCGATGTTCCACTGGGCTGTCGAGTCAAGATCTCCGGGAGACGCGGAATGAGCCGCAGTGGACGTTGATTCACCCAGACAATAATCATTGTTACCATTTGCATGTGTACGGCACATTTCATCCGTAGATTCCGAATGCGCCAACCGTGTGTAGAAAGCAGGAAATAAACAAAACCTGCAGAGCAAATGGCCAGAACTACAACGACTATTACTATTTATTTTATTTACCAGGTAAGGCCCACTGAGCTACATAGCTCTTATTCAGAAGCGACCTGGCCACCAATGATTGCTCAACGAAGTGGCTTGTTCTAAACGCGTGTTTCGACATGTGGAGGAAAAAACCAGAGGACCGCCGAGAAAAATCCACGCGGGAAGAGAGAGAGACGCAAACTCCAAATATACAGCAGCAGGCGTGAGGGTTGGGACGGAACGCACGACCTCCTGCATACCAGGCGAGGCAGTCAACATCTCGCCACCGCAGTCAATTTCAAGACAGCACTGACAAAATCCCGAACGACTCTTGGGTTGCGTTGCGCCGCGTGAAGTCGCTCGCCACGTCGATGCGGGGTGACGTCGCCCCACCACCCCCACCCCTCCTCCTCTCGGAGTGTCCACGTGCTTGCTCGAGGTGCCCACCAACCAACCGCGTCCATCATTCAGACAGTGCCTCATTCAGCAAGGGGCTTCTCACCGTCGCCGCTTCGCCCCCTGCTCACCTGTACAAATGCTGGGTTTGTTTAGCCGAGCTCGCAGGAAAGGGGGAACGCGAGTCCGAGCTCCCCCCCACCCTCTCCGGTATTTCCATCCCGCCTGGATGTATTCTGTCACTTTAACTACAACACGTCAATACACAGGAGCAGCATGGGTACATCCGAATTCTTGTCAAATACTTTCGGACCCGGAGGGCTGAGTAGGTGGGGGGGGGAATAAACGTCTAAGACGTTCCGAGCCCCAAAAACAGCCCAACGCACTCCCCCCCTCCCCATCCACTCCGCACCCCGGCACACGGCCCCGACTCTAAACAAGCTTGGCAGCGGTTAACTTTAGACTTCTATATATATACACACGCGCGCATGGGCAGTGTGCGAGCAAGTTGCGATCACCGCCCGTGAGTGATGTGAATGCAGTTTGCGTGGCTCAGAAGTCAGACGTACTGTGGTGAGGTGAACAAGCCTCCGCGCCGAGTGTCAGAGCAGCGGCGGCACCGGTAGTAGTGAGAGCAGCAGTGGTAAGCGCAGCAGCAGCAGCATCATCATCAGCAGCAGCATCATCAGCAGCATCATCATCAGCATCAGCAGCAGCATCATCAGCAGCATCAGCAGCATCATCAGCAGCTTCACAGCGAGCGATGGCGTCAATTCATCTGGTTACTGTGCTGGCAACAGCTTTCTTCGCTCTGCATGGTCCGCTGGTGAGACCACGCGCGTGTGTGTGTGTACCCGGTGCGGTGTATAACGCATCGCCGCTGCGGAGACAAAGGCGGCCGGGCGTGATACTGTTCACCCACCCGCTCGTGTGCCGTGCCAGCTTTCATAGGTGCCCGCTAACAGAACTCGCCCCAACAGTCTGATGAAGGCTACACGAGGGATTTTGTCTCTGCGGGAGTGTGAGTGTGGATGGGGTGCCTCTCGCTGCCAGGGACACGAGTCCAATGTGTCGGGTTCTGTGTGCTGTGTGTGTAGGGTTGTTTGTGTCGTGTGTGCGAGGTTAGAGCACGATCAAGGACGGCTAAGCATCAGACTCATCACGACTGAAATCATCGTGCAATCATTGTTGGAAATAGGAATTGACATCAATTACACGTCACCACTACTAATCCACTATGCTCACTATCATCATCACCACCACCATCAACACTACAATCACTATCATCATCATTGCCATCATCAAGCACAACGCTCATTCATCATGGATTTGGTCAAATATGCCAATGCATGAACCTCTTGAAAAATTGTCTTGAGACATAGGAATGGTTTCATGGAATAATTAAGGACAATTATCATCACCATCATCGCGATGGCTATCATCAGCACGACCATCATAATCATAATCAGCGTCACAGTCATAAACTTATGCTGATGATCTACATCAACAGTATCATCAACACCATCATCATCGTCATCATCCCTCAGAGGTGGGTAAATCGAGCACTACCACCTGGCGAGATCGCACGACGAGGTGCATGGAAGCCAAGGGCGCGTGTTGTGCTTAAAGACGGAGCGACCGCTCTCTCTCCACAGGAATGCGTCATCTAATATCGCCAGCGAGGCGCCACACACAGAGCCCAGATCGCGCCCTGTGTCTGCTCTGGCCCGAGCCATCTGTGCGGGGGCGGCGGATGGGCGGTTGCGCAACACTGCGGCAATTACGTAACCAGCGGTGGCTCGCCGATGAATACCAAGAACACGAAACCGGGCGTCGTTAATGGGCGGCGTTGCGTAATGCCGTCCCGTGAAGGAGCCCTGTCTCTCGCGCGCGCGCGTGTCGGGTTCACAGACCGCGGGCGGTTGACGAGGAGAGCGCCGTGCGCGTGACCCCCCTGCCGCCCGTGCAGCACGGGAACGCGCAAGCAGGCGTCGATTAGAGGATGAGAAGGCGGTGGGTGGTTCACGTGAACCCCGTCCTGGTGCGTTGCAAGGTATTGTGCGTCGTGCTCTGCGGGGCCCCACGCACAAGAGGCAATGTGTGCTTGTGATGTGTCTCAGCAGGGTCTGAATTGCATCGCAAGGCTCAATAAAGAATTCGACTGTTACTATCTGTATAGCAGTATCAAATATATGAACGACTACTAGTAGTCGCTATGTTGTTAGCGACGGGTTCTGTAAATGTTGCTCATGCAATGCCCATTAAGAGGGTGGGATCCAACTGAGATCCATTGTGGTTTTGTATCCGAAAACCAAAATTATATCCGGATAGAAACTTGCTATTTATCCAGCCTGGTTGATCTGCGGTTGTCATATTAAAATTATTGTCCTTCCCACGGAAATGTTGAATGTCCAGCAGTGACTCCAGACCTCCAGCAAACATTCGCACTGCGCCATGTGCTCATATGAGCCAGGAGACTCGGATTTATTTTTCTCTCTCTCTCGTGTTGATTATTATTGTTCCGACTTGCGGGCAGTCTCATATGCGTGGCTCGCGTGCGCCCCCCATAACTTGCGGGGCTGTATCCCCAGCTCGAAGCTGTGCGTGACCCGACCGCTTGTGCCAACGATGCACGGCAGCCGTAACGGGGAATCGAGCCGTCGATTTCCGTGCAAAACTGGCTCAGTAACCCCCCTCCGCCGCTTAATTAATTTCAGTTGCCAACAAACATAAACCCGAGCGTGGAATGCGGGGAATGTGGCAGCTCCCTCCCCGCCACCTCGTGCACTCTCGTTAACTCGTCTACTGCCCTCCACCCTCCGCTCGCCGCCTTGGCAGGGCCATGCTCGTGTAAGCAGAGGGTGTGAATTCAATCGCGCATCTTGCTTGGCGCGTGGCCCAGATGTTCTCGGCTCAGCAGGACAGGCCAGACGGGGGCAGTGAGCGGGGCAGGGACGAGGATACGATGAGTGAGGGGGTCTCACCCTCGAGTTTTCCTCACCGCGCTGTCAGACTGCACGCAAGTCGAGGGTTCGGGTCATGCAAACCTCGTCAGATCGTTCGATCACGCCCTGACTGCGATGTATCATCCCCACTGTGCTCATCCACCACCAGACTGCAGGTCACAACAACAACACGCTCACCAACCCACTCACTCGCAAACTCGCCCATTCACTCACCCGCTCAACCATCAGTGTACACTGCAGGTCACCCCATTTCTCTTCCTGCTTCTTCCCTCGCACCGCTCCACTTTGGACTTCCCTCTCCTCCCATCACGATGATCGTCATCGTCGTCTATTTTCCCAAGTTCTTGTAATATGCAACAATACAGGACTGTATTGACATGCGTTTCGTGTATTCCCGTGGTCCTGTCTTCGGCTGATAATTCCGACTCTAGAGCAGCGCGGCAACGTTCTACAAGATATCGAGAGAAACATGAAGCCACAGCTGGTAACTCGTTTAGCGTACAACTAAGTATGACCCATATCGAACAGGGGGGGGGGGCCTTGCCGACGTAAATCTGGCGCTTCACCAGTGATGCTTCAAGCGAGGCTGGCTCTTCTGCTGATGATGAGACCCTGAATGGCGAAACCGGTCCACAGTTGGTCTTGTTGTTGAACCCACGCTGTGGAAATAATGCACCCCTCAGATAGAAGGACGAGTGGCTGATGAGATATGGAAAACATATTTTTTTCCTATATATATGTTTAATGTCCAGGGAACCAGGCGAAATGTGTTCTTATTTTATACTCGCCTTTTGCCCGGCCAAGGACGGGGTGTATTGCAGTAAATCTGAAACTTGCAAGCGAAAAGCAGAGCGCGACGTGATATTCATTGCCTTAATGCGCGTGCAAGGTTGTAATCCCTTGTTCATCATGACATCCTTTTTACTTTGATGCCTCAACAGCGTTATGGAGATCGCGTGACGTGAGGGTTGTAAGTTGACGCCGAGGAGGGGGGAGGAGGCGTGAGGATGCGCCTCGGCCCCCCATGTGGAGTGACGTCAGCCGCTGATTATTATGATTGGGGGGGGGTGTCCATTTGGAGGACGTTACCTTAAAATTATTATTAATGAGGGGGGCTGGTCGACGTGGAGTGACGTCACGAGCGTTAAGGACAGACATTCCTGGGTGATTAGAGTCGGTGTATTCTCCAAATCTTGATGGCTGTGTTGAGTTAGTCGTGATGCAGCGCTAGTGATGGATTGGCTCTGTCCGTGCAAAGACAAATATCCCCTGTGTAGCCTTAACAGACTGTTGGGGCAAGTGCTGCTAGCGAGCACCTATAAAGGCCTGCACGGCACACGAGGGGGTGGGTGGCCAACACCACGCCCAGCCGCCTTTGTCTCCCTAGTGGCGATGTTTACACATCGCACCAGGTCCTCATTTGAGGCTGAGTCGACCTAGGGGAGGCCCAGGACCAGTTCAGATAAGCGTCACTGATGTTGGCCGTGAGCGCGAATCGAACCCGGGTCGCCAGGTTCGTAGCGCAGCGCGCTAACCGCTGCACCATCGCTCTGCCCGTGCACCACCGCTTCAGCCGCAGCTTCTGGAGGCGGAGGCGCGGCAGGCGCGGCAGGCGGATTGCCCCTCCCCGTGCCGGTGCCCCGCGGGCGTCGCCCCCTCGCGGTGCCCTGGGGGCGCGGCTCCAGTGCGCGACGCGTGCGGCTGCTGCGAGGTGTGCCCGAGGCTGCGCGGGCAACCGTGTGGCGAGGGCGTCGCGTGCGACCAGCGAGCCGGCCTCGTGTGTCGCTACCGCCAGCAGCAGCACCACCAGCAGCAGCACCACCACCAGCAGCAGCAGCATCGGCACGAGTCCGGTAGAAGGGGTGGCATGGGCGTGTGCGTAGGTGAGCGAGGTCGCGTCCGCCCAGTGCGCTAACAGCTGCACCACCGCTCCTCATTTTCTCGAACGCCTGAACAAAAGCAAATTTTTTTTTTATTCAAGTACAGAGAGTGAGACGTTAAGTAATGGGTGTGGAATGTAGCGGTGATGGTGGCCCATGGGTTGGGTGCACGAAGCAAACATTATTGTGGGTGCTCTTTAGCCCCCACCGCTCCCCCATCTACCCCCCAACCCCTCCACCCACGCAACTACTTAAGTTTGTTTGACGCGTAGGCCAGTTAGTAATGTTTGTCACGTAAACAGAACATGCCAATTCGTTACTAGCACAGCACACCGTCGTGTTGGAGAACACATCCACAACATTTACAATCTGAGTTCGACGTTTCGCCAATAATAACGACAAGCATCAGCACGCAACAGCCAGATTTGTAGAGAAATTCTGCTATTTCGTTCCTTAGAGGGATAGATGTTATGACGTCACTTGTGAGCCATTCACGTGCGAAGGCGGGGGGGGGGGGACAATAGATACACATTGCAAATTAATTTCATTCTCTAATCCCTAGCAATGCCCATCGGCTTAAATTGTCCATTGACTAACATTACCCATCATAGGCATGCATTGCCAATAGACTAACATTGCCCATAGGCCTACATCGCTCATAGACTAACATTGTCCAAAATCGGCTAACATTGCCCATAGACAAATATTTTCTATCGACGAGCATTGCCCATAGACTAAAATTGCCCAAGGAATATCATTGCACATTGAATAACACTGCCCATAGACTAACATTCCCCATAGGCTTACACTGCCCATAGGCTAACATTACTCGTAGACTAACATTGCCCATAGATTAACATTGTCAATCATAGAATTGCATTGCCCATGGACTAACATTCCCATAGACTTAACTTACCAATAGGTTAACATCGCCCATCAGCTTAAATTCCCCGTAGACTAACTTTGTCCATCAAAGGCTTACATTGCCCATAGACTAACATCGCCAATAGACTAACATTGCCCATAGGCTTACATTTCCCATAGACTAACATTGTTCATCATAGGCTCACGTTTCCCGTAGAATAGCATTGCCCCTAAACTAACATTGCCCATATACTAACATTGCCCATAGGGTAACAAGTTTCGCCGTTTCTCCTCCATAGGAGGATCGCAGACTACAGTGGTTACAACTGCAATGATCCACGGTTGCTAACGTTGCATTAATCGGCGCCTCCCTATTTCCCTCCCCTGGTCATCCCAGGTCGCCATGATTCTGGCACAGCCGTGGTGGCACCGCCGCTGCCACAGCCACCACCGCCTGTGGGGTCGTGCGAATTCCGCGGGGTGCTGTATCGCGATGGTGAGAGGTTTCTCGTGGACTGCAAGGAGTACTGCTCGTGCCGTGCCGGCAGCCTGGCCTGCGTGCCCGCCTGCCCCCAGTCCGAGATGCGGTCCTCGCCCAGCTGCCCCGAGCCGCGGCGCGTGCCGCCCCCTCCGGGAAAGTGCTGCCACGAGTGGGTGTGCGGGCAGCCAGAGGCGGCGGGCCCCGGCAATCGGACCAGGGAGGTGCTCGGACGGCACGACACGATGGCCGGTACGGGTGAGAAGGCAAAGGTCAGGGTCAGGCCACGGTCTAGCCATAGGGCAGCAGTCTGGGCAAATGCCTGGTGGGCCACTCAATTCTGAGGGACTATGGAGTGAGTCTTTGAGGGGAAATTGCAAATATAATCGGAGTTTAAAAATTACTTTTTTTAATTTAAATATTGTATTACCTCATGCAAACGCTTCATTGCTTGTTCATCTCCCACCACTACCCCATCTACCCCCCCCCCCCCACAAAAAAAGAAAACACAGTCGACAAGTATCTCAAACTCCACCTTACGAATGTTGCCCGCTGCTGTCCTGCATGCGGAAACGCTGTAGTTCAATTCGTGCACGTGACGATCATTTCCAATAGGCTTACATTGCACATAGGCTTACATTGCCCAAAGATTAACATTTTCCATAGGCTTATTGCCCTTAAACTAGCATTGCCCATAGACTAAAATTTCCCAAAGACGAGCATTGCCCATTGTCCAACATTGGCTATAGGCTTAAATTCCCGCAAAACTAGCAGTTCCATAGACTAGCATTACCCATAGACTAACATTGCCAATAGTCTAACATTTTACAGAGGCTTACATTGCCCATAGAATAACATTGCCCATAGACTGAAATTGCCAAAAGACTAACATTGCCCATATACTAAAATTGCCCATCAACTCGCATTGCCCATAGACTAACATTTCCCATCGACTAACATTGCCCATAGACTCGATGCCAATGTCGAGGTCTGCTGGCCATGACAAGAGTGCTCCAGCAGAGAGAGAGTTCGTGAAGGTTCGCCGTTCCTCCTCCGTTGAAGGAGCTTAGACCACAGTGGTTTCTCTGCGATGGTCCACTGTTTGGATTGCTAACGTTGCAGTAATCGGCGCCTCCCTCCCTCCTTTTTTTATAATCAGAAGAAACAAAAAAATGCTCGGTTATTCGGCAATTTGCTTCGTTCATCATGTCGATGTTTTCGTTTGCTTTTGTGCCCCTTATTTAATCAAAGATATCACACGGTTTTCCCGTGTAACATAAATCCCATTTTGCGCACAAACAAGAAAAAGCATCCTCAAAAATCCATTACCAGATCCCCTGCATTAGTAACATTACACAAAGCACCCTCGGTAGTCCAACTTGTGTAAACGGATGCGACACCCCCCGTTAACTGAGTGTACCGAAATTCCAGCCAAATTCTGGCAGAAACCAGGGCCTTGAAGATGCGACAGTGGCTGGAAAAGCCGCTTCCTTCAATTGCGCATTTTCTGGCCCCATAGAGAGCCAGTTTGGCATTGTTCATGATGAAGTTCACCAACCCTTCTATATCTTTGGTGCCCTCATTCCCCCTATATCCAAAAATAAAATTTTGAATAGGATATTTCGTAGCAGCTTATCGAGTGTAGGGAGCTCTAGTACCTTTGTTTTCTGGTAGCTGCACTCAATTTTTGAGTGGACGGAAACACTGGTCCTCATCCATCTCCTAAATCTCTCACGTTTGGCTCCTAGTGCCACACCCCGGTAAACCGCTTCAGCTGGCGGGCTAAACGACGTGAGGGGGTGATGTCAACACTGCATCACTGGGCGAATGAACTCCCACGACGGAGTCACCGGCCAGGGTGGAAGGGACTCGTTAGGACCCAACGGCCAAGTGTTCGGGACTAAGGCGCGCCACTTCGTTACTGTGGACTGCGGCTGTGGCCTACCAGCTATGGTTTCAAATAGCAGGGAAGGTGGATCTCTTCAGCCTTGGAAGGCCGTCTACCTAGGAGAAGGAAACTCTGATGTAAAACCTACGGCCCGAGGACCTCGCTGTCACCGTCCCAGCTTGCTAGGCCATGGCAGACGAACCCCGGGTTTAAAGGGTGGGGTCAGTTCTGTGCACACTGCACTCCACTTGAAAGCTCCTTTGCGCAGGCAAGAAGGAAATCTTCACGTCTACCCCCCCCCCCCCCCCCGGTCTCACTAAGTCCTGTAGCGATGGGAAAGGGGCGAACTCGGCAGGAGTAAGATGACACTGGCAGCCGCAGTCTCAATCCTGCATGCAGGCGGCTCAGGCGCAAGTGGTCGTCTGATGATGACCTGGAAACGACATCATCACCCGGCAGCACCCTGAGCGACCAAGCAGCCTTTTCTAGGGACAGCACTGCTTGCTCCACACGGAGAGGGGCCTAGAAAAGGTGGCCTAAACAAAGCTCGTCTCCTCTTCCCTTAGTTGGCTTACCGCGGTCAACGGGCATCTTCATATGCGGTCGAATTACATCAAAGAATCGACGGCGCATCCCACTCGCCTTAAAAGGTGGGAAAGGACTCAAACTCGCATGCTGGAACATCAGAACCATGCTAGGCTCAGCTGACAGCACTCGACCTGAGCGACGATCTGCTTTAATTGCACACGAACTCGCTCGGCTGGATGTTGACATCGCCGCCCTCAGCGAAATCCGCTTTTCAGAGGAAGGCAGTCTGAGGGAGCATGGCGCAGGTTACACTCTCTACTGGTCAGGTAAACCAGCGACAGAGAGACGCCGTTCAGGTGTCGGCTTCATGATCAGGGACTCTATCGCTACCAAGCTTGCAAGCCTGCCAACTGGTCACTCTGACCGCATCATCTCAATGCGTCTACCACTTCGTGACCAACAACACGCAACGCTGCTCAGTGTGTACGCTCCAACTCTCCAGGCAGATCCCGCTGATAAAGACAAGTTTTACTCCGACCTACGCAGCCTTCTGCAGGATATCCCAGCTGACGACAAGATTGTCATCCTTGGCGACTTCAACGCCAGAGTGGGCAGAGACTCGGAAACCTGGAGAGGCGTACTTGGAAGGCACGGCGTGGGCAGCTGCAACGACAATGGACGCTTGTTATTTGAACTCTGTGCGGAACAGCAGCTTTCCATTACCAACACCATCTTCCAGCAGAAAGACAGTCTGAAAACAACCTGGATGCACCCTCGGTCAAAACATTGGCATCTCATAGACTACATCCTTGTGCGCCAGCGTGACCTAAAATATGTCTTTCACACCAGGGTAATGCCCAGCGCCGAGTGTCACACAGACCACCGTCTTGTCCGCTGCAAACTCAGCTTTCACTTTAAACCCAGACCAAGGAACGGTGGCGCCCCGACGAAGAAGCTCAAAGTCTGCAGCCGTTCAGTCTGCCGCGGTCAAAGCAGCTTTCCAGAAAAGCCTACGATCTAGGCTAGAGGAACCGAGCTGCCTAGGAGACTCGCCTCCGATTCCTGAAGTGCTGTGGGACCGCATCAAAACTGTTGTTCTGCAAACATCTGAAGATACCCTCGGATTCTCCACGAAGAAAAACAGAGATTGGTTCGATGAGAACAACTTAGAAGTCCAGGAGCTGCTGTCAAAGAAGAGATCAGCACACCAGGCCCACCTGGCCCGACCATCCTGCCCGCACAAAAAAGCAGCCTTCTGCCTGGAATGCAGCACCATCCAGCGCAAGCTTCGAGAGATTCAGAACGAGTGGTGGACCAACCTCGCAGTAAAAACTCAGGTTTGCACTGATACTGGCGACGGATTCTACGAAGCTCTAAAATCGGTATATGGCCCCTCGTACCAAATCCTGAGCCCCCTGCGGAGTGCAGACGGGAAAGAACTGCTCACCGAAAAGGACTCAATCCTGAACCGCTGGTTTGAGCACTTCTACACGCTCTTCAATGCTAACCGCTCAGTCCAAGAACCAGCGATTGACCGCATCCCACAACAACCAGTGAAAACCGAACTGGATGTGGCACCAACATTACAAGAGACTGAGGAAGCCATTAAACAGCTGAAGAGTGGTAAAGCTGCAGGAGTTGATGGCATCCCTCCTGAAGTATGGAAGAACGGAGGCCCAGCACTGCACACCAAACTCCATGAATTTTTCGTCTGCTGTTGGGAGCAGGGTGAACTCCCTCAAGATCTCAAAGATGCAGTCATCATCACCCTGTACAAGAACAAAGGGGAGAAATCAGACTGTTCCAATTATCGTGGCATAACACTTCTGTCCATCGCCGGCAAAATCCTCGCAAGAGTACTGCTGAATAGACTGGTACCCGCAATAGCTGAAGATCACCTCCCAGAGACCCAGTGTGGCTTTAGAGCCAACCGGTGAACCACAGACATGGTGTTTGTCCTGAGGCAGATTCAGGAAAAGTGCCGGGAGCAAAACAAAGCGCTGTACGTCACCTTTGTGGACCTGACAAAAGCGTTTGACACCGTGAGCAGGCAGGGACTTTGGAAAAGCCTGGAAAAGCTAGGCTGCCAACCGAAGTTCCTCACCATGATCGTCCAGCTTCATGAAGACCAGCTTGGACAAGTCAGACATAGCAACAATCTCTCGCAGCCCTTCCCTATTGCAAATGGCGTGAAACAGGGCTGTGTTCTTGCTCCCACGCTCTTCACCATTTTGTTCAGCATGATGCTCCAGCAGGCCACAGAGGACCTCGACGACGCTGATGGCGTATACATCCGTTTTCGTCTCGACGGGAGAGTGTTCAACCTGAGGCGTTTGCAGGCCCACACAAAGACCATGGAGCAACTGATCAGGGAGCTGCTATTTGCTGACGATGCCGCCCTCCTTGCTCACACAGAGGCAGCTATGCAGCGAATTACGTCCTGTTTCGCGAAAACAGCTCAGATCTTCGGCCTTGAAGTCAGCCTGAAGAAGACTGATGTTCTTCATCAGTCCGCACCCCATGAGGAGCACCATCCACCAAGCATCTTCATTGAACAAACAGAACTGAAAGCTGTCCACCAGTTCATCTACTTGGGGTGCGTGATCTCGTCTGACGCCAAGATCGACAACGAAGTCGACAACAGGCTGGCCAAGGCAAACAGTGCATTTGGCAGACTATAAAAACGTGTCTGGAACAACAGCAACCTTAAAAGAGCCTCAAAGGTCAACGTCTACAAAGCAGTTGTGCTGACCACTCTCCTGTATGGCGCTGAGTCCTGGGTCACGTACCGTCGTCACCTGAGTCTCCTCGAGCGTTTCCATCAGCGCTGCCTCCACACAATCTTCAATATTCACTGGAGTGACTTCGTCGCCAACACTGAAGTCCTCAAGTCAGCGAAGGTCATCAGCATCGAGGCCATGTTCCTCAAGACACAGCTTCATTGGGCAGGGCACATCGCCAGGATGGAGAACCACCGCTTACCTAAGATTGTGCTGTATGGGGAAGTGTCCTCTGGCCATCGCGACATAGGGGCACCACGAAAGCGATACAAAGACTCCCTGAAGAAGTCCCTCACTGCTTGCTGCATCGATCACCGCCAGTGGGCAACACAAGCAGCTGATCGCAACTCCTGGCGGCACACAGTCCACCAGGCCACCTCCTTCTTCGAAGATACCCGCAGGGCCCGTATGGAAGACAAAGGGAGGAGGAGGAAGAACCATGATCCCTCAGCACCCATCCCAGATCAGACCTATACTTGCAGCCGTTGTGGCAGGACCTGCTTGTCCCGTATAGGCCTCGTCAGCCACCAGCGTGCCTGCAGAAGACGTGGATGTCCTTCCTAGATCTTCGTTCGTGAAGCCAAGCCATGAATCGAGTGAGTCTAGGCTTTTGCAGGGTATGTATTGATGTGCCACTGTTTCGAGCTCACCACAGAATACGCATTCTGGATTTTGTCTTGGTTCCAGCACGGGGTTTTTTCCCTATGCGTGTCCCACCTCTACGAGCATCTGGGAATGGCGAAGACCCTGTCTTTGCCACCAGTGCTCTCCGTATATCCCCCAGGCATGGGTGCGATGTCCAACTTCAACTCTGGGAGATCTTTTAAAGGACCGACTTCATGCCCACTTGACTCTGGAGATAACGAAGCTGAATCATCTACAAAATGTATCTTCAGTTGGAGCGGGGTCTACTGCCATCCCGCGTGAGCTCTGTGGTGAGGGCTTTCTCCTTAGTCATCTGTTGGGTGTTTTTCTTTATCAACCTTTTTCACAGTCCCCTCGTTGTTGGGTTGGGCATTTGCTGTCTTCGGGACGTTTTTTTAACATGCCCCTCTGCTTTGCATAGGTTGCATTTTAATACGTCCCTACAGTAAAACAGCCTATGGGCCCTACCTCAGTTTATTAACGTAAAGGGGCCCTCCCCCAGCTGCCCATTGGGCACCAGCATGTAGACCTGCCTTCTGAAAGACAAGACATGCCTCAAGGTGGGATTGTTTGCAGCCCAAAGGCACATGCTGTACATATGAGGTCAGTGTACCCAACTTAGCCAGGTTGTCTCATATTTCTTCATCAGAAATGTAGGGGGGGACGTTGAATATGATTACGCATACCGACGGCGATGACAGTGGCTCCAAGGTGAGGTGCCAATTGTCAACAGTCAGCCCCTTCCCCATGGCGGTATTTGCCATTTTCTTGGACCCCATGAAGAAAATCGCCTTTCCGCTCAACTTGGAGGCGTACTTTATTGAGCCTGCAGGCACGACGGCGGCCAGCGCTTCGACGTAGATGTTGATCGGGACATTGGTGGAAGTCGGGCAGTGTATCCACACTCGCGAGAAGGCACCTTGCAGGCCCCGGAGACTTGGCTTGCGTAGGCATGGTAGCTACACATACGTTGTTACTGATCAGGTGGACATTTTCACGTGTGTGGGATATGTCACACACAACTACTAAATCAAATATCTGTTTTCAAAAGCCAGGAAAATAAAGAAATAAGCATTATTCTATAAAGATGGTCTATGTTGTTTTGACCAACTTCTCTTAATACCGTTAAATCTATTCACAGAAAGCTCCCCTGGCGAGAGGGTAACATAATTGATAGTCCTCAGTAGCTTACAAAAAGAGAAGAAAACAGAAAATGTAGAAAAAGGAGCATGCCAAAAAAATTATAATAACGTGAACACACTCACAGTACTAAATAAAAGGGGTTTAAATGGGATGCACGGATGTGTTCATGTGGAACCACACCAAACAAAATATAAAATATCACGAAACTTAATTAATAGTTTGAAGGAAAAAAAAACTCAAAATCGAAAAAAAATATATAAAAACGTGTAATTATGAAATCAACTATAAAATTAAACTGGGGATTGTGCAGAGAACAAAGCCACCATTGCACCGCAGAGCCACGCCCTGAACAGTGAAACAAACCAGAAAAGAACAAAGAAAAATACAAAAACGTTGACTAAATGAGCAAACAAATGATCACAATGTGTATAAAGCAAAACACGTACTGTTGATGAAAAGAAAATAAAAAAAAAATGTGAAAAAAATAACGTTTTTAGAGATAAGGCCAGGAGCTCTGCGTGAACACGTCGCTCTCACGCTCCCTCCCTCCCCTGCTCATCCCAGTTCGCCGTGCCTCAGGCACTGCCATGTTGGTGGCGCCGCCGCGGCCACAGCCACCGTCACCACCTCTGGCGCGGTCGTGCGAATTCGGCGGGGTGCTGTACCGCGACGGCGAGAAATTTCGCGTGAGCTGCGTGCTGCACTGCTCGTGCCGCGCCGGCAGCCTGGCCTGCGTGCCCGCCTGCCCCCAGTCCGTGCTGTTGCCCTCGCCCAGCTGCCCCGAGCCGCGGCGCGTGCCGCCCCCGCCTGGGGAGTGCTGTGAGAAGTGGGTGTGCGGGCAGCCAGAGGAGGCGGGCGCCGGCATTCGGGCCAGGGAGGTGCTCGGAGGGCACATCGCGATGACCGGTACGGGTGACAAGGCTAAAGCACTCACGGTCAGGCCCGCGTCTAGCCATAGGGCAACAGTCCGGGCAAATGCCCAGTGAGTCGCTCCATTCTGATGGCCGGTGCAGCGGGTGTGGGTGGTGAAGTTGCAAATATTGTCAGAGTGTAAGCTTCTTTGCATATTTGCTTATTTAGCTCCCACCACTCCCCCATCTACTCCCACCCCCCTAAAAAAACCCAACAAACTACATTACAGTCTACAAGTAACTCAAACTCAACTTTACGAATGTTTCCTCCTGCTGTCCTGCGTGCGGAAACGTTGTAGTTCTATTCGTGCACATTATTAACACTGTCCATCGGGTTACATTGCCCATAGACTAGCTTTGCACCGTAGACTATCACTGCCCAAAGACTAACATTGTGCATAGGCTTACATTACCCATAGACAAACATTACCCATAGACGAACATTACCCATCGGCATACATTGCCCATAGGTTTACATTGCCCATAGACGAAAATAGCCCATAGGCTTACAATGCCCATATACTAACATTGTCTATAAGCTTACACTGCCCATAGGCTAAGATTGCTGACAGACTAGCACTGCCAATTATAGGCTTACATTACCCATAGACTAACATGTTGCCCATAGACTAACATTTTCCATCTGGCCACGATGAGAGAGCCTTAGTAGAGAGAGAGAGAGTTCGTGAAATTTCGCCGTTCCTCCTCCATTGGAGGAGCACAGACCACATTGGTTAGACTGCTATGGTCCACGGTTTGGTTTGCTAACGTTGCAACAATCGGCGCATCCCTTCCCCTACCTCTCTCCCTCTGCTGGCTGTTGTAGGTCGCCGTGTCTCTGGCACTGCCATGGTGGCGCCGCGGCCCCCACAACCACCGCCACCACCTTCCGCGCGGTCGTGCGAATTCGGCGGAGTGCTGTACCGCGACGGCGAGAGGTTCCACATGGGCTGCGAGCAGTACTGCTCGTGCCGTGCCGGCAGCCTGGCCTGCGTGCCCACCTGCCCCCACTCCGAGATGCTGCCCTCGCCCAGCTGCCCCGAGCCGCGGCGCGTGCCGCCCCCGCCGGGAAAGTGCTGCCACGAGTGGGTGTGCGGGCAGCCAGAGGCGGCGGGCGCCGGCAAGCGGACCAGGGAGGTGCTCGGAGGGCACGACGCGATGGCCGGTACGGGTGACAAGGCAACGCTCACGGTCAGGCTGCCGACTAGCCATAGGTCAGCAGTCCGGGCAAATGCCCGGTGGGCCACTCCATGTATTAACATATTGTATTACCTCTCACCTGTACGCTTAATTGCATATTTACGCTCTCAGTGGGCATTGATTCCCATAGTCTGCGGCCCCAAAGATTCCAAATACACCAGCCACTGTCGCATCTTCAAGCAATTTGAGCTGTGTTTACAAATCACTGGTCACGATTATCCCTGGGGCCATATGCAGGGCAGACGGCCACATAGGCTCCCCACTTTCGTGTCACGTTCTATGCAGTACTTCTAAGTTGCTTATCCAAATCCCACCATGGAGTTGCGAATATCCTCCACATGCACTCGTAGTCACAGGCAGAGTATTACTTTCCAGATGCGTTCATTAATAATTACCACATGTTTGTATGCATCCAATCAAATTCCTTAACCACCATACTTTCTTCAAATTATCAGGCATTCCAATTATGTATTTCTAAGGTAACAGCGCTATTCTGGTATCATAGGTTGTGTGTCATGACCTCTGTGGATTGGCTGCTGCTGTCCTCACCTCTGTTCCGAAGTGATTAAAATGGTTGAAGCCACCTTCTCTGACATGGCAATTATGAGCCCCCTGAGCACCGTGAGTCACCCGGCCTACCGAAACCACGGTCACTTCAAAGCAGACGTTACATTGGTGCCCTGGCCGGGATATGGCCACCGACTCTGCTTGGAGCCAGCGAAGTTGCAAGTGCTCTGACCACTGGGCCACAAGCGTCGATGTCGACCTTTACCAGTCGCTCATTAAGGAGCCGCAGGGCAGATGTTTATGTTGTGAAGGATAAATATCACAATGTACGTGTTTAAAGCCAATTAGACTACGACCTTTCCAATGAGCCCCCCCTCCATCCCCAATGCGCAGTGCGCATGTAAATAACGCCACGCACACACCGCCTGTGCGATATTTCACCGTGAATTGCGGGGTTGTTTACGCTCAGCCGTTGGAGAGAAAAAAAATCGCCGAACTGCTCAACGTCAAATTCCTGACACATTATTGCGATGTGGAATACACGAGCAGGTGAAGGAGCTGCAGCAGTGGCGCAATGGTTCACACACTGCGCTATGAACCCATGGACCCGAGTTTGTTTCCAGGCCACTGCCAACATAAAGTGGCGAATGATATCCGAACCGGGTCTAGTCTTGCCCTTCATCAAACCGCACTAACGAGTGAAGTGTGGTCAAACAAGTCCAATATAGTGACACGGTGTGGGGAGGCCCTCGTGCAGCAGTAGATTGAGAATGGCTAAAATTAAAATGCAAGAACTCGACTACTAATCAGAAAGCTGAGCGTTAACATTCTGGCCGCTTGCCAACTTACACCATCATCCCATGTATGCCTCCTCGCTCAATAAAAAGCGCACTACATTTTTGGTAAAAATTCCACATTCATAGGGAGTGGGACAGTTTTAAAATGCAAACTTATGTTGAATTCACAGTGGTTACAAATTTTAGTGACCCTGGTGGGATGATGATGGGCTGAACCAATCACCGACCGAGATATGAACTCTGACCGCAGTTTCTCACCTGAGCGATTCGAGTCCAGGCAAAGGCCAAGGTGCACCAGAACTCATCTACACAACCGAGCCTGAGCCACAGGTGGAAATTCCACATTCCTATGGTCGGGATAAATGTGTAGTCCCTATTTACAAAATGGGGAAGTCTAAAGATTCTGACACGAATAGGGTAGCGTACCAGTACACTCAAACTCAGTATCACCATCATTAACTACGTCCAATCAATCCACTGCTGGATGGAGGCCGCCCCGAGCCGTCGCCACCTCTCACGATCCTTGCGATGTAACGATACAGCCAGCACCTGCTGCGCGCGAGCTGGTGCTCAAACTCACGCGTGTCAAAATGTCACCCCAAATACGTTCGTGACGGCAGCGGGTTTAACCACCGGCAGCCGCTTTGCTGTGCTGCCCTCTGCTGATTATGCTGCGTAATCACGCAGCACTCCAGCCAGTACGACAAAAGCCTCTGGGTTTCGCCACGATTATGGATCAAGATAAACTTTTCGGATAAGTCAATAGTGGTTGTTCTATGGATAGACTACACCCCGCCATGGGAATGTGTAATTTGTTACCAGTGGCTCAGGGCTGTAAACGGGAGATATGAGCACCAATGCCTCAATGCTCATTCGTGCAAGGAATCACTCTGAATTGCTTTTATTATCTATCGCTTCATTATAATTGGCAATTCCACGTGAGTCAGATTCACAAATCACCAGGCGTGTGTGGTACGTAACATCTTAATTTGTACTCGAAGAGGAAAGATTTCTGAACATAGAAAGGCAGAGTGAGATTGAGTGCATGGTCAGGAGTTTTGGAAATCTTGCTCTAGCCCATCAGGAACATGGTTCACCAATTCCCCTCTAATATAAGTCGAATGTGCATAGGATATCCATGCACTTGTGTCTCAAGATGCTGCACAGTAACATGAACAGCCATGCTCAATCAACTTCTGGATGGAGGCCTCCTCCACCCAGTCACAAACCCTGACAGTCTTATGACGCCACCATCTGCCTCGCCTTCGTCGCTCCATCTCCACGCCGTGGTTGACAAGATGTTATCTCCCTCTCCTGGTATGAAGAAGGGCGTGGGTTCTATTCCGACCCTGACGGCTGCAGTATACAGTACTTGGAGTTTGCATGTTTTCCCCGTGGTCATGTTGATTTTTCTCAGGGTCCTCCTTCGGTTTTTTTCTCCACATTTAGAATCAACGTGCATTTGGAGTATTTGGCTGCGAAATCTTTCCACGTGATACGCCACTTTATTGAACTATCATTTGCGGCCAGGTCGCATCTGAAAAAGAGCTACATAGCTTAGCGGGCTCCACCTGGTAAATACAAATATCTTAGTTTCAGTTTCCACGCCGGTCTTCACTGCGGTTACACAATCTGCAGAATGCCATCCTCAAGCTGCTCCCTTCTCCCTGTGAAACGTCTCGCCCCCCCACCCCAGCGTTTCGCCAGGAGGACACGATGATGGTGGTGGTGGCGCCACCGGGGGGGTCGTCATCATCCGGCTCCGAGGCTGCTGCTGATGGGGAACCAGCCGGGGGAGCGGCTGCAGCCGGGCCCCCTTTCACGTGCGAGATAGGCTACTCGAGCGAGTGGAGCGCCTGCTCGCGGAGCTGCGGGGCGGGCATCTCCACGCGCGTCTCCACCGAGAACCCGCGCTGCCGCATGGAGCGGCAGTCGCGCGCGTGCGTCGTACGGCCCTGCGACCTGCCCGTTCCTCCGCCGAGAAAGGTGACAGCCACCGTCGCAGCGCTTCTCCCTCCTCCGCCGTGTGGCGACAAGTTGATCAGCGGCGGGTACATGTGTGTGTATGATGAACTTCTTTCGCGCCGTACGTAGCCAACCATGCTCATCGGAGATGCGGGAGGGAAGGGGAACACACTAAACACAAAAGGAGCGATTCTCTGTCCGCGTGGAGCCACTTGCACGGCTTCAACAGTCTCTTCGTGTTGAATTATCTTAAATGTTGGCAGCGAACGATCAACGTGGGCAGCTGGTGTTACTGTATGGTCCACAACTTTCAGATTGATTCTCGCCAGCCAGGTCTGTCTGGGTCGGCTGCCCACAAAATATTTCCTCGCCCAGCACACCACATCAAGTATACCTCATCTGGCTATGGCGGTTGCTACTTTTCACGTGCCTACTCTAGTCTACCAATAAGTTGTGAGAAACCCTGCCGTGATGTGGCAACCACCCCACGATCAACACCACCACTGCAATGGTACTCAGATGGGATGGTTATTAAAATCGTGACGTGGTTCTGGTTTATATCTGGACAGGTGGAAGCTCTATATACAGTACTGTATATCAATCAGCCAATTAACTTTACCCATAGCCAGGTGGAAGCCCATTAAGACAAAAGTGCCTTTGCAAATGAGACCTGGGGTACATAAGCACAAATAAAAAAAACACCTTTAGTGCACGAATGAAATAACTTCATAAATGTAAACAAATATCATTCACAAAGACAGAAAAATTACAGTGCACGTTATTTTTTTCTCCACAAAATACACGATATATGTGTACAGTCCTTTTGGAACACCTTTACTAATCAGTACCATTTCATATTAATTCATTGGTTTATCTATAAATATGTATATATAATAATTGGTTCATGTATGCAGTATATGTATATAGTTTTTTTGCAGGTTCACCACAAGTACGTTTGGTTAATTCAGACTTGATTCCTTGCACAAGGTTTCTATTTGGTGTTTGAACAGCTTAACACCTATTTATTGCGAGAAAGGTTAAAACTTATTCTTATTTTTTCATACTTTGATACTGGCAAAAAGGTCCCATAGGGTCATTCAAACTCTGCCAGGCACGAGAGATTCTACACGCACCACGAGGCGGGTGACGTTCAATAAATCGAGTGTTAGAGATTTGCCGAATCACTGATGCGGAGGTGAATGAAGCCATTCCCCTCCGGCTTCCACGCTGCTGTAGACCCATACCTAAACCATACGGTTTCCCCATCTTCTTGTATAGGGAATTTAGTTTTCAGGTCTCTACGGCGGAGAGCCGTTTCAATACGAGAAAAATGTCTATTTGTGTTTCTCCCTTGTGATGGGACTTTGTAGGAGATTTTATGCGGGGCACAGGGTGACCAATAATGTCTGAATTGGTCTGTAATAAGGCAGGCACTGATAAGGATTTGGTAGGTATGGTAGACCTCGCGTGCCAGGACGGAGGAGCGAGGTCGTGCAGCAAATGGCGCTGCGAGTCCGTGAAATATCGCGGCCTCTCAAATTGGCGGCGGGTTCCGAGAGAACGTTGGGGAGTGGAGGCTGAATCTGATTCTGCCTCGCGTGGAGGGAACTTCCTTCGGGTACCCTGCACTGCTTATCATCATCAACCCCAACGATTTGCAATTAATTCCCCCCTTTACGTTTTGTTTGATGGACTTTCCAGCCGAGGGCTCTAAATGGCCACGTCGAGCGTGAGTGCCATGCCAAGAGCACTGATTCGATCTAACACAGTACGTGCAGTACTAGGCTCTCACATGTGGTCAGTTCGGTGGTCTCGGCCTGGTCACTGATGGGGCACGGAGAGTTTTGTATTTGAGTTTTTCATACGTACTTTGTTAAATACATGAGATTCACATTTGTGGTGCAAGTCATCTTTGCCTTGCACAGAAGAGCGCCACCTCGTGACCTGAGCAGCATTTCGATGGCATCCTCCTCCAGGGTCGGTCCCCGATTGGCCACGAGGCTCTGTGACGCGATAGGCGCCACGTTGGGACGCTTACCTTCATCCATCTCTGGAAATGACTCAAAAGCGCAGCACGGCTGGGATGTTAACATGCAACACCTCTCGAAACTAAATAAAGACTCGACACACGATTTAAATTGTTGACCCTGAATACCGAGGTTTATCCAATCGTGGCTGGTTTCGATCATTACGTGCCTATGAGCCAGCAAATACACAACAACAAATACACAGAAACTCTACAGCGTGGAGGGTCCGAGTCCCCCATGGATGCTCTGGAGTTGCCCCGGCTGTGGCTGGCGCTCGTTGTTGTTGCTTGCTCCAGCGCTGTGCTGCGGTGTTGCTCTCTCTTTGTCTCTCTTCCTCTCTCTCTCTCACGTTTCCCAACACTGATCCTATGCCCTTTCTACCGTGGCATCCGTATTTTAAAGACTAGAATGTCGGCGGCTTACGGCCGTCTTAATCTAGCTCCTGTGGAGGGCTTCTCGGTGCTTTGCGCCTAGCCCGTCGCCCCCATTGATGTCCTCTTCACCCCCACAATGTGTGCAGATACTACTGACTATTGTATGTAGGGTGTATAGGTATATACAAACAAATTGGGGAGGTCGACAATTGTAAACCTGTTGGATCAACTTTTTACCTCCACATCTGGGCGGGGGGGGGCACTTTCTATAACGTTTTCATTCAGGCCTTCTGGAAGGCTCTTATAATTTAGTTGACGGACAAACGCACAAATGGAACGCCATGGTTTATAACAGATACCGTATACATTAAAAACTGTTAAGGGTATCATGGGACCTCCTTTGCCAGTACCAAAATATGAGAATAAGTTTTTCTACTTTAATCTGGCAACAAAACCGGTGTTAAGTTGTTAAAATACCAAACTGAAACCTTTTACAAGAAATCATGGCTGCATTAACCACAATACTTGTTTCGATTTAAAGCTTTCGTGACTGCAAGGATTCATATTCTTGGTTCTTTCGGTTAAGTCACGTAGAAGGAAAATACTAAAATAATAAAAATAAACATAATAAAATACAATTCTCACGACGTTTCGGCCACAACGCAAGCAGCCGTCCTCAGGTGACAGACCTGTTCTTCACCTGAGGATGGCTGCTTGCGTTGTGGCCGAAACGTCATGAGAATTGTATTTTATTCTGTTTATTTTTATTATTTTATTATTTCCCTTCTATGTGACTTTACCGAAAGAACCAAGAACACAATACTTGTGGTCAAAATGCAAACAAAAAACATACTCTGATAATATATGCATTGTCTTTTAAACTGATTGGTCCAAACCAGAGACAGCTTTCTTTTGAGCCTCGTCTCAAACGGTGTTAGGCCAGATGACGCCAGTTAAGGGTATGTATATACAATTAGAACTTTTATCATTTATATCAGGGGTGCCACGGTGATGTGATGTTGTCTTCCTTGACTGGTATAGAGGAGGTCAGGAGTTTTCGTGTCTATTTCCCCGTGGTCACGTGGATGTTTTTTCTCCGGGTCCTCCGGGTTTTCCCTCCACATTCTGCAACGTGCGTTTAGATTATTTTCATTATTTTGCTGCTATAAATATATACATAATAAGCCACTGTGTTGAGCTATCATTTGTGGCCAAGTCGCTTCTGAAAAATAACTTAATAGCCCAGTGGGCTTTACCTGGTAAGATAAAAAAAATTGTTGGGTTATTATTTGAATACTTCTTCAAGTGATGTGCTTACCTTTCCAATATACGTTGCACTCCTATTGTGTTTGTGTATTGTTTGTTGTTGTAACATTCCGACCCGTCCCTACTAAACATCTGTAAGAAAGAGCTTAAAAGCCCATCGGATTCCTCCTCCGGTCAAAATAAATATTCAGATTTTTTTTCACCCCTTCCCCCGAACAGCCGGGCAAGCGCTGCACTCGCACGTTCCGCGCACCGTCGCCGGTGCGTCTGCGGGACCCAGCGGGGCCCGGCGGGGCCGCGTGCACCTCGCTGCGCCGCTACCGCCCGCGCTACTGCGGCGGCTGCTCCGATGGCCGCTGCTGCACCCCGCACCGCACGCTGACACGCGCAGTGCGCATGCGGTGCGCGGGCGACCGCGTGGCCCTCAGGGACGTCATGGTGGTGCGCACATGCGCCTGCCACCGACACTGCCCCGACGACGACGGTGACGACGACGCGGGCAACGATGGTAACGAGGTGTGATGGTCATCACGGTGGTGGTGCTGGTGGTGGTCATCGTTATCGTGGTGGTTAGTGATGATGATGACACCATTGTGATTGACAAAGGTGATGGTGATGAAGACACAATTAAGCCAGTGATGATCACACGATTATCATGGTGACATTGATAAAGAATCAGATGACAAATGGGACCATGATGATGACGCAAGTATTTACTCATGATGGCGATGATAAAATCACGATGACACCTGACAGTGGCACTATGCTGATGACCACCACCACGCCATTGCATTGAAACACACCACTACACCGTGATGATCGACGACAAATTACACAGTCATTATAACAATAATACAATGATGATGATGATGATAACACCACGATAATACCATCTTAATGATTATGAATATGATAACATGGTAATGACACGATGGTAAAATGACTATGGTGATGATACCACGATGTTGATAGTGACGATGATCATAATGATGGTAGTGAATATCACACGTTACAGACAATATTTACTCCACAATAAAAACTCACAGACACCACTTGCATCACGTTAACACCATAGTGGCATTAACACCATGATTACAACACCACCTAAACTGCCTCACCCACCACTGTCACCACGACACCATACCTACACCACCACTAAGTGACACCACAACTACACAACCACCAGTGCACCTACACAACCACCACCACACCTACACCACCACACAACCACCACCAGTGAGACGACACATACACAACCACGACCACACCTACACAACCACCACCACCGTGACACCACACCTACACAACTACCACCACACCAACACAACCACCACCACACCTACACAACCACCACTCTGACACCACACCTACACAACCACGACCACACCTACACAACCACTACAGTGACTTCACACCTACCCCACCTCCACTACCATCGGTGATACCACCACGACATCTACACAACCACCACCAGAGTGACACGACACCTACCCCACCTCCACTACCACCGGTGATACCACCACTACCACCACCACCACAGTGACACGACACCTACCCAAACTTCACGACCACCAGTGACACCACCACTACATCTACACAACCACCACAGTGACACCACGACTACTGCACCAATTTTGCAACGTCCTCGATGACATTTTCGACCTTTTTTTTTAACGAAATGTTGTATAGGCTTTGTATCAATAATTATGTGACTGATCCAACTCAATGTAACCATACACGGTAGTTGGTATGTACTTAGACCTAACGATAGAGCTCTCCGTAGCCGCATTCCACTATACACGGCTGAGATTTAATGTTTGCACTTAACTAGAGAAGAAGTCTGACATCTCCGATGCTTTATCATCTGAGTTCCTCTCTCTCTCTCTGCAACTTTCCCTTCTCCCGCAATAGTAACTGCTACCCCAATGTAAATACACATTTTGTATATAAAGACCTGATACTAATTTATGTAACTACCCCATTTCTATTCCTGTGTATAGATTGTGTGAAGTATTCTTTTTTTACATATAAACGCTTTGCAGTTACATGGTGCACTTTTGTCTCTGGCAGTTATATTATCATTCATAGTTCACCTCGTCCCTTGAGATAGAATATCTCGTTTGCAAGGGTGTCAAGGCATTTAGCAAACACATATTTAACATGAGAACCTACATCAACATAAACAGTGTTTATTTGTAGGGGTATTTTTCTAAATAATTATAGGATTAAGGTAGGCCCAAGGGCTTCCACCCTGCCCTCTTGCCTAGATGTCCCCGCTAAAAGCCGACGGAATGTAGGCAAGGAAGTGTGGCCAGCTCAGGCTTTTGAATCGAAAACAACTGAGGAGTTGCAAAACAAGAGCACTGTAATGTGACATAAAAAAACATTCACAAAATAAACAATGCCGTGCGTGTGTGCGTACAGCAACTACATTCCAACTAACGTGCAGCCCTTCCTCAATCCACGAGTGGATGAAGGCCTCCGCTATATCATATCAGTTGTGGAAAGATTTGGCCACTGGTTCAAATAGCAAACGCTTCACTGATTTCAGCCGTGACTACGAATCAAAAGTCGATCCCTCTATAAAATTAAATTTTTATTGTACAAAAAATCTCCGCAGGCATTTGCTTTATTCGTTTTTTTAAGGCTGCATGTTATTTTTGCCTCCAAAAGGTATCACTGACGATGATGTTAAATCCCACCGTGACTTTGCTCTAGCCTGGCGCAGGCAGAGAGCAGCTGATGCGAACGCCTGCTCTCACGTCTGCAGGCATATCACAAACTGCGTGCACTCGTTCATAATTCACGCGCACACGGCAATCCTGCACCATTCACGCACATTCCTCTCTTAACTTCATCTTAAAGACGTGTTTTTTTGTTCGTTGTTGTTGCTTCGTAAACAAACATTGAAAAATAAAACCCAAGATATTTTACAAACGTACCGCTCGATCGTTTCGGTGTTTGTGAGTAAACGCGTTGAGACGTTTCACTGGGCTGTTTATAGATTCGTACCATCAACCATTGGTCGTCGCTTAAAGGTTCCACAGATGCTCATCTAAACAATTCTGAGCCCAGCATCATCTTCCAACCCTGGCACGAACCCCACTGGTCACAATCAAAGGCTTATGACGTTGGCGTTTGCGTCATTGCCCAACGTGATTTGTGGATTTGCGCAGAGGCCATGAATCCATCGGGTCGTGGAGGGCTTCTGAAAAGACGGCGGAGCATAGCCGAGGGAAAAGAGTGGGAAAGAGTACAGTCGATCATCGGTTATCCGGTTGCTTTCCAACATAATCCGGCGGTCCCGGGCCAATCCGGCGAAACCGGCAACGTCGCTCCAAAGGCCGTGAACCTAGTCCGGTGATCGACACCATGTGCATGACACAAAACGAGTAGCTATGCTTGATTTCAGTGTCAAATATTATGAACTGTACATTATACACTACATACATACAACTTAAACGATGAAAATACTGCACGTATATATGTTTTTCATGATTGATAGCTACGGTAATAAAAACTAAATATTTAACAGTGCGATCCGGCGAAAAGTGCGTTGTGTAATTCGGCGTTCGCTGGAGCACCGCTCTAAAGGCTGCATCTGTCTGGTGATCGTCAAACACGTTGTAGAAACAAGAGTCTAGTTCGTGCATGACCCCGTGCAGAGTCTTCGAGATTGGAATGGTAAGTGCGGTGTAGTAAATGCAGTGACTTTTTACAGTAGGATATTTCTTTTTGTCTATTTTTATGTTTATTTATGACAATTTCGCATAGTAAACACATTTAAAACACAAAACAAACATATCACAACACCTAAAACGTAATGTTACGCAAGAATGTGCAAAAAATATATTTTAAGTCATAATTTCGTGATTATCATGATCGACTGCAGTGGTCCTTAACCTGGAGTGCACGCACCCACTGGGGTGCGTGATGCCCTTTCTGGGGGTGGCGAGACATGGGCAGATTTTTTTTTAAAGGTAAATCATCGAAACACAAATTACTTTGTTTCATCAAACCTACGTATTTATTCACTTTTTTTACGATGGAGAACCAGAGGGGTGCAAGGCTGCAGTAAAGGTGAAGAACCACTCCTCTACTGTATTGTACATCTTGCTGTCACTGCCGTCTGCTGCCCGCACCTTAACCCCGCACCATGCCAATAAATAAATCAATAAATATCCCACATTGTCATTCTGACATGTCAAAGAATGGGCCCTAAATATATATAAAGTTATAGAACCACTTCTAAATTCCCGTTACTCGCACCCCTTTGTTGGGTGTGCCCAGCAAAGAGTGTTTGTCGCATGGTACTGTATTTTAAACGAAATGCTTAAATCCTCAGGGTTGGAATCTTGGCAAAAGAATAAGTGAAAAACCAAATTTAATATTTAATAAGTTAGTTTTGTGCAGGCACCATGGTGGCCGGGCCGAGCACTGCAGAACCCGGTTTAACCACGGGCGGTTGAAGCCTGGATTCAAACCCCAAGTTGTTAACGGTACCAGCTCAATGCCGTGACGCACTCACCGTCCAGGTTTTGAAGGAATCCCTCGTTTCTCTCCGCCGGACGAAGACCGCTTGTGTTGCGATCGAAATGTCGTGGGTTTTTGCTTTGATTATTTTCAATTAATTCTTTTTATTAAAAAAATTAATTTAATTGTCTTTTTTTTTCTATCTACGTTACTTTACCGAAAGAACCAAGAATATGAAACCCATTGGGTTTCTAGATTTGAAGTTTTCGTGACTGTTATTTTTTGTAAAGTCACGTAGGTAATAAAATGAATTAAATCACGACGTTTCGGGCACAACACAAGCGTCCTTCTTCAGATGGGGACACTTGTGTTGCGCCCGAAACGTCGTGATTTAATTTATTTAATTTTTTTACCTACGTGACTTTACCGAAAAAACCAAAGAGTATGAACCCATTGGGTTTGGATAGCTGCCAGCTCCGCCAATTTGACGAAGCATTCTCCGCTGTTTTTCTTTCAAAACCCCACAATGGAGTAAAGTGACCAGAATTCATTGTAACGCAGCATCATCATTAAGCGTCTTTGTGGAGAACATAAGCAACAAAATAGATCGACAGACAATACTCCTCCACATGACCGTCTCTACTTACCAAAAAAAAAGATGTACTGTGTTTTTATTACACAACCCAGTGGGCCCACAGTCTCATGGGAGTGCATAATTTCAGTAGCATTAACCCAATACAAGCAGAGTCTGAACCAGTTTCAACATACGGTGTTTCATCAGCACAGTCAGGCTTTCTTGAATCGATGTTGGTGAACGGCCAAATGTAATAGACAAGGACCCTCTCTTTACGACGCAATGCAAAATAAAAAACACGTGGCTTAATATTATCATTAGCATTATTGTGTAATATAAAAACAATATCAATAAGCAGAAAATATATCTCTCCTTAATATCTGTCTCTGCACATGAAAATAATGTATAAACACAACCTATCGATTGTGTAGTGGGTTCCAGGGAGACCTGAGACCAAGTGCTTGAGGCACACGTTTATTCAATACAACTGCGGAATACGCAGATCCCTAACACAGAGGGGTAGCGGTCCCTCTACCGGATACCCAAGGAAGTGTAGCCTCCGGGCTAGCGTGTCCTAACCACTTGGACTACACCCACGTTCCTCTGGCTAAGGGGACCTAGGTCCTCTGGTCCCGACCACTGGCCACTCAGTCCCGGCCCTTAGAAAGACGGCGGGTCTGGGGGTTCCCAGGGTCCTAGGCTAGCTGGTCTTCTTTCTTCAGCTTGACGAAGACTGCCGGACTCGTCCAAAGGTCCGGCTTTTATACCCGTGGCCGGGTCTCTTCGCCCCTGGCCACGCCCCCCTTCTGGAACTCTCTAGGGGGCTCTGGAATATCTCCCCCAACCCCTCTCTTAGGGTTGGGAGAGGCTAGTGTCCCAACGTCCCGACTCATCCTGTCTATCCCGGGTTACCACCCCTATGGACACGTGTGCTACTACAGGTAAGTGTGCATAACAATGCTATATACAATGCCTGACACCGACGCTACATCACCCCCCCCCCCCCCCCCCCCCCATGTAGCATCCAGCCGTTCCGGCTGTCAAATCAACAATAAAGACCGTGAATAAACCAGAACAGAGTACGTGTGCCTCATTACACGAGAACGGTAACAATATTTACATATATACATAAAACCGCACGCACATCCGCACCCCTGCAAAGCAGCCGACGCGAACCAAATCGATGATGGGCAAGACGCGGCCAGGACAAGCACCGGTCGATGACCAACTGGCAGAAGGTAAGTGAGCGGTGCGGAGGCCGAGTGAATGTTGGTTGGATTTAAGGGAAAGGTTTTTATATGGAGCGAGTTCTCGTGGCTGGCCCGTCCGGAGCGGCGGGGGGAAGTCGTGGCCGCGGGTCAGCAGGGACAGAAGTGTCTTGGCCACTCTGTGGTTGGGCAGACGGGTGAACGTCATCAGGAGCAGCCGGCGGGGTCCGCCGTAGCGACGTTATTCCAGCAGTGTCTGAGGGCATAACAACATGTCTGGGCTAAGGGTTAGGCTCCGTAATTGGACGACTCGGTTTGTCGGACACGTCACGCTCTCGGCCCCCGTGCAGCGTAGGAGGAGTGTGAGGGAAGAAGGGTTTGAGACACAACGGGTGCACATACCAGCACAGCTTGCCATGCTGGAATTTCACACACTGAGGCCGGACGACCCGGACAATGTCCACCGGACCCCTCCAGGGTTTCAGCAATTTGGGCGATGTTGCTAAGTGCACCTGGGGGCAATGGAGCCAAGCCCATTCATGGCTGGACACGCAGAGGCCTCGCAGTCGCTTGTTAGCCAACTGGCGAGCTTCAGAGTTGTGTTTAGCAGCCTCTCGCGCCTCGACCAACCTCCGAACATTAGATCGAATATGTTCGGCGATCTTGGACTTAGGGGAGGGCTACTTAGTGTGCAATTGAATGGCCATGAGGGGGTTGACCTCCTGCCATAGATCAGGTAGAATGGATAAAACCCCATGGCTGCATGGGGTGCCATTCTGTAGGCGGCCAATACACCGGGAATATAGAGGTCCCAATCGACCTGCGACTCGCACACTTGGTGGCTCAAAATAGAGGTAAGTGTTCTGTGGAGCCGCTCGACCATACCATCAGTCTGTGGGTGGTATCGTGATGTCCGAATTTTATACGTGCCTAGCAGGTTGCACACATCCCGTAGCAAAGTGGATGAAAAAAATGTCCCTTGATCGGTCAGCAGCCGTTCCGGAACACTCTTATCCAGGACATAGCCCTGGAAAAAAGCCTCCGTGATGGCTGCTGCCAATTGGTTGTGGAGCGGCCAGGCCATAGGCCAATGGGTGAAATATTCAACCCCAACCAACAGGTACTTATTACCCCGGAGAGTGGCAGGGAAGGGCCCCAAGATGTCAAGCGCAAAAAGTGCATTCACGCGAGACACGTGAATGGATTGTAGGGGCGGACACGACGGTTTAGAGGGAGGTTTCCGTCGAGCGCACTGGGTACAACCTTTGAGCAATTCGGCGACGTCCCTTGCCATGCCCGACCAGAAGAAATCAAGCTGGAGCATGGCAAGAGTCTTTTGTGTCCCCAGATGCAGGAGGCGCACATGAACAGCCCACACAGCCTTCCCCCAAAGGGGAGTGGGTACCACCAGCTTGTACCTCAATGCACAGCTGTCCCATTTCATGAGGAGGCCGTCCCACATGACAAAGGAAATCGGGCTCCCGTGGTCTGTACCCTCGTGTGCCTCATTGGCACGATAAGTAGGGAAGAGTCTTCCACCTGGAGACGTCCCCAATCGTCCAGGTAGAGGCGCAACAGTGCATCCCGTGCAGTGGGCACATCTGACGCTTTAGGTGAATCCACCCCGGAATTGGCTGCCGCAGTGAAGGAAGGGGACGGGCTGTCAGCGGGTTGCTTGCAGTGGCCCAATCCCATGAAGCACGCACATCTATTAGAGTTAGGCAGTCATTACAATGCGTCAGCGTTGCTATGTCGGACACCCTTACAATAGATGACTGTGAAAGAATAGTCCTGGAAGACCTCGAGCCAGCAGGACAATTGGCCTGATGGTTGGTCAACTCTCAGGGCAAATTGGAGTGCTGCATTGTCGGAACGTATGGTAAAGTGTCTACCGTACAGGTAGGGCCTGTACTGCTGAACAAAGAAGACAATGGCCAGCAGTTCGTGACGGGTAACACAATAGAGTTGCTCCGAGGGGGACAACACCTGACTGCTATATGCGACCACGTGTTCCACACCGTCAACAACCTGTGACAATACTCTCCCTATGCCGGTGTTGCTGGCATCTGTACCCAAGAGGAATGGCACGGAGAAATTTGAGCCGTGCCGCCCGCATTTTACCATAAACGGCCCTTAATCAATTGAGGTTCTCATAGAAAGTCTGGCTAAAGATGATAATATCGTTTAGAAAGATCAGGCAAGCATCCCACTGGAGCCCAGCGAGGACCAGCTCCATCAGGCGCTGGAACATCGCTGGGGCCGAGTGAAGACCCATAGGCAGCCAGTTAAATTCGAAGAGACCCTGCGGTATGCGGAAGGTCGTCTTAGGCTTGGACGCTTTGTCAAGAGGAAATTGTCAGAATCCTGACAAAAGGTCCAGCATTGAAACATAACACGCACGTGCCAGGGCATCGAGCAACTCGTCCATCGTGGGGAGCAGATATGCGTCAGCGACGGAGATTTTATTTAGCCGCCGAAAATCCACGCAAAATCGGAGGCTGCCATCGTGTTCATTAACGAGGACAATCGGTGCTCCCCATGGGCTGGTGGATGGAGAAATGATATCCGCCGCCAGCATGTTATTAATGCCAATTCTGACATGCTCTTTTTCAGCAGGGCTGAGGCGAATGGGTTTTGTCGAATAGGGGTGACGTCACCTGTATTGATGTGGTGACTTAGCAAATCGGTACAACCGATGTCAAATTATCTTTTACTTAAAACATCTGAAAATTCGCTGGGACTCAGTCAGTTCAGCACTGTCCGAACAAACAGAGTCGATCCAACGTTCGTCGAGGACTGAATGCAGTTGGGGTGTGGGAGCGTCCCCTACGTGGCCCACCACCAAGTTCCCCAGGGGTGCTGGTGTCACATGAGCAAGCACAGTACCCTGGGGGATGACGGTGATACGCAACCCTGCATTCAGGACCTGGATGAACAGATCTTTGTAACCAGGAACGAGCATCTGTGCAGCAACCAGATCCAACCCGCGTACCACCGTGTTCGAGAATCCTAACAAAACTCGTGCAGCTATCACGTCAGAGTCAAGGGGTTTCTGAAGGCGAAGGGAAACCAACACTTGAGACCCGGGCAGAATACGAACAGTGCGTGACGCCAACGCCTGGACTGTACAGCAGGCCATACGCAACCGAGAGGGTGAGGACAAGATGGACATGCGTCAGCTAGAGGGGAGCTCGATGCAACCCTGATTGATTACAATTTTGATGGACATCTTCCCCAAGAAGTCCGTGCCAAGCAGACAAGAAACGGCTAGGGTTGAAGAAACCAGAATGGGACCATTCAATTTGACATCGTCAATACGGATCAGGGCGTCGATCCGGCCAATTATGCCCAACAAACCGCCGTTAGCGGCGAAACACTATACATCAACTGGCCTCAATGAACGACAGTTTCTGGGTAGAATGTAAAAAATGAGGTCCGAGATTATGGTTGCCGATGCGCCGGTGTCGACCAGCATCCGAATCTCGACCCCTTCTATGAATCCCATGATTGCGGAAGAACCTGCAGCCGCGTGGGCCAACTCGGACCACTGATCCGGCAGTCACTGACAGACGGGCGGTGAGCGTCCCCCGGGCAGCCTCGTAGTTTTGATATTGGTTGGAACGGTAGCAGGGAAGATGTCCTCTTCCTGGGTCCGTCGCGCTGGCGATGATGTTGCGCCCTCTGGTTGGCTCCCGCTGTGGCGGGAAGTCCAAAAATGCTGGCGGGAGTTGAAGGTGTGATGGCGGTGGAGTCCGTTGCTCGCTGCGCCGCATACTCCACCCCCGCTGCAACCTCCTCGCGGTGAATTTTGCCGAGTTTGGAGGCAGCGGCGTGGAGCAGCTCAGCGAGGCGGCAATGTGCCTCCAGCAGTGAGCTGCGCATCGGCGGAGAGACAACGGGCGGCGGGGCAGGCAGCTGCCCGGCCGGCAACACTTCCCCGTCCGCAGCCTGGGTTGCCGGTCCCACGGGTGCCTGGCCATCTTTGTTCCAGTCCGGGCTCTGGGTACGTGGTTTTCGGCGTGTTTCCATGGCCACTTCTGGCACCAAATGTAGTGAGTTCCAGGGAGACCTGAGACGAAGCGCTTGTGGCACATGTTTATTCAATACAACTGCAGAATACACGGGTCCCTAACACAGAGGAGTAGCGGCCTCTCTACCTGATACCCAAGGAGGTATAGCCTCCGGGCTAGCGTGTCCTAACCACTCGGACTACACTCACGTTCCTTTGGCTAAGGGGACCTAGGGGGAGGTTATCTGACCCAACCCAGCCAAGTTCCTCGGGTCCCGACCACTGGCCTACTCAGTCCCAGCCCTTAGAAAGACGTCGGGTC
This sequence comes from Lampetra planeri, assembly GCF_965212315.1. NCBI lineage: Eukaryota > Metazoa > Chordata > Hyperoartia > Petromyzontiformes > Petromyzontidae > Lampetra > Lampetra planeri. The sequence continues at coordinate 19,176,946 of NC_136110.1, forward strand.
CCGGGGGTTCCCAGGGTCGACCACTGACCCACTACAGCCCAGGCGCTTACAAGGACGGCGGGTCTGGGGGTTCCCAGGGTCCTAGCCTAGTTGGTCTTCATTTTTTAGCTTGATGAAGACTTCCGGACTCGTCCAGAGGTCCAGCTTTTATACCCGTGGCCTGGTCTCTCCGCCCCTGGCCACGCCCCCCTTCTGTAACTCTCTAGGGGGCTCTGGAATATCTCCCCTAACCCCTCTCTTGGGGTTGGGAGAGCCTGGTGTCCCAACTGCTCGGCTCATCCTGTCTATCCCGGGTTACCACCCCCTATGGACAGATGTGTGCTATTACAGGTAAGTGTGCATAACAATGCTATATACAATGCCTGACACAGACGCTACACTTACACAGCCTGCTGAGAGTGCTTAATTTTAGCAGCATTGAACCATTACAGTATCGTGTTTTTTTCTGAGACACACACTTGTTCTTGGAGGCAATACGTTCATTTCACAACCACAACAGGGCTAACTAGTTACCATACAACGTAGCTAACTCTGTACTCTGGTCCACTACCTAACCCTACAACTGGATACTATCTGGTGGCAACCACGGGTAACTATATAACCGGACCAGGTCCGTTAACATGCTGCTTGGGTTCACGACTAACAAGCTCCGAAGCCCGGAGACCGAAGAGACGTAGACGGCGAGTTTATTCCCAGAAGACAGCCCCCCTCGACTCTCCGGATCCCCTTTATATCCCTTGAGCGGGGCCTTCCTTCCTCCTCGGCCCCGCCCCCTTCGATATCTTCTGAGAAAGCTCTGAGACCTCACTCCACCTGTCCTTCTCGTCACGTCCTCCATACTGTCACATCCTAGACTGTCTCTCCCTGACAGCCACCTGGGACCCTGCCCCCCAGAGTCCCCTTCCATGCCATAAAATACACTCGTGTCTGAGAGAGGCTCTCACACACACAATTCCACTCTCTGTCAGTGACTCGCGCTAGACGCTCTTGTGACCAAATACACGTCACTACACAAGCAAGCTGTGTGATTACATAATCCCACCTCATATCAATGTCCAGCATGAATGGTTAAAGTGTCAGCCTACCCAAAGAAGCATTGGGCAGGTGAGCATTTCCACTGACATTCCAGATTCAATCGTGGAAATTCCAAATTGCTATGCTGGGAGGCCAGTATATAATTATAACAGCTTCTTCAGTTCGCCACAACGCGGTGCTCATTTGATCATCCCTGAACGATTTGGTGTGATGAGTCGTCAACCGATATAATTGTACTCGAAACCTCCCAACTCTCCACTGAGCCCTCTCTTACCAAAGAGTCTCAAGCGTCCTATTGGGGAAGTTTGGGTTATTTACTTTCGTGAGCTTTTGTTTTCATTTGGAAGGAAATCAGAGGGCGTGGACAAATCCCGCGCAAACAAGGTGATAACAGCGGCGGCACCTTTTTCACGATTAAAATAAAAATTTCAAGCTCGATGTAGATCCCAAGCCAAGTGTTGGGACGATCGGCCCTGCAGTCTCAGGGTATCGCTCTTGTCATGACAATCGCCCATTGGCATCTCAATTTAATACGATTCGAGCGCTTCCACCAGTGACGTGGACTCACACCTAATGAAGATGAACAATTGTGAGGATATGACCTTAATGCCTGTGCTATATCCCTCCTCCCCACAAAATACCTCGTGCTAAAGTGAGGCGAATTAGTAGGCTTTGCGTGGGCCAAAAACAGAAGCATGACTTTTCAAAGTTGCCACCTGCGAATGTAAATATGAAAGCGCAAACGCTAAACTTACGATATTTTTGTTTTTGCACCATTTAATAAAAAAAAAACATCCGTGTTCACACAGACCAATCGGTCATTTGGAACAGAGACAATGAAAGTCTCCACAGATGCAACCTATCTCTGTAAAAGTTAGGAGTCGCACGTCGAAGACGCATCGGGTTATTACACTTGCAAACGCCTCTGGGATATGGCAGAGGCGTTTGCATTGAAAATTCACAGTGCAAGACATTCCCAGAATGGCCTCACGCCCTGACAGACTGTAAATGCGGCTTAGTGAAAGAGACCCTTTAGTGGCGTTACAGCAAGAGAGGGTGAGTATGTGTGCTTCAGTGTCTGTGTGTGTGTGTGCGTTTGAATGTATGTGTATGTCAGCGTATTTATGTGTAGGGAGTGGTGGCGCGGTGGTTAGCATGCTGCGCTACGCACACGCCGACCTAGGTTTGATTCCCGCTCACGACCAACACCGGTGATAATTTTATCTGAACCGGCTCTGGGCCTCCCCTAGGTCGACTCGGCATCAAATGTTACACATCAGCAGGAGGAAGACAATGGCGGCCGGGTGTGTTGCCGGCCACCTAATCGCCTCGTGTGCCGTGCCGCCCTTCACAGGTGCTGCTCGCTGACAGCACTTGCCCCATCAGCCTGTTAAGGGTACACGGGGGATCTTTGGCTTGCGTGCGGGTGTGAGAAGAGTCTCCACATGGCGACTGCTGAGGAATCTCGCGTGGATGTGATGGCTCCTGGGTGTGACGCGTCACACTCACAACCCTCTCGCAACGCGCACAGCCACACATGGCTCCACAAGCCCGTGCCCAGGACAAGTAAACGCACGGTGACGTGGCCTTGCGGTTGCAGAGGTTTCGCGGTTCGAATCCAAGGGGCCTCCCTGGTTATTTCCGCCGGTGCAAATAACCCTAAAATAATTACGAGTCCACTCAGAGTGGGACGTTAACGATCCCCGTGGCGTCATTCGCAAGAGAGTGGACCATTCTCTGCCGGCATCAGGCTCTACATTTTGCCAAAAAGTAGAAAATTACCACCCCTCCGCAAGTTATTCTATTAGGATGCATAATCACAGACGCGGGGAGGGGGTCTCTCATGAGACTTATCCCTGGTCTCTGGAGTTTAAATAAAATTTAAGAAAACACGAGACGACGCCGTGGGTTGTGCTGAACGCAAGCCCCACAAGCCAGTCCGGCGCACGGTGCCTTCTCTCAATTGTTGGGACGTGGCGGCACGGCGGTTCCATGCGACCACGGTAGCCCGGCTCGAGTCAACGGCAGGGAAATATCATAACAAAGATGACGACGCGACCCCATTCAACCTCCGCTCATCGTCAGCATAAACATTGCCGGCCGTGGTTAATCCACCGCGGGATGAAGTCCTCCGCCAGCTGTAACCCCAGAGTTGAATGAGCATTAATATTAGCAATACGCTCCATGCTATTATCAAACGTGCCTTTCAAACAGGCACGCAGGTTAATCAATGTATAGATCGCCCCGTTGGTTTTTACATCGACCCTCTGACTTGTTTTGCACAAGTTAAAAGAGCGGCAGCTTGACGTCTCCACGAGAGAAGCGTGTTAACAGATGTACTACGGAGATTGGAATTAGTGGGAGAGGCGTAGCGGCATCGAAATCAAACGTTCTTTCATCTGTACAGTCTCCAATTATTCGTTTAATGGGGCATCTATAAACGGATCGTTCCCGTGTACACATTCGTAAAGTGTTCCCATCGAGGAGGACGTGCTGAACGCAATGGCGTCGTCGTGATGCTGTGATGTCCTCAACGTGGTGATGCTAGAATGGGAGAGTTTTTGGAACACTGGATGTGTGGTGGTCCAGGCTTATGGAATCGGTTGGGGGTTGGTGGATCACTCAGAGATAATCGTGGGCTGTGCGAGGTGGCCAGGAGGTGGCGGTACTGCGAGTTGGGCAATTTTCAGCGTTTGCTCCCTCATCCGTGCAAGTCGGGATTTTCTCCGCGCGCCTCTGGTCCGCTGGCCGACGCAATGCAGATAAGTCGCGCGTGGACGTTGCAGCTCCGAGTGTCTCCTCGCTTCAAACGAGCCGCGGCGGATGTCCCACAGCAGTCGAGAGGTGGCCGGTCGGCTTCCCACAACGCGCGGCTTACTCATTGAACGGACCACTGAAGGATGCTCACCGCCGAGTAGACGGTGGCCACGGCGCGACTCAGTTGCAAGCGGAGTATTTAAGGGACCTGGCCAAACACCTGGATGCAAGACCTTCCTCAACAAGGGGCCTCGAGTCTCGCCGAGGCGTTCCCGGGTAAATATATTCGTAAAAACGCTGGCCCTGTTAGTGTACGCGCGTAATTGCCAAAAGGAACACTTTGCAGGAATGTGTCACGCACGCTTCCTCTAACCTCCCCACCCACCCCCACCTCTAGCCTCCCCCCCCTCGAGTGCCCAGGGATTCTCTGTCCCCCCCCCCCCCACACCGTCGGTGGCAGACGATTTGCGTTTGTTAAACGCCTTTAGTTGTATTGTATTCACTCTCATCATCGCCCCGCTTGGCAGCTGGGCGATGCCGTGGTCTCGGAGGGATCCAACTAAGCCAATTATGGTGAAGCGTCCCTCCACCTCCGGGCTTAATGCCATGAGCCATCGCTTTGTCGGTACAAGTCAACAGTTGGTTGTCCTATGAAGAGATTGGCCCGCAGCATAAGAATGTGGAATTTCCACGACTGGTCGAGGCCCGCCGCACCCGGAGAAACACTTCGCTTTGACTCTCCAACTCTGTCGGATGATTGGCTGTGATTACTGGCCCTGTGAGAGTGCGAGTTGAAGTCTCCATGTAGGAATACAGTGTGTAAGCGCGTGCTATGCTGGGATTTATTAAACTATTAACAAAAACTAAACACATTTTTTTTCCGGGGTAAGGCCTACTGAGCTGTGTAAGTTCTGCTTCAGAAGCGAGCTGGCCACGAATGACAGTTCAACGAAGTGGCTTATAATAGTGGAAATTTACAGCAGCCAATTGCTCTAAACGCGTGATGCTGATTCTAACCGTGGAGGGAAAACCCGGAGAACCCGGAAACAAGTCCACGTGACAACGGGGAGAGTGACACGCAAACTCCAACTATAAAACAGGCGTCAGGGTCCGGATCGAACCCACGACCTCTTGTATACCGGACGAGGTAGTTGACATCTCGCCAAAGTGGCGTGCGTGACACATTCAGCCGTGTCATCTGCACGATCGCCAGTTTACCAACGACCCAGGACATATTACAGCGGGAAATTGAGCCCAGGTTATATGCAGTAGTCAGTAGTGAATAGATAACTGAAAAATGAATAATGCAATACCATGGTACATGAATTATACAGTGTCATTTTGCATACACGCTAACACAAAGACGAATATTATCACGTTTTGCTTTGACAGACTGTTGGGGCAAGTGCCGTTAGCGCTTGCCCCAACAGTCTGTTAAATGAAGGCTGGGTGGGCAGCACCACGCGCAGCCGCCTTTGTCTTCCTAGTGGCGATGTTTTTACACAACCGCACCAGATGACACTTTTAATTCTGAGTCGACCTAGCGGACACCCAGGACCTGTTCAAATATTTGCCCCTGTTTATTGATCGTGGGCGATAAATCGAACTCACGTTGTCGGGTTCGTAGCGCAGCGCGCTAACTGCTGCGCCACCACTCCCCCACACACGACTCCCCACACACTAACACACTGACGCTAACACGCACATACAAAGGCAAAGATCCCAGTATAACCTTAACAGACTGTTGGAGCAAGTGCTGTTAGCGATCACCTATCAAGGCCGGTACCGTGGCACACGATGGGGTGGGTGGCCAGCACCACACCCGGCCGCCTTTGTCCACCCAGTGGCGATGTTCACACACCGCACCAGGTACGCATTTGAGGCTGAGTCGACCTAGAAGAGGCCCAAGACGAGTTCAGATAATGAACCCGTCCTGGGCGGGAATCGAACTCGGGTCACCAGGTTCGTAGCGTAACGCGCAAACCACTCCAATACTGCTCCCCACATGCACGTACACACACACACACTCTTCACTGATGTGAACACGCACATACGTACACACCCAGGCGCATACATGTGAACACATGTCATGCACACACACACCCTCCCACACATCACAAGCGCACAGGAAGCCAAGACACATTGCCTCTCCCTCCCCTCACTCCACCCTCACTCCTCCACCCAGCAACCCTCCCACACCCAGCCAACTGCCTCCTCACTCGCTGCTTCCCACTCAGCTTCTCCTTCTCCTCCGCATCATCTTTATAGAGGAGAAAGGCGTTCAACTTATCGGGAAACAACTTCATCAGCGGAGACACACATAAATACAACATCCCTAGAACTAACTTCTAACGTACTTGTGTACGCGCGCATCCGTGCACGGTACACAGAGTAAAAACACGCGCGCGCGCGCGCGCATATTCACACCTGCACCGACCATTCGTCCATTCATTGACGATGATGGCATTCGCCGTCGAGTTTCACGCTCACGCGTTTCTCGTCAGCGCCGTTCTCTTGCTCAGCCTCGCCGCCGTGGAGGTGCAGCTGGAGGCGCCGGGCTGGAGGCAAGGCTACGGCTCTCGCTACGCCGGGTGAGTTCGCTGCAGATCGCTGATCCGCTGCTCGCACTGCCACACAGACGCCACCCGCGCCAAGCAGGGTGGACGCTTCTTCTTCTTCTTAATTGTCGTCGTCGTCATCACGATCCGTGGGCAGATAGCCCCGTAGGAGCTGTCCACCGCACATTTCGGCATTCGTTTCCACTCTCCTCTGTGTCTTAGTTGTAGCGCCAATATGCTCAAGTAGTGCGCACGTCTTTCTGGCACCGGCGTCAAGTCATTCTCCGTGAGGTCTTCTTTTCTTTCCGGTTCTTTCCAATTTTTCCGAACAACAACAAACTTTTAATGTGCCTGCTGCCGTCCATCCTACATGTGTGTCCAAATAGTGCCAGGTTCCTTCTGCATCATCATCATCGTCGTCGTCGGGTCGTCTTCTTCTACGCGCAACCTTGTTCTCGCGTCTACGTTGGTCGCTCTTTGAGTCCGGCTTACATTCAGCAAGCATCCCTCTGTAGCAACACATTATCGTGTCTCCGTCCGTGTTCGTTCCTTTGTAACGTCCACGTCTCGCAGGGCTTCTTCGCTCGATCGTTGCAGACTTATCGGTGTCTCACCGCTCAAACACGCGCCGAGCTGCGTTCATCTCATCCCATCTCTCCCGCCCTCCCCTTCCTCTCTCTCTCTCGGACGGCAACTGAGCCAGCGGTGGAAATTACACATTCCTCAAACGGGAGCCAGTCTCTTCCCCCATCTGTAACGCCCGTAGGAACGGATGTTAAATAAGTTAAAATCAACGCAGACGTTAAATGTGTCCCGGCCGTCCGCAAACACGCGCGCTTGTCCGTGGTTGGAGGAGACGCATTCCCTCGCGGGAGACGGAGCCGCTGCAGCCCCTCCCGACATCGCTGCGGGGCCATGTCCCGGGCTAAAGGGGCCATGTATGTACGTCCCGTATGTTGAACTTCTTGAGCACCGTACGTAGGCCAACCGTGGTCATCGGAGGTGCGGGGGAAGGACAACAAAACTAACACACAAAAAGTAGGATACCACCGCTGGCTATCCATGCCGACGATGATGGTGATGATGATGATGGGCCGAGTTAACCCCGACAACGATTTGAACTCACGACCTTTTTTATTTGTAAGTCGGATCGCCACGGATCCACCAGTCGGATTTAAATCGAGTGCCGTACACCCGCAACAACGCACTGGATCCGTGATGCGGCTGCGGCTGCTGCTGCTGCGTTAGGGCTTTTACCATTGCTGTTGTTTTGCTCGCCGATCGGGTTTCGGGTTGTACCGCGTGTTCCGGCACGTGGAGCGAAACGTCGTACATCGTGCAAACCACAACGGGGTACGACCCTGCTGCGAGTTTACGGGCGAGCAGGCAGAATCATCATCATCTCGGGTCATCGACTCGGCTCATCGTCCCGCTGGAGTGTCCGCGGTATGGGCGGTCGACGGAGAGACTGGTCACTGCCGCAGGAATGTCCAAAACTGGCCAAAGGCCACCGAAGGAGATGTGCAAATACTCCACGCAGGATTGAGTAGGGATGCACCATACCTGTCAACCCCTTATCGGTGCCCTACCTTATTACAGACCAATTCAGACCTCATTGGTCACCCCGTGCCCCTTATAAATATCAACGTTCATCCGACACAGTCTCATCACGAACGAAAAACACAAACAAATAGACCAAAAATTGCCCTATTGAAACGGCTGTACGCCGTATGGACCTGAAAACTCAATTTCCCTGCACACAAATACGAGGTAAACCGTACGGGTTGACAGCTATGGATGCACTCTTTCACCGTTTACTTTTATTTAAGTAAAATATTCTTAAGAAGCATTGACTCATGAGCATATCCCTTTCCGCGTCATTATTTGTATGTGTTTATCCGATGTGTTGTCGGGTCGTACCACGTGAGGTTCAGCAAGACGTTCGACGTTTCGCTGCACGTGCTGGGGAGCGGGGGTGGTTGGGTGTTTGGGGGTGCGGGGGGAGCTATCCTATTCAGTTCATGAAGAAGCCCTGAGCACGTGGAGCGAAACGTCGGACATCATCACCACCATCATCATCAGTACAACCCGGAAATTCCTGGGAGGGCTGTACAGCACAGCTGGCACGACCTACGCAGCAGTGAGATCAATCAGCTGTGTGACCAGCGGTTTTGTAACCCTTTGTCTCCGTATATATTATTTATTTATGACCTCCAGTGGGGGGGGGTGTGGTCAGGGGTGGCGGACCTGTTGCCCATGTTGGAGGCTTCCGCCTGCAACAATGATCAATGAAGGTGATTGACCGGCTCGGGCTTTTGTGGACGGCCCAGGCAAGGTGATCCGCGCGACGTAAATGATTGCGGCTCTGTGCGCGTCCTTTCGCCTGGCTGCGCGCGCGCTATTGAATGGGGGGGGGATGACCTCCGTGGACGCGACGGCGATGATGATGCCGACGACGACGATGATGACGATGTAGGCCTCGTGAGCTGGAATGACGCGTCGTGTCTGTCACAGGCAGCAGGTTATCCGCGTTATTCCGGCCAACTCGAGGCAAGCGGAGATGTTGCGCACACTTGCACGCGATGCCAAGGTAATCATCAACGTAATTTTCATCATCCATTCTCAGTCAACTGCTGGATGAACATTGCACCGTGTTTGGGTGTGTGTGTGAGATTGCTGCTCATCTATATGTTACCGTATATGTGTGTGTCCATGTTTCACGGCCAACCAGGCTTTCCACGTAAATCGTAGGATGATGGAATATCCATCACTGGCTCATTACGGGAGATATCATCATCATCGGTCATGGTCTATCCACTGCTTGATTAAGGCCTCCCCCCATGACGTCGGGGTTCCATTCGCCTCACTCCAGCACGTGGGCCGATCTCATTGCTCCATCTCATCACCATCCTCATTACAGATTGCACATTAAATCGGTCAGTACAGTATTGTGTTGCACAGTGCTTTTTGGTGTCTCTGTAATTAAATGGCTTATTGAGTGGCGTTTATCTCCATCGGAGCTCCGGTGACAACGGAGATTCCTCATCCCTCCACTGAGGACAATTCGATTCTCTCTACAACGCCGGCCCAGCTCCAACTTCTCTCAGATGGGGGGAGGGGCGGGTAGAGCTTTTGTGTGTGTCGGAGGCCTACTCTTTTTCAGAAGTGACCTGGTCACAAATGATAGCTAAACAACAACGTGGCTTATCACGTGGATATATATAGCAGCCAAATACTCTAAATGCACGTTTTCATATGTGGAGATAAAAACCGGAGGACCCGAGAAAAATTCCATGCACCCACGGGGAAAACATGCAAACTCCCAATATACAGGTGTCGGGATCGAACCAACGACCTTCTGTATACTAGGCGAGGTGGTTAACATCTTGCAAGTTAGGGAGTCAAAGGCACTTTTGGCCAGGCAGGTCCCAGCCCAGTTCCCCCACCTCGTGCCGGCCCTGCTACAAAGTGGTTCTATATATTTTTTTATGAACCCTGGAGGGATGACAGGCCAAATCGACCCTGCTTTGGAATTGAACTCACGGCTTTTGACAGAGTTGCTCAGTCCACGGGCAAGCGCTTTCCACCTTGGGATTGCGGCTCGACGTTTTCTCTTGACTCACAGCCAAAAGGGCGCATGTCAGAAAAAAATTCGGCTTGTAAATCGTGTAAAGTGTCAGCCCTCCCATCACGCGGAGTTGTACTGCACGCGTCCTGCACCGGCGACCTGCACACCACACCTCTCGCTTCCATCTAATTCGCAGCCCTGGTGCGTGACTTTGTCTTAAGGGTGGGGGGTGGAGGAGGGGGATGCACGATACAGGCGTCGTTAAATAAACTTATAACAAATGCTCAACGCTGGAGCGGGAATGAGTAACGGCCTCTCGCGTCTATGGCGCGCTCTGTTGCAACCCGTTATGAGAGTCGATACGATTTTAGAACTCATCGTTCGCAGTCCATTCCTCCAACATGGAACCACAGCTCAGCCAGAATGGATTTGCCACAGAGTGTTTCTGAATTGATCAACGCCGGTAGGATGATGGTGGTGGTGGCGATTATGATGATGTTTTTGGGTTGAAATCCTCACCATCCTCGATTTAAATGCAGGAGCTATTTGTGAGCCGAGTGCAACTCATCTGAACGGCATGTGGCCAGCCAATTAGTGAGCGGGTACGAGTTAACGGAGGCGCGGTGTTCGTTTCGGAGCCCCTAATGCTTGAAGCCGGAGAGCGAGCGGTTTTCAGGAATGACATTTAACGGCAGTGACCGTAAGCTATTGCTCGCACCTGGTCCCTAGGCAATCACCATTGCGGTGGGGGTGTGGGGGGGGAGCACATGTGTGGGAAATTATCTGCAGGGCATATAATTGGTCATGGGTCACTTTTCAAACCTTCCTGCCCTCTGTCATGCTGCGCATGTTATACCCGAACACATGCACTGCATCCGCACGCAAAGCTCTCTCTCACTCTCTGTTGTTTGAACTTGGAGAAGCTTATGCGGGCAGGTTCTCTTTGCGAGCACCTATTCGGGCTGGCGAGATGCCGGTTTTGTTTCGCCCGGCTGGCGTGTTAATTGCACGCCCAACGAATTAACTCTCAAAAAATTTAATGAGCTGAATAATGCTTAAAGCCAGATTCAATGTGCTGGGTTTTTTTATGTTTGTGCAGCCATTGGCGGCCAGGCTGAGGACATCAAATCGCTACGCTTAGAACCCCGGCTTACCCTCCGATTACAACGATTGGCTACGTACGGTGCGAAAGAAGTTCAACGAATGGCAGCCGAAACCTTGAGTCAAAACGCCAGGATGTCAGCTGTGCCGCCAGAGTGCTCGAGCGCCACTCGACCACCGACCCAGGACCGTACTAACGGTCCAGGTCACGAGGTTGATGTTCAACTTCAGGATTCAGATACGAATTGCCACAGGCATGCATGGCTGGGAATGAAACCCAGGCCTCTAGCCGTGTTGGCCGTGTGTTCATTGCCACGCGACCAGCCTGTGGATGAGGTAGCTGAGGGCCACCAAGACACCTTTACTTGAGTCAATAATCTGATGAATTAGGGAGAGGCGTAGCCCTGCTATTAGTTGCTGACTCCACTGCTGGCGCAACGACCTCCGACTAGAGGGTGCTCGAGACTGCAGTGGTTCTCAGCCGGGGTTACACGCGGACCCCTGGGGGTAACGTGGCAATGTCCCAGGGGGTACGCGAGGTGATTTACAAACGTGTGAAATTATATCGTACGTGAGAGCCATTGGTGAATAATGATGTATGAATCTGCTAATATCATATAACTACGATACAATTTAAGTCTAGATGGTAACCTAGAAGACCTTTCTAAACACCTTGATCATCAACAATGCGGGTTTCCAAGAGTAACCAGCGAGCGAGAACACATCACGTCACACGCGTGCAGAGCGTCCGTTGATTTTTTTTTGGTATTCGCTTGCAGTTACTAGCAGCTAGTTAGGATTCCTCACAAAATGGACAATTGATTATAATATTGACGTTCATTATTCATACATTTATTTCTCAGAACCACGCTGGGTCAGACAAGCGGAGGGGGGGCGTAGACTCGGTTGAAACAAGATTCAGCAAGGGGGGGGGGTACAGCAGTAGCCATTAAAGGTTTATAATCTCTGCCCTAGAGAGCCCCCCCCCACCCCGAAGGGTACTTGGCCTACTCTTCTATACTCGTCAGGCATGGAATAGGTGGCAGTGCACACAGTTTAAACCACCACACACGTGACCTGCCAATCAACTGTGATGCACACAGTTATGCTACTGGGTAGACAGAGGTGGGTCAAATTGATGAAACGCCCAAAGCATCAGGGCGGCAATGTGAACGCCAGGCAATATAGCAGTACAGCACGTGGTCTAGTGAACACCTCTGTGCGCGGTCCATCAAGCGTTATCTCCCCCGCACGCACGTGGGCTTCCACCGGGTTACTAACATTCCCTGTCACGCAACGCCCGCACGAATGGAGTTCGCCAAAACATCCCAATTTCAGTGCCCTCTTGACGGCGGTTCCTTGCGACTCGCAACATTTGACTGAGTCAACATCGTTCGCAGCTGGACCTGTGGCACCCAAGCAGCGGCGACCTCATCCACCCGGGCGCCCCCACCGACTTCCGCGTCCCCCGCTCCGTCGTGGCCGGATCGGGCCGCCGCGGCGGCGAGGGCGGCGCACGGGGACGCAGGGCCACGCTGAGCCCCGAGGAGGTCAAGGCCTTCCTGTCGCGCGCCAACGTCTCGCACACGTGGGTGCCGCTTGCGACCTCGCGAATACACGTGGTGGCCACGGGGAGATATATATATATATTTTGTCAAAATACATCCGTCTAATTATTTTTCTTCAAACGTTGTCTAAAATGTGCTCTCTCAGGTATTCATGTTACGAGAGGAAATATCTTATTTGTTAAAGAATGATTCATGGAAGTGGGTATTACAGAACTACTCCTGATTGCCATTAAAATGACCTCTGGTCCACTCGACAGAGGGCGGTACAAGTCTCTTCAGTAGAAACCTCCTGCTGTAGCAGGCTATATATTTATAACTATCTACATGAGAGTGTTATATATATATAGCCTACTACGAGTTTTCATTGCATGTCAATCACAATCAAATTCTGTGCAACCGTCCCCCGTAACGGCCCCCCAACAACATCGGCATTCTTTACTCCCCCACACACTGACGTAAATCCCTGGCACCGAGTTGACCGGGAGTAACCCCGAGGTGTGGAGAGAGGGGGGCTTGGTGTCCGGAGATGAGGAGACACACGGTCCGAGGTGTGAAGGAAAGGAGATTGGTGGCTCGGAATAAGAAGATCGGGATAAGGGGAGGGAATTGGAGTGGGGCCGTAGTGAAAGGAGACAAGAGAGAGAGATAAAGAGCTGTGGATGAAGGTGGGAGAGCTTCATCGTATGAAGGAGAGAGAGAGAGAGAGCTGTGGATAAAGGAAAGATAGAGCGAGCTGTGAATGACGAAGGGAGAGCTTAATGTGAAGGAGAGCTGTGGATGAAGGTGAGAGATTGCTGTGGATGAAGGAAGGAGAGCTTCACATGAAGGAGAGAACGCTGTGGATGAAGGAGGGAGAGAGCTGTGGATGAAGGAGAGAGAGTGCTGTGGATGAACGAGGGAGCTGTATGTGATAGGCAAGGTAGAATAAAAGTGCTGGAACCCTTACCTGTCTTCTGTGTGTTGGTGAGGAGAGTACACGCTACACTTGTAACATGAGTCGCAGATGAGAGGAGGGTTGCAGCATTTGACATTTTGTTGATCGAATGAATAACAACAATAATGCCTGGCCCTCTGTCCATCCACTGCTGGATGAACGCCCCCCCCCCCCCCCCGAGGCCGGTATATCCACACCATTTGTTGATCTCCCACAACGTGGTATGCATTTTACTCCCTCGAAGTGGGATGATGGGCTGAGTCAGCCCCTGATCAAAATTGAACTCGCAGCACTTCCTTTAGGGCCAAGCGCTCGATCCGCAACACCACCCGACAACATGCCAATGAAGTACCGATGATCTGTGATATCGATGAGACCAGCACACATATTCGACGGTGCATAGAAGAACATTGATGACGATGATGCTTCTGCTGATGACAAAGATGCCGGCCCTGCTGATGTTGGTGGTGATGTCGATGGCAGGGTTCTGATGGACGATGTCCAGAAGGTGATCGATGCCCAGCTCAAGACCTCCACCAGAGACAAGAGGAATGCCCGGGGGTACAACTACAATGTGTACCACCCCCTGGACGAGGTGCGCCGCTCACCTCGTCACGGCTCTGGTCTCACGCGTTCATGGACCATTAGCAGTGCTGGATTAAGGCAGCGGCTAAACGGGTGGAAGGATGTGACCTACATTTTTTAATAGCCCAAATTACTCTCACGCACACGCACACACACAGATGCACCAGGGGACCCCCAGTGGCAGCTGTCCCTGTGCGGTGCAAGTTGTTCACTGACAGCACTTTCCCCAACAGTCTGTTAAGGCTATACGGGGGATCTTTGTCTTGGTTTCTGTGTGCATGTGCAGATTGTGGCGTGGATGTCAAACGTCGCGGAACAGAATCCTGCACTGGTCTCGCGCATACTCATCGGAAAGTCTTACGAGGGGAGGCCTCTATACATTCTTCAGGTAAACCGGCCAAGTCACGTGCCTGAGTTGCAGGCTCAATATCTCTTGCGGCTGGCTCGCTGTGGAGCACCACGGTGGCGAGGAGATGTTGACTACCTCACCTGGTATGCAGGAGGTCGTCGGTTCGATCCCGACCCTGATGCCTGCTGCATATTTGGCGTTTTCGTGTATCTCTCCCCGTGGTCGAGTTTACTCTTCTCTGGGTCCTCCATTTTTCCCCGCTGCACATTTAGAATCGACACGCGTTCAGATTATTTGGCATGAGAGACACGTGAAAAGCCACTTCGTTGAACTATATTTTGTCATAGCCAGGTCGTTTTTTTAAAAAGAGCGATATAGAGTAACTCAGTAGGCCTTACCTGGTTAAAATATACGTTAGTTTATACATAATAGAGTTGTTTGGGGTTGGATCGCGTAAATATATAAATGTGTCGTTAAAAACCGCCACCACCCGACACAGCCAACTAGTAAGGGTGCTCACGTAAACAGAACATGCCAATTACAATCTGAGTACGACGTTTCACCAGGAATTACAACTAGCGTCATCAGGCGATAACCAGATTTGTGGAGAAGTCCACCTGTTTCGTTCCTTATATAGAGGCGTAGATATGATCACTCACACTTCTCTTGCGCAGAAGTGTGAGTCAACATACATTACCCATGCGCATTATGCAAAGCGTTAAACTGACTTTAGTTCATAGTTTAAATACCGAGTTACTCCATCGCCAACTGCACTGTCATGGGGTAGCACCGTTTGGTCTTCATTCCAGACCGCTTCTGAAAATGAGCTACGACGTAGCTCGGTATATAAACTACGTAGCTCAGTGGGCCTTACCTGGTAAAATAAACATAGTAATAAACATAGTAATAAACAATAGAAGAGTGGGCTCCTCGTGGCCGTGGACCTTGCGAGATCAAGTCGGGGGCAGTGCAACCCTCGGCGGGATCGTGGAACTCCCCACTCCTCCATCTCCCCCTTAACCCATCTCACTCTCTCTGTGTCCCTCTGTCTCTTATCCCATCTCACTCTCATCCCATCTCACTCTCTCTGTATCCCTCTCTGTGTCTCATCCCATCTCACTCTCTCATCCCATCTCACTCTCTCTGTATCCCTCTCTGTGTCTCATCCCATCTCACTCTCTCATCCCATCTCACTCTCTCTGTATCCCTCTCTGTGTCTCATCCCATCTCACTCTCTCATCCCATCTCACTCTCTCTGTATCCCTCTCTGTGTCTCATCCCATCTCACTCTCTCTGTATCCCTCTGTGTCTTATCCCATCTCACTCTCATCCCATCTCACTCTCTCTGTGTCCCTCTCTGTGTCTCATCCCATCTCACTCTCTCATCCCATCTCACTCTCTCTGTATCCCTCTCTGTGTCTCATCCCATCTCACTCTCTCTGTATCCCTCTGGGTCTTATCCCATCTCACTCTCATCCCATCTCACTCTCTCTGTGTCCCTCTCTGTGTCTCATCCCATCTCACTCTCTCATCCCATCTCACTCTACACGTGCCGGTGATGTGCGCGTCTTCCTCGAAAGCTGGGGGCCGGAAAATCCCTCTGTATCAGCGTGGACGGCACCCTCATGTTCACCTTCTGAAGTGCTCGCTCGTCGCCGTGGCGTGCGCGATGACCATCACCACGTGACTTTTATTTCGGCGCATTTAGCGCCACAGCACGTGTATTTATAGCGTTTTTTATTTGTTTTCTGGTGACTGTGTATTTCGTATCGGAATCGCCTCCAGTGCTGTTACTGCTGGCGGAAATAAAAGTTGTTTAAAAGTCAAAAGTTTCTCTGTCCCTCTGAGTGTCCCATCCCATCTCATTCTCTCTGTGTCTCTAAGTTGTTTTCGTTCTCCTCTATCTAGGTGGGAAAAAAGAAAGGTGGGACGAAGCCCTCGATGTGGCTCGACTGCGGGATGCATGCGCGCGAGTGGATCAGTCCAGCCTTTTGCCAGTGGTTCGTGAAGGAGGTGCAGCTTTAGTGTGATTGGGTCTGTTTGTTTCGCAGATCGCCTCTCCTACCTCTCCCATCTCGTCTCACTCTACTCCCCTCCACGCACTCTCCCACCTCTCCCCTCTCATCTCACTCTACTCCCCTCCACGCACTCTCCCACCTCTCCCCTCTCATCTCACTCTACTCCCCTCCACGCACTCTCCTACCTCTCCCCTCTCAGCGCACTTTACTTCCCTCCACGCACTCTCCCTCTTGTAATGATATGAGTGCATCTGCTGTGCTAATGTGTGGTCGCGGGTTAATGTATGGTTGTGTGTTAATGTGTGGTTGTGTCCTTTGGTTCTTTTCGGTTAAGTCACGTCTAAAAATAAAATAATAAATTAAAATAACATATTACGACGTTTCGATTGCAACACAAGCAATCATCATCAGGTATAAAAGAAATAGCAACAAAAATCTAACTAGAAAACTATAGACAGACATACAAGCAGACAGACATCACAACGGCACACAGAGAGAGGACACAAATCGGCACAAAGAGAGGGGTCGTTTCTGTGACGGTCCCTTAAATATAGAGAGGGGGGGCGGGGAAGGAGAGAGGGAGGGGGCAGAGAGAACTAGCATATCAATGAGTGTACGGCAACGTACTGCTGTTGCAAGTAAGATGACAATGTGGAACGGGCACGCAAAATTGAAAACGGGCACGCAAAATTGAAAATTAGGAGACAGGCACACGAAAATTAAATAACCTAGCAAAATATCGAAATGTGATGTAATACAACACAGAGAGTCGGTTAACACACAATTAACGCATAGCCTGGTTGATTACGTGTTTCAAAATGTGCTAAGTTAGAATTTTAAGTGTGAAAATTCCAAAGAGAGGACACAGGCAGAGAGAACAAATAGCCAGAAAGAAAAAGGATAAGCTTAAAACTTCCCCGTAGAAGTGGTTCAATCTTAATTTAGGAGCTTTCGTGACTGCAGGAATTATTCTTTGAAATAAAATATTTTTTTTTTAGACGTGACTTAACCGAAAAGAACCAAAGAATAATTCCTGCAGTCACGAAAGCTCCTAAATTAAGATTGAACCACTTCTACGGGGAAGTTTTAAGCTTATCCTTTTTCTTTCTGGCTATTTGTTCTCTCTGCCTGTGTCCTCTCTTTGGAATTTTCACACTTAAAATTCTAACTTAGCACATTTTGAAACACGTAATCAACCAGGCTATGCGTTAATTGTGTGTTAACCGACTCTCTGTGTTGTATTACATCACATTTCGATATTTTGCTAGGTTATTTAATTTTCGTGTGCCTGTCTCCTAATTTTCAATTTTGCGTGCCCGTTTTCAATTTTGCGTGCCCGTTCCACATTGTCATCTTACTTGCAACAGCAGTACGTTGCCGTACACTCATTGATATGCTAGTTCTCTCTGCCCCCTCCCTCTCTCCTTCCCCGCCCCCCCTCTCTATATTTAAGGGACCGTCACAGAAACGACCCCTCTCTTTGTGCCGATTTGTGTCCTCTCTCTGTGTGCCGTTGTGATGTCTGTCTGCTTGTATGTCTGTCTATAGTTTTCTAGTTAGATTTTTGTTGCTATTTCTTTTATACCTGATGATGATTGCTTGTGTTGCAATCGAAACGTCGTAATATGTTATTTTAATTTATTATTTTATTTTTAGACGTGACTTAACCGAAAAGAACCAAAGAATAATTCCTGCAGTCACGAAAGCTCCTAAATTAAGAGTGTGGTTGTGTGTTAATGTATGATTGTGTGTTAATCTGTGGTCGTGTGTTAATGTGTGGTCGTGTGTTAATCTGTGGTTGTTTGTTCATGTGTGGTTGTGTGTTAATGTGTGGTCGTGTGTTAATCTGTGGTTGTTTGTTAATGTGTTGTTGTGTGTTAATCTGTGGTTATGTGTTAATGTGTTGTTGTGTGTTAATCTGTGGCTGACCACCCCCGTGCCCTCCCTCCTTCACCCCCCCACCGCCCATCCCACCCCCTGCCCCCCCTCGCCCCCAGGCTGTGCGCACCCAGCGCAGTGACCCGGCCATGCGTCGTTTACTCAACCGCCTCGACTTCTACGTCATGCCCGTGCTCAATGTGGATGGCTACGCCTACAGCTGGAACAAGGTCAGTCGCTCAGTATCAGGGCACCACGGTGGCGAGATGTTAACTACCTCGCCTGGTATACTGGAGGTTGTGGGTTTGAACCCGACCCTGACACCTGCTTTATATTTGGAGTTGTAGTGCCTCTCTCTCTCCCCGCGGAGATGTTAACTACCTCGCCTGGTATGCAGGAGGTCGTGGGTTCGAACCCGACCCTGACACCTGCTGTATATTTGGAGTTTGCGTGTCTCTCTGTCCCCGTGGTCACGTGGATTTTCTCCGGGTCCTCTGGTTTTCCCCTCCACGTTTAGAAACAATGTCATGCGTTTAGAGTCCTTGGCGCCTATACATTTTCACGCAATGATAAGCCACTTCGTTGCCCCCACGATCGTCTGCACTATGGATTCCTTTCAACTGGGTCCAGGTTCAAGGCCACACCAGACCGGCGCTAGCGTGGCGCCGGGCCATGCGCCGCCAAATGTCGCTTTGACCCAACTCGCGTTCACTCTCCTCCTAGAGCGGTCATTCACTTGCCTGCTATGGTGGCCCTGGCTTCAGCCTACATAGGCTGTTGGGACAAGTGCTGTTAGCAAGCACCTATGAAGGATGGCATGGCACCGAGGGAGGTCGGCAAGCCAGCACCACGCTCTAGTGTGCCGTGCCAGCCTTCATGGGTGCTCGCTAACAGCACTTGCCCCAACAGTCTGTTAAGGCTATACAGGGGATCTTTGTTTCATGTGCAGCTGGTCACCAAACAACGTGTGCGAACAGTGAATGATGCTTTGGTGGACCACCGGATGTCCTTCAGGACAGCATCGGAGTATAACTCGTGTTTCCGTGCCACGAGGTAAACCGTTTTGAGTCACGACACGCGGATGACAAACGACGCGAGGCACGCGCAACACCAGCGTCGTTTCGGAGGCGAGGCCCAACGAGTTTCTGCGTTTCCTTCGTCCCCCGGGCGAAGCGGAGGCCTCGTGAGCCGCACGCGTCACCGCGATGCGCCGTGTGTCACCTCTGCCTCCTCGCCCCCTCGGCAGGATCGCCTGTGGCGGAAGACGCGATCCAAAACGTCGCGCAAAGGCTGCCTGGGAGCGGATGCCAACCGCAACTGGAACGTCGGCTGGAGCGGTACGCGGAACGCGGCGCACGCGGTCACAGCTTCCGCTCCGAATAGCTTCGTGAAAACCCCTCTACAGGGTCGGTGTGGAGTCTCCACCACCGTTGGCCGGAAGTCACTCGGTGGAGGTGGCCATGTCACACTCGCCTTGACCAACGGCTTGCACAAGCTGTGGGTTCAGTTCTCAAAGAAAAACCCAAACGTTGGAAGCGTTCCATAATCACGCGGTTTCCGCGAAATGTAATTGGCGAAAAATATCAACGACGCAACGTGCTGGAGCCTTTAAGTTTACACTGGGCCGAGTATTTTTAGGCTAAATATTGGTAACACATTTCATGTTTCCATGAATTGTGTCCAACCGCCGGCTATGTATACACACGTGAAACTCGGCGGCGTGATTCTAGGATGGTTTACAATATAATATTCATTAGAACAGTTTTTTTACTTCACGTGAATTCCCTACACCCAGCTTTCAGGAACACACTTTAACCGCCGCACTGTACTTGTGAAATTTTTCTCAAATCGTGGTGTTTTTTTCTGCGCTGATATTTCCACGTTTTTGTTTTTACGATTGAGAAAGGGAGACAACACGATTTGAATGCTCACGAAAAACAAGAATTTGAGAAAAAACAACAGTCAGCGTGCCTCCCTGCTCAAACAAGTGCTCTGAATTCCACATTCCCATGGCAAGAAAGCACAACTTGTCCATAGGCAATGAGCTGAGTCCTCATCAAGATGCGTGTGTGCGTGCGTGCGTATCCTGAGTGGTTCACCCACTGAGTGAAGGTGTTTGATTCCTGGCCACGGTACAACCTCAGTGGCATTCACCCGAACCTGTGCTGGCGGGGTGGGAGCGGGGGCGTGGTGGTCTCCCCTAGTTCGACTCAGCCTTAAATGAGTGCGGCGTGCTAACATCGGCAGTGGGGAGACCAGGCGGCCGGACGTGGTGTTGGCTACCCTACACGGTGGGAGAGGGGGAGTGAGAGGTGGAGAGGGGGAGGAATGGGGGAGTGGAGGGTGGGGGGGGTTGGGGGGGGTGGAGGGCGAGGGGGAGTAGGGGGTGGGGAGGTGGAGGGGAGTAAAGAGTGTGGGGGGGAGGGGGGGATGGGGGGAGGGTGGGTGGTGGGAGGGGAGGGAAGTGGGTGGAAGAGGGGGGGTATGGGGGGGTGGAGTGGAGTGGAGGCCGGAATAGAGGGTGGGGGGGATGGTGCGAGGGGGGGGAGTGGATAGTGAGGGGGGAGAGTGGGGGAAGTGGAGGGTGGGGGGGGTAATCAGCGTCTGCGGCGCTCGTCCCAGGGGCGGGCGCCTCCGTGCACCCGTGCGATGAGACGTACTGCGGGGGCCGCCCCGAGTCGGAGCCCGAGGTGAAGGCGGCAGCGCGCTTCCTGAAGCGCCAGCGGCGGCTCCTCCGCGCCTACGTGACGGTGCACGCCTACGCCCAGCTGCTCCTCTACCCATACGCGCACCGCCGCAGCGCCATCCCCAACCGTCACTGCGTGGTGAGAGAGCGCGACGCCGCCACTGCCACCGCTGCCACCATCGCCATCGCCACCACCATCGCCACCACCACCGCCGCCATCGCCACCACCACCGCCACCATCGTCACCACCAGCACCGCCGCCGCCACTTCCACCGCCATCGCCACCATCGTGCACCGCACCGACAGGGCCCCGAAAACCTCGCCGCCAGGGCCAGGACTTCGTTGTAGCCAAGGCTTGCCTGGGTTGGTGACCCGGGATGTATTTATCCATCATCATCATGATTTCATATCTGCCCCACCCCTCCCATGCAATGTAATGTCAATAGTTATTTAAGGAACGCTAAATCATCTCGCATGCGCAGTGCTGTCCGGTCACACTGCTCTTTGAGGTCTCTCTTGAAGGGGTTGAACTCGGGGCTCATGAACCACAAGCAGCATTTGAGATCATCTCTGAGTGCCATAGTAACTGCAGGCCGAATGGTCACGAACGATGCGGACAGTGCACGAAACCAAACGAGAGAATGACATTGAAAATATTGGACGTGATTTGGCCTTATCCACGTTTGTGTCCACTTCATTAAAATTATAAATACAATTGCACCCGGAACACCGCATCCAGTACGTTCTCTCGCTATGGCTGCTACTCGGTGCCACCCGTGGCTGCCAGTCTGTGAAGGGTGAAATTAATCTCTGGTTCTGACCCATCATGCGCTGCACTAACAAGACCCATCACGCATTTGCGTGTGTCGCTATGCTCACACGTGTGTATGTGTGCATGTGTGTGCGCGGCGGGGATAGCTCGTTGTAGCGGTTAGCGCTACGCTGCATTACGAACCTGGCGTAACGAGTTCGATTCCCACTCACGGTCAACACCAGTGACGATTATTTGAACCGGTTCTCGGCCTCCCCTAGGTCGACTCATCTTCAAATGAGTATCAGGTGCGGTGTGCAAACATTATCAACACTGGGGAGACAAAGGCAGACGGGTCTGGTTCTGGTTACCCACCCCCTTGTGTGCCATGCCGGCCTTCATAGGTGCTCGCCAACAGCACTTTCCCCCAAATTCTGTGAAGGCTACACGGGGGATCTTTATCTTTGTGTCTGTATATTTACGAGTGATGACACAACGTACCCAGGCTGTAGGTGATGGAGTGACGGAGCAATACAATCGTGAACATTTGTTCACATTTGTATTGCAATCTCTGGCCAGTGAGCTCGTGACCTACTCCGGTTCGGCAGTGGGAGGTCGCCGTGCCCTCTTATCACCATCGGCTGTGGAAGTGACGCTCTGTGTGGAAGCCGCCTGGCCTGTCGCTCCACACGAAGGTGCCGTGTATTGTCAGCCACGGCTATTGCCTCTCTTTACGCCTGTGGAAGAAAATGTAGATGCCCTTCAAGGGATACCCCGTGCCAGATTAAAACAATTCAGACCGACCTGCCGACGATCCATCCTGGGTTCCGTCCAGTTGAGATTATGTAAGGTCACGGATCCTTGAAAGATCTCGGGCACTGTTCCATTATAATCGAGCTCCTCCATCGGGTACGGATGCACTGGCAGGGTGATGCAGCCCATATGCCCAGGCACCTCATGCCAAAGCAGTTTATATCGGTGTTTGTGTGTGGAGTGTGTGTGTGTATACGAGTATGAACGAGTGTATGTCTGTATATATTCGGATGTGCCCAATTCCCACCGACGACTAACGTCAGTGACAAGTGTCTACACCAGTCCTGGGCCTCTCACTTGAGTACCTAGCAGCGATGTTTGCACACCGCACCATGTATCTGGCGCAGTGTGCAAACATCGGCACGAGAGAGACAAAGGCGGCCGGGCGTGGTGCTGCCCACCCACCCCCTCGTGCGCCGTTCCGGTCTTCATCGGTTGCTCCTCGCGAACAGCACTTGCCCCAACAGTGTGACAAGGCTACACGGGGGACCTTTGTCTGTCCTACGTTGTGGGTACTAGGAGCTGGTGGCCAATGAAGCGGTGTCGGCGCTGCACGCAGTGAACGGCAGCAAATATGACTACGGGCCTGCCTCCTCCACCATGTGTGAGCCACACACTCGCAGTGACACACTCGCACCGAAACATTCGCAGTGACACACTCGCGGTGGAATTCTCACGGGGACACATTCGCAGTGGACACAACAGAGACACGCTGGAGCCCACATAAACACCCTGTACACAACATAGACACCCTGGACACAACAGGCACGGTCTGCACACTGCAGACACACACACACCCGGGCCGCAGCAGTGCGCGCCCTTCGTGACGCAGCCACACGGATCGATGTCCGCACGTCAGCACCGCGTGCGCACGGAGGGAAGCCGTCACTCGCGAGAAACACGACGAGTTTCCCCCTCAAGTTAACGTAAACTTGACCCCTGCCGGACCGACGCCTGGTCCATTACTCACTGAGAGGCGCTGTAAACTCATGTATTTGCCTACCTCGACGGCATTGTTTATGTGCGTGTGTGCGCGTATTGTAGGGGGCAGTGGGGTTAGCAGTTAGCGCTTCGCTGCGCTACGAACCCGGCGACCCGAGTTCAATTCCCGCTCACGGCCGACATGGGTGACAATTATCTGACCCAGTCCTGGGCTTCCTCCCATAGGTCGACTCAGCCACAAATAAGTTACCTGGTGCGGTGTGTAAACATCGCCGCTAGAAGAGACACAGGCGGTCTGGCGTGGTTCTGGCCACCAGCCCCCTCGTGTGCCGTCCCGGCTTCACAGGTGCTCGCTAACAGCGCTTCCCCCGACAGTCTGTCAAGGCTACACAGGGGAGGATATTTTTCTTCAATTCGCATCTTTGTTTCTTTTGGCTTTGAACGAGCGCTGCCAAACAGCAGCTAATCATCTCTGATTGGTTCCTTCTGGGGATTTGTTTTTTAAATCGCCAGCGCCGATGTTTTTTAGGAAATAGACAGACGACTAAAATATCCCCACACGTGATGTTCTGCACAACATCTGGGGGGGGCGGGGAGAGGGGGTGGTGTAACAACAAGCAGCGTGCTCACGACCACGCGGCTGCGTGCCTGCACCCACGACCACGTGCCTGCACCCACGACCACGTGGCCACGTGCCTTGCACCCACGACCACGTGTCTTGCACCCACGACCACAAGGCTTTGCACCGCGGCCGCGCTAGAGCAGAGCATGCATTGGTCGGTTTTTTATACGAAAGAGAAACCAGGTTGATCGTCCCGATACACGGGTGGCCCAAAAGTTAGAACGCATTAGGGTTATTATTTTTTTATGGATTGCAACTGAACGCGAGTCCAGTACAATATACCGATCGCAAAATAAGACATTTATTTCAACAAATCACATATTAGATTGATCTAATTTACTTCAACAAATGTTAGAACATTAACATGAATGCGTTATGCACGAACTGTCTTTTTAAATTTATTTCGGACTCTTTTTTTAAGATTATAGCTGCCTTTAGCATCCATAAAATTAATTCGTCTTTAGTCAATTTTCTTTCCATGTTTAAATGTCATCTGAAAAGGAAGATGAAAAAGAAATATTAATAATGATAATAGATCAAATATTAACTTCAAGAATGAACGATTATTTTAATGTTAGTGTAATGCGAGCGTAAATGTGGTTGTTGCTGGGCTCTGGTCCAATCATACGGCCCGGGGTATTGGGCGGCGGGGCCTGGTCTGCGGGGCGTGTGGGAGGGGCCACCGTTCACCTCGGCTCCAATGGGAGGCGAGGTGAATGGGGGCGGAGCCAGCGGGGTAGTATGGGAAACCCGGATCTGACGATCCGGAAGGGGAGGAGTCAGGGTCACGTGGGGGGAATGTATATACGTGGGAGCCCGGAAGAGATTGGGGCAGTCGGGGAAGTTAAGAGTCTGAGCCACGTTGGGTGGTGAGAGAGAGATCCGCGCCATCGGCCACGTGGCCGAAGAACCTCAGCACGCCGTTGGCCAGCAGTGTGCGGAGTGCAGGAGTAAAGGAGCTAACGGAGGAGCGTGCATGGCAAGCGAGAGAGAGCGTGCGCAGGGCGCGTGCGAGACAACGCTGAAAGGGGCGTTCGACGAAATGGTGGAAGCGTACGAGCCTCCGGACGACGCACACCGCAGATTCATCCAGAGGCAACGGGCAACAGAGGAATCGCCTGTGGCTTTCCGGGGCGCTGTGCTTGAGCTGGCCATTGCCGTGTATCCAGAGACGGAGCCCGACTTGTTGGAGCCCTTGATACTGGGTAAGATGTTGGAGCTGTCCAAGGACTTGGGCATTCCGCTGCCGGTGTGCGGCCATGAGCAGCTGACCTCCCGGATGGCAGCCAAGTGCCTCAACGTGCAGTTCAACTTGCGCTGTTGGGCGCAGATGACCGCCTGGACGGGGAGCCCGACCATGGAGGGAGACGCCGTCGGGTGGACTCCGTCGAAGGCCGTCTTCGTGCCGGACGAGAGGGGGCCTGGCGATCTCACTGCGGCGGCGGGCCAGTGGGTTCCTCGAGGGGGAGCGGAGTTGCACTCCGGGCCACCGCTGAGGGATCGCCGAGACGGGGGGGGAAGCCGGGCGGCGGGCCGACTCGTCGTGTTACCGCTGCGGGAGTCTTGGACACTTCGCGTGGGACTGTCGGAGTCGCCCTCGCCCGCCTCTTCAGCCGGAGTCTCCGGCCAGGGACACGATGTCAACGCCGGAGAGTCAACCGTGTCAGACGGGCCGGCTGTGATCCTGCCGGACACAGGGATTCCTGCACCGGTTGGGCCTACCACGGCGACGGGGACACTTGGCCCCGCTGCCCCTCCAACCCCGCCACGGTTGCAGTTGCACGGGGCCCCGACTACGGACCTCTCTGGGAAACGGGGTGCTGGGACGGACAGGCCTCCACCAGTGGCGGATGGTTCCGGTTTCGCCGCTCCTAAAACTCGGTCGGGACTGCGACCTTTGAGGGCGCCGCCTCTCGTGAAGGACGGGCCGGCGACCCGCACTCGTTCCAAATCCCTTCCCTTTCGTTAATTGTGTTGTTGTTATACTCTCCGTTGTGTCTGGTGATTCTTGATTGTGATGCTGTCGCTCACATTATTTTGTCCTATTGCAGCCGGGACGGCTGGCTTTTTCATCGGGCGGGGGGGTCATGTAATGCGATCATAAATGGGGTTGTTGCTGGGCTCTGGTCCAATCACACGGCCCGGGGTATTGGGGGGCGGAGCCTGGTCTGCGGGGCATGTGGGAGGGGCCACCGTTCACCTCGGCTCCAATGGGAGGCGAGGTGAATGGGGGCAGAGCCAGCGGGGTAGTATGGGAAGGCCGGATCTGATGATCCGGAAGGGGAGGAGTCAGGGTCACGTGGGGGGAATGGATTTAAGTGGGAGCCCAGAAGATCGGGACAGTCGGGGAAGTTAAGAGTCTGAGCCACGTTGGGTGGTGAGAGAGAGATCCATGCCATCGGCCACGTGGCCAAAGGACCTCAGCACGTCGTCTGCCAGCGGTGTGCGGAGTGCGGGAGTAGAGAAGCTAACGGAGGAGCGTGCGTGGCACGCGAGAGGGAGCGTGCGCGGGGCGCGTGCGAGACAACGCTGGTCCGTGGAGGAGACCAGCGGGGTGCGGAAAAGAACCTGAATAAAAGACAAGTGGAGACCAGCAGTGCCTAACGGAGTCTTTTATTACACTAGTGTAATGCGGGCGTAAGCGACCTTCCGGATGTGACGTCACGGGGGGTGGAGTCATGTGACGTGGGGGGAAGGTTCGGGTCCTTAAGCGGGTAAACCGGAAGGGGAAGGGGTCGGGGTGTGAGCGGAAAAGAGTGAGGCCACGCGGGCGAGTGTGGAGAGGGGGGGGCGCCGACGGCCATCGGGAGCCAACCCCGAAGATAAGAGGAAGCTGCGGAGTGGTGTGCAGCTGCAGAGGAGACAGCCAGAAGGGCTGCGTGTTAGAGGCAGCGGTGTGGCTGCCAGGAGGAGCTGCGGAGAGAGAGAGAGAGAGGGCTGCATGTTAGAGGCAGCGGTGTGGCTGCCAGGAGGAGCTGCGGAGAGAGAGAGAGACAGCAAGAGGCTGTCAGAGCTGCGGAGGGAGAGGAGTTGCAGCGAGTACAGCCAAGGGGGGCTGTGTGAGAGAAACAGCAGCGGAGCTGCTGTTGTGGATCGGGCCGACATTGGAGTCAGCACCGTGGAGAAGCTACAGAGTAAAGACAGCCGTGTGGGTGTACAGCACGAACCGAATAAAGGACACTGAGCCAGACATTGTGGTCCAGTCGTTTATTACACTGGTGTCGGAAGTGCAACGGCATGTCGAAACAAGTGAGGAAGAAAGTTAATCCGGCGCCTGCATCGGCTTCTTCGTCCGACGACGACGAACTCCCTCCAACCACGGATCCTGTTGGGGTGGTGGAGGAGAGCCCGGCTGAGGCGACCACGGGAACGGGAGTGGAGGATGTTGGCGCGGTGGCGGGTCCGTCGACATCATCAGACGCGGATCAACGATGGCAAGCGATGGCGGTACAACTGGAGGCACTTAAGGACGTCCTGGCGCATCTATGCCATCTCGTCGCGCCAGGGACGATGGATGATGCAAGTGGTGCTCCGCGGGCCGCCACGTTGCCTGTCCTGCCGCCGCCATTGCCCACGCGGCAAGAGGCCGCCATTTTGCGCGCTCCGTGGCGCCAAACCGCCATCTTGGCCACGCCGCGGGCCGACGCCATTTTGAATTTGCCATCACAACCACCACCATTGGAAGACGGCGGGAAGAGGAGTCGGAGTCGCCACCTTACAACGGTTAAAGAATTTTCCGTCGGTGGGGACTGGAGCGCGTTCACCTGCCGCTTCTTGGCGGCGGTACGCACAGCAAGATGGACCGATGCGGAGGCTTTGGAGGTGTTGCCGACTCTCCTGGACGACGAATCTGTCCGATTCTTCCGTTCCATAACGACCGATAAGAAGGCAACTTTAAGTGGTGTTTTTCAAGAAATGGCCGATGCTTATGAGCCACCAGATGATGCGCATCGGCGATTCGCTCAACGACAACGAGCACCAGAGGAGTCGCCCGTGGCGTTCAGGGGTGCGGTGCTGGAGCTGGCCATGGCAGCTTATCCTGAGACGCCACAGGACCTGCTCGAGCCTCTCATATTAGGGAAAATGTTGGAGCTGTCTCGGGATCTAGGGATCCCCATGCCTGTGTGTGGGCATGAGAAGCTAACTTCCCGGACGGCTGCTAAGTGTCTCGATGCGCAATTCAACCTCCGTCGCTGGAAACAAGTGACGGCGTGGACGGGGGGGCCCGTCAAAGAAGGGGATGCGCTGGGGTGGAACCCTGCGCAGGCTGTCTATGTTCCGGATGACCGGGGCCCTCAACAACTGACGGCCGCCTCCGCTCCATGGACGGGACGCGGCGGGCCGAGACCGCGCGCGGCGCTACCAGAACGGGGCCGTCAGGAGGCGAGGCCTGCGCTTCGGCGCAACGAGGCCGAGTGTTTCCGCTGCGGGCGTAGGGGCCACTACGCCAGAGACTGCTGGGCCCGCTTCCCGGCTCCGCCGCAGCAGGAGGCCTCGGCACCGGTCAAGTCGGCTAAAGATCCTCCGAAACAGGCATGTCGGCACGCACCAGACACTCGGCAAGGCTTTACACCTCACCCATCACCGTCGTTGCGCCATCCTAACGTTGTGGTTAAAGCATGCCCTTCGACGGGGCCTTGTCGCTCGGTCACGCAATGGCGCAAGTTGGCACGGAGAGTCGTCGCGGCCGCTACGGGCTCGTCCACTGTACCGGGGTCTATACAAGGGGTGGACGTACGCATTTTGGTCGACTCCGGCGCGTCTGCGACTAATATTTCGGATGTCATTTTTCATCTGTTGGGCATCCCGCCGGGGGCTGTGCGTCCGGTTTATGGGTCGTGCGTCGCTGCCAACGGGGGTAGCATGGGTATCGTGGGTCAGGTGGATGCTAAGATATCTATTGGGGATGTGTCGGCCTCGGGTGTTGTGTTGATATCGAGATCTTTGGCGGTTCCTTGTTTGTTAGGCACCGATTTTTTGGCTAAGATGCCCATTTTGATCAAAATCAATGAGAATTGTATTGAACTGCCGGGGGGCCGTCAAATCTCGTTTCTGCCGTCGCCCTGGGGGCGACCTGCTTCGGCCGTACAGGTGCAGGCGCTGTCCGTCGCATCTGTGGACATCCCACCTGGTACACAGATGCTTATACCCTTGCGGTATCGGAAGCCCCTGCCTGATCGGCTAGGAGCAGTAGGGGTCTTGTTGTCACCGTCCGCCGCGATAACAGCCGGGTTGGCGTTAGTGGGGGCACAGACCATCGTCCGGCCGGATCAATTACCGTTTTTACAGGTGCTTAATGCGGGGGGAGAAAACGTCCGTGTCCCGGCCGGTACGGTTGTGGCACATGCCACTACGGCGTTTGCGACCCATGATTGTCCACATAGCCGGGGAGTTGTTGCTGGGGTTTCCGAGCCAAGGAGTTCGGATGATCGTTGGGTTGCTCATTTATGTGACGAAAATTCTTCCCTGTCCATGGAGCAACGTGGTGCGCTGCGTAAATTGTTGTTGACATATTCCGATGTGTTCAGCTCCGATGATTTGGATTTGGGCCGCACTTCGTTGCTTTACCATGACATTGAGACGGGCGATGCTGCCCCTATTCGATTAAATTCACATCGGATGAGTCCTGCGGAGCGAGAACACGTACGGGGGGCAGTGGAAGACATGTTGGCTGCGGACATTATATCGCCATCTAACAGCCCATGGGGCGCTCCAGTCGTCTTGGTTAAGAAGAAGGATGGCAAATTGCGATTTTGTGTTGATTTCCGCAAATTGAATAAGATATCGGTGGCAAATGCGTACCCCCTGCCGCGTATGGATGACTCCCTCGACGCATTGTCGGGGGCTAAGTTCTTTTCCACACTGGACCTCTCTTCGGGATTTTGGCAGCTTCCCCTTGACGAGTCCTCACGGGAGAAAACCGCATTCCGTACGCCGCAGGGGTTATTTCAATTCAACTGTCTCCCGATGGGATTGAATGCGGCCCCTGCTACATTTCAAAGATTGATGGAGCTCGTTTTGACGGGGTTGCAGTGGGAGACATGTCTTATATATTTGGACGATATCATTGTCTTCAGCCGCACATTTGATGAACATTTGACGCGGCTGGAGACAGTGTTCACGAGGATGCGTTCTGCCAAATTGAAATTCAAACCAAAGAAATGTCACCTACTGCAACGGTCCGTCCGCTATTTGGGGCACATTGTGAGTGCTGAGGGAGTGTCCACGGATCCGGAAAAGACGGCGTGCGTCCGGGATTGGCCGACTCCGGCCACCGTGGGGGATGTTCGGCGGTTTTTGGGATTTGCCTCGTATTACCGAAGATTTGTGACGGGTTTTGCGACGATTGCGAGGCCCTTGCATCTCCTTACGGGTAAAGGACGGAAGTTTGTTTGGGGACAGCCGGAGGAGGCGGCCTTTCGGAGTCTGCGTGATCTATTGGCCACGGCCCCAACATTGGATTATCCCGATTTCGATCACCCATTCATTCTTGATACGGACGCGAGTGACACAGGTATTGGGGCGGTGTTATCACAGTCTAAAGGGGGTGTAGAGCGTGTCGTGGCGTATGGTAGCCGAGTCTTGTCTCCTGCGGAAACCCGCTACTGTGTCACTCGCAGAGAACTATTGGCGGTTGTTTTTTTCCTATGGCAATTTCGACCATACCTCTACGGTCGTTCTTTTATTGTGCGTACGGATCATGCGGCCTTGCAATATGCCCTTAAAATTGACCAGCCATCCGGACAGTTGGCACGTTGGTTGGACACGCTACAGGAATTTTCCTTCCAAATTCAACATCGGAAGGGAGTGCGCCATGCGAACGCTGACGCACTTTCCAGATTACCGCGGCGCGCCCCTTGTAAATGTGAGTCGGGGACGCATAGGTGTTCGCCGATTCCAAACCCCCCTCAGCCGCTTACGTTGGCCGTCGAGAAGTCGGACACTCCGATGGAACCGGGACCGGCTGACGGGGTTTTGAATCTGCCGCGGTCTGTCTGGATCCGGGAACAGATGATGGATGAGTCATTGGTGTCCTTGCGGAAGCGGTCTGCTAAGGACAATGGGAGTCCGAGTACGGCTGTGGGGCCGCAAACCGCTCTCCGAGATGGTCTGCTTATGTGGCGGGAGGGGTTCCAGGAACGTTGGCGCCTGGTGGTACCAACGTCCTTGCGATTCGAGTTGATTAGAACCCTCCATTGTGACACTCTCTTACATTTAGGGGTGCAGAAGACCTTGTTGACGTTGCAACGTCATTATTTTTGGCACGGCATGGCGACAGATGTCGTAGGGCACGTGCGCGCGTGCCCTGCGTGTGCACGACGTAAGCCGCCGAAACATCCTTACGTGCCGCCTCTCCAGTCGATTCAGGTGTCTCGAGTCAATGAATTGGTGGCACTGGACATATTGGGACCTTTTCCACCATCGGCGAGGGGTAATAAATATTTGCTGGTAGGGGTTGAGTACCTCTCCCGTTGGCCGATGGCCTGGCCGTTGCCCGATCAGTCGGCCGCGGCCATTACCGACGCCTTTTTGTTTGGGTATATTATGGATAAGGGGGCGCCTGAGAGACTCCTCACGGACCAGGGCAGGAATTTCTCTTCTAAATTATTGGCGGAAGTGTGCGCGGGCCTTGGGACTAAGAAAGTACGGACATCCCCATACCATCCGCAGACGGATGGTATGGTTGAACGGCTGAACAGGACATTGTCTGCCATGCTTTGCCATACCGTGAGTGAACAACAATCAGATTGGGATCTGCACATCCCCGGGGTGCTTTCGGCGTACAGGATGACGCCTCATGCGGCTACAGGATATTCGCCGTTTTACCTTATGTATGGTCGGGGAAACGTGCCGCCGGTGGATGTGCAATTGGGAACTGGGGTGAAGGGACCTCGTAAACCACTTCCTGAATACATTCAGGACACGGTTCGCCGAGTCACGGAGGCGCGGGAGAATGCCCGCGTGGCTACGGCCAAAGCCCAGGCCCGGAACGAGCGATATGCGCGACGGTCTGAGGGGGAGTGCCCTTGGAAGGTTGGGGACCTAGCCTGGCTTCATTGTCCACAGGTACGTCCGGGGACCTCGCCGAAATTGCACAAACCCTGGCATGGTCCCGTACGCCTCATTGCGGTTCCCAACCCACAGTCAGCACGCGTCCAGATTGGGTCTCGTCGCTGGGTTGTGCATACGTCGCGCTTGAAACCATATGTTGCTCCCTTACATGATGCGTCATCCCCCAATGTTGCCTTGCCGGGGTCTGTTGCTGCTGACTCTCCCCTGCCTGCGTCCATTGATCTTGCTAGAGCGCCTGTCGTACCTGTTCCAGACAGGCCGGCCGTGACATTGCGGGGGACGAGGGGCCCTGCTCGGAGGACGCCTGCCAGGTCTGCGGGACCTTCGAGCCCTGCAGCCCTTCCGACCCAGCTGCGGGCACGGTCACAGGACAAGCCCAAGACTAACTCTTTAGAGACACGGGACGGCGGTGGACTTCCAGCTGCGACAGGGGGATTACCCCCTGTCATTCCTCGACTTTCATCGCGTTCCCGTTCTGCGAGTGGGCCGCCGACCGTCCGGGACGGGCCGGCGACCCGCACACGTTCCAAATCGCTTACGTTTCGTTGATTGTTGTTGTCTTGTTATTTTTTTCTTACAGTTGTATTTATTGCATGCTTTTTGTACGTTCGTTGATGTTAATTGCGTTGTTGTTGTTGTTCTTGCTGTTACATTGTATGCTTAGTGTCCTTTAGGGGGGGAAGCTCGGTTCGCCGCATTACGATTTGCTATTGGTCAGCCGAGGTCGGCTGGGATTTTTCTACGGGGGAGGGTGGTGTAATGCGGGCGTAAGCGACCTTCCGGATGTGACGTCACGGGGGGTGGAGTCATGTGACGTGGGGGGAAGGTTCGGGTCCTTAAGCGGGTAAACCGGAAGGGGAAGGGGTCGGGGTGTGAGCGGAAAAGAGTGAGGCCACGCGGGCGAGTGTGGAGAGGGGGGGGCGCCGACGGCCATCGGGAGCCAACCCCGAAGATAAGAGGAAGCTGCGGAGTGGTGTGCAGCTGCAGAGGAGACAGCCAGAAGGGCTGCGTGTTAGAGGCAGCGGTGTGGCTGCCAGGAGGAGCTGCGGAGAGAGAGAGAGAGAGGGCTGCATGTTAGAGGCAGCGGTGTGGCTGCCAGGAGGAGCTGCGGAGAGAGAGAGAGACAGCAAGAGGCTGTCAGAGCTGCGGAGGGAGAGGAGTTGCAGCGAGTACAGCCAAGGGGGGCTGTGTGAGAGAAACAGCAGCGGAGCTGCTGTTGTGGATCGGGCCGACATTGGAGTCAGCACCGTGGAGAAGCTACAGAGTAAAGACAGCCGTGTGGGTGTACAGCACGAACCGAATAAAGGACACTGAGCCAGACATCGTGGTCCAGTCGTTTATTACACTAGTATTAAAATTAATTAAATAACCCAATGTGTCCTGACTTTTGGCCCACCCTTAAGAGCCAGTCAGTGTTCGCCAAGCTTCAAAAAGCAAACAGAATGCAAACTGATGCCCAGTTAGGACTCTCATAGCCCAGGTGACCCTCATAGCCCAGGTGACCCTCATAGCCCAGATGACTCTCATAGCCCAGGTGACCCTCATAGCCCAGGTGACCCTCATAGCCCAGGTGACCATCATAGCCCAGGTGACTCTCATAGCCCAGGTGACTCATAGCCCAGGGGACCCTCATAGCCCAAGTGGAGTCTCTGGGCCCAGTTAGGACGTTCAGGGCAGAGATGAGGGTGTCTGCCACTCATAAAGCGACCTTGACACATCATGGGACCTTCTTTGCCAATACCAAAATATGATAATAGGGTGTTCCCCTCTTTCATCTGGCAACAAAACAGCTGTGTTAAAGATGTTGAAACAGAAAACTGAAACCCTTTTTACAAGGAGTCGTGTCTACATTAACCACAATGTTTGTGGTCAGACACGTTGAAGATTCTTAGGGCTCGTTATAAACATCTGAGCCTCAGCGCCAACCAAAGGCCCAGTTAGGGTATCGTTAGGGAGCAGGAGAGAGACATTGCGGACAATTCGGTTCATCAGTTTAAAATAAATTATTATGCTCACGGTTCGCGAATCAACACGTGCCTGTGAAGATTAGTTTGCGTTTTACAGCGGTCGTGTAATGATGAAATTAATCATGATGCTGCACTTCTATGCTCCCAGATTCATGCATCCCGACCTTTACCGACCCGCACTGACCAGCGTGGTGAAGTATGGTCAAATTGCCCCCACGACCCGCACGGTGTGGGGAGGCCTTCATCCAGCAGTGGATTGACAAAAGGGCTGCACTGTACTCATACAGTATAATAATAATAATAAAGAGTAAGAACTCGGATTTAGTTTTGACCAAAGAGAACCTCGCTGACTCTCTCCCGGGAGGGTATTGTGTCTGAATATTTGGCTCAACCTATGACCACGCCGCATGGGGGAGGGAGACTGGAGTACCTGGCACTAAACTAAACTTTTTATTTTACCAGGAAATGCCCCACTGAGCTATGTAGCAGAAGCGACCTGGCTATCACAAATGGTAGCTCAACGAAGTGGCTTATCATCGCGTGGAATTGAATAGCGGCCACACGATCTAAACGTGTGATTTGATTCTAAATGAGGAGGGAAAAACCGGAGGACCCAGAGAAAAATCCGCTCTAGCACCGGGAGAGAGACACCACAAACTCCCAATTAACAGGCGTCAGGGTCGGGATAGAACCCACGACTTTCGTGTATACCAGACGAGTTAGTTAACATCTCGCCACCGCTAGGAGGGGTCTGCACAGATGCGCTCACAAAACCCACTTGCTGCACTGCCAACATCTGGCCAACTCCGCAGCTCAATGCGTTTGAGAGATTGTTCAAGTCGGTGCCATTGACCGGCTCTCGGAGTACAGGCGTGTGCGTCACCCATTCTGGGCTGATGCTTCAGGTGGGTGATCTCAAAATTATCAACTCAACCCAAAAGGAGACACAAGCTGAGCTGGCCATTCGTGGCTGCCTCGTTTGTCCCCCCCCCCCCACACACTTTCTCTGTAACGGGCTGTTTGAAACAAAGGCAGATGACAAATACATTTGTTCGAGACATATGTAGTGGTGGTGTTGACGTGCGCCGACTGTGACAGTGATGGATCACGGGGCGGCGCGGGGTGCGGGGTTGGGCACGCGTTGTGGGCGTGGTGTGGACGCGCGCGCCGGGAGTGACAGATGACGGGGCGGCGCGGCGTGGGTGCTGAGGCACGCTGAGATGTGGGAAAACAGGATCGTAGCCAGCGCCCAGTGATTGGTCGAATAGGATGGGTGCTCGCAGCGACGTCCGCAGGTGGGGTATAAAGGGGGACGCGCGAGAGCACTCGGGGAGAGTTACCCAGTTGAAGACCAGAAGACGGAGCTGAAGACCTAGTGCCCCGAGACCCCTAGTCCCGCCGTCCTTGTGGGGACCGGGGCCCTGTGTGGCTCGGAGGCGAGACTGTGGGACCCGGGGTCCGACGCCCACGTGGGTCGGGCTGGGGACCCACAGTCAAGACGGACACCCCGGGCAGGGAGTGTCCCGAGTAGCTCAGTGGGCGTTAGTCGCCAGGGTAGCTAAGTGGGTGTTTGTCACCCGAGTAGCTCAGTGGGCGTTAGTCGCCAGAATAGCTCAGTGGGCGTTAGTCGCCAGGGTAGCTAAGAGGGCGTTAGTCGCCAGGGTAGCTAAGTGGGTGTTTGTCACCCGAGATACTAAGTGGGTGTTTGTCACCCGAGATACTAAGTGGGTGTTTGTCACCCAAGTAGCTCAGTGGGCGTTAGTCGCCAGAATAGCTCAGTGGGCGTTAGTCGCCAGGGTAGCTAAGAGGGCGTTAGTCGCCAGGGTAGCTAAGAGGGTGTTAGTCACCCGAGTAGCTCAGTGGGCGTTAGTCGCCAGAATAGCTCAGTGGGCGTTAGTCGCCAGGGTAGCTAAGAGGGCGTTAGTCGCCAGGGTAGCTAAGAGGGTGTTAGTCACCCGAGTAGCTCAGTGGGCGTTAGTCGCCAGAATAGCTCAGTGGGCGTTAGTCGCCAGGGTAGCTAAGAGGGCGTTAGTCGCCAGGGTAGCTAAGTGGGTGTTTGTCACCCGAGATACTAAGTGGGTGTTAGTCACCTGTGAACGAGTTTGGTAAAATAAAGAGTGTGCTCCCCGTGAAGTCGTCTCCCGCCGAGTTACTACATTACACATACATCATGGAGCCGTGTTTACACAATCAAAGGATACTTGCCACTTATTTATTCTTTTTTTTGCTGGGTTTGTTATTTTTAAAAGAGAGAGAAGAAAAAAAAAGCTGCGTGTTTACGGCCGGCATAACGGAAGGCCATTAATATGAGACAAGAATTGCTTTCGCGTCCAATTTCGCAGCCGCATGTCACAAACCAGCCGTACCAGGATTAATTTCAAAACAAGATTTGTGAAAAAAATACCTTACTTTTTTTTTCTCCTGTAAAATCGCACGCGTGGTGGATAAATACGCCACGGCGTCACATCCCATACCACTGACATCAGGGACGCTGAATCAAATTTTATATATATTATTTTGTTGTGGGCCATATTGCTGGAATGTTATCACATTTGGGGTTAATGTCCATATTTTGCTTGTTTGAACCAATGCTGCTGAAAAAAATCACTGACAGAAAGACCATGTGGCTGATGCGATGTGTGTATCTTTAGTCATTTTTTTTTTATATATGTGGAGGAACATAAATGTCAAGGAGGCGTATCGTCTGCTGATTTACATCGCAACTCCTGAGGTTCGTCTGGAGACTTTCTGCATTTAAAGAGCTGGTTGTTATATATTTCCACACGATAAGCCACTTCATTGGGATATCGTTTGTGGCAAGGTCGCTCCTGAAAAAGAGCTGTTTAGCTCAGTGAGCCTTACCTGGTAAAAAAAAAAAATGTTAGATTCCTCTCCTTGCCTCCCCCCACAGACGTGACGTCAGGCAGCTCGCTGGACTGGGCCTACTCGCAGGGGGCACGCTACTCGTTTGCGCTGGAGCTGCGCGACACGGGCCGCTACGGCTTCCTGCTGCCCGAGCGCCAGATCGGCCCCACGTGCGCCGAGGCCATGAGGGCCGTGTCCATGATCGCCGCGGCCGCCCTGCGCAACTGCCGATAGTGAGCGTGGCGCAGCCCAGGGGGTGTGATTGGTGGACTTTGCTTCGACTGGACTGGACCAGACTGAACCAAACCAGACTGGACCGGACTGAACTAAACCACACTCTAGTGCACTACACTGGACTAGACCAAAACAGATTGGAGCATACTGGACTGGACCGGACTGAACTAAACCACGTTCTAGTGTACTACACCTGACTGAACTAGACCAAAACAGATTGGAGCATACTGGACTGGACTTTGTCGGCCTGAAATGAACTGGACATGACTGGACTTGATAGGGTGGGGATGGACTGTACTGGCAGCCTTGGCAGAATGGCCGGGCTCGCCAACTCAGGAGGAGCTCAGAGTGACGTCGCGTCCATGCTGCTCTTCCAGATTCTCCCAGCGCGGCCCGTGCGTCCTTCAAGTTGGGGGAGACCCGAGTTCGGAGGCCGTGCCGTTACACTAGAATGGACTAGACTGGATTGAACTGAACTGGACTGGACTGAACTGGACTGGACTGAACTAGACTAGGTTGGACTAAACTGGACTGGACCAAGCAGGACTGGAACACATTGAACTGGACTGGACTTGAGCAGTCCGAGTGGACATATCATTTGAGCAGCAGGCGGAAATGACCAGGGCTTAATTTCAGTCGGGTCAGTTCGCATCGCCAACCCAGCAAACATTTCCGCAAAAATGCTCACCACACTTAGTGTACCTTTGGCTGCGGCTCCTAGTCATGCGCCACCTGATCCAGTTACCGGTGATGCCGAACATATTCAGTGAGAAATTAAGCCCTGGTAATGGCCAATTGACATTGCTACTTGGATGTGAGGTTCACAGTGGCCGTGTCTAAACACTGAGCTGACGTCACTGCGGTGTGAGACTTGAATTCGTGTTTCGGCCGCCCATGGTAAGTCCGCGTTTTTTTTCCAGTGCCATAAGGGCTGATGGTCTCAGTCTGGTCGTCAGTGATTTCACACAAAAATCCACCGATGAAATTAGCTTTTTATTTAATTTGACGAAGCTAAGCTTTTGGCGCTGAATAAAAAAAGTCACGGGCCACTTGAGTTGCGGCATAAACCAGAGGGTGTAGCAGTGCCACCCAGAGTTGGAGCAAGAGGGAACTGTGGCCGGCAGGAGTTCTGTGATGTCCACATCTCGAGGGCCGATCCCTGGATTGCCGTGAGGCACTACTGCCTGTGGGAGGCCCACACAGACACTCGTTCGACGCACGGCATCGCTCACTCTCAGAACTCACCCAGAAGGTCATCGGGGATACAAATGTCTAAATATTCCCTCTTGAAATTGGAACGACTTCAAAAGAATAATATGATAGTGACAATGCCATTTGTGGGGCTTGTGTATGAACATGTTTTCACCTGTTGGCAAATAAAAACAAGTCTCTTGTCCAGTATAAGGATTTAAGCAGAGATGCATTGTGTGTGCTGTGTATGTGTGTACACATCAGTAATTGTGTATGGGTTTGTCTTTGTAGTGTTGTCTATATGTTGTGTGTGGGTGTATATACAGTGAGGGAAAAAAGTATTTGATCCCCTGCTGATTTTGTACGTTTGCCCACTGACAAAGAAATGATCAGTCTATAATTTTAATGGTAGGTTTATTAGAACAGTGAGAGATAGAATAACAACAAAGACATCCAGAAAAACGCATGTCAAAAATGTAAAAAATTGAATTGCATTTTAATGAGGGAAATAAGTATTTGACCCCCTCTCAATCAGAAAGATGTATGGCTTCCAGGTGTCTTTTATACAGGTAACGAGCTGAGATTAGGAGCACACTCTTAAAGGGAGTGCTCCTAATCTC
Organism: Lampetra planeri; assembly: GCF_965212315.1. NCBI lineage: Eukaryota > Metazoa > Chordata > Hyperoartia > Petromyzontiformes > Petromyzontidae > Lampetra > Lampetra planeri. The sequence goes on from NC_136110.1 coordinate 19,216,061, forward strand.
AGCTTTGTTACCTTTATAAAAGGCACCTGTTCACAGAAGCAATCAATCAGATTCCAAACTTTCCACCATGGCCAAGAACAAAGACCTCTCCAAGGATGTCAAGGACAAGATTTTAGACCTACACAAGGCTGGAATGGGCTACAAGACCATCGCCAAGCACCCTGGTGAGAAGGTGACAACAGTTGGTGCGATTATTCGCAAATGGAAGAAACACAAAAGAACTGTCAATCTCCCTCGGCCTGGGGCTCCATGCAAGATCTCACCTCGTGGAGTTGCAATGATCATGAGCACGGTGAGGAATCAGCCCAGAACTACACGGGAGGTTCTTGTCAATGATCTCAAGACAGCTGGGACCATAGTCACCAAGAAAACAGTTGGAAACACACTACGCCGTGAAGGACTGAAATCCTGCAGCGCCCGCAAGGTCCCCCTGCTCAAGAAAGCACATATATGCCCGTCTGAAGTTTGCCAATGCACATCTGAATGATTCAGAGGACAACTGGGTGAAAGTGTTGTGGTCAAATGAGACCAAAATGGAGCTCTTTGGCATCAACTCAACTCGCCGTGTTTGGAGGAGGAGGAATGCTGCCTATGACCTCAAGAACACGATCCCCACCGTCAAACATGGAGGTGGAAACATTATGCTTTGGGGGTGTTTTTCTGCTAAGGGGACAGGACAACTTCACCGCATCAAAGGGACGATGGACGGGGCCATGTACCATCACATCTTGGGTGAGAACCTCCTTCCCTCAGCCAGGGCATTGAAAATGGGCCGTGGATGGGTATTCCAGCATGACAATGACCCAAAACACACGGCCAAGGCAACAAAGGAGTGGCTCAAGAAGAAGCACATTAAGGTCCTGGAGTGGCCTAGCCAGTCTCCAGACCTTAATCCCATAAAAAAAATCTGTGGAGGGAGCTGAAGGTTCGAGTTGCCAAACGTCAGCCTCGAAACCTTAATGACTTGGAGAAGATCTGCAAAGAGGAGTGGGACAAAATCCCTCCTGAGATGTGTGGAAACCTGGTGGCCAACTACAAGAAACGTCTGACCTCTGTGATTGCCAACAAGGGTTTTGCCACCAAGTACTAAGTCATGTTTTGCAGAGGGGTCAAATACTCATTTCCCTCATTAAAATGCAAATCAATTTATAACATTTTTGACATGCGTTTTTCTGGATTTTGTTGTTAATCTGTCTCTCACTGTTTAAATAAACCTACCATTAAAATTATAGACTGATCATTTCTTTGTCAGTGGGCAAACATACAAAATCAGCAGGGGATTAAATACTTTTTTCCCTCACTGTCTATGAACTAGTTGTTTGGGGGTGCCTGTGGCGCCCCCTCACAAAAGCATCTCGCCGTGCGGATACAGAA